>NC_139221.1:97474366-98204366 GCF_055691185.1 Crinia signifera | reverse complement strand
AACACATAACTTAGGGCGGCCACACACAGTGCGATTATTGCGTGCGATTTGAACTTTTTTAATTCAAATCACACCTAGTGCTCCCTCGTAGTCCATATCTCAGGACAAAAAGTATGTGCAGGCAAGTTTTTTTGAACTTGATCACATATACTCCGTAATTGGCTTTTGTAGTGTAGTTAAAAGGTGTAGTTCAAATCGCACCCAGTGTACAGCACAAATTTATAAAGCACAAATTTTATGTCTCAAATCGCACCTACTGTTGCATACATCTCACTAAGGGCATTATTCTGATCGGTGCGTACTTTTCCGATTTCCTACGGTGTGGTCCGCACGCCACGCTGTGCGGTGGCGTGCGGACTTCGTCCGTAGAAACGCCCACGGGTCCTCCGCATTCGGACGGACTCCCTGTTTAAGAAGAGGGCGTGTGTACGGACAACATACAAACCTTGCGTGTGCGGTGGACACGTACAGATTCTGCACGGCCTTACCGCGTAAGCACGGTCTTACCGCATCAGAACGTACGTGAAGCTGGCCGTACGCACTGATGCGGAGTATTTACGCGCAAATCCACACTATTCTCATAAGACCCAAATCTGTGCCATTACCCGCTTATGCAATTAGCCAACCTCATTCAAAAGGGATTGTTTTTAATGGTCATCTATTATTGCTCTAATTGATCATTAAACACTTTACTACCACTTTACATTAACCCTTTCATCATGCTAAGTGCACAACGTTTTTTCTTGCCCCTTTACGCCCATGTGTTATCTATGAATATGTATATACCTTTTGCACCGTACATAACTAAACACCATTATTTAAAGATATATATTTATAGTTATATTTATACTGTAAAATAAAATAATAACACAGTAATACCACTTCGAACTGTCAACAATAAAATTTATTCAAAATTTACAAAATATTTATGTACACTAAAAAATTACACCAACAGGTCACAGACAGCCTCCACCTCGGCGGCCATCACTAGAAGGTGCTGCCGCAGCCTGAGTAGTGCCCCTCTTAGGCTGTCGCCTTGCCTCTGTGGATCTGTGGGCATGTTAAAGGGGGAACAACATTAATTATGCTATTCAGGTTGACCTTGTACAGTCAATCTTAAGTACCTACAGCATGAGAAATCATACATAAAAACAATTACATATCCAATACTGTTTGTAATGCTAAAACTAAATATAAAAATGGGCCCACACACACACACACACACACACACACACACACTGGCTTACACTAATGAATATGTGACTGAAAAATCTCCTGCTTTAACACTCACCAATCTACTAGAAAGCTACATCCAATACAACATGCCACATTTTGCCATACATATACACCTGCATGTCACTGCTTAATAGCTAAACTGCATGATAGATAGAAACATGGATGGATGAATGGGTGGATGGATGGATGGATACATGGATGGATGGATACCACATTTAAAGGCTAGCCTAGTCCCTCTACCCCTTACTTCCGGATTCATAGTCACATTGCCAGATAGGTGAAGCTGCTGCAGTAAGCCACTTCCTTACACCAAACAAATAGAAAGGCCCTCCATAAACCAAAAAAAAACACCTACCTGAGGCTCTAGATTCCCCGTTTGCAGCTTGGGCCTATAACCCCTAAGTGTGTCTGTTGTATCCCACTTTAGTTTTTCTTAATAATAGAGTAAAACACACTAGATTCACCAGTGGTACCTAACAAACAGTATTACCACCAATTATTAATGATGCCTTATGTTTACCTACCAATTACTTCTTCCTCCACCACCTCGCATGCCTCCTCCTCTTCCACAACCTCCTCGGCCACCTCCTCGTGGGCCATATAATCAGTGGCCACCTCCTCCTCTGCCACTTCTGTGGCCTCCTCCTCTGCCACTTCTGTGGCCTCCGCCTCTGGCACTTCTGGGGCCTCCGCCTCTGCCACTTCTGTGGCCTCCTCCTCGGCCACTTCTGTGGCCTCCTCCTCGGCCACTTCTGTGGCCTCCTCCTCGGCCACTTCTGTGGCCTCCTCCTCGGCCACTTCTTCAGGGGGGGCCTCCTCCTCCTGGCCCTCTTCACGGGCCCGTCTTGCACGGTCACGTGCTGTAAGGGAAATCAAAATGCAGAGTGTTAAATATGTCACATGAATTGTTCATTCATCCTGCATCCCCAAAAATGACATATTACACCCACATTACAGCATGTCAAACATGAAGTACCACACAAATAGTGTATGCCATGTTTAACTCATGATCAACCAGGTTACCTTATTGCCAAAGAAAAGGTAATGGAAGCATTAATGTACAATTGGCCATTTAATGTGTAAACACTTACATCGTGCAATGCTGGCCCTTATTTGCTGGAGCTTTTCTGGCTCCCTGCGCCTCAGATCCGACCATCGCCGCTCCAGCTGTGCGATGGTCCTGCGCACCTGTGTGCGCGCGAATATGCGCCTGCGGGCAGCGGCATACGCCTGGCGCTTCTGGCGGTTTGTAATGAAGGGCCCCGCACGCCCCAGCCTGGTCTCCATAACGGAGACCAGTGCCCTCAGCTCCGCGGGAGAGAAGGGTGCTGCTCTCCCATAGGCCGCCATCTTAGCAATGGCACAATTCAAGCAATCATGTCCTGTAATTGGTTGATCAGAGTGATATTTGGTATTAACTTTATTGTTTGTTTTGTCAGTAACAGCGTGTATGCGCCAGGACAGAGGGCTAACCCATTGCATCGCAAACCCACACTTGCTATACCTGTGCTTAGTTTAGCAGACCATGCCATTACTTACTATCTCCTAAACAGACAGTGTACAATAAGATGGTAACCCATTATATATAATCTATTACAATCACCAAACATGGGTATAAGCAACAGGTGAAATAGTCTGCATCAATAGCCACTTACACCTAACTCCACAAGGTACTAAACTGCTTTAGTATAGTGAAAGCTATGCAGCTGAAACATAGCAAATAGTGCCAGACCTTTTCCCAAAATTAGGCCATGCTGCCATGTGTACACTTACCTTCTACTGGGCCATACTAGAGAGGTGGAATGAAAAGTAGCTAGCATCGAGGCTGATTTTGGAGAGCATTCACATGTGATTTGGATGCTAGCACTGATTACTTGTGCATAAGTGGTGGAGTGGATTTACATATGGAATGGGTATTGTCATTTGTATTACATATTAAACAAGTGCTCAGTACAGATGTACCTTTACATATACATTTCATGTCTGACCTCAGTTTTAATGGGTCATTGGTGTTCAAATCTGCATTTACCTACTAAATCACACTTACTAAGTTTCCCAGGTTTTTTTCAATAAATTTTCCGCAGCTAGGGGCGTGGCCTATGCGCCACACGGTTGACGCTGCCGTACGGAATGCGGCCGTACGGAACGCAGGGTGTCGCTGATGTACACCAATTACACAAATAGTATATAAAGGCGTGTTTGACAAATGCAATGTTGTTGCACACATGTCTGCATCTCTATCTGAGGAAGAGCAGGAGTGTCAGGACCTATTTGCACGCATGGACTCCAGCACCACCTATGTGCCCATCAACCCAGACCAGCCATTGGGGGAAGAGCAGCCAGATGGGCCATCGACATCAGGCCAATCGTCAGCTGGCCCATCTTCAGCCTCAGCAGAATCATTGGGAACACAGCAGGTGGCTTCCCAACAGAGTAGCCTGGCCAGCACTTCAAGTACAGCGACAGGTGGCCGTGGCCGTGGCAGTGACGGTGCCAGTGGTCGTGGCCGTGGCCGAAATAGGGCAACAGAGGAACCAACCACCAGAAACATGGCATTCGAAGCGCAGGAGCTTGCCATCCTGGTGCCCCGGGCATGGGATTGGATCGAGTGTCGAGGACATAACGGCGGAGATTAATGCGGTGGCTCCACAAGTTCGTGAGACGGAACACGTTAAGGAGAGGCAAGTTCATGTGTGTTACATTTGAGCAGTACAAGACCAGTAATGTTTACATTAGATATTAGATGGAGTTGGTCAATGGGCGGTCACGTTGCTTGGAGGCACAGACATGTTTGCCATGTCATTTAATTGATAGTTATTGTAGGGTGAGTGTGAGTGTATCTTCTAAGGGTTGGTTTTCAAATTTAATATATTAAAAATTTGGTGTCATGAGCACATGTTGTATTATGTTGCAGATTGCAATGGTTGCTACAGCAAACATGAGGAGTGACATGTATTAATATGTAAACTTTGATTGCAGGTGGCACGACTTCAAAACAAACCTCAAGAAGAAATTGACCCAGCGGTGGGAACACAGCCACACCTCTGGGGCTGGCCCCATGCCTGGAAAGCTGAAGCTCACCCCCCTGGAAGAGATGACCGAGTGCTGCATTGCAGTGGAGGAGGTCCGGGGGGTGAGCACCATGGACAGCGAGTCCCCAGCGGAAGTCATGGCTTCTTTGCTTGAAGGTAATTATTAGCCATGCCATAAGTAGTTGGTTCTAATTTTGCATGGAATGTGTTGTAATTGTAATGTTCTCTTTCACCAGCATCCCCACCGCTTGGTCAAGAATCTCTTGAGGAGGTTGAGGAGTCTGTGCCACCTGGCCCCAGTAGCAGGCCCGTGCAGCAGCAGCAGCCAATGTCCGCGGCTGAATTGGCCACATGGGGGCATGTGCTTGGCAATATTCAGCAGCAGGGAGAGTCAGCATCAGAGCGGGTGCGTAGGACCGAGGAGGTGTTGCAGGGTTTGATCAGCAGCCAGCAGGCTATCGCTGGGAGCCTGCAGGCTATTGCTGAGGCCCAGCAGGCCATGGCTGGCACCCAGCAGTCAATTGCTGCTAGCCTGCAGGTGCTGTCTGATCAAGCCCTGCGGCAAAATGACCTCCTCCTCCACCATAATGAGCTTATGGTGGAGCTAGTTGCCAGCAATAGGGTCCTAATGTCATCCGTGTCTGGTGCATTACCACCATCAGCACTCCCTGCTGCCAGAGGGGGAAGACGATCCACCCCCTCCCCAGCATCTGCTCCACCTGGGTCACCATCTGACCGTGGCCGTGGCCGTGGCAGAAGAGCTGCTGCACGTGGCAAAGAGCCTGCCAGGGGCAAACGTGCCCGCAAATGAACTTGTGTCCGCATTAATCTCCACCGTTATGTCTTCCCAAATCTTTCATTGAGCTGTGTGTGTGTCAGCTTCCTGTGTCCAATTCCGTGCCGAGGGTACCCACATTTGCCCTTGCTTCGAATGTCATGTTTGGTTCCCCTGTTGCCCTGTTTCGGGTAGCATTACTGTGTGCTGTACTTGAAGTGTTGGTGCTATACTTTTGTTGTGAAGCCACCTGATGTGTTCCTAATGATTCTGCTGTGCTGTGCTATGTATGTGTAGAATACATGGATTTTGTATCTATTATTTAATTGTCTTCCTGCTATGCTACCTTTCATTGTGTTAAAATGTCTAAATTATGTTATAAGTTCCTTGAATAAATGTTTTTTTGTTTCCCCCAAATGTGTGGTTTAATTGATACATGTAGAAGTTACATGTGTAGTAGTATTATTAATATGACGTGGTGTTCATTATTTGCAGTGTAAAAGTGTGTGAAAAGTACAGCATATATGTGTGTGTTTAGTAATGTTCCATTTAAGCTGCAATGTTTCCAATTGAAGCAGTGACAAGCGTGTAATTAACAAGTAATGAGTAAAGTAGGTGATTGTATTGTGTTCACCTGACATTGGTTGTAGTGATTAGGCGTTCCGTTTGCCTAGCGCATGACCGAGTGGTGTCCGCAAAGCAATACTTGCTTATGGACACCGCATATTTCTAGGCTTTTTGTTCGCGTGCATTCGGTGTGCTGTCCGAATGCACGCCCACCAAAATAAGTGCACTCCCCTGTGTCCGCCCATGTTTCCGCCCAGTTTAGCCCACTTTGAAAGTACGCCCCTGTGTCATTCCGAATGACGCCCATAATACGCCCATATTTCCTGAGTGATTGCGGTGCACATTTCTGTACGGTATAAGTGAGTACAAGTACGGAGACCATGCGTGGCACATGCGCATAGCGTTCCCCACGCATGCGCAGATGGCTAAAAAACGCCATCCGAAAGTATACGGGAAAGTACGCACCAACCAGAATAAGGCCCTAGGTGTGGGCACCATACGACTGCAGGCTTTGAAGTGAATGATAGCTTTTGATTAACCAAGGTGTAGATTTATATGCAATACAGTAAGTTAATATTTGACAAAAATTAAAATAAGCAGGTCTCTATGTCCATTAGGGACCACCAATAGTGTTAGGGAATACCCCATGGAGGCCTCCGAGGGTCTGTGGTCCCATCAGGGGTCATGTTTGTTGTCAAGGGATTTCCCTCTGCTGCAGGTCGACCCCTAAAACAAATGGATGCCATTTTGAATGGAGGCAGGTGTGTCTGACCTGCTGACAAATATCTGCAGATCTAGGCAAAGGTGTACCAGTAGCCCGCACAGACCCCAGCACCTGCAAGTTACCCAGCCAAATGGGAGATATTGCTACACCACTGCCCCTCTCACTATGCTTAACAGAGCAGCAGTGAATAGATACAGTGTATATGTGCGCCGCAACTATTCATGGGAGAGAAAGCCTGGTGGCATGGCCAGCAACACCAGAATGCTGCCATGCCCCCACAGTGATGAAAATGGGGACATGGCTCATGAGTGTTGCATTTCCCATACCCCTGACATAGGGTGAAGCTATCCGTTTTTGGGTGCAACCAGGGCCGGCTCTACCACTAGGCAGCTTTAAGCAGCTGCCTAGGGCGCAGGATCTAGGGGGCGCCACCAAGTCTGCCTATCAAAAAATCAAGGATGTCTGTGAGGATCCTTGTTGTACTTAATGCTGTGGAACCTCTACAAACTCACCTCCATACTGTATCTTGAGGCATACTTCACTATTTTGCTGCCCTCTCTTCCTGTACTCTGTTGTGGGTGGCAAAGGGGGAGGGTTCTAGGGCCTCCAGACAAATCAGGGGTCTTTCCCACCTACCTAGGGGGCAAGGAGGATCACTCAATTTTGGGAGGCTCTCTACCATTCCAGAATGTTAGACAAGTGTGCATTAAGGGGAAGCTTAGGCATTCCCATGGGTGCAATAACGGCCTGCCAACCCAAGCCCCCCCCCCCCACTGCTGTGTTTGTGGGACCGGTGAATAATCAATTTGCCGTGCCTGCTCGCACACATAGGCTGCACATGCGCATAAATACTTATCCACATGCGCAGTCTCTAAAAATCACTCTCCCCTGTGCGAACGCAGGGGAGTGATTCAACTAGCCACACAGTTTTAAGTGCTTTGTTTTCATGCTTTAAGACTCAAACTTGTGAATAATGATATCAAAAAGATTAATAAGGCATTACATATTGATTGCTTAGCGGCATATTAAATTTTTTGTATGGAACTATTTGTGTATTTTTATATACCAAGCAGAATACAAGCAATGGCGTATGATAAATAGTACCAAATACATTACACATCCATCATTAAAACCCTTAAACTGTACTATTGTATTTAATATCCATTTAAACTAGTTTTTACTTGTCAAAGAATGTCTTGCTCCAAATCCATGTAATATTAAACATCTTGGTACGGTGGTTATTTTTTACATACAGTGTAGAATAATTCTTTGGACTTTTCATTTCTCTGGGGAGTCTCCCTGATATTTTGAGACAATAGTCATGTATGCCTTAACTTTGTAATAACAATTTGACTACCAGTTATGTGGGATACACACCAGGACGACCCGCTCACGATGCACGATGTTTCTTCTGACCCGCTCACGATGACGCGGGGGGGCACGACCCACTCACGATGTGCACCGCGAGCGGGTCCGATCCGATGGCGACCCACACCCGAGAGTATGGTCGTTCTTCAGATCCTACCTGCAGCAGGTAGGATCTGAAGAACGACCGACCGACCCGCGGGACAGCGCATCGGATCGGTATCGGTCCACACCAGGACAGAAAAGGGCCCAATCACCACACAATCTACATCCAATCGGTTGGAATTGGATCTAGACTGATGGGATTGGACCCTTGTCGTCCTGGTGTGTACCCAGCATTAGACTTGTGCAGTTCTCTGCAAATTTGTGGATGCTCAAAACAAGTAAAGAGGGTGAGATACAAAAGCCACTGGGTATGGAATTATTTTTTTACTCAAAGCCTGACATTTGTGAAGGCATCTCTTCCATTTGTGAGGCCAAAGTTAGTAAGGTAGAGATGTTAACCATCTAGACACCTCCTTTTTGTTCCATAATTTGCAGCGAGTTCATGAAATTTATTTTACAAAATGATAATGTCAAATAATAAAAAGCAGATCAGTATCAGCTACCAGCACATGCAATCTCCACATTTTCCACCCTTATCATCAACTCACTTACATACACCATATCCATATCCATTTTCCTGCAGTTCCCATGGCCTCTTCTTTTTTTTAAATATTTGGGTTCATATAGTTTATTAAACTGCCATCCTGTCCTTTCTGCCAGTGCTGTGCTACAGATGTAGCGCTGCTCATCCAGTGCTGGTGCTCGCCAGACCGCCCCTGCTGGCGAGCGGATGCTACAACTGACTGGGACGCACGAGCCAGCTTAATAAAACATGCCCAGTTCGCTTCAGGGAGACGGGCAGGGTTAGGGTGTGGGGGAACGTGGCGGGAACCGGTGGTGGGGAGGCGGGGGGAGCTCTGTTGTAAGGGGACGTGTGTACGCACCCCCTTCCAAAGTCTGCCGGGGCCTGGCACGTGGGGAATCCACCTCCAGCCCCTGCAATGAAGAGAGGCACTACATTGTTGTACATTGTTGATAGAAGATATACTGTAATTTAATTTCTGTGCCCCTAAATCGCTCAACACCTTGACTATCCCACCATACCACCTATCTTATGACAAAGATATCTATCTATCTATCTATCTATCTATATATCTCTCTCTCTCTCTCTCTCTCTCTCTCTCTCTATCTATCTATCTATCTATCTATCTATCTATCTCTCTCTCTATGGGCCAGATAAATGATAAACAGCCAGACAATCAGCTCCTACCTGATATGTCACAGATTGGGTGGTTGTTTATCACTCTCCATTTGATCATTTTTGAAGCTTAGTGCATCTTGCCCTATCTATCTATCTATCTATCTATCTATCTATCTATCTATCTATCTATCTATCTATCTATCTGGGGAACTGAATAAAAGGAGGACAAAGGTTGGAGGAGTAAGAGGAACATATGAAGTATTAGGTGAGTAGGGCACAGGGATGTTCCCAGAGGAGTGGCCAGCCTACAGTAACGAGCCATACACTGTAGGGGTTGGAGCTGGGTGTAGGGGGTAGAGGGACCTGGTGGCAGGTGGAGATGGTTTACAGGATCGGAGGAGGGATGTCTAGAAAGGGTGTAATCTCCCTTTTGACACTGCCCATATTAATTGTAGATGGCAGAAACACTTCACCCCTGACCCAGCATTTTGATTGGTGCCTCTCAAATATTTGTAGCAGTGTGGGGATGATGAGCTGCCCATTTGCCTCCTATGTTCCTGTACCTACAGTATGTAGGCAATGGTAATGCATTACTGTGCCTGCCTTTCATATGCAGCAAAAATGTGCCAATTTTGACCATTCAGGTTTCTCTATTAGCTTATAAATGCATAGTTAGTGTGTTGCAAAAAATAAACATTAAGATCATATACAGGTTGAGTATCCCTTATCCAAATATCCGTTATCCAAATAATTCCGAAAACCATACATTCCAGAAAGTGAAAAGAAAATTCTTGCTAAAAGCACTTCCGGGGACATCTGTAACAGCACTACTGAGGACATGATATGTAACAGCACTACTGAGGACATGATCTGTAACTGGCACTACTGAGGACATGATATGTAACTGGCACTATATACAGTATGTGCAAGAGTAAGATTGCTTGGTATTCAAACTCAGTGTCTGAGATGGGACACAACCTTTGACCCTTATTCAGATTTGATCACAGAACAATGTGTTCTCAAAATGGGCAAAACCATGTGCACTGCAGGTGGGGCAGATGTAACATTTATAGAGAGAGTTACATTTGGGTGGGGTGTGTTGAAACTAAATTCTAAATTGCAGTGTAATAATGCATACTTGCCGACTTCTTAGCTGGGCTTTGCGGGAGAGAGGGGGCGTGGGAGCACTCAATTGTAATTTGGATAGCTCCACCCATGGCCCCACCCCATTTATGGCATGAAAATGGGGCGGGGCCATTGGCGGAGCTATCCAAATTACATTTCAGAGGGTACTTTAGAAAGTTTAGCGCTACACAGTGGCGGATTCAGGGGGGGGCACGTGGGCACGTGCCCCCCCCCTGTCATTAATTTTGTAGCTGAGGATCAGGGCTTTCCAATGAGCCCAGCCACGTGTCTCTAGCCTCCCGGGAACCGGAGATATCGCCTGGCAAAGCTGTAACTTTTTTTCCCCATAGGATAATATGGGACCCGTCAATTCCGACCCCCCCCCCCCCCGGTTCCGGCGGCTGCCAGTTCCCCCCCTCGCATCGCAGAAGCTTGTAGTTGATTGTGGCTCATTCCATTCCAAATCGCTGGGCCTTCAATATGATACCAGGCTGGTCCATATCGGTCAATCGGTTTCAGAGATATTGCATGTAAACCAATTTTTTTATTTTTTAAATGTAATTTCATGGCTGTTCATGTTCTTTGAGGGCAGATTACTCTGGAACGAAACGTTCCAGTTTCACTGGACCAAAATCATTCAAAACCCACTCAAAAGTTCTTCAATATGATATTTGTCTCATGTAAATGGGTCAGTTGGTTCCGAAGATATAGCCGGTTAAATTAGATAACTGGTTAAAGGGGGGAAGGGGTGGTTTTCTCTCCCCCTCACACCAGAAAATGCATTTTCTGGTGTGAAAGGGGTATTTTTTCAAATAGCCGGGACCTGCAGTGCTCTGAATACAGCCAGGCTCTGCCACTGTCAGTGGCTATCACTTCTGCCTGGCGGCAGCTGTCCCCGTTTACCGCGAGCATGTATTCCCCCTTGGCAATGAGCATGTAATCCCACATGGCAACAAGCATGGAACCTCTGGCAATGAGCATGGAACCCTTGGCAATGAGCATGTAGATAAGCAGCACTTATGTAGCATAATTTTTAATAGGCATTATGGTGTTTGGCATAATACATAATGGACATAATGGTGTGTAACTTAACATGTAATGGATATTATGGTGTAAATGTTTAATGCGCGCCTTTGGCGCACAATGTCCCTGTTTATGAAGCGTATTGTGAATTTTGGCTTAATCTGTGTGGCATTATGTGAATTCTGGCTCAGTCCATGTGGCATTATGTGAATTTTGTCTCAATCCATTTGGCATTATGTGAATTTTGTCTCAATCCGTGTGGCATTATGTAAATTCTGGCACAATCCGTGTGGCATTATGTGAATTTTGGCTCATTCCATTTGGCATCATGTGTAAGGGGCAAGTATAATGGGGTGTAGTATTTTGTTGCATAATGTGTAGAAGTTGTATATGGTGTTGTACACTACACTCAAGGACACGCCCCCTGTTGAGTGGCCACACCCCCTTTTCTGGAGCGCGCCTTCAGCGCGCACACAATTACATCCTTCACATTTGTCGCAATGGTGGGCCTGCGTACTTTAACTGCCAGGGCCTATTTTTAGTCCCATTCCCACCCTCTCTCTGCCGCTCTCTTAGCATGTACACTGGCACCACTAACACTGCCCCTCCCCCACCTAAACCCTCTTTTATCATGGTGCCCCCCCCAGTCATTTTATCCTGGATCCACCCCTGGCGCTACATTTTCCAAACTTGGAATCCTTCTTTCTTCCCTCCCTCCACGCTGTTGCTGCTTTATAAAAAAAATTGTTCCTCTCCTCCTGCACCCTCATTGCTGCTTCATAAAAATGTTATAAGGCAGTGGGGATGGGAACAATTTTATGAAGCAGCGGCAGCGTGGGGGTCTGTAGTGAGGGGTGCGGGAGTTTGAGAGACAGCCTGAGCTCTTTTAAAGTAAACAGCGGGGAGCAGAGGGAGAGAAGCAGGAGGGAAGTGCCGAAGCAGCCAGCCGCTATCTTACCATGTCATATGCGGCGCTGCCGGGCTGCCCTCTGCTGCTCATGAGTCCTGTTGCCTCCTATGCTGCTCGCTTGTGCTGATCCCGAGGCTGCCCCATTCTGTGCTGCTGCTGCAGCCGCCATGATGGTGACCACATCCGGTCCCACAGAACCCCGGCCGTCATTTAATAGGACAGTCGCATTTAAGAGGTTACCGTCGGCTCTGCACTTTGTGACTTGCATATGCGCAGTCACTGATTTTTTTGCCAGGCAGGCTAAAATCCGGGAGGATCCAATGCATTCCCGGGAGACCGGGAGAAAGGAATACTCCCGCTAAATGCTGGAGGGTTGGCAACCCTGAAATAATGCAGCCAGTATTTACCCTGCACAGAAACAAAATAACTCACACAAATATACTGTAACTCTCTCTATACATGTTACATCTGCCCCACCTGCAGTGCACATGGTTTTGCCCATTTTGAAAACAAATCTCTACTGCAATCAGATTTGAAAAAGGGCATTTTTTCATGTTTTGAAACCTTGTTTTATGCACAAATAAATTCTATTTGTGTGTACTTCATGTGTTTGATGTGTTTACACAACATAAATGCAAGATACCTTAAGATACCTCATTGAAATATAATGATATTCTGAAATACAGAATAATCTGTTATCCAAAATTCTTCTGGTCCCGAGCATTTTGGATAAGGGATACTCAACCTGTACATAGGGCCTGATTCAGAGTTAGATGCAAAGATGGTTGCAGTAAGGATTTATCACTACTGTTTCAAGGACATACATACCTTACTGCACAACTGTGATCCAGAATGCAGTTACAGCTGTGTCCATATACAATGTTGCTGCAAAGCGTATACAGTACATCGCAGCACACTGGTCACAGCATAGCGGAGCTTAGGTTATTAGAGCCATCCTACTTATTCTTGTTATTCCCATTTGTTTTAGTTTTTTTTTTGTGTGTGTGTTTTTTTTTGCCTTTAGTACTTTGCTAATCAGATAATGCAAGATGCCAATATTTGAAGCATAGGCGGTGATTCAACTAGCCACTATGGCCCTGCTATGCCCCACTCATTATTTTTATGCACACTACTGTAAATAAGAATGACAGTAATGCAAGCGTGCAAACCTGTTCAAAGATCATTAACCAAAGTGTCTTGAGTTCTTTTGGAGAGAAGCAATGTATACAGTAAATAAAACTGTGATGATGATGAAGAAGAAGTAGGACGAGAAGAAGACATCTTTGACCTTATTGTGGTTGATTCGCAAGGCCGCGAATTCGCAGCCTTGCAAGTCCACCAGACGTCGCCCTGCGAATGCCAATACGCATGCCACACTCTCACGCCGCATTTGTACGCACGGGCTGTGAATGGATGTTTAACATTAACATCCACATCATTTGATGGTCGCTGACCATCGAATGATGTGGAAGGTTTGCGCACATCTAAAGTTACTCTGAGGTTGCTCGGGCATTCAGAAGGAAGTGGGCGGATAGCGGACATCCAGTGATGTCAGCCGCCCACCCCTGGCGCCCATGTTACTGTTTGATCACCATGGAAACGCACAGCGTTTTCATGGGAATGCCCATGAAACACTGGGCGGTCCTATGGGCACGACTATCTGCACCAACTCACAACTCTGGCCGCGGCCTTGGGTGCATGCACCCAGCGAACAGTCTGTTCGCTGTGGCCACACACACCTGGCATATGCACATGCGCAGAAATGCGGCTGCACATGCGCATACTCAAAACATCGGTCCCTGTGTGAACCTTCATCCTTGACCAGAATAACCCCCCTTGTGGAAACATAACTTGCCAGATCACTATGAATAATGATTATGCTTATATATTAATTTAATATTATTTTGGACAGCTTGGGTGGAATTTAATAGGATGAGAGATTCAGAAAGTGAGAGATTTGGTAAGAAATCTCCAGTTTTTTTAAGGCAGCAATCCGTTACACTTCAAAATCAAACTGGTTTTGCAGTGTAAATGATTGCTGCTTAAAAAAAAAGGAAGATTTCTTACCAAATGTCTCACTTTCTGAATGTCACATCCTATTTCACCCTTGTTTCCACTTTGGATTTTAATTGAATAGTAACTGATTATGCCAGTTATTTGCACGGAGCTGAACTGAAAAGATCATTTGTATCCTGGTAAAGAAGTTTAGCAATTGTATTGCGGATGTCCTCTTGAAGCCTCATTACTAATTATTTGCTGCCCTCTGGTGACAATATAGGGTAAAGCAGTCATTTTTTATATAATGAACTGTTACTATAGGACACATCAGCAAAATGAATTGGCAACTTATTGAGGTTAAGCTACCTTCTGATTTTAGTTTGGTGTCTTTGTTTTTATACTTGCTCCTACCCTCCTTTGTTTTACAGATATACGGGGTGATTCTAATTTACTTGCTAAGCAGTTAAAAATCACTGCTTAGCTAGTCTTCTTATGCCGCCTGCCGGGTGTGAGAATGCCCGCCCCCCGCCGGCTACGAACATCTCTGCCGCTTCGCGAATGGATGTTTTGCATATACATTCATTCACAGGGTTACTTAATTTAAATATATCTTAAATTAAGTGAAAAGTAGTGCCCCAACAAAGAGAGTTATATTTTTTCTCTTTCTTTATTTAGTCTTTAGCGCTCCAAGAATAACTATGTAACAAGACAATTACACCTTGCTAATATAATGGTAAATAAAAGAATACATAACAGACATGACTTGAATGGTCACCTGTTGTAGATTATTCAGTATTCCACAATTATATACAGTTGTAAGACTTTTAGGTTTCAGGAATGCAGTAACTCTCCTATTGAATATTAAGGGGAGAAAATAGAGACCAACTTAGTGCAGATCAATATGGTAAAACAGTTTTTAATAAACACATTGCACTTACAAATAAGTGACTTTTTTAAAAGCACAAAACAAGTGATCCCAGGCAGACAGACAGATGTTAAAGCCGGTGTCCAGCTCAAGTCACTCAATCCGTAAAGGAGCCCCAGTCAGAGATCCACAGGTCCAGGACGGAATATACATACTTAACACGTTTCAGAAAGGATTCCTTCATCAGAAGCGTGTCAATAATGTCCTCAGAGCAGTGGCGGTTTTTACCTATGGGCTGCAGTGCTGCAGCCCCCCCCCCCCCCCCAGGTAAAATCCGCCACTGTAGTGAAACAAGATGCAGTCTGTTAGACTGCACTGGCTTCACTGTGACTGGAAGAGACTTCCTATTGGAAGTCCGACCTGCCAGTCACAAAGGCAGTCCCAGTGGAAGGTGTTCCCTCCCTTCGGGATGCCTTTCTGTGGGCTGCCATGTGGATTCGCCATTTGCGCATGGCAGTACCTATATCGGTATGATGCACGCGCTGGTCCCGGTGCCTGCCATTTGTATGCCGAAACAGCCCATAGAAGCTGGCCATATCGCAGTACAGTGGTTTGTACTGTGCATGCGCCAGTCCCAGCGCCTGTCATCATAGCACAGGCGCTGGGAAATAACTGCAGGGACAAATGACCACATCGCTGTCAGAGGCAGCCCCCCTCCCCACAAAAGGTACGGGCCGCCACGGCCTTTGAGGGCGGTTTATATACCGTAACATCCCCACAATCACAGTTGCCTGTAATCACCACTAACCGGTGATCAAATTCTGATTTCCTCATCATCACATCCATTGGGCAGAAACGCGTCAAAGCTTGCGTTCCAGCAAGAGGAAGCACCCAATTAAATAGCTTTTTTACACCATGAGCAGAGATTTGCTGCAATAGGATGGGAAAGGGAATGCCAATTTTTTTCTAATTATGCTAAAACAAATGTAAATGTCTTAATTAATTTAACACACATATGTTTATATAAGATATATAAAAAATATATAATATAAATGGTGTAGATATAAAAAAAATGAGTAAATCAGAAATTCTGTACAAAAACAATAGATTGCATTTAGGACCAGTCAGATGATTCATACAGTAAATGCTGAAAGAGAAATGAGAAAAAAAAAACAGAATCAATAAAAAAAATTCTGTCTAATTCATAAGGATATACACCAGCACCATTAATACACAGTCAATATACCGGAAGAAGATAGAATTAAAGATATTTAAGTTTTATTTTAAACCCCATATTTTAAGTAAGAAAGGGTTTTAACGTAAAATCACCATTCAGGCCTCTGGGGTCAAGAGTACCTAAACAGTGTGTCCATCGCATTTCAGTATCATCTGTGATAGATGTTTGTCTATATCGGTAGTGCGCCATTTGGGTAATGTTTGTTAATTCCCCATAAATTTGTAAAAAAACATTCTTTGGCATTCTGAACTAATCTGAAATGCTGAAATACAGTGTGGGTTTTTAGTTGTTTACATATGTTGTACATGTGTTCAGCCACGTGGACCTTAACCCCTTCCTGACAGAGCTAGTTTTTGCGTTCCTGACAGAGCCATTTTTTTCAAATCTGACATGTCTCACTTAAGTGGGGATAACTTTTTTTTGCTTTTACTTATCCCAGTGATTTTGAGATTGTTTTCTCGTGACACATTGTACTTCAAGTTAGTGGTAAATTTTCGTCAATACAGTCTGTGTTTTTTTGTGAAAAATACCAAAATATCGTGAAAAAATGGAAAATTTAGCGATTTGCAAAATGTTAAATTTTCTGCTTGTGAGACAAATAATCTTACCACTCAAAATAGTGAATAACTAACATAGACCATATGTCTACTTTATGTTGACATCATTATTTCAACTTCCTTTTAATTTTTTGGGACACTAGGAGGCTTACAATATGAATAGCAAATTCTCAAATTTTCAAGAAAATTTCAAACACTGATTTTTTTAGGGACCAGTTCAGTTCTGATGTGACTTTGAGGGACTTGTATGTGAGACACCCCCATAAATGATGCCATTTCAAAAAACTGCACCCCTCACAGTATTCAAAACAGCATTTTGGAAGTTTGTTAACCCTTTAGGTGTTTCACAGGAATTAAAACAAAGTGTAGGTGAAATTTCAAAATTTCTTTTTTTTTGCAGATTTGCAATTTTAATACATTTTTCTAAGGAACACAGTACATTTTACTAGAGAAATGTGACTAAAAATTGATTCCCCCAATTCTTTTGTTTTCATAAATATCCTATATGTGGCCCTAGTGTGCACGGTGACCAAACCACAGGCTTCATAATAGAAGGAGCACCTACTTGATTTTGGAGCCTCCTTTTTATGAGATTATTTTTTAGGCACCATGTAGGTTTCTAGGCACCATAAGATGCTAAAAGTTAGGAACCCCCCCACAAGTGACCCCATTTTGCAAACTACACCCCTCAGGGAATTCATCTAGGGGTATAGTGTACATTTCAAACCCCCAGGGGTTTCACCAATTGTGGTACAACTGGGCAGTGAAAATGAAAAATTATTTTTTTTACACAAAAATGCAGTTCTGGCTCCAAATTTGTCATTTTCAGAAGGTATGAAGGAGACAAAGCACCCCAAAATCTGTGCCCCAATTTCTCCCGAGTACGGCAATGCCTCACATGTGACCAAAAAATACCAGTTGGGTGCATGGCAGGACTCAGAAGGGAAGGAGTGATTTTTGGATTTTGCAGCTCAGATTCTGGTGGAATTTTGGTGGGTGCTATGTCGCATTAGCAAGACCCCCCAAGCACCAATACAGTGGAACCCCCCCACAAGTCACCCCATTTTGAAAACTACACCCCTCAGGGAATTCATCTAGGGGTATAGTGTACATTTCAAACCCCCAGGGGTTTCACCAATTTTGATACAAGTGGGCAGTGAAAATGAAAAATTACATTTTTTTACACAAAAATGCAGTTCTGGCTCAAAATTTTTCATTTTCAGAAGGTATGAAGGAGAAAAAGCACCCCGAAATCTGTGCCCCAATTTCTCCCGAGTACGGCAATGCCTCACATGTGACCAAAAAATACCAGTTGGGTGCATGGCAGGACTCAGAAGGGAAGGAGTGATTTTTGGATTTTGCAGCACAGATTCTGGTGGAATGAATGGTGGGTGCTATGTTGCACCAATACAGTGGAACCCCCCCACAAGTCACCCCATTTTGCAAAGTACACCCCTCAGGGAATTCATCTAGGGGTATAGTGTACATTTCAAACCCCCAGGGGTTTCACCAATTTTGATACAAGTGGGCAGTGAAAATGAAAAATTACATTTTTTTACACAAAAATGCAGTTCTGGCTCACAATTTTTCATTTTCAGAAGGTATGAAGGAGAAAAAGCACCCCAAAATATGTGCCCCAATTTCTCCCGAGTACGGCAATGCCTCACATGTGACCAAAAAATACCAGTTGGGTGCATGGCAGGACTCAGAACGGAAGGAGTGATTTTTGGATTTTGCGGCTCAGATTCTGGTGGAATTTTGGTGGGTGCTATGTCGCATTAGCAAGACCCCCCAAGCACCAATACAGTGGAACCCCCCCACAAGTCACCCCATTTTGAAAACTACACCCCTCAGGGAATTCATCTAGGGGTATAGTGTACATTTCAAACCCCCAGGGGTTTCACCAATTTTGATACAAGTGGGCAGTGAAAATGAAAAATTACATTTTTTTACACAAAAATGCAGTTCTGGGTCAAAATTTTTCATTTTCAGAAGGTATGAAGGAGAAAAAGCACCCCAAAATCTGTGCCCCAATTTCTCCCGAGTACGGCAATGCCTCACATGTGACCAAAAAATACCAGTTGGGTGCATGGCAGGACTCAGAAGGGAAGGAGTGATTTTTGGATTTTGCAGCACAGATTCTGGTGGAATGAATGGTGGGTGCTATGTTGCACCAATACAGTGGAACCCCCCACAAGTCACCCCATTTTGCAAAGTACACCCCTCAGGGAATTCATCTAGGGGTATAGTGTACATTTCAAACCCCCAGGGGTTTCACCAATTTTGATACAAGTGGGCAGTGAAAATGAAAAATTACATTTTTTTACACAAAAATGCAGTTCTGGCTCACAATTTTTCATTTTCAGAAGGTATGAAGGAGAAAAAGCACCCCAAAATCTGTGCCCCAATTTCTCCCGAGTACGGCAATGCCTCACATGTGACCAAAAAATACCAGTTGGGTGCATGGCAGGACTCAGAAGGGAAGGAGTGATTTTTGGATTTTGCAGCTCAGATTCTGGTGGAATTTTGGTGGGTGCTATGTCGCATTAGCAAGACCCCCCAAGCACCAATACAGTGGAACCCCCCCACAAGTCACCCCATTTTGCAAACTACACCCCTCAGGGAATTCATCTAGGGGTATAGTGTACATTTCAAACCCCCAGGGGTTTCACCAATTTTGATACAAGTGGGCAGTGAACATGAAAAATTACATTTTTTACACAAAAATGCAGTTCTGGCTCAAAATTTTTCATTTTCAGAAGGTATGAAGGAGAAAAAGCACCCCAAAATCTGTGCCCCAATTTCTCCCGAGTACGGCAATGCCTCACATGTGACCAAAAAATACCAGTTGGGTGCATGGCAGGACTCAGAAGGGAAGGAGTGATTTTTGGATTTTGCAGCACAGATTCTGGTGGAATGAATGGTGGGTGCTATGTTGCACCAATACAGTGGAACCCCCCCACAAGTCACCTCATTTTGCAAACTACACCCCTCAGGGAATTCATCTAGGGGTATAGTGTACATTTCAAACCCCCAGGGGTTTCACCAATTTTGATACAAGTGGGCAGTGAAAATGAAAAATTACATTTTTTTACACAAAAATGCAGTTCTGGCTCAAAATTTTTCATTTTCACAAGGAATGAAGGAGACAAAGCACCCCAAAATCTGTGCCCCAATTTCTCCCGAGTACGGCAATGCCTCATGTGTGACCAAAAAGTGGCAGGACTCAGAAGGGAAGGAGTGATATTTGGATTTTGCAGCACAAATTCTGGTGGAATGATGGTGGGTGCTATGTCGCATTAGCAAGACCCCCCAAGCACCAATACAGTGGAACCCCCCACAAGTGACCCCATTTTGCAAACTACACCCCTCAGGGAATTCATCTAGGGGTATAATGTACATTTCAAACCCCCAGGGGTTTCACCAATTTTGATACAACTGGGCAAAATTACATTTTTTTACACAAAAATGCAGTTCTGGCTCAAAATTTTTCATTTTCACAAGGTTTGAAGGAGAAAAAGCACCCCAAAATATATGCCCCAATTTCTCCCGAGTATGGCAATGCCTCATATGTGACCAAAAAATACCAGTTGGGTGCATGGCAGGACTCAGAAGGGAAGGAGTGATTTTTGGATTTTGCGGCTCAGATTCAGGTGGAATGAATGGTGGGTGCTATGTGGCATTAGCAAGACCCCCGATGCACGGTGAATTGATGGACCTAATAATCCATAGATGTGTGGTATATTTTAAAACACTCCTTTATGCAAAGGCCGGGTTTGTCAGGGCAAGTTTCACAGTGGAAAATAGTTTCCTTTCTTATTCCCCTTTTATAACAAACTTTGCACCTTTTTTGTGTCCTGCCCTTTTTTGCAGTGGAGGGGATTTCGTTGGGAAAATGCTGCCCTGGTACAATACGGGGGCCAGTACTAGAAGTACTGGGGCCCTCTGCCTGCTGGTTCCCAAATATCAGGCCCTTTATGACTTCCTCTTGAAAGTGCATAAATGTCCCCCTCTGGCTGGTAGAACGGAATAGCACGTAAGCGTTATACAGTGCCATCTGGATGATATACACGGCCAGCTTCTTGTACCAGATTTTCGTTTTCCGCAGGGCACTGTACGGCTTCAGTACCTGATCTGAAAGATCCACTCCGCCCATGTACCTATTGTAATCCAGGATACAATTAGGTTTTGAGGTGTGGGTACTGGTACCTCGTACAGGGACGGAGGTGGTACTGTCTCCGTGAATTGTTGTCAGTATAAGGACATCCCTCTTGTCCTTATATTTGACCAACAACATATTTTCGGTGCATATTCCCCTGCTTTCACCCCTTCTCATTACTTGGGCAATGTGCGTTTTTGGGAGGCCTCTTTGGTTCTTGCGCACAGTACCGCAAGCTGCTGTACCTCTTGAACCAAGGGCCTTAAACAGGGGGATGCTAGTGTAAAAGTTATCCACATAGAGGTGATAACCTTTATCCAGGAAGGGGTGCACTAAATCCCAGACAATTTTTCCACTAACACCTACGAGGGAGGGGGGGCATTCTGGCGGTTCAATACTTGAATCCTTCCCTTCATATACCCTAAACCTGTGGGTGTACCCTGAGGTGCTTTCACACAGTTTATACAATTTTATGCCATACCTTGCCCTCTTATTGGGAAGGTACTGGCGGAATTTAACCCTTCCTTTAAAATGTAAAAGGGACTCGTCCACACAAATGAATTGTTGGGGGATGTACATCTCCTCAAATTTGGCGCTGAAATGATCAATGACCGGCCTGACTTTGAATAGCCGGTCAAAGGTGGGATCATCTCTGGGTGGGCACTGTGCATTATCGCTGTAATGCAGAAATTTAAGGATCATCTCAAAACGAGTCCGGGTCATGGCCATACGGTAAAATGGGGTGCTGTACAGAACATCTGTACTCCAATATTGCCTAATTTCTGGCTTTTTTACTATGCCCATATGAAACACCAGACCCCAAAACGCCATCATCTCTACTGCATCTACAGGGGTCCACCTAGCAAATGATGACGTGGGGTTTTGAGCAATAAACTGCTGGGCATATAAATTAGTTTGGTCCACCATTAAATTTATAAAATCATCAGAGAAAAATAATTTGAAGAAGTCAATTTCTCTGAGACCTGTGGAATCAAATTGGATTACTGGGATGGCCAAAAACTCAGGAACCTGGGGCTCAAAATTGGCTGGTGGTGGGATCCATACGGGATCAATCATTGGGGGGGGGGTCTCAGCTGCTCTACGGGGGCGTCTTTGAGGGGGTCCCTCATCACTAGAGGAGGAAGATGAGGTTAACACAAATCCTTCAAATTCCCCGCTTGCATCACTGTCTGTGTCACTGTCAGAGGCAAGCATGGCATATGCCTCCTCCGCTGAGTACATTCTTCTGGATGACTGGGATGACATTTGGGATGACCTTTGGGATGCCATTTTTATTTTTGTGTTTGTGGTTGTGAAATGTTTCAACACGTGTATAGTGTAGGGGGGGTACAAACTTTATTTCAACCAGGTAGTGTGTATGTAGTGCAGAAAAAAAAAAAAAAAAAAAAAAGGTCCTGCACCAAAAATTGAGCACAGATGTTAGTCAGTAACGACCGTCACTGAACAGCGCTCAAAGGCAACAGGAATTTATTAAAAAAAAAAAAAAAAAAAAAAAGGTCCTGCACCAAAAATTGAGCACAGATGTTAGTCAGTAACGACCGTCACTGAACAGCGCTCAAAGGCAACAGGAATTTATTAAAAAAAAAAAAAAAAAAATCAACCCTGTGCCGAAAAAGCTGATCAGTGATGTACGTCACTGATCAGCGCACAGTGGCCACAGGACACCCACAAAATCACAGTGTGTGTAAAAATACCCACAGCACCCTCAAAAAAAAAAAAAAAGGTGAGGGGCAGCAGGTGCACAACCTTTGGTGCAACTGGCAGGTATATATTTCCTGCAGACACAAAATATAGCACTCTATCACTCTCTGTCACTCTCTCTCTCTATCTCTCACTATCTATCACTCTATGACACTGCAGCACTGACAGGAATTTAAAAAACAAACCCCTGCACCCCCAAAAAAGTTGCTGATCACCTCAGATATAGTGATCAGCACAAAAGGCGGGGGCAGCAGACACAAAATTTAGCACTCTCTATCACTCTCTCTCTCTATCTCTCACTATCTATCACTCTATGACACTGCAGCACTGACAGGAATTTACAAACCCCTGCACCCCCAAAAAAGTTGCTGATCACCTCAGATATAGTGATCAGCACAAAAGGCGGGGGCAGCAGACACAAAATTTAGCACTCTCTATCACTCTCTCTCTCTATCTCTCTATCTCTCACTATCTATCACTCTATGACACTGCAGCAAACCCCTGCACCCCCAAAAAAGTTGCTGATCACCTCAGATATAGTGATCAGCACAAAAGGGGGGGCAGCAGTCAGTTATATAAAAAATATATATCACAATCTGTCACTATCTCTCTATCTCTCTCTCTCTATCTCTCTCTCTATCTATAACTCTATTACACTGCAGCAAAATATAGCACTCTCTGTCACTAGGCCTCTCTATCTCTCTCTATCTCTCTCTATCTCTCTCTATCTCTCTCTATCTCTCTCTCTCTAGCTAACTGCAGCAGCACAACACAGCACAACACAGCACAACACAAGTAGCAAGATCCAGGCAGTGATCAGGTAAGTATTTTGCACGGTTTGCACGGATCAGGTCAGTATACTGCGGCAGCCAGGCACGGTGACCACACTGCACGCAATTCCAGACCGGAATGGCGTCTGCAGTGCAGTCACCGTTAGTTTAAACCCCCCTCCATGGCTGTGATTGGTCCGTCGGTCCGACGAACCAATCACGGCCTTTGGGGGCGGGCGGGGTGAGGTGGGGTGACACCAGTGTCACCCTTACACCCCACGGTGATTGGTGCTGTACTTTACAGCACCAATCACCTCCGATCCCATGTCACCGGCGAACGTTATTCGCCGGTGACACAGAAAACGCTGTAATTGGCTGTTCACACTGAACAGCCAATCACAGTGATCGGCGACGGGGGGGCGGCATCGCAGCCCCCCCCGGGCACGCAGGGACATGTCTGCTGTCAGGGACAGCAGACATTGTCCCTCTGTCACTGCGTCTCTAGACGCAGTGACAGTTTTCAGCCATGACGTATATATACGTCATGTGTCGGGAAGTACTTCCCGACCATGACGTATATATACGTCAAATGTCGGGAAGGGGTTAATGTAGTAGTCATACATCCTATTTGTCCATGATTTGCTCACCGATGGAACCTTTTTCATCAGGACTTGCTGGGCTTGAATCTACTTAAATTCAATCATCAGAGTCAAAATGGCTTAAAAGTGAGCATGTCCTGCTGTTCTCTGGCCACTCTGAAAATCGTGAATGATGAAATGCCAGCTACTAGAACTAGCGACTATTTTTCATTGTATGCTTTGTGAACACCGATTGTTGCCTTCATTATTACACAGTAGAAATGTATCATTTGTGAGCATAAGTATTCTATTTTTGCATATACTTGATTTATCTATACCCATATTTCAACCAACACTTCACTAGCCACTTACAGTTGTGCTCATAAATTTACATACCCTAGCAGAATTTGTGATTTTCTGGCCAATTGTCAGAGAATATGAATGATAACTCACAAACTTTTCTTTCACTCATGGTTAGTGGTTGGGTGAAGCCATTTATTGTCAAACAACTGTGTTTACTCTTTTTAAATCATAACGACAACAGAAACTACCTAAATAACCCTGATCAAAGTTTACATACTCTGGAGATTTTGGCCCCATACCTTGCACACAAATTGACACAAACTGGTTTGAATAGCTACAAAAAGGTAACCATCCTCACCTGTGGGTCTGTTTGCTTGTAATCAGTGTGTGTGTGTATAAAAAGTCAGTGAGTTTATGAACTCCTGAAAGACCCTTGCATCTTTCATCCAGTGCTGCACTGACATGTCTGGATTTCTGAGTCATGGGGAAAGCAAAAGAATTGTCAAAGGATCTGCGAGAAAAGGTAATTGAACTGTATAAAACAGGAAAGGGATACAAGAAGATATCCAAGCAGATGAGAATGCCAATCAGCAGTGTTCATACTCTAATTAAGAAGTTGAAAATGAGGGATTTTGTGGAAACAAAATCACATTCAGGTAGAGCATCAAGAATTTCAGCCACAACTGCCAGGAAAATAGTTTGGGAGGCAAAGAAAAATCCACAAACAACTTCAGCTAAAATACTGGACTCTCTGAAAAAAAAAGTAGTGTGGTTGTTTCAAGATGCACAATAAGAAAGCATTTGAAGAAAAATGGACTGCATGGTCGAGTCCCCAGAATAAAGCCATTACTACGCAAATGCCACATAGCATCCCGCTTACAATACTCCAAACAACACAGAGACAAGCCTTAAAAAATCTGGAACAAAGTCATTTGAAGTGATGAGACCAAAATTTAACTTTTTGGCCACAACCATAGGCGTTACATTTGGAGAGGAGTCAACAAGGTGGATTGCTGATGTTTTGGGGATGTGTGAGCTACAAAGGCACTGGAAACTTGGTCAAAATTGATGGCAGCATGTTATCAGAAAATACTGGAGGACAATTTGCACTCATCAGCCCGGAAGCTGCGCATGGGACATACTTGGACATTCCATCATGATAATGATCCAAAACACAAGGCCAATTTGACCTGTCATTGGCCACAGCAGAATAAAGTGAAGGTTCGGGAGTGACCATCTCAGTCTCCTGATCTCAAAATCATTGAGCCACTCCGGGGAGATCTCAAACGTGCAGTTCATGCAAGACAGTCCAAGAATTTACAGGAACTGGAGGCTTTTTGCCATCTGAGAAAATAAAGAGCATCAACCACAACTACCACAAAAGACTTCAAGCTGTCATTGATATTAAAGGGGGCAATACACGGTATTAAGAACTGGGGTATGTAAACTTTTGATCATGGTCATTTGGGTAGTTTATGTAGTTTAGTGCAACTAAGCTGATCATCCACTCATTAGTCATCTCACGGCTTGACTACTGTAATGCTCTTCTCACTGGCCTCGCTCAATCCCAACTAGCTCCTCTCCAATCTGTCCTCAATGCTGCAGCCAGGCTTATCTTCCTCTCCCGCCGCTCTAACTCTGCTACTCCCCTTCAACAAAATCTGCACTGGCTTCCATTCCCCTACAGAATCCTCTTCAAACACCTCACACTCACATACAGGGCCATCTCTAATTCCATTGCTCCATATATCTCTAACCTCATCTCCATTCATACACCCTCCCGCCCTCTACGGTCAGCTGACGACTGTCGTCTCTCCTCCATCCTGATCACTGCTTCCCATGCTAGAGTACAGGACTTTGCCCGTGCTGCACCCCTTCAGTGGAACGCACTCCCTCGCTCCATTAGACTCTCCCCGACCTTGCAAAGCTTCAAACGGGCACTGAAAACTCACCTATTCATCAAAGCGTACCCTTCCACTGCATAAACCAGCTGGTTCTCCGACCCCTTGCCTGTTTACATCCTGCTATCTAACCACCACCCCCTCGCTTGCACCTCTTGTAATCTGTCTGTCTCCCCTTCCTACTAGATTGTAAACTCCTCCGAGTAGGGCCCTCTTCCCTCCTGTTGTCAAAGCCCACTTCTCTTCACATTTCACTCACAGCTCTCCTTTACTCCAACACTCAGTGACCATCTTCATACTCATCTCCATCATTGGCCTCAAGCCTCTAGTTGTATGTTGATTGGGTCCTCACTACTTACATTTAAGCTGTAATGTGTATTGAACTGTGGTGCTCTTTATTTGTACTGTATTTTTGTTATTTATTCAATGTTATGCCAAGTTTTGTCTCCCTGTATTGTTCCTTTGTCCGGCGCTGCGAAACACTTGTGGTGCCTTATAAATAAAATTATAATAATAATAATAATTATGATTTTAAAAGATTAAACACAGTTGTTTGACAATAATGGCTTCACCCAACCACTAACCATGAGTGAAAGAAAAGTTTGTGAGTAATCATTCATATTCTCTGACAAATAGGCATAAAATCACAAATTCTGCTAGATTTAGACTACAATATTATGGCCATGGCATTCAAGATAGATATATTGATAAAATGGAGGAACAACATAACACTAATGTCAGTATTGCTGGCTATGAGCAGCCAAATGGAGCAACACATGAATTGCTCCAATAGGGTGCCATGTGGCTGCTGCAAAACACTTGAATTTGCCTCATAGGGATGAAGAACAGCGTGGCCTTTCACTATATACAGGGCCGGTGCAAGCCCCCTGCCCGCCCCAGGCAAAAAACCCTGTGCCGCCCGCCGGGGCGACACTGCGGCTTGGGGTGTGTGTGCGATACTACGATGTGGCATGGGGGGGGGTGTGCGGGCGATACTGCAGCGGGTGATACCGCAATGCGGCACGGGGAGGGGGGTGCGGGCGATACTGCG
Source organism: Crinia signifera (assembly GCF_055691185.1). Classification (NCBI taxonomy): domain Eukaryota; kingdom Metazoa; phylum Chordata; class Amphibia; order Anura; family Myobatrachidae; genus Crinia; species Crinia signifera. Next base: position 98,177,222 of record NC_139221.1, on the reverse strand, counting down.
GCAGGCGTTACTGCGATACTCCGGAGCGCTAGTGCCACGCTGAAATCCCCCCAGCAGGGAGCGGGCGGCGTGAGGGGGGGGGGGGCAGCGTTGATTCATGGGCGGGATGGGGGAGGGAAGATCACAGACTCACCTGCTCCCTGATTTCTGGTACCTCTCTATGGTACCTTGGCGGCTCAGTACCGCCCTCCAGTGGCTGGAGCCCTAGGCAAATGCCTAGCCCTGCCTAGTGGTGGTGCCGGCCCTGACTCTATATGATGAGCAATATTGCATCAAAACAAAATGTTGTATTCATCTCCACACTGCGTTTGCAAATTTAACAATGAAAAACTCTGGGATTTTTAGGTGCATGCACATGGGTTTATTTACTAAGATGGAAGTTCTATTGAATAAGGGATGTTGCAACTAATCAGAATCTACTACTTATTTATTTAGCACCTTCTAGAATATAATAGATAGAATCTAATTGGTTGTCCACAGCATCATCCGAACTTCAACAGAACTCCAATCTTAGTAAATAAACCACACAGTGTGCAAAATGTAAATATTGTGTTTTAAGAAAATTTTAAAAAATGTCTGCTCTATATTAACCCCTTGAGTGGTGGGTGGTGGTTTCCCTGGGACTGGACAAACCTACAAGGGAAGGACCTACAAGGGTTTGTCCTGCTCCAGAAATACTCACCACTCAAGCCCCAGCTGCTGGTCTTATACAGCAGCCCCTGCTCCCCTGGGGCCGCTGTTTCCAGCTGCTCATCGCTAAGATGAGTTCATAGGCTCTTTGGAGTAGAGGGGGGGGCTCTCACACACGAACGCCCAACGCCTCCCGAACATCCCCGAGAGGGGTCTGGCATCTGCAGCGGGAAGGTATGTGCCAGGGATGGTATGTGCCAGGGCGATGATTGATGTGGGGGGTTGTGTGTTCCCCTAGAGGTGGTGCACCACTGATGCACACACCTGCTTATCCGTGTCATAACCGGATATTTTCCAGGAGAGCCCGCTTGTGTAGCACAGCTCAGCCCGGGAAGTTTGAGGGCATACCACCAAAGTGGTTACATTTGATAACTCTATACTGTAAGTACTTGCTTAAGTAGATTTTTACCAGTTCCCTCTACTGGTATAATATGCTTTCCTTTTAAGCCCACTTCTGGTGTCATAAATTATTAGCAGGTAAGCAGTGTACAGAATACAATGGCTCAATCTGGGTACACACTATGCCAGTGATTTTTAACCTTTTTGAACACGTGACACACCAAACAAGAGTTTAAAATTACCAAGGAACTGCATCACTCTCCCATGATATGACATAGTGCTCACATCATCTCATTCAGCCACCCTCTGCATCATCAATGTGTATGCACTTGCGGATGCAGGGTCCAATCACCTGCTGGATCGGCTGGGCAGGGCTGGCCCAAGCCTAATTTTTGGGGTATGCAACCATAGATTTTAGTGAACCTCACTGTGATTATTGTGGGTGGAGCTACAATGTGGGTGGAGTATCAGTTGATACAGAGCAGAGGCGCTCAGCAAAAATTTAGGGCATAGCCATATAATAGTACCAATTTACAGTACACCATGCAGTAGTGCCCCTTAGAGACCCTGTGCCAACTAGAGCCCCTTGGACACACTGCACCAGCTAGAGCCCCTTAGACACACTGCACCAGCTAGAGCCCCTTAGACACAGTGCACTATTACACATTGTGCCACACACTGTAATGCTCGTTACACATTATGCCACACACTGTGATGTCCATTACATATTATACTAAACACCATGATGCCCATCACATATTATGCCACATAAGTGCCGTTTACCTACAGTACTTGATCATTGCTAGGGTTTCTTGCTCAATGCCAGGGGCTTCATGCTTTATGCCATAGTTCATGCTCGATGCCAGGGGGGTTCATGCTCGTTGCCAAGTGGGTTTCAAGCTCATTGCCAAGGGTGTTTCATGCTCATTGCCAAGGATGATTTACTAGCTCATTGCCATAAGGTAGTTGCCACAGAGAAATTAAATGCTTGTTGCCATGGGGGAGTGAAATGCTTCTGCTCATGGTAACGTGGACAGCCACCACCAGATGAGCAGAATTGAAAGCAGTGGCAGCCGGTTAGGGAGAATGCCAGAATGCAAGCTCCGATTGAGAGCCAGAGAGAGATTTCAAATAGCTGCGGACTTGCACTGCTTTCAGATCTGAACAAAACTGCTATGATTTTGAGCACAAATTGATACAAGTCTGCACTGCAGCTGTTTCCAATAAGGGGAATTACCAAACCCCTTTTTTAATAGAACAAGCAAAAAAATAGATTAAAACAAAATAGTACAAAAATAGTAATGATAATTTTTTAAAATTACAAAATATTGTGGCCAACAATAATACAGACAATACAAAAAAAAGGGGGGGAAGGGAAACAGTAGAGATTAAGTGGGTGCACTCTGCAGATCGCTATAAAGGGGCGTCCAACTGATTGAGTATTTTATTATTTATTACTTAACTCAATCAGTTGGACGCCCCTTTATAGCGATCAGCAGAGTGCACCCACTTAATCTCTACTGTTTCCCTTCCCCCCCTTTTTTTGTATACATCTAATTATTAGAGAAGGGTAGCACCACGTTTTACTCTCTCTTCGTACCAAAGAAAGGTCAACTCAAGACCAATATAGATGAGAAAATGCAGACATAGTCTATAAAGGGCGTATCAAATAGGACATATCAGTGCGGAATAATTCCCTTTCCCCTCTTCCTTTATATTAATAATACAGACAAGACTGACATTGTGGGCAGCATTTAATGCTCCCTATCCACTGATTTTTGTGGCGAATCGGGCTGTTTTGACTCCTTGCGGTGAATCTTTTTCGCTGAAAATCTGATTCACCGGAAAGCGAACAGTGTCAAAAAATCAGTAATTTTGGGCCTTATTTTGGTTCATTCTTTCTGACAAAATCCTTCTTAGATGGACAAAACCATGTGCACTGCAGGGGGGGCAGATGTAACATGTGAAGAGAGAATTAGATTTGGGTGAGTAATTTTGTTTCTGTGCAGGGAAAATACTGACTGCTTTATTTTTACACTGCAATATAGATCTCACTTTGAAGTAAAACCCCACCCAAATCTAATTCTCTCTGCACATGTTACATCTGCCCCACCTGCAGTGCACATGGTTTTGCCCATCTAAGAAGGATTTTGTCAGAAAGAATGAACCAAAATAAGGCCCTTTATTATGTGTAGGGGCATGCTATTGGATTCATGTGCTTGCAGCACATGAATATATATATATATTTTTTTTTTACACATGATGTCACAGGGGGGCAGGGAAACGCTCATTAGATATTCACTGTGCCTGGTCCCTTCATTACATATGCATGGAACAGGACCAGCGCAGCGCTCCATCCACTGCCTCCCCTGCCAGCTCTCACGGGGGGGGCAGCTTCTGCTGCCTGTGTCCCCGCAAGCCCTCCTCCCCCACACATTCCGGTGCAGGCAGGGAGGCTTCCATCTCCCTGCCTTCCGCCATCCCCCGGCTCCCTGCGGCATTCTCTGGGGGGGTTAAAAATCGCCATCAGGGGCAGCGAGCCCCTGAGGCATTGAGTAGGGGGAGAGGGAGGGCTGGCAGCGAATGTTCCAGCCCTCCAGAACCCTGCGAATGTGCAGCAAATCCTAAACAGGATTCGCTGCATATAGTGATAATTCTCATTGAATACTGGCCTTAGTTTATGAATAGATTCCTTAATCCTACTCCACAACTCTTTTAATTAGAGAAATTAGTGGTCAGTAGATGCATGCAATAATAAATGGACTGTCCTCTGTTATAACCGGTAACTTTGTTAACTTTGATAGTATTAGCAACTTAGTCCCCACTTATGTGCACATAATTAGTGGTTATACTTATGTGAGTCCCGGCAGTTATATCAGAAGTCTGGCTTCCAGTCCCCAGTGCAGTTCTCCGACTGCTGGTGCAATCCTATTTGCGGTCTTGTCAAAGACTTGATCACTGGTTCCGGTCAGGGAGCAGCCAAACAATAATCCCCTAGCCTCTACGCATTTCTCTGCCTCTCCTACTCTCAGCGGCTTCTTCACAATCCTTGTCATGACATCATGATGTCACATGTTCGTTGGAAGGGCCATTACATGGCAGATGTGCAAGCTTCAATGGCCCTGCCTACTTTTTTTAGAAATATTCTGCAGGCATTAAATGTTTCCCATTAGTAAATACAAGTTTGTAGAGCTTTTATGTATAAATATATGCAAATTCAAAATAAAGGCTATGCAACCCATTGACTAATGTATTGACATGCAAGTATATATTTACAAAACTATATGTAGTTTAGTCCGGTGAATCTGCTGAGTAGAACAATGTTTAATGAAACAGCGGCTTTTTGTGTTATCTTTATTTCTGGCTAATTAGCTTAGTTCTTGTTAAATAATTTTTCTATTACACTGCGCTCTATTTAATTTCTTTGTGATAATAATTAAATTTAAATTGCTCATACTGTACTGTAAATATGTGCTCAGGATTAAGTTGTTGGTTTCTGTTGGGATTTAGTACAATTATTGTTCCTTAACTTCAGGACAATCAGTACTAACTGAAAATACTTAGTATACAGTTTATTCAAATTAGACTTCAGGAAAAATAGAACAAAAACAAAACAAAAGATGTCCTTAAAAGCAACGTAACATACAAAATAAAATGCCAAATCAGAGTGCCGAGCTACTTGAAAGTAAAGGGGTAAATTTACCAAGATGGGAGTTCTATTGAAGATGGGATGCTGCAACCAATCAGATTTTACTTCTTATATTTTTAAGCACCTTTTAAAATATAAAAGATAGAATCTAATTGGTTTTCCACAGCATCATCGGAACTTCAATAGAACTCCAGTCTTGGTAAATAAACCACACAGTGTGCAAAATGTAATATTCAAATTAGGTAAATATTGTGTTTTAAGACAAATTTGGAAAAAAATGTCTGCTCTATATTTACCCCTTGTTTTGGTGGTGGTGGTGGTGGGGGGGGGGGGGGTGTCCTGGGGCAGGATAGAATCTGATTTGTAGCTATGGGCAATATCAGATATTCAATAGAACTCTCATCTTAGTAAATTTACCCCTAAGCCTGGTCTACTAAATTGTATGCATTTTTTTAATACCCTATGTGACGTTATAGTATGTGTGTTAATCCTAAATGCAGCCAGGTGAATTCACTAGATACTGTACCAATAGATTCCATTGTAAAATCCCTAAGGGGAAGATTAATCAAAACTTGATAAGTACAAACCAATCAGCTCCTAAGTGACATTTTAGAGGCTGTATTGGAAATGACAAAAGCTGTTTGGTTGTTACTTAATCTTTCTCCTGGGTTTGAAACATCTACACATTAATTAGCTACTATTACTGAACATCACTCACTAGGATACACAGCCAAACTGAGCCACCTCAATTAGTGTTATTAGTGCGGCCTGAACATGGTGGGATTCCATTACTAGTAATTGTCCATGTTGTGCCAGAAGTCCTAGTTGGTCCTGAGCGTTACATCATTCAAAAATACTATTCATCTGTACTACTGTATGTTCCACATCCCCAGATGCAATTGGGGGCCCACTTAGGAAATACAGTTTGTTACAGCCTAAATAGAATCACTGCATGTGTTAAGTTTGTTTAATAGTAATTAATGAATACAAGCTTAATCATTTTCAGTGAGCTAATTAATCTGGTCTTTCTGGTAGGGACTGACTGTGTGATAAGGTGCGTACACACGGGGGGAGATATATTGCTTGCAATATTTTGCTTGCAATATATTGCTGAGCAATATATTGCTCAGTGTCTCCTTTCCATCAGCGACCAGAGATGGTCGCTGATGAAAAGGAACCTCTGCTGGGGGAGCCGCAGAGGTAATTAGCTGGTCGCAGGAGCAAGCTCCTGCGACCAGCGATTACAATGGGGCAGAAAACGGGAGCGCGCACCCGGCGATTTATCGCCGGGGCACACTTCCATCACTGGCAATATGGTCGCCTGCGACCATATTCCCAGCGATTATAGCCCCTATCGCCCCCGTGTGTACACAGCATTAGGCCTAAATCCCTAAAAAGCTGGCTAGCAAATGATGCATAATGCAGGTGGTGGAGTGCTATCATTTACCAAATGTATTTGACTGTGAACCTTACAACCTCATCTGCTGTATATAATATTATTTTATTAATGGCTTAATAAACTATATATACTATATACTTATATCATACTCCATAGCATCACAGCAGGAGTGCAGATTGCATCCGAATATGACCCACCAAAGTGCCAACTCCTCTTCAGTGACAAGAGCCGGTATCACAGTATAGGCGCTGGTACTGCACGCACAGCCAGTTTCTCGGAGACTCCTGAAGTGACAAAATGGGTGCTTTGGTTAAGAGGCCTTGCCCCCTACCTGTGATGCTAAATCCTTACCTGTAAGAACACCCCCCTATTTCCAGCACACAGACATTAAAAAAGCCACGCTGGGTGTTATCTCTATTAGTGACACCTCTGATTATACTATAGTAATTGGTTAAAACTGGGTCTAAAACTAAAATTGTTCACATTTATACTATTATTACATGCATGAGTATGCCACTAAATGACTGCACTGCCTCTACAAATGGGTGCCGCTGGGCCCGCAGCGTGGTGAGCGTAGCGAGCCCGCAAGGGGCTTCTTTACACTCGCCCCCCTGTCGGAGCACTGGCAGTCGGGATCCCGACGTTGGGATACTGACTGTTGGGATCCCTACTGTTGGAGCCCTATACCACATCCCTACAGATAGACTGTAAAATATGTAGCAGTCATCATTGCTAGCCCAATTCATGAGGATAAAGGTGCATTTGAAATGTTTAAATGCATAACTAGGCATGCCTGCAATTTCATCTACAAGCCAATGACACACCCTCTGTTTCCAGCAGACATGCTGGAATGCTGGAAAGCCACCTCACATGGCCAACTGGGTGCCAGATTAGAGGCTAACCACTGAAACGCAACAAGATTTGCAGTGAATTTGTTTCACCTAATTATACTCTTATGTGACCCATTCCTTTACTATTCCTAACTCATAACTAAAAGCATGCTGAGTTGTTTTCACAAATAGATGAGTACTGTTTACACCATAATTCAATTTAAAATACTTATAAGAATAAGATAGAACATGTACTCTTAAGAGTTTTTTTTCAAAACTTGAGGAGAATTAAAGTAGAGATAAAGCACTAACCAATCACTGTCTGTTAATTTACAAGTTGTATTTGAAAAATGCAGATAGTAGGTGATGGTATTTTACTCCTCTTTATCTATATTTAAACTTTGATAAAGCTTTCCCTTACTCTCTTGGAATGACCACAATACTTCTAATTGTTTCCTTGGAAAGGAATTCACCATCATGGATACCAACCACTTTCACAGGTGGAAAGCTTGAGGCCTTCATTGGATAATGGTCTTGAGGTCATGGTTATGGTCATGACCATGACCTCAAGGTCATCATCCCAACACATGTTATGAAGCAGCAGAGCCCACCATGATATTATGAGTTTCATGTTTATCCCCCTTTGCCACAGCTCTTTGGACCAATACGCTGGGATCTTCCATTGGGTTGGTTAGAAAAGTAGACACGTTTGATCAATACTGTAGCTACACTATGGATTTTTAATATTTTAGGATTACATATTCTATGACATTTGATGTAATGATATATGCTGATACCTAACTTAGTCAACCATCATCTCTTTTGGAGCTCAATTCAAATTACGGTACTTGTTTATTATAGCGGCGCCCCCGATTCCCATCGCGCAATGTTTTAATCGCATCGCATGCCATGCACCCGATGGCATGCGATGCGATGCAACGCGATTTTTGCCCCCTATACGATGAAAGATTGTATAAAGGGTGCTTTTAGGAACCGTAATGGGTGCTTACAATGTTAAATGCACCCCCACGCCACCCCCCCCACTATATACGCCCCACTATATGCGGCGGTACGCGTCCTCTGACCTTTTCATACCCCCACTATCCACGTCGGCATGGAGTCGAGAATAGAAAGTGTGGCGAGCGCAGCGAGGGGACGCGGATACCTTCACAGGTATCGGAGTCCCCTCGCGGCCTTCACAGGTATACGCGTCCCCTCGCCACGCTTCAGGCTCGGTGGCTCGCTGCGCTCGCCACACTTTCTATTCTCAACTCCACGCCGACGTGGATAGTGGGGGTATGAAAAGGTCGGAGGACGCTTACCGCTGCGCTCGCCACTATTCGGGTTGACGTTTATAGTGGGGGGGTGGCGGGGGGGTGCATTTAACATTGTAAGCACCCATTAGGGTGCTTATACAATGTTTAATCGCATCGCATTGTATGGCATTGTATGCCATATACAATGTCATACAATTTTAAAATTGTATGGCATTGTACAATATCGCGCGATATCGCATCACATACCATCGTATGCCTTATGGTATGCGATGCGATGGGCGCCGCCAAAATACACAAGTACCCAAATTACATTTAATGTTGAGGTTTGACACAGACACCATTACATATTTGTGTCAATTTTGTGTGTCATTTTGTTATTATTTAACAACAACATCTGACAAATAAATAATCATTGCATGTATGTGTGCAACGGTGATTCTATTTCATATGCCTTTGAATTAAAATCACTATCATATATAATATACAGTGCATTACTATTAAGGGCATTACTGAAATTAAATATTATTTTATGTGATGTTTCTAGAAAAAATATGATTTTTTAGTTATAACGAAAATTTCAGCAAAAGGATTTTTTTATTTTCATTTTATTTTCAGTTACTTATTAAAAGTGTTCAATAACCATGCCGCAGGTGCAGCAAACTTTGGCTCATCAGCTGTTGTGGAACTACAAGTGGTCCTTTGGGCTCATAGTAGATGATGGAACTGGTAATTTTTGTAAATATATAAGTGTATATATACAGCAGTAAGTTGCATAAAAGGGCTAATTTTCTTTTCTTTCATTAAGTTACTTTATTACCTTTGTTGAAATATTTAGAAAAACACTTTAAGAAATCCCCTTGTTTCAAGTTAAATGCCTTTAATTTGCAGAATGTAAATAATGTTACTTATGGTCTTAAGATTTCACATTTAATTTGTCTCTACAGTATGCAATAATTAAATATAACAATATAATTTTCACAAGAATGTTCATGCAAAAGGTATTTTGCTGTTATCACATAAATGCTCTGCATAATCTAGTGCTACAAAAGGGCATCATACAAATAGAAGCGTACAGTAGAAATAGATATTTACTGGAGTTTCTGCATCAGTATTTCCCAGTTTATGACATATTGCTAGGTGCATAAGAACACATCTGTGTGGCTGTTTGATGGTAGGGGAGTCAATCCCATAAACAAGGAGATGTCATATATGTACATGCATTGGTCTTGTAAATATGCACTGTTAAGTGAATGGTAATTTTCTGTAAAATCCCAAATACATGTCAGAATTTTACCATACAGAATATGTTTTTAAATAGCTGTATTTTAATCTTTTAACTTTCTATTTGATTTAATAGATCCAGATTTTAAAGACCTTGGAGTTCTTAAACCATTACCTGGTTAGTAGCGTTAGCCTGCTGTCTATTTTTATTTATTTACGTTTTCTATTTTTTTTCTCTTCAGATCCTGATCTATCTATCTATCTATCTATCTATCTATCTATCTATCTAGGCCTACACACTGGGCAATTTCAGGACATTTTCTAAGCAATCTGACAAGATCGCTTAGAGTATGCCCCTACATCACTCCGTGTAGGAGCCATAGCGATAGCGTGCTATTCAACATGCTGGATAAATCTAGTTAGATCACCAGTCGGGGCCAGTGTTCTCACCGGAGAACACTGGCCCTGACAGATCGCTCAGCACACAGCGCTGACACATATCTGTGCAGTTCTGTGTGCTGAATGATGCTGCTGAGCGATCTGAGCACTCTACATTGCTCAAATGGCTCATTAGTGTCACCGCATGTTTAGGCCCCTTATCTATCTATCTATCTATCTATCTGTCTGTCTGTCTGTCTGTCTGTCTATCTATCTATAGTAGATATCTACATCTATATATGTCTTATGTTCAAGTGTTTTAATACATTCTGCTTTTTTGTTATTTTGTAATTATAGTTTGTGAATTTGAAATAGGAGGACCGGAAGGAATAATAGAATCGCTGCAAATCACTAAAGAAGGAAAGGCTTCTGCAGATGAAGCAGTTGATTGCAAATGGTATATTCGAGCACCACCACGGTCAAAGGTCAGTTGTTTAATTAAGCAAATACACACTTGAATGCAAGAACAGTATTTTCACACATCTACAAACTCTTTGCGTGTTATTGAAATAAGTAGATTTTCATTTTTAGATTCATTTATGATGTAAATAAACATGTTCAGATGGAAGAGAAAATCTGTATGGAATACAGAGAAAGCACAAACTTTACCAGAAAATCAACCAACTCATTATGAAGCCCAAAAGGCAGTAGAGCAGTGGTTCCCAACCCTGGTCCTCAAGTACCCCCAACAGTGCACGTTTTCCGGGTCACCCGGCAGGTGCACTCATTATTCAGGCACATTTGAAAAGATCCACAGGTGGAGCTAATTATAGCACTTGTGATTCTGTGTGGAGACCTGCAAAACATGCACTGTTGGGGGTACTTGAGGACCAGGGTTGGGAACCACTGCAGTAGAGGATCCAAATTCCTTATGTTCTAAGAATAAAATACCAAATGCCCTAAAGTGCAAGTCCAGAATACATAAAATTATTCTAAAAAATAAAGTTATAGTAACTGAAAAAAGATTTATCTACTCACCTCAATATTCAAGTGGATTTTATCTAATGTGATCTTTGGTATAATCAATAAGTCACCCATATGTTTTAATTGTTACACTTCTTAACCGATAAATAAAATAATCACACGGACAACTGAGTAAAGTTGGAAATAAAAGGTCACAGCCCAATTTATTGAATTATATTAACTTTCATTGAAGCCAAGGTGGTGCCCTGAGCAGAGGTCCTCAGTTACAGCTCGCAAAATATTTTGCGTAATTAACCAAATGGGAGTGTCTTAAAACCACCCCCTGCACAACTGTGTTGGGTAGAAACCATTTCCCCTTAACTGACAGAGTGCTAGCCCCTCCATAAGATGGCGACCTGGTCCTCCCCTAAGGCAGTGACCGACTCGCCTTTCTCAAAGGGGAAATGCCAATCAAACTAGTTGTGCAATAATCTGAGCCACCGAGGAGCCCTGTTCTCCGCCACAGCAAGGTCATCAACCGAAGCCCGCCACCTAGCTCAAACAACCTAACCTAAACTGCTTGACTGTTACTACTAAATACTTTTTTCCAAGGCATTTCAACCAATCGCCTCCAAAAGGGCTGTGACAAACAAATCGAGCCCTTTGTGCTCAGATGGACACCATCCATTCTAAAAAAGCTCTGACCTTTCAAAAAACTTTTTGGGTGTTTCACTACTTTACCGCCTAAACTCAGCGTAAACCTCCCCACTGCTGCCTTTAGCTTCCTTCTTACTCTATCTAAAGCAGCACCTCCCTGGTCTCCTCTCCAAAAACTTCAGGGGATAACATATGACCATATGAGCTTGACTCCCGGCCAATCATCTTTTATGATCTGCAAGTCATGAATAATTGTTTTAATGAGCTCTACACCTTTACAGATACCCAGATCGTTACCTCCTGCATGAATGAGTAAGGTGTCCGGAACACCGAACCCCCTCACATTCCCATAACTTTTCTAAGATTTTGTGCCATCTCAACCCCCTAACCCCTATCCATCTAACATCTGACTGACTCGACAAAAAGGGGAGTGTCTACCAGCCCAAAAAAACTAAAGAATGTCCTACGATCCACACCCTTCCCTGACCTTCATGGAATGAAATAACTAATGTTAATAACTGAAAAAGTATTAAACATGAGAAAACCTAGCCAGGGGAGGGAAACAAATAGTTGTTTGGTTGACCCGGATGGAGACGATGACCAACAAACCTTAGATGTTAAGAGGAAAAAAGCTGAAATTTCTCCAAACTCCCTGTATAGAAGGCAAGTACTGTAGCTTAGTGCCCAAGGTTTCAGAAAAAACAAACTTGCGGGGATGCAAGTGACGCTTACTGCCTATTGCCCCTAATATAAGCCTTATAAGCCCCAGACTTCCATCTACCTAACCTCTTTTTGTCCTCCTCTGAAGGCCCTGCCACTGCCGCGCAAGTTGCCGCACCAGTCCTGAATGAATGGCAATTCTAAAGCCACTAAACATTTTTCAAATATGCTGCTAAATTAAAATCTCGTAAGAGGAGACATGTCTACATGACATAGCCACTGAACCCCCTCTGATCGCCTGATGTGAGAAAATCTGTTTTCCAAATTTACTGGGCAAATTTCTGTGTTGGCTTGTGGGTGTATGCTTATCCATCTATCTTTACCTACTTGATCTGTCTTAGATTTCTGGATCTTCATCATAACTAACCCCTGCTTTATAATAAAAAATTTTACTAATATTCCAGAACTTTTTTCTGACTTACTCTTAGCTGTCAGCTTGCTAACCCTAAATGCCCCCAAACATGCTAAACTAAACAATTCAGCCTCATAACTGTTAATGTTCTGACCCAAATCTAACGCTTCCTCAAATAACTGGTACTTCACACTACAATCAACTGGGTCTAAAGCATCATTCACCCCTTCAGGGTAGGATAAGTGCTGAATATGCCTAGCCTTAAAGGGCTGCCTCCTAGATGGCTGAGACTCTACCGGCAACTTTGATTGATGCGTAACCTCCAACCATACTTAAACATCTTTAAACGCCAAAATTATAAACTTTCTTCCCATCCTGTTTTTTGCGAAATACCTCGTCATATTGTCTCCACACATTATGCCTACCCGACACGTACCTATTATGGACCATATGGAAATACTTCAATTAAATCAAATATTCCGATGGCCTCGCCTCAAGATAACAGGCCGTAAATACATAAATACCCGAAAGCCAATTCTGATATTTCCTCCTTGCCTCTTTGGTAATAGGACCAGCAGCATTAGCTCTATCCAGAGCCTTTCTAGCCTCATGGGTAATAGCGAACATGTCGACAAACCTACCCAATCTAATTCTTTCCCTCACCTTTGATCTAACTCCCCTTAAAATGGCCGTGTTTGCACAAGGAATTGTGTCACCTGACACATTAGGCAGTGAGCTACTAGAATGCCTAACGTTCTTCTTCCCTTTCACCTGCTGTGCAAAGTAACGCATGAGCTTACGCGGTAGACGGTTGCTCTGCGTTGCATGGTGCACCCACCACATTTTGAACCTGTGTCCCTGCTGTTGAAACTTCAGCCAAAACACCTTGATTGACAGCAGGAGCCTTTAAACTGGGAAGATGTATGTTACTCTCTTCTTTAATTACCACAAGTGCTCTCTGCCCAGACCTGCCCTCGACTACTGGAATGGGGGCTGGCAGGGTGGGAGGACACATGGGGGGGGGGGGGTGCTGAGCAGTTGTTGTGCAGGCCCAGGCTGGGGAAGCAACTGCAAAGGGGGTGAATATGGGATTATGGGGCAGATGTATTAAGCCTGGAGAAGAGATAAACTGGAGTTAAAGTGGAGATAACATGGAAGAGATAACGCACCAGCCAATCAGCTGTGTTTGAAATATGATAGTTGGGATCTGATTGGCTGGTGCGTTATCTCCTTCCACTTTATCTCCAGTTTATCTCTTCACCAGGCTTAATACATCTGCCCCATTGGACCTGCTAGAAACCCTAACCCTCTCTAAAATGCCCCCTGGTGTCGGTGGAGTGTCACTACCAGAAGAGAGCTGGGAATAAACTATGCCTGATAGCACCCGCTGCCTGCGCACAGGTGTCACCAAACCTTCCTGTAACTGCTCATGTGTTGCCACCCCAGCACCTAACACTATGGGAGGACTGGGGGCATGACCTGAGTGAAATAACTTCCCCTGTGATGCCCCCTGGCCCCTGAGGCTGTGGGAGGAATGGAGGCCTGAGCTACGCCGAACACTTGATCTAAAATGGCAGATGGACCTGGGTTGGCAGGGCTTCCCGACACCTCCTTGTCGTTTACTGTGGCCTCCGCCGCAGCGCTCTGCAATGTGGGGTGGACTGAGGATGCTAGCGCTCCCCTCCTAAGCCAGGCCTGCAGGCCCGACGGAGAAGGTGCGCTCATGAAGCCAGGGGATGCTGGCAGCTCACTGGTGCCGCCAGCTGCCGGCTGGGCGTGCGCTTGGTGAAGCACAGACAGGAGGAAATAATGACAGAAAGAATTGAAAGCAATTAGTAAAGGTAGAAATGCTAGAAAAGTAGATTAAATAGAGAAACTTATACTGTGGTGATACAAGCCTGCTTCTTGATCCACAGGGAAAACAGCTCAGAGGAAGTGATCACCTCAGGCTGAAACTTGTATAACTAACTAAATCCAACCCTATAACTCAACAACCATTGGACAGGTGTTTGATTGACACCCTGATCTAACCAGTAACCCTAACCTGACCCCACTGCACAGCTAACTTCCAGAAAGTTCTCAATAAAACAGGATGCTTATATCCTTTCAAGCCAGTGGCGTAAGTTCATACCAGTTGCCCGGAGGCAGGGTACATGTTGGTGCCCCCCCCACACCCGTCTGATTTAAAGCTGACTTACTGTTATGGATATATATAAGAAAAGGTATGTAGGGGGTGATTCAAACCCGAGTTTCTCACTCGCCAGGGTGTTTGCTCCATAGTTGAAGGAATTGGGGAGGAAGCATAAAAATGCTTGGCATACCCCTGCTCATGCAGGCATGTCAATGCCTACTTGGGGCGAGCAGCTGATGTCAGCGCCCACCCTGAATTTGGCCATCTCCAGCAGGATAAAAGTCAGTTTAGAAGGGGAATAAAATCATTCCATGGTCAGCGACCACTGATTTTTTACCTGTGTGGCTGCATGCAAGCGGATGTGTAATCGTACACATCCACTTGCATGCAAATGCAGGCTTGTTTGCTAGGCTGTGAACATTCACTGCCTAGCAAACAGGTCTGAATCAGGCCCTTAATGTTTACTAAAGGGTGTACTGTTGCACTCACTTTATGATGGGGTTTTGGCCTATCAAAAGGGGCATGTCCTTAAGACACACACCCTTTTTATCAATGGAAGTGCTGTGCCCAAGACTCATGAAGATGCTAATCAACCCAAAAACTCTGCCTGCAGTGTGAACAGATGCTGCCTGCATGTAATGTATGGTCTGTATCACACACATAAGCATCAATAGAAGAACACACACAGGCACTGATAGAAGAAAAACACACATATAGGTTGCTGCTGGCTATGCCAGGAGAGGTGAGAGCCAGCGATGGCTAGCCAGGTTCTGGCACCAATGCAATGGATCTGGCATGTCCCATCCCCTCACTCAAACCATATCCCACACTATGCTTTCCTTCTAACTTTCACACCCCAGGCTGTGCTCCCCTTCTCCCTCCACATACCATATTGTGCAGTTCTTTTGTTAGCATTGTGCTCCCATATACCACTTGCCTATGTGCCACCCTGGCCCCTTCCAACCACACACCTCTCTGTGCCACCCTGGCCCCTTCCAACCACATGACTCTGTGCCACCCTGGCCTTCCAACCACATGCCTCTCTGTGCCACCCTGGCCCCTTCCAACTACATGACTCTGTGCCACCCTGGCCTGCCACATGCCTCTCTGTGCTACACTGGCCCCTTCCAACGACATGCATCTCTGTGCCAACCTGGCCCCTTCTAACCACATGCCTCTCTGTGCCACCCTGGCCCCTTCCAATTACATGAGTCTCTGTGCCACCCTGACCCCTTCAAAACACTTGCCTCTCTGTGACACCCTGGCCCCTTCCAACTACATGACTGTGTCACCCTAGCCCCTTTCAACCATAAGACTCTGTGTGCCAAAACATCCCACATGCCCTATTCCTCCACATGCCTTTCTGTGCCCCTCCTGGCCCCTTCCCATTGCTCCACCCAGCAGGGACTTACTTTCAATAACCATCTGTTTGCAAAGCTTCTGAGTTTCTACTGAATACATGCTGTTGGCAGCAGCACTCGATTTAACTGCAGAGTGACACACTGAGCACAGAAGAGGGGCGGGACTTTCTGATGTCCTGGACGGAGCTAATCACAGCCAGACAGTGATCATCTTTAATCTCCAAGTAGCCTGAAGTTAAAGCCAGGGTAAGTAATTTCAGATCCCTGAGGAGTTCACTGTCTGGCTGTGCACTACTATTGAACATCAAGCAGCTTGAGCGGGGGAAGCGTTGTTGCCTGCACTGTAATCCCGGAGGGGAGGGGAGGAGGGGATTGGGGGGGGGGGGGGGCGGGCACCGGGCGCGCTGCATACAATAAGGGAACCGTTAGCCAGCACCTTCTAAAGTACAGGAATGAGCAAGGAAACTGAAAATCGGGAGGCAATGGAGCCAGTGCCCCCCTTAAGGCTGTCGCCCGGCGGCAGATGACTCCATTGCCTCCGGGAGTTCCGCCACTTTTTCAAGCTTATACAAGCTCTCAATTATTTTTGTACTACATTACATATCACGCCAAATTCAAAGGGGAAAATTTACTAAAACTTCTAAAAATGACAAGAAGTGATGTTGTTCATAGCAACCAATCAGACTCTGTCTATCATTTTATAAGATGAAATGATAGACAGAATCTTATTGGTTGGTTGCTATAAGAAACATCACCTCTTTTTATTTTTAGAAGCTTTAGGAATTTAACCCCAAAAAGGTGGTTGCTGAAATTGTTAAGTTGAATTCACTTTCCTTATATGTCCAGCTCCATTATTTGAAAACAAGTGCTTGGAAATGTTTTACTTATGGGTAAGATCTGAGGAACAATGGGGAAATATTAAAATTAACAACACAAATTTATTTGTGAATTAATTGCAAGATGTACCCCTATGAAGGGGTTAAGGGGCATTTATTAATTATCCGTTATAGATCTGAAAATAGTTTCATATTACCGCCTATTGGGGCAGTAAAAATGATGGATTGCCTAGATGTACAATTAACCCTTTGAGTGCCAACGTTGCTGTCAGAGATGTGCAAAATATCTGCTAAAAATGCCAGTCTTGCTCATAGTGACTTTTTTTTTGGTGCAGTATTTAACTAAACTTCAATTGATTGACTTTAGATCATTTGCTGGCAATAACTAAAGTGATTCATATTCCTTAACTACGTCCCTGGAATTTTAAACGGATATTTTGCACATCTCTCACAGCAATATTTGCACTAAATTGGTTAGGTGGTCCAAAAGGAAGTGAAGTGATCACCAATGTAACATCAGCAGTTATTGGAGATATCTACTATGGCCAATATGTCGACATGGAAAATGTACACACCAGAAAAAGGTAGACATAATTGTTTAAATTTTTTTTGTGTCAGTAACAACCAACTGAGGAATGCTTTCATTAATTATGTCTAATTTTGACTGATTAATAAAAAGACATTTATGTATTATACAGTATATGCACACCAAATAAATGTTTACTTTGGTTCATCGGACAATATGGTTGACTTATATAGAGATAGATCAATGGATAGCAGAGACACAATTACAGCACAGTTAAATAAATTGCTGTTCTGTTTGTGAAGAGAAGACCTGATGTCCCATTCTTTACCTCCACATTCATAGCATGTACCGCGGCGTTGCCTGGGGATGTCACATTTGTGTATTAGTATTTTTGGTTGTTTAGGGCTGCACCCCCACAGGCAGAATGTAAAAGCAGGAAACTGCAGCCTGATTAGCCAAAGGCAAAACTAGGTTGTTTGCAGACAAAACTCATTCTTTTTTTTTTTTTTTTGTGGAGGGATTGTAGCGCTCACCTCCAGCGGGAAGCACAGGTGAGAGGTGTACTGCGGAGGGGACGGGACGCCAGCCCCCCGCACCACCAGCCTGTGCCTACCCACACCTGCCCACCCCACCAGCCATTCATAGACATTGGACTTTAACACACTGTCTTTGCCGATTTACACCCAGAGACTATCTGGCTTTTTGCATACCCCCATCCCTGTTTGCCACGTGACTTTGCCCACCCAGAACCAGTACTGAGCCTGGAAACCTGGCATACCCGTTCCCACCCTGCCCAAGCCCCTCTGAACAATTTTGTATGTATGCACCTACTAGATTTGACTGGATACGTGCAATAAACCATACTCATTGTTTACAGCACACACCTGTCTCATCTCATCTGTCATAAGTTGCAGCACATTAGCACAATACCATCTAGAGACTATTGTTAGCGCAGGTCCCCTCATCCCTTTTTGCAAAATTAATTCTTTGCATACTTAAGATTTTAACGATAATATTTCTCTAAACTTTTACTATTCCAAGTTAGGTATTTTTGAGAAATCCTCATGAAAGATTTTTTAGCAAGTATTAAATATCCTATTTTCATCAATAATGGAAGTACTATGCAGTTTAATAAATGGTTTGCTTTGAATAACAGATAATTGAAGTACTTACTGATTGAACTTTGAATGCTCAATCAATGTGAAATAGTGCTCTCAAAATGTACTTTCTTTATTCCCAGATATATTTACGATTTTTGGACTATGAAATGCAAAATTCAAATGAATGTAAAAGAAATTTTGTGGCTGTATATGACGGAAGTAGTTCAGTGGAAGATTTGAAAGCCAAATTTTGCAGCACTGTTGCTAACGATGTGATGCTGCGTACAGGTCTCGGAGTCATCCGAATGTGGGCAGATGAAGGCAGCCGCACAAGTCGTTTCCAAATGCTCTTCACATCTTTCCAAGAACGTAAGGCTAACTTTTTCTTAGGATAAACAAATATACAATTGTGCATGTTTATACTAAATATTTTTCTATGTCCTGTTAGTCATAACATTAATAATAAAGTAAAATTCTGTAAGAAATATAGGCCCTCATTTGTTAGCGTACTGTACAGGTATTTTGTGTGAAATTGCTGTGTAAAGTAAAGTTAAGGGGCTTTCCGACATAGGTCAGTTTTTCAGGATTGTGCAAATGGGAACATTTGAAGACAAAAAAAACAAATTATTGTATACTGTACGTCAGAGAAATTTTTTTTGTTTGTGGGCGTCAAGTGTAGGTTCAGATAATAGTTGTTGATGATGATGATCATCACTATAACATGCTGGTCATTGGGGTATGGATCGTTAGGTCGACCCAAGAAAGGGTCAACACCGGAAGTTGACAGGCAGAATGTTCATGGGTACTGAAGGTCTACAGGGTCATTAGGTCAACCGGAAAAAGGTTGATAATGCAGAAGGTTGACACATATATTTTTTTTTTTTTGGGGGGGGGGGGCGTCTAGATCTAGACGTCTAGTTCTGGACACTGTCTAAGTGTACCGCAGCCCCTCACTACACTTACAATCCTTCAGACACAGTGCCTTGCTACACTCGGCACACTATTGTATTCTCTATTCTCCCTCCATGCCTTAGTGAATGGTAGGGCATGATCTACTGCCTGTTCTGGAACCACTGTGGGAAAAAAAAATAATAAAACCTGTATCATATTTCTGCATCGACCTAAGGACCCTGTTGACCTTTCATCCCTGTCGACCTTCTGCCTGTCGACCTTCCAATGTCAACCTAAGGAGTGTTGACCTTTCTTGTGCCGACCTAACGACCGCATCCCATTTATTGCACTCCTGACTCTGATTGATGGTTTCTTTTTGCATAGACATAAAGAATGCTTTTAAACATGTTTTCAGACCCAATATGGGCTGTTATTTCTGGTGTGTTGGAGAGAGATTTGAGGTTCACTTTTTTATAGCTGAGAAATATTCAAAGTTGTATTGATGCCTAAAAGCAAATATGCATTTTGCAAACAAAATAGCTATAAACATAGGTGTAAGTTCATCCAAAATATTTGTGGCAGAAAGCTGCACTTTTGCTGCTGATGACGCCATGCATGCATCTTTTTATAGTTGCAGCCTTGCATACTGTAAACAGAACACAGTAGCAGCTTCCAACTACAAGCTTTATGGCCATAAAGCTTGAAACATTGCTTAACTTCTGAAGACTGCACAGTCTCTTTGTTCTGCGGCTAATAAGACCTGCGAGTGCCTAATAAATCCACTGTCCAATCCTTGTGTTCTTTTGCAAATTGGAAACGTCTGCTCTTGTTCGAGGCAGACAGTAGAGGCTTCCGAACAGGTTATCGGCTTCCATAGCTTATACAGTGTAATGTGCGTCAAACAGTTCATTCAAAGACCTTCGCATTTGCTCCTTGATTAAGATTCCCCACAATTTAACATACTGTTGCTCTTCTGTTGGACAGGACAACTCTGGCAAGTCTCCTTTCAGATCGAGCATTCAGTAGCCTGTGAAGACCACAAGCCTGACGTTGAGATCCTGTTTTCTGCTTGGTAGTACACTCTCTGTAAACATTAATAACTGCTGCTCTTGAACAATTCACAAGTGCAGCCATTTTGCTGATACTGTTTCCGACGGTTCGAGCGCCTACAATCATCCCGTGTTCAAACTCAGTTAAATCATGTTTTTTGACCATTTCTTTACAAGCAACACAGTAGCTTTACTTGTCCTGCATTCCCTTTTTATAGCTATCTCACCCTCTAGCAGCAACAGCGTGAAGTTATTGCCGATCTTCACATAAGTGCCAAGTGGTCATAATAATTTGGCCACTCAGTGTGTATATATGTATATATGTATATGTGTATATATATATATATATATATATATATATAAAACAAAGATGACCCCAGATGCGCCGACAAAGATGAATGCTGCTACTCTATAAATCTCCCCTGTTAGGGGGAGACAGTTAGAAAATTGGATAGGCAATAATAGAGAGCGCTATTATAAACCTCCACCTTTCAGTTTTTCACCAATGGTCATCCAATTGACAAAAGGGTGTTGGTACAATCATATAGTACAACACTTTTGTTGGTAAGCTGCTCAATCAGAGGTGTGTCACTCAGGTGCCAAAAGGGAGGGGTAATTCTGTCTAGGAAAAAAAAAACATGTTGTATCCCAATTGCACACTGAGTGAGAAGATAACTACATATTAATCAGATAATACAGAGATCTTGGTTGCATATATCTCTGTCACTGGGGGTCCCTAATACTGGGTATGGGTCTGGGGTGTGGGCCCCCAACATGCCAACACAGGCTGAGTACTCCAGGGCAGCACACAAATGAAAATTAGTAAGGTTTAATAAGAAGCACAAAGTGCTATGTAGGGAAGTGAAGGTGTGATTAAAATACAAAATATATACAATGTGATAGGAAAAATAAGAGTTAATAAAGTATTAGGGTGTGCTAACCTGGAGCAGACCAACCCTACCAACACAGGGGGCACCACATTCCCAAACCCATCCCATAAGCAATAACATATATGTCTGGGCTTAATAGCCCAGTGTAAGGCCACATGATAATGGCGTATAACGTCTGAGAGCCAGCTTACCTGGAACTACCCCTGGCTTCTCCAATGGCACTCTGGAGTCAGCAATCCCTCCTAATGCTGACCCATCTATGCCTCTCAACTGCACAACACTTTTGTTGGTAAGCTGCTCAATCAGAGGTGTGTCACTCAGGTGCAAAAAGGGAGGGGTAATTCTGTCTAGGAAAAAAAACATGTTGTATCCCAATTGCACACTGAGTGAGAAAATAACTACATATTAATCAGATAATACAGAGATCTTGGTTGCATATATCTGCAGATATAGGGCTAAGCCCCCAGGCCGTACGTCAATTGGATATGCAATAATAGAGAGCGCTAGTATAAACCACTACCTTCCAGCACCTTCCAGTTTTTCACCAAAGGTCATCCAATTGACAAAAGGGTGTTGGTACAATCATATAGTAACAATTTTTTTTGATTAAAATACATAAAAATTCTTATATAAAGAATCTGTTTGTTTTATTCATTATGCTTGTGGTCGATACATGATGTATTCACAAACCCATTTGAAACCCTATATATATATATATATATATATATATATATATATATATATATATATATATATATATATATATATATATATATATATACATATATATATATATATATATATATATTTTGAAGAAATATGAAGCGGCACTCCAGGTTTTAGTGAAATAAAGGTGATTCTTTATTTTAACATCATTAATGATGATTAAATAATCACCTTTATTTCACTAAAGACCTGGAGTGCCGCTTCATATTTCTTCAAAATCTACTTATTTGCAGTAGAGGGCAGCGGGCAATTTATCTACAATTGGCGGGAGTGCCGGATTTACATCCAAAGATATATATCAGCCTTTGGACCATTATTAATGTTTTATCGAGAGACCGGCGCTAAAAAAATCTGAAGACACTATTTAAATACAGTACAGTTACTGGTTCATGTAAGGTAACAATACTCTAATCAGTGCTGCTGTTTGTTTGGGACTGCTCAAAATTCCAAATAAGAAAGAAAAATAGAGGAGAATAACAAACTGCTCTATTTTTCATTACTACCCCCTTCAGTGGCAATCCCGAGAATTTCCCGGGCTGTGCCTCAGTACCCAGTCTGGCAAGCCCCAAAATTCTCAGGATTGCCACTGTTTAGAGCCAGGCAGCGCTGCTGAGTTCAGTCTCTGAACTCAGGCAGCTTCAGCGCTGCCTGGCTCCCTCCCCTCTGCCGCACCTCTTCCTCACTCCTCCTCCCCCTCCCCTCCGGCTTTTCTATACAAGTCTCTGGCACCGACTTATGACAAGCCAGCTGCCGGGGGCAGGGCCGGGGCGCCGGGATGGGCAGCGGCTGATTGATAGTTCAGTGGAGCGCTCCCCATAAAAAAACTCGCCCAGTGGGGAGCGCTCCCTAAAAGAAAATCCACCACTGAAGGGTTTAATGTTTGCTACATACTGTGGCCTCAAGGATGCAGATAGTATAGCAATTGAATTGACATTCACATGATATTGTGCTTCAATATTGTCACAGAACCAGTATTGTTAATAGGATTATGCGAGTGATGTCTTGGCCCAGGATATAGGTCAATGGGAAAAGGATTGTTACAGCCTGATCTTGTTTTGAAGGGGCCAGGGATTGCATCCTGCACACAGTAGAATGCTCCAGGCATGCACCATGCAGTCTATAGTGACAAGAATAGCTTTCCAGGTTACAGCAGGATCTGTTTATCCTGCTGCAGACAGCGCCACAGTCTCAGTATGACTTCAAGACACACTGGATGGGACAGGCTTGCACACTGCAGAGTATCCCCCTGCTCTAGCATTGCACCCATCTAAAATTATAGAAGGCATGCAAATGTTATATATTATACATGTATAGAATAAGCACCTAGGGTTCCCTAGTGCCCAGAATTTACAGAGTTGCTGGCTATAGAGGTGTGAGATGAAGTCTTAACATTGGCCTCCTCCTCTCTAGAAGCACCTAGAGAGGTTTTTTTATGGTATGTGGATAGTCACGCCATCTCTGAAGTTTTAAAACAAGCATCATTTACTTTCCAAGTTTTAAAATAAGATATTTAATTTTTGTTTGGTTTAAATTGAAACAAAATATTTAATTGAGCTGTTTTGATTATTTGATTTATCTCTTGTTTTAGGTTTTTTTAAAGAAACATTTGTCATCCATGAATTGACATTTTAGAAAATACAATTGTTTTGTCTTGTCCAAGTAGTTTAGCATGTAACTAATCTGCAGACATACCTAGAGCATTCTTTTTTTTTTTGATGAATTCTGCCTTTTAAAGGGTTTAAATAGATTTTCACTTTTTTGCCCTTCTCAGCCTAATGGTATAGCAATTGTATTTTTTTTTTAACAATGATTTTTATTTGGATATCTGGGATTACAATTGTGTATGACATTATAGCTTTGTAGTTACTTGTAGTTATAGTGAGTTTTACATTTGTAGTACCTAAAGTAAGGTCCATGAATTGAGTAATTGCAGCCTGTCAACATGATGCATCTAATCAGAGGATGAGGAAAGAATGCAAACTTTGAACAAATCCAAGTATCTTTGGAAGATAATTTCGATTGACCAGTATCCATGGTTTTTTAAATGAAATAACGCAATGTATAAGTATGAATAAACATAGGCTATATCAACCATGATAATTAAAGGAATATTTAGTTCTTATAGCATAAATAGTTATGGTGCGATATACTGTCGAGTAAGGAGAGAAAAATAATATATAATAAAAGACTAGGGACAGAAAATCATCTAAGTGTTGATATATAAACTGCCATAGTTGAGAATTGGATATAACCAGGGCTATTTTTGTGCAGGCTCCAGCAGGAACTGTGGCCCTTATTCTAGTTCACTCTTTCTGACAAAATATTTCTTAGATGGACAAAACCATTTGCACTGCAGGTGAGGCAGGTGTAAAACTCCACCCAAATCTAATTATCTCTGCACAAGTAACACCTGCCTCACCTACAGTGCACATGGTTTTGTCCATCTAAGAAATATTTTGTCAGAAAGAGTGAACTAGAATAAGGGCCACAGTTCCTGCTGGAGCCTGCACAAAAATAGCCCTGGATATAATGTAGGTAGAAATAGGAGAGTAAAAATATTAGCTATATATATTTATATATATATATATATATATATATATATATATATATATATTATGCAGGGAAATCCGCACTCCCATCCAGGTAATGTCCACAACAGGGGGTGCTCCTATTAAGGAAAGTCACTTCCACATACAAATGTATAGTTCCAGTGTAGGTCACCAGAGAGGGCACTCACCACCAATAGCAGGTAAAAAAGTTGATTTATTTGACAGAAGTCAGCATAAATTTGTCGACGTTTCGACCCCGGAGGGCCTTTTTCAAGACAGAGAAAAAGCGATGCAGTGTGTCACCAGTAGAAGACCAGGAGTACACTGATCAGCTCCAGAAACCCATATATACCTTAGCCAATCAATTAGAATTAGACATCTAGCCAATTATGTTCAAGCATGTCGTCACCAGGGGGGTGGCTTCATTACTATAGTAAACACCTATGGTCACATTAAGTACACAAACGCCCAGGAGTAAATTTACAACATTATCGCCAGGGAATCTGTATAGTCATCGGTAAAACAATATGTATAATTACCAGTGAGGCAAGCGGCAGCGTGCCGTATCATGTGTGTGCAGAGTCCCCGCTCTGCTCAGTCTCTCCGGCTGTGTTTACCGGAAGCAGGAAGTGCGCGCGTCATCTGCGCTCCACTGACACTCAGAACCCGGAAGTATGCGGGTCAAATGCGCTCCAGCGCTGTTATATGGATCAATCAATGACTATTATAGCGGTGTCAGTAGATTGAATAAAAAACGTAAAGTACATGCAGAGTTTGTTGTTGTATGTCCACCAGACCTAGTTACCATGAGGCAAACAATCTCTTGCTGCTGCACCCAGGGTGGTCACATGTGGTATCAACACAGAATCATACAGTGTACATGCTGTGTGTCGACTAACTGTCAACAGTGGTTAACTCCATTCCAGGTTAAATCTGGCTCAAAACCGGGTCCATACTATTGTACCTAGCGGTACCCGGGAGCCCAGCTAATTATCACCCTTGGATACCACGGACATTATTCATGTCGACACAATCTGTAATGGACCAATCTTACACGCCATCCTCAGGCGTGATATGAATTCTATGCTACCAACTGGGACAGACTGTGTTAACTTTAGTGACCAAAGGAATAATATAAATAAACTTTATACCAAAGTATGAAAAAATCTGAAAAAGTATAAAAAGATGAACAGTAGAAAAATTGACTGAAAAAAAGGGCTAGCATGGTTGCTACAAAATTATCTAAGTTACGCCAATATATATGGGTTTCAGGCTGATTAAATTCAACAGACATAAAAATATATATTAAAAGATGCGGGGTATGCCTATGCGAATATATCCCAAGGTCAAAACCTGGGGCATAGTCACATCTGCAAAACCACGCACCACATCACTGGTTACCGACACCCTGATACACATCAGTTTTAGACCAAAAGAGGGTTATTGCAAAAATATATTGAATGAGTTGTTCTCATTCAAACCAAAAGGGTGAATAGTATTCAGGTTAAATATCCATCGTGCTTCCTTTCTTTTCAGAATTAATTCCCTATTGCCACCTCGGGGTGGTTTAGGGACATAATCAATTAACATGCAGCGTAGGGTGGAGACTTGGTGTTTCTCGGTCATGAAGTGTCTGGCAACTGGTTTATCAGTTTTACCCGTAGACAGTGCAGTACGTATCGAAAGTCTGTGGTTCGCCATTCTCTCGCGAAAATTACGAGTGGTCAAACCAATGTAATATAATCCACATGGACATGTGAGAAGATATATTACATAGTCCATAGTGCTTCTCCGGTAGGCACACATAGGCGGTGGTGAGTGTTCCAGTTTGAGTGATCGGTCAGATTTCAGAATAGGCCAGAATTTTTTGATCATCTGAGTAGATTTTTTTGACGTGTGATCAAACGTGCTCACAAATGTCATGCGATCTTCACGTTTTTTCTCCACTGTTTCCTTATTGATGTTCGTGTGTCTTATCATAGCCTTTTCCAGGCAGCGCTCAATGCAGGTGGTAGAGTACCCTCTCTGAAGAAAACGTTGTCGCATTTCATCAATTTGGAATGATGTCTTCTGCGGGCATGTGTTTATTCTTAACACCCTTAGAAATTGTGACACTGGGAGACTTTCTTTCAAATTTGCTGGGTGTTGGCTGGTCGCTTGTAATAGGGTGTTGCGGTCAGTACTTTTCTTATATAATGTAGCCCCCAACCCATCTCCATCACGAAAGAGTGTCACATCGAGGAAGTTCATTTTCTCCGAATCAATGTCGAAGGTGAACTTCACTGGTTCATCCAATGCATTCAGAGTATTGACCATCGACACAAACTCATCTCTAGTACCAGACCACAACATAAAAATATCGTCAATGAATCTAAAATATTTAACAATATTGGCACTGTATTGTGTATAGATGTATTTTTTCTCAAAGGCTGCCATAAAAATATTGGCGTACGCCGGTGCCAGGTTACTGCCCATAGCAGTCCCGTTGTTCTGCCCATAATATTTAGAATCATACAGGAAATGATTTTTGGTCAGGATCAATTCGATTAGGGACATAAGAAAGTCAATAGGTGGTGTGGTATGTCCAGTCTCCTGCAGGCTATTGCACACCTCCTGTATACCTGTTGTGTGGGGGATAATGGTATACAATGATTGTACATCCATTGTAGCCAAAAAGCAGTCATGGGAAGTCATCACTATGTCAGAGATTTTAGACAGAAAATCCCCAGTGTCTCTCACATAACTGGGTATCTGTAAAACCATAGGCTGTAGGAATTGATCGACATATATCGCAAGGGGCTGTAACAGTGAACCCCTTGCAGATATAATTGGTCGGCCTGGCGGTTGCTCGAGCTTTTTGTGCACCTTTGGCAAGGTGTACAAGATAGGAGTAATAGGATGGTCCACTTTGAGATAACCAAAAGTTTTATCATCAATTAATTTGTTGTTGATTGCTCTGGTCAGTATCTCGTCAATTGTTTTCTTAATGGTTGGTGTAGGATTGCAACTTAGCCTAGTATAGGTACTTGTATCTGCAAGTTGTCTTCGTATTTCAGAGTCATAATCGGTCCAGTCTTGCACAACTATGGCTCCGCCCTTATCCGCTGGGCGGATCACTATGTTATTATTAGTTTTTAGGGCTATCTTACGGATTGGATAGTCTCTTGTCCTGCACCTATCGGATAATAGAAAAAATATTTTTCAAATCACTATATGTATATTTAAGTATTGTACCTAAGTGAGTGTGTTAACATTGTGAGTCCTTTGGCTTACACTGATATTTCATTATATCTGTTTTGTTTTTATGATACATCACTGGTCCGGCACCACTGTGTTTATGCATTTGATGTACTGGTACCAGACCATCACATAGTATTCCTGATTTCTGATTTGTGTCAGGGGCTTGTTATGTCACAGCCAGGCATTTGTGTACTAGATGAGGATCTCCTGGCAGCAGCCCAGAATACACTAATTTCTCTGACTGATGACGATGCTGAGCAAATTTATTTTGACCAGCACGAATTTAAAGATTTGCCAGCTGAGACCTCACCAGACTTATACTACAAATATCTAAGACTTAGAAAAAGGGAAACAGATCTCCTCCTACATGGGCAGTTTCTCAGTGATTATCACAGAAACAAAAAAATACCCCGAGGGTTTCGAGTTTCAAATGTCCCCACTATAGGGCGCACCAACCCAGCGTTTTGTGCTAAATGGTGCGGTGTACTAAATAAATGTTCAGCTGACCTCTTACTCCTTGTGATAGCCGAAGTAGGGGTAGAATTGAAACAGGTGCGAGCTGATATTGAGACCTTTAAAACCCAATCTCTGAAAAAATTGACTGCAGATAAAACCGAACCGTGGCTAGACAAACTTAAGAATCAGGTAGAGGCGTACCATTTGGAGCTTGTGCTATTTAAACGTAAAAAACTTGAAATTGTAAATAGTGACTACAAAAATCACCAAGTGTACAGGTGGCTTACAGGCAGCTCAGTGGACAAACGTAGCAGACGCCCATATAGGGGTAGGTCCAATCGACAGACAGCACAGACTGACAGATCCTCCTTTGCCTCATCTTCAGAAGGCGAGAACTCTGACTATAGATCCGATAGGGGTCATTTTTTAGACCAGGGTCTACCACCATCCCAAAAAGGAAGAGGTTTAGGACCCAACAGAGGAGGGGTGGGTGGAAGAAAAGTGGGAAGACCCCGGAAATACCAAATCTAATCTTTAATCTATCCACCCATAAATTATCTGACGCCGAAACATCTGTGCTCACATTGGGTATGTCATTTGTACCAACCTCCCAACATGATAAATTTGACTTTGCTGTGGATAACTACAAATTTTGTAGGAAATTAAGACTCAGGGAACACTTCCCTATGACCAATAAAGACACAGATTGCCTTAATAAATGTACCAAACGTAGCACATTTGATCCTATGTCACGCAATGACAGCATAAAAACCTTTTCTCGCATGTTCATGACTGAAATGACTGATCTGACCCCAGATAAACCTCAGTTCCACAATTTAACCTATGAGCAGAGATTAGCCCTTAAAGCCCTAAAAACTAATAATAACATAGTGATCCGCCCAGCGGATAAGGGCGGAGCCATAGTTGTGCAAGACTGGACCGATTATGACTCTGAAATACGAAGACAACTTGCAGATACAAGTACCTATACTAGGCTAAGTTGCAATCCTACACCAACCATTAAGAAAACAATTGACGAGATACTGACCAGAGCAATTAACAACAAATTAATTGATGATAAAACTTTTGGTTATCTCAAAGTGGACCATCCTATTACTCCTATCTTGTACACCTTGCCAAAGGTGCACAAAAAGCTCGAGCAACCGCCAGGCCGACCAATTATATCTGCAAGGGGTTCACTGTTACAGCCCCTTGCGATATATGTCGATCAATTCCTACAGCCTATGGTTTTACAGATACCCAGTTATGTGAGAGACACTGGGGATTTTCTGTCTAAAATCTCTGACATAGTGATGACTTCCCATGACTGCTTTTTGGCTACAATGGATGTACAATCATTGTATACCATTATCCCCCACACAACAGGTATACAGGAGGTGTGCAATAGCCTGCAGGAGACTGGACATACCACACCACCTATTGACTTTCTTATGTCCCTAATCGAATTGATCCTGACCAAAAATCATTTCCTGTATGATTCTAAATATTATGGGCAGAACAACGGGACTGCTATGGGCAGTAACCTGGCACTGGCGTACGCCAATATTTTTATGGCAGCCTTTGAGAAAAAATACATCTATACACAATACAGTGCCAATATTGTTAAATATTTTAGATTCATTGACGATATTTTTATGTTGTGGTCTGGTACTAGAGATGAGTTTGTGTCGATGGTCAATACTCTGAATGCATTGGATGAACCAGTGAAGTTCACCTTCGACATTGATTCGGAGAAAATGAACTTCCTCGATGTGACACTCTTTCGTGATGGAGATGGGTTGGGGGCTACATTATATAAGAAAAGTACTGACCGCAACACCCTATTACAAGCGACCAGCCAACACCCAGCAAATTTGAAAGAAAGTCTCCCAGTGTCACAATTTCTAAGGGTGTTAAGAATAAACACATGCCCGCAGAAGACATCATTCCAAATTGATGAAATGCGACAACGTTTTCTTCAGAGAGGGTACTCTACCACCTGCATTGAGCGCTGCCTGGAAAAGGCTATGATAAGACACACGAACATCAATAAGGAAACAGTGGAGAAAAAACGTGAAGATCGCTTGACATTTGTGAGCACGTTTGATCACACGTCAAAAAAATCTACTCAGATGATCAAAAAATTCTGGCCTATTCTGAAATCTGACCGATCACTCAAACTGGAACACTCACCACCGCCTATGTGTGCCTACCGGAGAAGTCCTAACATTAAACAATTACTAATGCGGCCGTTGGCACAACCACCAGCTACTAATGAATCCTGGCTGAGAAATACAAAGCTTGGTTGCTTCAGCTGCCCATCATGCACAACTTGCAGCTCTATGTTGACGGGACCAACATTCCCTCACCCCCATTCAGGGAAAAAGATAAAAATTCAGCATAAGCTCACGTGCACTATGGACTATGTAATATATCTTCTCACATGTCCATGTGGATTATATTACATTGGTTTGACCACTCGTAATTTTCGCGAGAGAATGGCGAACCACAGACTTTCGATACGTACTGCACTGTCTACGGGTAAAACTGATAAACCAGGGGCCAGACACTTCATGACCGAGAAACACCAAGTCTCCACCCTACGCTGCATGTTAATTGATTATGTCCCTAAACCACCCCGAGGTGGCAATAGGGAATTAATTCTGAAAAGAAAGGAAGCACGATGGATATTTAACCTGAATACTATTCACCCTTTTGGTTTGAATGAGAACAACTCATTCAATATATTTTTGCAATAACCCTCTTTTGGTCTAAAACTGATGTGTATCAGGGTGTCGGTAACCAGTGATGTGGTGCGTGGTTTTGCAGATGTGACTATGCCCCAGGTTTTGACCTTGGGATATATTCGCATAGGCATACCCCGCATCTTTTAATATATATTTTTATGTCTGTTGAATTTAATCAGCCTGAAACCCATATATATTGGCGTAACTTAGATAATTTTGTAGCAACCATGCTAGCCCTTTTTTTCAGTCAATTTTTCTACTGTTCATCTTTTTATACTTTTTCAGATTTTTTCATACTTTGGTATAAAGTTTATTTATATTATTCCTTTGGTCACTAAAGTTAACACAGTCTGTCCCAGTTGGTAGCATAGAATTCATATCACGCCTGAGGATGGCGTGTAAGATTGGTCCATTACAGATTGTGTCGACATGAATAATGTCCGTGGTATCCAAGGGTGATAATTAGCTGGGCTCCCGGGTACCGCTAGGTACAATAGTATGGACCCGGTTTTGAGCCAGATTTAACCTGGAATGGAGTTAACCACTGTTGACAGTTAGTCGACACACAGCATGTACACTGTATGATTCTGTGTTGATACCACATGTGACCACCCTGGGTGCAGCAGCAAGAGATTGTTTGCCTCATGGTAACTAGGTCTGGTGGACATACAACAACAAACTCTGCATGTACTTTACGTTTTTTATTCAATCTACTGACACCGCTATAATAGTCATTGGTTTATCCATATAACAGCGCTGGAGCGCATTTGACCCGCATACTTCCGGGTTCTGAGTGTCAGTGGAGCGCAGATGACGCGCGCACTTCCTGCTTCCGGTAAACACAGCCGGAGAGACTGAGCAGAGCGGGGACTCTGCACACACATGATACGGCACGCTGCCGCTTGCCTCACTGGTAATTATACATATTGTTTTACCGATGACTATACAGATTCCCTGGCGATAATGTTGTAAATTTACTCCTGGGCGTTTGTGTACTTAATGTGACCATAGGTGTTTACTATAGTAATGAAGCCACCCCCCTGGTGACGACATGCTTGAACATAATTGGCTAGATGTCTAATTCTAATTGATTGGCTAAGGTATATATGGGTTTCTGGAGCTGATCAGTGTACTCCTGGTCTTCTACTGGTGACACACTGCATCGCTTTTTCTCTGTCTTGAAAAAGGCCCTCCGGGGTCGAAACGTCGACAAATTTATGCTGACTTCTGTCAAATAAATCAACTTTTTTACCTGCTATTGGTGGTGAGTGCCCTCTCTGGTGACCTACACTGGAACTATACATTTATATATATATATATATATATATATATATGAATAAATCTGTCCAAAGGACCGGCACTCCGTAAACTTGATGTGAAGTAACCTGGTTGCCTTCCCCCAGCTCTGGTGTAGGGCTGTATTGATACGAGGATGATGAGGCGGCACTCCAAGGGTTTAAGAAGAGACTGACACAATTGTGTTCTGCTTCCAACGTTTCAAATCTTTTACTAGATTTTTCGTCAGGGATCCCTGACGAAAAATCTAGTAAAAGATTTGAAACGTTGGAAGCAGAACACAATTGTGTCAGTCTCTTCTTAAACCCTTGGAGTGCCGCCTCATCATCCTCGTATATATATGAATATATATCATGACTGGCTGTCATCTATCAAGTATTAGCATAACTGTAACTAAAATGTAACTGCACAAGACTCATCCTCAAATTGGTAAACATATGTCAAGTAGGAGAAAAAAACTGTATGATCTTAAATAGTTTACTATCTCCTCATGTAATTGCCTCAAACAGACCTGCATGCATAGGCAATATGAATACAGTGGGGGGTGGAATGAGTCGCCATAGATTTAAGATCAACATTCCAAAAGTAAGCAGAGCTACATGCAAGCTATATAGAGTGAATATTTATCAATCAATGGCTTCTGATGTAACCAATATGGAGACACCACCGGTATCTTCACCATGTTGTAGTATGTGTTCTGTGTCATGAGAAAGGTTGGCGTTGAAATATCCTGGGATAAACTGGGAGGATTACACACATGACACAGATCGGAAAAAGATTCACAAGTGGCAATCTCAGCAGTGATTGTGGATTTATCAGAAATAGGGAATTTGCTGAGGCTTGTATCACTAAGCTCATCAATCTCAGAGTCATCTTGTATCAGAGGAGGTACTTCCATATCATTTAAAGAGGCCTGAATAAGGTCAAGGCGAGACATTATATGGCTAAATTTGTTCTCCTGGTAAGGTATGAGCAATAGTGAAACTGCTGCTGACATTTATGCAGCTACATTAATGATGTCAGACATTATGAAAGTATGAAAATTGTCAATGTATATAAAGTAAATAGTTTGCACTAGTGTAAATTTGAACCAAAAGGGTTTAAACACTTATATAAAGGTTACTGCAATAGGGGACATAAAGCAATTAATTATATTGTAAACATAAAAAAATACTGGTACTTGTTTCCTAGCACGGCGCCCCCGATTTCCATCGCATAGCATGCAATATAGCGCATGCGATGCAATGCGATTTTTAATTGTACAAGCATCCTTATGGGTGCTTACAATGTTAAATGCACCCCCATTGTCAATGCCACCCCCACTATCAACGCCAACCCGAAGCGTGGCGAGCGCAGCGAGCCCGTGAGGGGTGGCGGTACGCGTCCTCGGACCTTTTCATACCCCCACTATCCACATCGGCGGGAGTTGATTGTATATAGTGTGGCGAGCGCAGCGAGCCCCACGAGGGGACGCGGATTACTTAACATGTATTCCGCGTGCGCTCGCCAGGCTTCAGGCTCGGTGGCTCGCTGCGCTCTCCACACTATATAAAATCAACTCCACGCCGACGTGGATAATGGGGGTATGAAAAGGTCGGAGGACACGTACTGCCGCCCATCGCAGGCTCGTTGCGCTTGCCACGCTTCGGGTTGGCTTTGATAGTGGGGGTGGCGTTGACAATGGGGGTGCATTTAACATTGTAAGCACCCATCAGGGTGGTTGTACAATGAAAAATCGCATTGCATCGCATGCCATTTGCTGGCATGCGATGCTATGCAATATTTAATTGTACATTCCGGGTCAATTACCCAAATATAGCATCGCATCGCATACCATGGCATACGTTATGGCATGGTATGCGATGGGCGCCATGCTAGGAAACAAGTACCGAAATACTATATTAGTTAAAGAAATGATCAGATATAGATTTGAGCTATGGCAGTAGAATATGGTAAATGTAATGGTGTGTTAGCCAAAAGAGCTTATGTGGTAAGAGTTATTTCAACATAGAAGTGGTGGTGACAGTGAACACTATGACTAGTGGGAGGAAATAGGAGAGTCACCGGAAGAACAGTTTTTATAAGGTTAAGGTATGGTATCAGAATTTATTATATGTCCAGATGCTTATACTCTAAGCAGCTTGTCAATGTAGGCAGGTTGTGTTCCAATATCCGAGTATAGGGTCAACTGCAATCAACATGAAATAAGTCTCAGGGAGCCAAAGAAGTTCGGCGTCTAGAAATTAGTAGCAGGGGACCGATGCAGAGGAGTCGGCAGTATGATGAGCCTCTACAACTGTGTACTCATGTCAGCTAGCTTCTGTGAACAGGATAAGGCCGGCGTTTACACTCGACGCCCCCCCCCCCGGCTGTGACTTCAGCAATATGGAGTATCAGAGGGCTGATGCAGTAGAATCGGCAGTGTGGTGGGCCTCTTTGGATCCAGCAGGTTCTGCCTTGCACCTGCATCAACAAGGCGGTAATTGACAGTAATGCCCTAATCTGCAATCTGCTGCCTGTACAGTATGTAAACAGTGCCTCCTGGAGCTTCCTTTAGATCCTTCATCTGTAGCTGAGGATGCTTGAGGCAGTACTGATTTCCCTGCATCTATGTAGAGGCAGCATGGGCCATGCTGCCTCTACATAGATGCTGTAAAGCCCTGTTGAAGTGCTGTTTTTACTGAATATATTATTTTATTCACTATATGTACAAGTACAGATAAAATATTAGTTAATTGTATCCTCTCATGGTGCACACTAAAAACATACAATTGTATGTATGTGTTTGGGATAAATAACTCACACTAAAGGCATTAAAGCAAAATACAGACATTATAAATAGCTGTTGGAAATGCAAGAACCTTCAATAAAAATAATAATGTACAAACTAACTAATGGTACTTGTGTAATAGCCTGGCGCCCATTACGTAGTTAGCGTAGCCTCCCAGTCAAAATCAGTGTACTGTTTGGGCAGCCAGCGTAGTTAGCATAGTCAGTCAGAAGTAGCGTAGTGTTCCCGCTAGCATAGTAAGCATAGTCAGCATGCCTGGCAGAAGTAGCGTAGTGTTCCCACGGTCAGCGTAGTCAGCGTCCCTGTCAGATATGAGTTCCTGAAACACCCCCTCTATCCACGCCAGCCCGAAGCGTGGCGAGCA
This sequence comes from Crinia signifera, assembly GCF_055691185.1. Taxonomy (NCBI): domain Eukaryota; kingdom Metazoa; phylum Chordata; class Amphibia; order Anura; family Myobatrachidae; genus Crinia; species Crinia signifera. Next base: position 98,141,794 of record NC_139221.1, on the reverse strand, counting down.
CAGCGATTCCCATGAGGGGATGCGTTACGTGCAGGGGATCTGGCGGTTACCAGTGCCGGGTGAGAGCCTAGGCTCACTAGGCTTGCCATGGACGCCATGGACAGAGCCATGGATGCCGGGGACAGAACCGGTCTGCCGTGGAGTCACTACGCTAACTACGCTAGGCAGCCATTGGGCTGCCGCGGAATAACTACGCTAGGCAGCCATTGGGCTACGCTGACAGCGTAGCTTAGCCTATGCTGAAAACGTAACGTAGCCGGGCGCTGTGCTATTACACAAGTACCTAACTAAACTATCTAATCTAACCTATCACAAAATCAATTACATTTCTAAGTTGCAATGCTCCTGTATGATTACCAATTGTGTCCATTGGTTTTAATAAAATGGCCATAATTTATAAATTGGAATTTCAGTATTCTTGATTTGGCATAATCCATGAATTTAAATAGTTTACTTATTTGCCTTGCATGTAAAACACATTAGAAGTCAATCAATTTGAATTACAGAGTTGCACAAAAAATATTCTATGGAGATGTTTCTACATATAAAGATAAATGCTTTAAAAATTTACTGTCATAATTCTACTTTTCTATTATGCTTGTAGCATTCAAAATGAATTTTACTGGATATGTAAAATGGATATGTAATTGTTGTGAATATTGGCTAGTTACTTCAAAGGGAAGATACACAAGATTGGATACAGTATTCCTATAGATATTGAATTTGCCATAAATAGAAGTACAGTACTGTAAACATTATATTATGATCAAACACTGCCATCTGCTGTACATCTCATTACTTGCAGTCTTAGAATGTTTTCAACCAGCCAGACTTGTGTTTCTAATATGATATTAATACAAACTTATGAGATATGCAAAAAATTATATTTGTCAGCAAAGTTCACATGCAAACAGTTCATAACTTGTTTTTTAATAACATTTTACAGAAACACAGATTTACTTTATATGCAAAACATGAACAAAAAATCAATTGTTGTAAAGTGCAACGGAATATGCTTCACTATATAAGAAACTGTTAATAAATACAATAAATACATAATTGATAAATTACATTATCATCATGCCTATGATTTCAATGCAAAATCAATAATGAGCATTATTAATTGCAACATGCAGAGCACCACATAAATTCCATAAGAAAAAAAGTGGCCATTAATGCTGTGGCTAGGGGTGGCCAGACCATTAAATACACCACTACTTACACATTGATTTGTTTATAGCTAGGATATAAGGCCACGGAAGCCTTGTGTTGTGTGCAAACTAAGACACAACTATTCAGAGGTGAGAAGCAGTTATTCATTTTTTATATATTTATTATTATTTCTTTATGTAGCACCACAAGGGATACACATCACTCATTTACATAAATGTGTAAAGAAAACAAGAAAATTAAAAGTTACAGTTCAAGACAGTATAAGACAATTATAGGGTATATAAACATTTGCAGACAATAATAAAGAAGTATTTTGGTGGCATTAAACCAAAGGGTTAGAAGCCATTGAAGAAAATGCCAAAATGGTTCGGTAAAAGAAGGAAGCACAAATGAGAGAAGAGGGCCCTTGTGAGACCTTACATTATAAGGAGAGGGGCACACAGTTATACAGAATGGGTAGAAGTGAGCATTTAACAGAGGGTAAGGATGAAAGTTTGCTGGGTTTGATGAAGTTTGTCTTGAAAACCCATTTAATGTTTTGTATAGTGATGAAGAGTCTGAAAAGGGAGAGGTAGAGAATTCCATAGATAGGGAGCAGCACGTGAAAAAGGCAGGAGTGAGAGGAAGTAACCAATTGGCAGAAAAGGCTGTGTGCTTTAATGGAGCAAATAGTGTGGATGGGAATGTAAAGGGAAGTAAATGAGTCGGTGAGGCCCTTGAAAGTGAGTGAGCCAGTGTAAGGCTTGTTAGAGGGGGATGTGGATGTAGTACATTTGGTGAGGTAAGCCTGGATGTTGCATTGAGGATAGATTAGAGTGGAGAGAGGTATTTGTCAGGAATGCCACATACTGTAGGAGATAATTTCATGAAATTTGTGCTAAATGCAATTGCATTACATTTTAAAAAAAATCCTTCTTAGTAACACTTATGGAGAAAAATCCCTTCTGCACAGTAACATCATCTCCACCTCTCTTTCTCTCTCCCCCACTATCTCTCCTTTATTACCTGTTGTCTAACATGCACCAGCAGGGGCATAAGGTTGATAAGCTCAAGCTCCAGGAGCTGGGGAGGAGCAGTTTACCAATGAGCATCCCCCCCCCCCCCCCTGGCAACCCCTGGCAATGAGCATTTAACCTCCTGGCAACGAGCATGTAACTCCCATGTCAAAGAGCATGTAACTGCCCCTAGCAATAAACAGATACTGTAACATTCACTAGCAATGAGTATTTAAATCCCCTGGCAGTAAGCATTTAACCTCCCTGGCAACAAGCCTGTCACTTACCCTAGCAATGAGCATGTAACTCCCCGACAATCAGCAAGAACCCCTGACAACTAGAAAGAAACCCCTGGCAATGATAATGTAACCCCATGGCAACAAGCATGCATGTACGTAAGAGGCACTTCAGGGGGGATTATGCATTTAAGCAGCACTAGTTGGGGCATTATTTATGTATACTGCACTACAGGGGGGATTTATATTTGTAAGCAGCACTAGTGGGGGCATTATGTTTGTAAGCGGCAATACAGGGGGCATTATATGTACGGATGGTTTAATGGTTAGCATTACTGCCTCACAGCACTGAGGTCATGGGTTTGATTACCACCATGCCCCTAACTGTGCAGAGTTTGTATATTCTCCCCATGCTTATGTGGGTTTCCTCCGGGTACTCTGGTTTCCTCCCACAATCCAAAAATATACTGGTATGCTAATTGGCTCCCAACAAACTAACCCTAGCATGTTTGTGTGTGCGTGTACATGTGGTTGGGAATATAGATTGTAAGCTCCACTGGGGCAGGGACTGATGTGAATGTTCAAATATTCTCTGTAGAGCTCTGCAGAATATGTTTGCACTATATAAGAAGCTGTTAATAAATAAATAAATATGTATAAGCATCGCTACTGGGAGCATTATGTGTGTATGCAGCACTACAGGTGGGCATAAAGTTAAATAAGCATTACGGTATGTGGCATAATGTCTAATTAGCATTACAGTGTGTAGCATAACGTTTAATGGGCATTAGGTGTGTTGCATATTATATAATGGGCATTACGGATTGCGTGGCATAATATGTAATGGGCATTACGGTTTGTGTGGAATAATGTGTAAGGGGCATTACTATCAGAGGGTGTAACAAAACATACCGTTGCTCTGGGCACCATGTCATAAAGCTACTCCTCTGTGCACCAGTAACAGATTGGAGGGTGGTCAGAGGCCATAAAATTCCAATGTGACAACATAAAATTTTTATTAGCAATTGTATTATGGATGTTTTTTGTATATGAGTTGCTCATTAGTTTATAGATATTAGAACAGGGGTCTTTAACCTTTAAGACAGTTTAGGCCACATTAGAAAATTCAACGAAGTCCAAGGGTCACTAAGGTATACTTCAGTTTTTAGCATAGCAACCATAGACATCACAGCTCCCCCCAATGTCAGCACAGCCCCCATAGACTTCACAGCCCCACCATAAAGCACAGCCCTTTATAGATAGACATTGCAACCCAGCCTAAAGCACAGCCCTTCATAGATAGACATCACAGCCCCCCATAAAGCACAGCCCTTCATGGATAGAGAGTGCAGCCCCCAATAAAGCACAGACCCCCTCATAGATAGTTGGCACAGCTTACCTTAGACAGCACAGCCCCCTCATATATAGTCAGCGACAACCCCAGTACTCAGCACATAACATCACACCCTCCATAGATAGTCAGCACAGCCCCCCCATACATAACCTGCCTGCAAGCAGTCCTGTCCGGGCCACAGGTTGAAGACCCCTCTGTATTAGAAGATACTAGGCTATATGAACCAAATAAGTAGCACTATGTTTTAAGAAAAATATTTTGAGTTGTTTACTGTAATATGGGTAGAGAAATGCTGTGGATGGCACTTTTGTACATGTCTAGTAGCATTTGTGGTACTAAGATGTATAAAAATAGATAGGACATCTGGCCAGGTACCTTATTGTTAAATACAGTAAATATGTTTCTAATATATTGCAAGGTCTACATCTAACAGTTATTTTTTCATAAGTTAAACAAGGGGATGCAGCATGTACTAAATGATCTTAAATATAATTTTTTGATGGGGAGATGCAGAACTATGGAACGAAATCCACAATTTATGTTGTCTATTGACTATATGTTTGTGATCAAAATACTCTCACAAGTTCCCAGGGTTCTTCAGCACAATGGCTCTCTTTTAGTATGGATCACACTTGCAAAGCTATTTGCAGCAACTATAGCAAAGCAAATGCAGTAGATGTTAAACTCCTGCTTGCATGGAGTTTTGGGGGGTATTCAATCTGGGATCATGGCTGTCAAACTTGCATGGCAGCCGAAACCCTGTCACATTGAATTTGCAGGTGGGATTCAATGTCCCATCTGCAGCATGGCAGGAAGGGAGCGTGGCCACGAGCTGCGGCCGAGAAGTGGCGAGCTGTAGCCGGGAGCTCGTCACTTCCTGGCCATTCTTGGCAGAATGAGCTTGACTGCTTGTGAAGTCGGGCTCATTCTGCCGAGCTCCGCTGTTCAATGCTGTCAAGGAAGACAGCATTGAATAGGGCCCAGTGGCCATCTCCCCCATCAGGAGATGGTTGCCGGTGATTGAATACCCCCCTTAGTCTTGGATCAACTTCACAACCAATGGTCATGTTGGTCATCTACAACGGCAAGCCTCAGGTTATTCAGGTTGCCCACCACAGGGCTTCTTGCAAGGCCAATGACACAGTCCTTGACCTCACCACTCCTAGAAAATGGGATTGACATGCATTCATTTTGTGCAATCCTGGCAAAGCCATCCATATCTCTGAATGCTTTGCCTGTCAATCAGTCAGATGTATTCGCTATACTGTGAACACTGGAACTGTTTGCACATGCGCTGAATGGGTCCTGCACATGTGCAGTTTTCTGATAATAAGGAAACTGAGGATCTGATTGCATAAGTGATCAGTACTGAATAGGGCCCCATATAAGCAGTCTCTTTACTATTCTAAATACTATCTCCCGAAAGTGCTTTCTCCATCCATTTAATATTTAACTAACGTTCCATATAAGCCACTCATAAAGAAATTGAATGATACTGCTGAAATTTAGGCTTACTAGATTTGGTATATAGGTCAAACATTTTTGCAACTTGTTTAGTATTTAACATAAGAGGAGAAATCTCACTCTCTCTTCCATGTCAGTCAACTGTTCTGTATCCTCTTTTGAGTATTTTTTATTTGGGTGGATATGTACAGTACTACAGTAGGAGTGCTAGTTGCTAGATGCTGTAGATGCAGTGTTTAGGGGCTCTGTGCATCTAAATTTACCAAGCTTCCATCTATCCGTTGAATCCTAATTTGGTCATTGACTGGTGCAGACAGTATTGTGCAGTAGAAGAACATGTGGGAAGTTATTTATGACTATTCAAGATACTGTACTGAATAGTCTCTGGGTATGGCCTAGGCCTGATTACTAGATATTTTAATCACTAGATACTAATTCACACCAACTCACCAAACTATCACATAGGTAAAGAAAAATCTGCCTTATAATTATATAGACCCCTGATTGCTTAAACCCAGATTATTCTCAAAAACTTTAAAAAGTAATTACAAGGAATTGTGGGGAAGATTTATGAAGCATTGATACAGTAGGAGAAGTGGGCAGAGGAGAAGTGACCCATGGTAACCAATGGGCTGCTCTGTATGTTTTATTTTATGCAAATTATAGATGTTGCTTCAGTGCTGATTGGTTGCCATCGCCCATCTCTCATCTGGATCACTTCTCCTCCCTTAACACTGCTTCATACATCTACTCCTGTTTCACTAAAGACCAGATGTGACTAGTTACAATTTATAGATTAGTTTGCTTTGCTTGTTGGAGGAGGATATTATAGAATATAAATTGCACACAACTTTGCTGGATAAACATGACATTAAAGTTCCTGTTACTAGGCAATCAGATGCATTTATTTTTAACTCTGCATTAGGCCCATGGGCACTACTTGGGTTAAGTGAAAAACTGAATGCAAAATTAAACAAAACTATGCGCTAAAATTAAATTTTTTAATAGTGCAGATTATTTAAAAAAAAAATCTATTTAAAAACCATACTTGTTTGGTAGATATCAAGTGTAATTTCTGGACAGTTTGCCATGTCCGATTGATAATAGGCTTAATAGCCACTTTCGGTGGTGCGCTACACTGAACTTAAAGATCATGTGATTTTAAGCACGGGTATACCCTTATATGATGGACAATCTTGTCGATGGTGGGGACATATTACTTTTGTCCCATAGCATGCAAGACTGCTTGTACACTCTCACATTATGGACCGTATTAAGGTTAATTCGTTCGGACCTCTTCGATTGCAAGGGGCTCGATGGTGTGCACATGCTCAGGGTCATTTCTGTGCATGTGCATATGCCTAGTGTGTGCCGTCATGGTGAACAGGGTTTTCACTAGGCGCACGCACCCAAGTGTGCAGGCGTGGGGCCATGGAGGGGCATGGGGCGGCGGCCCGGTCCATTTGCATATGGTGTTCTCATGCAAATGTCCCGCTGTTGCAGGAGGGGGGGGGTGGCCATCTGACATCACCGGAGGTCAGCTGCCCGCACACTTCCTCCTGAGCATCCACGCATATGTAAATGACTTGAGAGTCATTTTTATATGTGTGCAGACCATTGAATTGTGTGGGTGGATCCCACTAGGCTGCAAATGGATGTTACTGTGTAACATCCATTCACAGGTCCTATGTACCAAGAGAGAGGGAACCACCAGTGTTGCTAAAGCTGCTGTATCGGGAGAGTGTAAAGCTCCCAACGAATACAGAACAAGAAAAATATAAATGATACAGCTCTGGGGTTATTCTGAAAATAATTTATTACAATATCTGAATTTAATAGATAAAAAATCTGGATAAAAATATCACACATAATACATGTGATTATATGAGAATTCTCTTGAAATAAAAAATCAATAAAATTATTGATGAAATATAGATTTTCCAGCTAGCATTCAATGTTATGGAGGATTAATTTTGTGTCCAAATCAACACCAATTTGCATATATTTACCATATAATATGGATATTCTTGTTTGGAAAAAAAATGTATACAAAGTCCCGGTGATTTCCCAGTAGTGGATTCCCGAACGTCACACAGTGGTGGAATGATGCAGTCCTGAAGAAGGCATGTGAACACGCCGAAACGCATTGAGCTACAGCATCCCTGTTCCAGCATTCAATTGGAGAGCCTTCCATCTCACAACCCCTTCAGCCAAAATCCTTGGAATTCCACAACAGACCGTATCCGGACCAGTTTCACCACTAATATATTGGATCCCACAGTTGAGATTTTCTCTGCAGCCACAAAAATCAAGTATTGCCGTACCTTAAGGACTGCATCATTCCACCACTGTGTGACGTTTGGGAATCCACTACTGGGAAATCACCGGGACTTTGTATACATCTTTTTTACAAACAAGGATATCCATATTATATGGTAAATATATGCAAATTGGTGTTGATTTGGACACAAAATTAATCCTCCATAACATTGAATGCTAGCTGGAAAATCTATATTTCATCAATAATTTTATTGATTTTTTATTTCAAGAGAATTCTCATATAAAATGTATTATGTGTGATATTTTTATCCAGATTTTTATCTATTAAATTCAGACATTGTAATAAACTAATTTAAGAAAAAACCCAGCGCTGTATTATTTATATTTTTTCTTGTCCTATGAGGGAATTGCCATTGGTGGCCCGGGCCACCATTTGCAAGGCGGGGTTTGGTGGACTTGCAAGGCTGCAAAATCAACCAGAATGGCCCCCTATATTTTCTGATTGGCAGTGCAACATGAAAAAAAGGTGTCATGTGCGTACCATGGGAAAGCAAAATTGTGCAAACACACTACATAATACGCACAATAAAGTACAGAATTAGAATTTTGACAAATGTGCCATGAAGAGCTTCAATCACATAAATTGCATAATAATTAATGAATAAAGGGATTGACTTGCATTATTAGTAAGATATAGTTATGAAGTTAAACTCTTTACAACATATTATTTGGAGTAATCACCTACTAACATATAATTAATTGATTTGTAATTTTTTGCAGTTTGTAATTTGACTTCTGTATTTACTTATAGATACATACTTTGTAATTATTTTCTGCTCGTAATTTAATCTCTCCCTCTGCTTCCCCCCCCCCCACCTATCTCTTTATTTCTCATTTTAGCTCCATGTGAAGCAAATTCATTTTTTTGTCATAGTAATATGTGCATTAATAATACATTGGTTTGCAATGGCGTTCAGAACTGTGTATACCCTTGGGATGAAAACCACTGCAAAGGTAATATATAATATGGATTGATTTACAGCATTTACAGCAAAAATATATAGTAATCGTTACTTAAATGTGAAGTTATGATGTTACTTGGATACATACTGTAGGACTTGATTCTGAGTTAGGAGAAAATAAAAAAACAGTGCAGGAATTTTACTAAGATGGGAGTTTTATTTCACATGGGATTTTTCTATGGACAACCAATCGGATACTATCTATTATCTTCTAGAACAGGGCTGGGCAACACCGGCCCTCCAGATGTTAGTGAACTACACATCCCAGGATGATTTGCATTAGTTTTGCTATTTGGCCATGCTGAAACTGATGCAAGGCATGCTGGAATGTGTAATTCATCAACATCTGGAGGGCCGGTGTTGCCCAGCCCTGTTCTAGAAGGTGCTAAATAAATAAGAAGTATATTTTGATTGGTTGAGAATGCCAACAACCCATGTGAAATAGAATTCACATCTTAATAAATTTCCCCCAGTGAGTAACAAATAATTTTGCAATGCACGGGTGAAAATACATTTAATTTTTTTGCTTGCAGGGTAAATAATGGCTGCTTTTTCATGTAGCCTACAAATCCTGGACAGCTTTTTTTTTTCAGTTCAATTAGATTTGAGCTAGGATACACCCTTTCCCTGCCACTAGGCAGTACTTTTCTGCACCTCACTGGCAGCCGAACACTGATGGTGTAAAGTTCAGACAATACACAGGTCCCACATTGAATTTCATTTTTATCGCAATCTTAAGTTCAGTGATTTCTCTTTAGTATCCCTTTTCTTAAATATAAGGAAACAGTAATAACCTCTTTCTCCAGCAAACAATCCAAAATAAAAGGTTATCATTGACTCAGAAATAGAGCCATGTTTTCCTTCATTAATAATATTGCTACATGCTGAACATTTTGTCCAAGGTAAGTTGCATATATTAACATTAGCACTGCTCTGTGGGCTGTTTGGTCATTTTAAAGGTATGCAAATTTCATCTCATATGTGCAGGACTGAGATTAATACTACCCATTTACAGTAAATGTCCGCAATTGGCAAGGAAAGTCTACTCCCACAAACAGTGAAACATGCTCTATGCTGATTATGTTTGCCACATATGTACAGTACCTAATTATGTGAATTGCCTTGTAAAGTACTGTATATCAGACCAAATCACAGAGGAAATATTATATTAGAGAGACCCCCCCTACAATATGGATTTACCTCCAACTGCCTCTGTCCGCAGTCTGAAGCAAATTACCTTCAAGGTACAGCTCCAGGGCACTCTATATTTTTACCCTGTCCATCTCAGAGTCCAGCAGAATCTGGCTCTGCCAGACAGCACCGTCATTGACATTCCACTTGGATAAGCAGTTGGGATGAAGTGTGCTGCATCATAGTGATTGTGTGGAGGGACAGAAGGAGTGCAGATGCCAGTCAAGCTTTTGCCACATTCTCTATGTCTCTGCAGCTACTGTAGGTTCAGGGGAAAGGCGGCCCCAGAGGTGTTGTGAGTCTCATAGCAACTGCACTCCCTGCACTCATGGTGGCTACATGTTATTTGTGATATCTGAAAATGCACAAATCTCCAGGAAATATATGGCTGTGCACAGCACCAACATGAGACTGCATAGATGTACAGATGTAGCATGCTACATCTATTTAAAGTTCGAATTTCAAGTCCAAATGAATTCTACATCTCATTTCAAAAAAGGACAAGAGATTTTTATGCCTGATCAGATGATCAGATTGTGTTGATCAATTGTATATATGTATTGATTGGCTAGGTGGTAACAATCTTAGCGCACTACGATAACCCCTATCTGTTTATTTTGTACACCTAGGCCCTCACTAACAGGAGAGCTCTATCGGAGGGGCAGCTGACTCTTTAGGTATAGCGCACAACAAAGTCTACCCCCACTTGTTTTATATATATATATATATATATATATATATTTGGCTGTTAAGAGGCACTCCAAAAGAAACTCCAAAGATAATTGTGTATAAATACAGCAACAGGTCCGGTGCCCTCCTGGGTAAACCTCGGCTGGAGACTGATAATGTAGAGGGAGGTTGGCGGCACTCGGAATAATAGGAGACCACACAAGGCTTCTACCGAAGTAGGCACAGAAATGTCGGTAGAAGCCTTGTGTGGTCTCCTATTATTCCGAGTGCCGCCAACCCCCCCCCCTCTCTCTCTCTCTCTCTCTCTCTCTCTCTCTCTATATATATATATATATATATATATATATATATATATATATAAGTCCCCACACATCTTTGCTGCAGTCATACCAAATAGTTGCTCTTGGCATGTCAGGTCCCTTGAGAATCTACTCGCATTGGGCATCTTTTTTGCTGATAAATTTAATATACTACACTTGTATATCTGTGTGCAACTGTATCTGATTCTGGAAATGAACTGCGATGATACAGCAGCTGTAACCTTCTTCCATGCTAAGTTCCATAGTGCTTCTTATACAGTTGCACACAAATATATAAAAGATACCTTATGTCATTATGCCATATATCAAATTAATCAGCACAGTCACATGGTGCATCCTACTGTTTCATCGAGACACTATTTCAGCAAAAAAGATACCTAATGCTAGAGGAGTTGTATGAAACCTGTCATTGCACTCCTGCCAGGAATCTTCAACAAAGCGGCAGAGGCTAGATGACATACTGTATATATAGTCAGAAAATATTTTTTAATTTAGATATATTAAGTATTATTATACAGTTTTAACCAATAACAATGAAAATGTTTTTATTAAATCACATCAACTAATACTACACACTACATTTTTCTTAACCTGCAGAAAAAAGAAAATCAAACCTTTTGGACCAGCTTACGAATACCGGTGGGACAGTTATTGGTGTTTCCTCCTGCATTGTTATCATCCTCATAATTATATCAGTAATCGTACAGGTCAAGCAACCTCGTAAAAAGTTTGTCCAAAGGAACACAGACTTTGACCAAACAGTGTTCCAGGAGGTCTTTGAACCTCCTCATTATGAATTATGCACTCTTAGAGGTACTGGAGCTGCAGCTGACATTGCTGATGTGGCAGATGATTTTGAAAATTACCATAAATTACGCAGATCATCTTCAAAATGCATTCATGACCATCACTGTGGATCACTACTGTCTAGCATTAAGGGAAGCCGTACTAACCTTAGTACAAGGGAACCTACCATAATAACAGACACACCAAACCAGCCTGTTAAAACCAATTTACAGCCTATGAACAGAAGAAACATCCTTGTAATGAAGCATAGTTATTCACAGGATGCTGCAGACGCATGTGATATTGATGAAATTGAGGAAGTCCCTACCACAAGTCACAGGCTGTCCAGACATGAAAAAGCTGTCCAGCGGTCAGTATCAATAAATTTTTGATGAAGACTGTTACCTAAGGACTTGCTGTTATCTTCAAAAATTTACTTACGTTCATATTTTTGTTTGATCATTTCCTTTTCATTACCTTCTTTTTTTTTTCCTGAGTAGAAAAACAACACATGAAAAAAATTACTTACGGTAGAATAAGCATACAGCCATTTTTTATAACAAATAAAATATTCTTTTGTCATTTAAAAAAAAAAAAAATTCCGAACAAAAAAGTATTTTATCTTAAATGCTTTATAAATGAAAATAGAAATAGACCAATATTTTTTAGATCATTTTACTTTGATTGACTTTATTTTTGGAGAATGATTATTTTAGATTATATGGATTGCACATTTTTTTTTATATCTCAAAGCTTGCCATATCCCTAAATGCATGTAATATCATACTAGCATATGAGACTTTTTCAAATTAATCTCAGATAAAGGGTACTGTTTATTAAATATTGCTAGACTTTACACGTGGTTCTGTTTTATGAATCAGTAATTTTTAATGCAAATATCTTTTTTATAATGTAATGCACACTGAATGATTGTAAATTAGAGTTATTTAAACATTTTTAGGGAATTATCCCCTCCATGAACCATTGGATGTTATAGCACTATGTGTATGTTTATCTGTGTTTGTAATGCATGCATATTTGTGCTTATGTGTTTGGTTACATGCACTACATACTTTCTTTGCACATTAAAATCACTTATATCTCTTAAAAACTCTCTCTTCTTTTAATGTGTTTTGCATGCCACTGTGTTTATTGTATTGTGACTTGTTAATTTAAAATATATCTGAATGTAATCTGTTTTATGCAAACACATTGAATGAAATAGCCATAACATTCCAGGTTCTGCCTCATTGGGTCACTAAACAAACATGAAACTGAATACAACACAACTAGAGTATGAGGAGCAGACTCAAGGTAAGCAAACAATATGTGGCATGTTTAAATTTATTATGTTTTTTACTTATAGGTTACACAGTGTAGGGACACTAACACCTTAAATTAATTAGGAATGCTATATGTTCCACCAATCATTAGTTTTTTTTTATCTAAGTACCCTACTGTATATTGACTTAGGGGTTGATTTAAAAATCAGTGAAAAAAACTGGAGAAGTGAACCGGTGGAGATATTACTATAGCAACCCATCAGAATTGTTGTAGCATTTGTTATACAGTATGTACATTCTATACAATGATCAGTAGAACCAGATTCGGCCCCTTCTCTATTCTTTTCTCTCACAGTTTATAGTTGTTAGTGTCACTTTAAATACATAACAACTCTAGCTGTTATAAATAACATTATTATTTTCTGTATAATTTATATGTGTAAGTGTAACATAATTTGTAATTTATTCAACTGAGAGGGCATCTGCTACATGTAAATTATCCAAGCTTCTAAAATTGGTCAATTATTATAATTTATGAGGACAAAATAATAATTTTTTTTTCCTATTCTAATATTTGAAACAGTTGTTTTTGGAATTCCATGAATTAATTTTAAAGGTTTTTTTTGCAGAAGCTCCAAGTTATTTATTATTATTTATATAGAGAGTTATTCTGGTTGACACACAGCGCTGCGTGTCATTTTTCACCTGCCCACCATTCGCATATGCCACCACCCCCTATTCATAGTGCAAATTCCCCCGCACGGCTGTAAATGGATGTTAAACATCCATTCACAGCCTATGGGGAAACACCCACATCTTTCGATGGTCATCGATCATCGAATGATGTGGAAGGTGCACACATATCTAAGTGACTATCAGGACACTTAAATATGCATGTACACTCAACAAGAACAGGGCAGGCAGCTGACATCCAGCTACCTGCCAACCACACCTGCATCACTGAATGAATTGCATGGGAACACCCAGCATTTTCATAGGAATGCCTATGAAATTCTGGGCATTCCCATGAGCGAATCCCCTGGCCGGCCACCCCACGTCTGCATTCTTGGGTGAGTGCGCCCGGCAAACACTCTGTTCTCCATCACTGCACACACCCAGTGCATGCGCACAAGCAAATCATCGGCCCTCCGAATAAACCAGAATAACCCCCATATTGCCTACCTATTATGTTGAATGATATCTTAATGCTTTTTCATTCATTCACAACAGACCCCAGTTGAGTCTACATTGCATATTCAATATAACACAGAAATGTAGATATGGTAAAATCAATGGAAATGTATGCAAACACAGGAAGGAGGTGCAAACTCCACTAAGATAAAATAGCATTCTTAATTCTATCCAGAATACAGTGCTGTGAAACAATACTAATCACTTGTCCAACATGCTGGCCTCTTGAACGTGTTAATTCATTTTATTGTGTGTGCTAAATATAGAAACGTCACTAAAATTAACTGAAAGCTCAGTCGATGACATCTCGCAAGAGTTTTCAGATGTATTTCAACTGATCCTGCATTTCTTTGTGCCTTACACATGCATTCTGGTGTCCAAATCTTAGAGCTTTTCTCTATAAGCCCACTGAGTAAACTCCAAAGCTTGAGATTTTCACATTAATTGTATTTGTTTCATTTATTTCAGTGATTTTTATTATCTTTGTAAACAGTATTAAAATAAATAAGAGATTAATTTCAATGCTTGTGCATACATAAGAATTTTCATCTAACTTGTTTTGACTTGCTTCACAAAAGCTAATAAAACACAAGTTTGTGGTTTACAAGATCTATTTATAGTTCTTAACCATCTAAACCACATTATTCACTTGTTCTAAATGGGCAACATCTTTAGAAACTGGTGATTCAGGAATATATGCTTTTTTTCCAGTGGTTAATATATTTGGAAATGTATAGATCAGTTTGTCTTACTAACATGTAAATCACATAAAAGTTAGAATATTGTTGATGTTCACACAAAATGGCCTTTAGCAGATTATATCCTATTTATTTTTTTATCTAGAAAATATGGTTTTATTATTTTCTGTGACCGTATAATAACATATAATAATGTTATGGAATGTATTAACTATTATTTTTGTTTTTTACTTTTTAGGATGAACTATTTTAATAATTTATTTTGCTTTCAGAGAAGAACATTTTTTGCATCTCTACGAGAAAAATGAGTATGTTCTTTACAGAATTACTACACCCATCTTCAGAGAGTGGACTCTGTTCTAAACTCATTCCACTGCCTTGTTACTAATATAGGATTTACAGACATTCCTACCCTCAACACGATGTTCCTGCTACTCAATGACATTTGTTGTAATTTGGTTGCTGGCCACCAAGTGCTCCTTAGTTTTTAAATACATTTTGAAATTTACTGGATACTCGAAGAAGAATCTAGTTACTGATTGCAGATATCCCAGCATTATTTGGTATTTTAATTTTAAAGAGCTGAATTTTTGTTTTGTTTTATTGAAGAAAACTGATGTGAAACAAAAAAAGCAACACTCTTTTCTCTCAATAAAGGTTCTAGATTTGTATATTATTTTCATTTTACTTGAAATAATTGTTCCTGGTTTTTAAAATTAGAATATAATGAAATAAAAAAATGACAGAATACATATTAAATGGATTAACAAATATTCCTTGAAACAAATAAGGATGATTTAATTAAATCACTAATTGGCAATAATATCTTGTTCTGTAAAATTATTTTTCTTACTTTAATCATATTTTACCTAATTTTGCTTTATTCTGGAAAAATATGATAAGATCCGATGTACAGGAGTCATTACATTTTAAATGGGTAAACAATTTGTAGGCAATGCTTTTCAAATTATTAATTTAAATTTTGGAGAAAAAAAGATGCTTCTTATAATAAGCATGTATTATCATTTAATAGCACTAATGTTTTAGATCCCATTTTTGCTTGCATACTATACTTTTTTATATATTCTTACAAAAAATTATGTATAGTATTTCTTAGAATAAGCTCTTAAATTAAGTTTTCCTTTACTAAATTAACAGTTTATTGAGCTTAACATTAAGGTAAAATCTCCTTATTTAAAAAATTAAAACCAATTTAATTATTATTGCTTGAAAATGGCTTGAAAACATCTATGTAATCTAAACATATTTTTAATTATAAATAATTTCAAAGAAAAGTAATGGAAAATTCAAGCATATTTTCCCAAAGAAAATACAAGTTATCATTATGCCTGTGTTAAAAATTCTAATGAAGTACTAAAACAAACTGGTTTTTATGTTATATTTTATATAAATTAAGGAAAAACACACATTATTGTATCTCAAACTATGTATTAAAATATTCTTTAGAAAAATTGGATTACTTTTGGTCTGGATCACTTGAACCCCTTATATACATGCTTTGTATCAAATAAAATATTGACATTATTTTTAAGATTTAAGCAATATGAAATGAAAATACATTTAAGTATAACATTAGCAAATTGATATACATTTTTGAACACACATACAAATTGTTATCATCAGGAGGAGAGGATACTGTACATGTTTTCTAAAATAACATGAAAGAGTTACTTGATACTCATTTATAAATACATTTACCCAATGATTTCAATTTGGCAAGTGTAACCATTTAGTCATAGAGGAATCTATGACTAAATGGTTAATTGCTTGTCTAAACTTTGTGAAAAATAAAACCTCATCACAATGATGTGGAATTAAATATAAAAAAATATGATGTTTCAGCTATAAGAATATTAGAACTCCATTGACAATGGGGTTATAATATAAAAATATGCAGGTCAAGTAATTAATTGAATTATAATATTCCTTTGTGTAAATTAGATGGTACACTAATTTAATACATACGTTTATTTTGTAGCAAGAAAGTCCTCAATGTATTTTACCTTGAAGGACAATTATGAAATTAACTACAACAATATAACATATACATACATTTTTCACTAGGGATAAAACTATTTGGTTAGAATTCTGTATTTTTACATACTATAGTTTTTATTTATAAAAGATGCGTACCATACAGTATGTACAGGTTGAGTATACCTTATCCAAATATCCATTATCCAAATTATTTTAAAAACCATAGTCTCAAAAAAGGTACTCTTATTTTTTCTTTTTTGCTAAACACCTATTGGGGACATCTGTAACTGGCAATTCTGGGGGAAAAACATGTAGCTGGCACTAAATTTGTGCAAGGACATGATTGCTTGGCATTCAAATTCAATGTCTGAGATAGTATACAAACTTTGTTTCATGTTTTAAAACCTAGGCCCTTATTCTGGTTGGTGCGGATTTGTCTGCGTGCGTTCGTTCCGCCGATGTTTTGTGTCTGCGCATGTGCGAAAGGGACATACATCCAAATTCCGCATGAATTGTTTACACTACGAACAGGGGGAGGAGAGGGGAGTGACGGGCTGTTTGGCCTCATTAACATATGCATACGCCCTGCGCTTCATGGGCGTTCCCATGAAAACGCTGGGCGTACGTATGGTAATGCGGCCGTGACGCACGTGTAGGGGGCGGACATATGACATTGCCGGATGTCAACTGCCCACCCAGATCCCTGCTTTTGCACGGAAAAATGCCAGAGTGGTCTGAGCTCGCGGGAGCTGCCTGACCGCTCGGTCCTGCATTCGATGGTATGCGACCATCGAATGATGGGGGAGGTTAACAGAGATAGAGGAGGTGTATACATGAGAAATCCACTCGTGCTCCGTGCGGTCAGTGGCTTACCGCATTCGGACAGAGTGAGCAATCCGTACGGAAGGCGGGGTTTAGGACGCACGGTCCTGGCCGCATATTCGGCTCCGGCCGCACAGACCAGAATAAGGCCCCTTGTTTCATACACAAATAAAATATATTTGTGTGTATTGCATGTGCTTGCTTATACAACATAAATGCAAGATACCTCAAGATACCTCATTGAAATATAAAAATATTCCAAAATACAGAATAATCCATTATCCAAAATTCTGGCATTTTGGATAAGGCATACTCAACCTGTATCATACTGATAATGTTTAGAAAAGTTAAAAGAGTAAGAAGGGATCAAAAAGGTCATATTTCACCCAACACATCCATCATATTCTGTTTAATCACAAAATATTTTGCAACCCTAACCATGCAGTGTTTTAAAATGTATTACAAATTTTATGGTTTCATGCTCGATAAATATTTTAAATACTTTCCCCCCTTTTCAATTAAACTAAACAATCCCCTCCTAAATATTAATAAGAGATATATACATAATATTTTATATACAAATAGCCGGCGCTAACGGACACAAATACGGTATTCAGTGATGATTGAAAATACGATATATTTTTATTTTATCAATATCTATAAAACAGGGCACCGGCCGGTGAGACAAAATATCAAAACATTAATTGTACATACTCACAAACAATTACAATAATAAAAGCACACTATTTCAATATTCTCAAGAAAATATCAATTGCTCACTGAGCAGACTTGTTGTATATTGATAAACAACAGAAGGGAGCTAAAACGCTGTTAGCTTAATTTCTTTGCATGCATATGGTTAATACTTCATCCTGTCCAGCAGGGATTAGTAGCAGTTATTCAAACAGGTAAGCATAGAAGGGAATGTCCGTTCTGTGGTTAGTGGTTAGTTTTTAACTTGGTTAATAGCTCAGTCATGCACTCATTCAATAGCATATGCTTTATGCAGATGAAAGAAAAGGTGCTCCGTTCAACACAACTTTGGGTACTCTTTACCTAGAACGGCGCCAGCGATTGAAATCGCGGTCGTCGGGGGTAAAAATCGCGGTCATCGCGGGCATCGCGGGCATCGCGGGTAAATCGGGATGACCGCGATCACAGCGATTTTCCCATAGGGAACAATGTTAAAACGGCAGATTGACCGCGATTTTACTGTTAAATGCCTCAATGGACCCGATTTGGGGCCAAATAGGCCAAATTAACCCTTAAATGTCCCCCCAAATTTTTAACGCCACCCCACGATCCACGCCAACCCGAAGCGTGGCGAGCGCAGCGAGCCCGCGAGGGGCGGCGGTACGCGTCCTCCGACCTTTTCATGCCCTACTATCCACTAGGGCGTGGTGTGAGAATATAATAGTGTGGCGAGCGCAGCGAGCCACCGAGCCCGAAGCGTGGCGAGCGCAGCGAGCCCCGCGAGGGGACGCGGATACCTTCACAGGTAGACGCGTCCCCTCGCGGGCTTCACAAGTGTCCGCCTCGCCACGGACACCTGTGAAGCCCGCGAGGGGACGCGCATAACTGTGAAGGTATCCGCGTCCCCTCGCGGGGCTCGCTGCGCTCGCCACGCTTCGGGCTCGGTGGCTCGCTGCGCTCGCCACACTATTATATTCTCACACCACGCCCTAGTGGATAATAGGGCATGAAAAGGTCGGAGGACGCGTACCGCCGCCCCTCGCGGGCTTGCTGCGCTCGCCACGCTTCGGGTTGGCGTGGATCGTGGGGTGGCGTTAAAAATTTGGGGGGACATTTAAGGGTTAATGGGCTCTGTGGCCCATTTAACATTGATTCCTATGGCCAAATCGGGTGGATTGAGCCATTTAACAGTAAAATCGGGTCCATCGCGCCTTTTAACATTGATTCCTATGGGAAATCGGGAGCATCGCGTCGCGGGCATCGCGGGTACATTTATGGCCGGACGCGACCGACACGATTTCCATGTTTAACATTGGTTTCAATGGGAAATCGCGGGCATCGCGTCGGTCGCGTCGCGGCCATACATAAATGTACCCGCGATGCCCGCGACGGGCGCCGTTCTAGGTAAAGAGTACCCAACTTTGCTTAGCATACACTTTATGCAGAAAGAAATGGAGTAGTATACTTAGTCTCCGGCAGCTGTGGACTTGGTAGAAATTTGTAATCCACCTTCCAAGGGTTAGTTGCCCCTGCCTTGAGCGTGTTCCCGGCTGCGCTGTGGCTCCGATGCACTAGCCTTATCTGGACTTTCTTGCTCTGGCTTCCGGGTCTCCCAAGCTGCGGTGATTCCTGTTTGCAGGCACTTGTTGAAATAGTGTGCTTTTATTATTGTAATTGTTTGTGAGTATGTACAATTAATGTTTTGATATTTTGTCTCACCGGCCGGTGCCCTGTTTTATAGATATTGATAAAATAAAAATATATCGTATTTTCAATCATCACTGAATACCGTATTTGTGTCCGTTAGCGCCGTCTATTTGTATATAAAAAATTTTTCTCTTTAAGAAGGGTTGAGTATCCCTTCTAGACGGCAGCAGGGACAACTGGTTTCCTGCGCTTAGTTATATAAACTAATATATACATAATACATTATTAATAGTAAATCAATTTTTACCACTGATATCATCAGTGACTGAGGGCCTTTTTCTAGTTCACTCTTTCTGACAAAATCCTTCTTAGATGGACAAAACCATGTGCACTGCAGGGGGGTAGATGTAACATGTATAGAGAGAATTTGATTTGGGTGAGTTATTTTGTTTCTGTGCAGGGTAAATACTGGCTGCATTATTTTTACACTGCAATATAGATCTCACTTTGAAG
The DNA here is from genome assembly GCF_055691185.1 of Crinia signifera. Classification (NCBI taxonomy): domain Eukaryota; kingdom Metazoa; phylum Chordata; class Amphibia; order Anura; family Myobatrachidae; genus Crinia; species Crinia signifera. The sequence goes on along the minus strand of NC_139221.1, from coordinate 98,121,438 downwards.
TAAAACCCCACCCAAATCTAACTCTCTCTGCACAAGTAACTCCCCCCCACCTGCAGTGCACATGGTTTTGTCCATCTAAGAAAGATTTTTTTTAAATAGTGAACTAGAATAAGGCCCTTTGAGATAGCCAATTTTGTAAAATAGCTTTCCTTGTTATAGTGGAAGAGACAAAGTAACCTCTTTGGGGGGTATTCAATCTTCGGGTCACGGCAGACGAGCTTGCTCGCCTGCCGTGACCCAGTCCTGTTCTCGGTCAGCTCGACCGAGAACATGCAGGCGGGATTCAATGTCCCGCCTGCAGCGGGACGAGAAGGGGGCGTGGCCGCGAGTTGCGGCCGGGAAGTGACGAGATGCAGCCGGCAGCTCGTCACTTCCCGGCTGTTCTCGGCAGAACGAGCCCGACAGCTAGAGATGTCGGGCTCGTTCTGCCAGGAAACCCTGTTCAATGCTGTCGGGGAAGACAGCATTGAATAGGGCCCGTCGAGCATCTCCCCCACGGGAGATGCTCAACGGCGATTGAATATCCCCCTAAGGGTATTCAGGCACTGGAGTGGGTTCAAATTCCAAGCTGCTGTGATTCAGAGGGGTAGTTAGTCCCAAATATAATGTGCAGAAAAAGAAAGAAGGTCACAGCACTGTTTAAGAGAAGGAATTAAAAAAGCATACCATAAGCATCCAAATAAGATGTAACAATTTATTAGGAGCTATTTGGATTTTAAAATTAATAATAATATTAATAACCACATCAATTTACAGTCTCTTACAGTCATAATATTTCAGCAATATGTCCCATTCCTTGATATGTTTTTTTTTAAATTCCTCCTCTTAACCGTGAACTTCTTTCTTTTTCCTTGCTATAGTAACAAAGTTGCTGTAAAATAAATTAGAATAACACTGCTTCTGTGAAAAATAATTATAATAAAATATCTCTCCAATGTGTCTTGTTATGTCATTTATACTCTCCTCGTGAAGTACTCATATGTGAAAAAAAAAAAAAAAGACACATTCGTGAATATTTGAGGGAGAAAAATCAGTAGAGTTCATTTTAAAATTATCAGTTAGTGCTCTGATGTACTATATTCACATTACGTTTTTACGATGTCAGGTGTATTAAGGTATCTTTAAAATGGTCGTTTGTATCCCCCACCAGAGTCACATGTTTACACCCAGTGGAGGTATATGTATGTATCAAACAGCACTTTTTACTCACAATATGGCAGGAGAGAATAAATATATAAAAGGTTTCTTTAATGGTGGGGCATACCCAACTCATTAGCAGGGCAATAGAATCTCCTCAAGGTTGCTTTGTGTTTCCAACAGGCCACATACAGTATTATTTTTTTAAAGCACTTTAATTGTATGTCATATATAAAATGTTAAACCAAAATAATATGAATAAATAGTCCAGTGATCAAAAATAGACCAGCAGTGTTAATTCCAAAATGCCAAGGTTCAGTTGATGTTTAAAGAATCAACTTCAAAAAGTCAGTCTTGATCACTCAGTTCAAAAATCAAATTCAATCAAGTACCTTGGTTTGGTTTTTACCGCATTGGTCCTTCTTAATGCATTTCCATCAAACCAATTACTTTCGATACATAGATGTTTTTCAATGTTACATTTTTGGAACACTCACCATTGTTAAATCGGGAGTCAGCCTGCAAGTTACAGAGCTGGCAAACCATTGTAGTAAGACCCCGCCGCCACTGAAACCACCAAAGTTTAATGGATACAGTATGTTTGATGTATTATATATTATATATATTATATCGTGATCATGTGACAGACATGGGTGTCACTTCCAATCCACCCCCCTCAATTTGTCAATAACTTCAGGTATAATAAGGGGAGAGTGCAACTCTAAAGTAACCTTGAAAATGACCTAATGTACAGTATGTATCAAAACCGGTTGTTTTGATGGAATTGCTCTTGGACCACTGTGGTGAAAACATAATACATACCAGAGGCGTAGCTACCGTAAGGCAGCCACCGCTGCTGCTTGGGGAGCAAGCGACAACGGGGCGCCACCAGTGCCCGGGCACTCTGGTCAGACCCCCCCTTACCCCTCCGCATGCCGCCGCCACCGCATTCAGTCCGGCACCGCAGATAGCCTCCGGGCTCCGTCTCCTGCAGTAATGAAAAATGACACGACAAAATGGCTGCCCCCTAATAGCAGACAGTTTTTAAGGATGCTAGAGGAGGCCGCCGCCTCCTCTAACATCCCTAAAAAATCTGTCTGCTGTACGGGGGCAGCCATTTTGTCGTGTCATTTTTCATTACTGCAGGAGACGGAGCCCGGAGGCTATCTGCGGTGCCGGACTGAATGCGGGGTCGGTGGCGGCGGCGGCATGCGGAGGGGCAAGGTAATTTTTTGGCGGGGGGGGCGCCACAATATTAGTTACGCCTCTGATACATACATATACCTCCACTGGATGTTAAAGTGTGAATCTGGTGAGAGATACACACCACCATTATAAAGATAATGTTATTCACCTGACATTACACACACATTATGTGAGTATGCTACGTCGTTTGCACAAATTGATCATTATAAAACTAACTCTGTACTAAATTTAATACCTGTTTCTACACATGTCTTTTCTATTTCTTTTCATGCATGACTACCCCATGAGGAGGCAATAACAGATGGAAATTGTTTTTTACGGGCAGTGCTCTGACTTATCTTAATGCATTTTACAATAATTATCCTGTTTTTCTTGTATATTGGGCGAGACTATTGAACTTTGGAGCTGCTCTTTATCTGTGTTGCTCAATGATTACTCCTTATAAATATCTTTACTACAGTTATAAATTGGATGCTGACTTTAGGTAAGGAAGAACCATTTATTTTTAAAAAAGCATCTAAGCGAAGGGCAAGATGACCTTTGTCAAAGTTTATACCAAAATTTCTTAATTTTCGAACATTAAAATATGTTATGAATAAAAGATGTAGGAGAACAGAGGCATTTAGGACATATGCTGGAGATATTATTTAAAATTAGGGAGACATATGTGATTTTTTTTGGTAAAAATAGCTAATATCACACATTTTCAGAAAAAAACACATGAACTAGTGTGCGAATTTTGGAAAAATCGCACATTTTGCCATTACTACTTTTGCCATTTTGTGACTGCAATCGCACTTCTAAAATAGCATCCAGATATCTTCTCATAACAAACATCAAAATTGCAAATGTAATAGGGTTCAATTTTGGAAATCACACCCGAAACATCACCAAACATTGCAAAAACAAACTAGACAAGTTACAGGCTGACGAATTTGACAGAATCATGCAAAGATCAGTCAGATCGGGGCTTTTAGGACATATGCTGGAGATATTATTTAAAATTAGGGAGACATATGCGATTGTTTTGGTAAAAACAGCTAAATTCACATATTTTCAGAAAAAAAAACACATGGACTAGTGTGCGAATTTTGGAAAAATCACACATTTTGCCATGACTACTTTTGCCATTTCGTAACTGCAATCGCACTTCTAAAATAGCATCCAGATATTTTCTCATAAAAAACATCAAAATCACAAATGTAATAGGGTTCCATTTTGGAAATCACACCCGAAACATCACCAAATATCGCAAAAACAAAATAGACCAGGTTCAGGCTGGCAAATTTGACAGAACCATGCACAGATCAGTCAGATCTCTTCATGTTTCTGTCCAAAAAAGTGTGTAGAAAAAAAAGAGGTGTGTCATGGTCTCCCCTAAACCAAACAGGATTCAGCTCTGGAGGAGCTTTCATGGTGTGTGTGTGTGTCCATTTCTACACTGGTTATGCAGTGGCCCCACAAGTCCCAGCAGGCTCATTAATGCCCCACATGCTAGGACTTGTGGTTCTCCAAATCTCAGCATGCGGGGGAGACTTTCTGGGACTTGTAGTTCCACTGCATAACATAATGTAATTTTTTAGATCTATTTTTTTACACAAAAGCTATCGGCCACCACCTATGGGTGACAGGGACAGCTCCGTGCTTCAGCACTGGAATGGTTAAGAATGGGGGAATCCCTTTATTGGGGATCCACATTTCCCTGAGTACCACATCCCTGGCTGACTAGCCAGGGTGTTCATGTTTTGGCCAGGGGACCATATATAAAAAGTGCTTCCAATGGCTGTGGCATTACACTGCTGGCTGTTGGAGCCAAGTGCTGGTTCCAAAATATGGAGAACCCCTACTCTTTTCTTGGAAGTGGGACCAGTCCAAGAACTCGGTGTTGGGGGGAACCTTATTACTTTTTCCCCTGTATTTGGGATACCAGGACCGGCTCAATGAGCCAGGGGTTGGTTATGCTCACCAGATATCACAAGTGATTTCTAGCTTTGTCTAAAAATGAGCGAATCTCAACTGAAAATCGCATGTGACGTGCGATTTTTTAGCTGTCTAAAAAAATTGCACCCTATTAAATCTTGCTCCTGTATTTTTGACAGTTTGCTCTATTTATAAATGTATAATGTATTTCCTGTAATTTAGCTGAACCAACATACTGTAATGCATCACTTGTGGTATGATGCTTAGCAAAGAATCTCACAGACGAAATTCTGTGAAATCAATCAACCACCTTTTCCAGACAAATGTGATGGCAATAAGTCATTATAAAGAAATTTTAGTTTCGATGATCTACAAAGTGTAGGTGTTGATCAGATGTAGATAGAAGAAAAATATGTTAGTTTGGTAAGTCATATTTAGCCTGAAGTTACTGATATGAATAAAGTCTCCCTCCCAGATCAAATACATTCTTAATTTTGAATTGTTAATTCTTAATTGTTTCCAAATAGCATAATAAGAAGTGGACATGGATAATTAAAAGACTGGCTTTCCCCAACGTGGTGTAAAAGTAGAATCAGAGCCTTATTTCTTATGTATAAATATCGATGCCTTGTTAGTAGTATCATGAAATAATACATTATGAAAGAGGTCATTATTTTAGAGCAAGGTAAATTGCATGCTGCTACTAATTAATATGGATTAAATAAAGTCTGTTCCACCAAATGGTTAGTAATATTTGTGCTGCCTAAGCTCGCATTAGATATAAGTGTATATACACTGCTCAAAAAAATAAAGGGAACAATTAAACAACACAATGTAACTCCAAATCAATCACACTGCTGTGAAATTAAACTGTCCATTTAGGAAGCAACACTGATTGACAGTCAACTTAGCATGCTGCTGTGTAAATAGAATAGACAACAGGTGGAAATTATACGCAATTAGGAGTTGTTCTGCAGGTGGTGACCACAGACCACTTCTCAGCTCCTATGCTTTCTGGCTGATGTTTTGGTCACTTTTGAAAGCTGGTGGTGCTTTCCCTCTAGCATCAGTGCAGTGTCCAGAGCATGGAGGTGCTACCAGGAGCCAGGCCAGTACATCAGGAGATGTGGAGGAGGCCGTAGGAGGGCAACAACCCAGCAGCAGCAACGCTACCTCTGCCTTTGTGTAAGGAGGAACAGGAGGAGCACTGCCAGAGCCCTGCAAAATGACCTCCAGCAGGCCACAAATGTGCATGTGTCTACTCAAACGTTCAGAAACAGACTCCATGAGAGTGGTATGTGGGCCTGACGTCCACAGGTGGGGGTTGTTCTTACAGCCCAACACCGTGCAGGAAGTTTAGCATTTGCCAGAGAACACCAAAATTGGCAAATTCACCACTGGCGCCCCGTGCTCTTTACAAATGAAAGTAGGATCACACTGAGCATATGACAGATGTGACAGAATCTGGAGATGCCAAAGAGAACATTCTGCTGCCTTCAACATCCTCCAGCATGGTTTGGCAGTGGGTCAGTAATGGTGTGAGGGGGCATTTCTATGGGGGGCCACACAGCCCTCCATCATGTGCTTGCCAGAGGTAGCCTGACTGGCTACCGAGATGAGATCCTCAAACCCCTTGTGAGACCATATGCTGGAGCGGTTGGCCCTGGGTTCCTCCTAATGCAAGACAATGCTAGACCTCATGTGGCTGGAGTGTGTCAGCAGTTCCTGCAAGATGAAGGCAATGATGCTAGGGACTGGCCCGCCAGTTCCCTAGCCCTGAATCCAATTGAGCACATCTGGGACATCATGTCTCGCTCCATCCACCAATGCCACAAAACACCACAGACTCAGGGGGGCTCCAAATCCAGACCTCCATGAGTTAATAAAATTGATTTCCAATGATTATTTTTGTGTGATTTTGTTATCAACACGTTCAACTTTGTAAAGATCAAAGTATTTATTAAGGATATTTCATTCATTCAGATCTAGGATGTGTTATGTTAGTGTTCCCTTTATTTTTTTGAGCCGTGTGTATATATATATATATATATATATATATATATATAACAGACCATACGGCGGCACTCCTCCCAATAAACGATTCTTAAAGCAGTGATGATACTCAACGTTTCGAACTTTTAATAGACAGTTCTTCTTCAGGATACAGATGTATCCTGAAGAAGAACTGTTTATTAAAAGTTCGAAACGTTGATTATCATCACTGCTTTAAGAATCGTTTATTGGGAGGAGTGCCGCCGTATGGTCTGTTCTATTGGAAACCCTGTCCGGGTTCTTTGGAAGGCACCCCATTTTCCTGCTGTCGTGGTTGTGCTGCTCCTATACGGAAATTGTATATATATATATATATATGTATAGCCAGATGGTTTCGCACTCACATCCAAATGCAAGGAGAATGTTGGGGTGCACAGCAAAGGTCATCCAAGCCAGATGGCCAAATAATACTTCCAAATTGCTTAGTAAAAAGTGGGGGCACTCACCATTGCAGGAAAGTCAGTAACTTTTATTTTTCAGCCATTTAAGTTGACGTTTCGACCCGAATAGGGCCTTTGTCAAGACATTAGCAATGTAAATCCATAGGTAAACCAGAGGAAAAGTAGCAGTACTGACACACAGAGCAAAAACGCCCCTATATACACCACCCATTACCCATTAACAGTAAACACTGCACCTGTGTGGGAGAATCACTGATTGGCCCACTGGGTGACACGCATAATTAGGGTGAAGATATATATATATATATATATATATATATATATATATATATATATATATATATATATAGTACAATTGTGAGTTGGCGTCCCTATTTTTGAACACCACAATTAGATCAATCAAGCCTTAGGTAATTTCACTCTAGCATACAGTAAAAAATCCATATGATTTCAAATGTTTATTAAAAAGTATTTTTCCACACATTGGTAGCATGTATTCCAGATCTTTATAAATTTCATTGAGACATCTCAGACACTTAAAAACAGTAGAAGATACCCAACGCGTTTCGCCCCTTAACAGGACTTCATCAGAGGTTAACAGATCACAAGAATAGGTTAAAGGTACTCTTCACAAGAAGAAACAATTCATAACAGGATGGTTAATGGGTCCTTGCATACATTAAGTACCTATTCTTTTATTATCTATGTTAGTAGATCGGCTGAATGGAGAATGATCTTCCTCCAGACCTTAATTGAATTATAAAGTGATAAATTCAGTACAGAGTCAGGGATTATTCTAGAGGTGATTCTCACCTTCAGTAGATGTGCTCTGGTCACTGGTTCTGTCTGAACAGAACCAATGACCAGAGCACACCTACTGAAGGTGAGAATCGCCTCTAGATTCTCTGCTTTGTGCGCTCTGTTGTAATGTCTGTGCGCAATCTCGTAGAGCTTAGAGGGAACACTGGTCCTAATCCTCCCTTTACCTTGGTCTATTCAAAAATCAATTTTTAGCTTTTCACAACTTTCTTTTACCAATTCAAACAAAGGATTAAAAAAGTTTTGTACATAACTAAGTATCTGTAGAAGAAAGAAAGATAGATAGCCATTGTCATAGATAAGCTTACAGTAATTTGGAAAGAGTACAGTTTTAATTACTGCAATACAACCTAAAAGTGATAAAGGTAATGACGTCCACTGTTTGGATAGATGAGCAATTTTGTCCACAGCAGAAGGGAAATATATATATACCCTTAACAGAAAGGTAAATATTGATCACTAAATATATCAAACTAGTTGTACAGTAGTTATATGAAAATTAAAAGTCAAGACCGTGCTTTGGTGCAGAAGGCCAGGTAATGTAATTGAAACAATTGATTTTGTACCCTGCAAATGAAATAAAACCAACTATATCTAGCTTAATGAACTATACCAAGATAGTGGGCACGGGTACATTAAGGTAAGAGATATGTACCAGAATAGCACTTGTGAATAAGGTCAGCATATTGTTACTGTTTAATTAATAATAACAACAACCTTATTTTACCTATACAGCAAGGCCGGATAATTATTTGTGCATTTTAACTTTTCTTTATCAATTTTTAGAAAAAATCACTCTGAAATTCTTAGGGGATATTCAATCTCCTGCTGCTATTCTTGACAGGGGAAATAGCAGCGGGGCCCTATCAAATTCTGTCTTCCTGACAGCATTGAACAGGGATCTCGGCAGAACGTACCTGACTTCACAAAGCAGTCGGCCACGTTCTGCCGAGAACAGCTAGGAATTGACGGGCTCCCGGCCGCAGCCCCCTTCTCGGCGCTAGGCAGGCGGGACATTTAATCCTGCATGCCAAATCTGTGTCGAGCCAGCCCAGAACGGGACAGGGTCACGGCTGTCGGGCCAGCCCGACAGTTGTGACCCTGCATTGAATATCACCCTTAATCACTCCCTAGGACAGTCATTATTAAACTGTACTGTTTGTTATATTGCTGTTATATCTAAAAAGAAAGAGTTTCAACTACTGTATTTATAATCATATAATCCGGCTTTTAATCTCATAACAATTTCCATTTTGAAAAATATGTCATAATAAAATTGATGTAACACTCTATATTATCTATTTTAAAACATGCAAAGATATTTCATATTCATGGAATTTTATTGTATATGGATTGAATTTATTTTTGGAATTATGGAATTATGCATTTTCAACATCGTGTAGGAAGTGATAAGTAATAGATCACCAGTTTAACACACACTCCTTTAATAGTAGCACATTGGAGTTGCTGTGCAGTTACTGTAGGTAATAATATTATATATGTGCTAATTGGCTAGTTGTTCTTAATAATATTACCCAGACAGCAAAATCCTAAAGTGGTTGAAATATTATTATACATGTTACGGTATTGGATTATTTCAAATATGCAAGTAACAATTTTTCATGAATTCTAAAATTATAATTTAGCATAATTTTAGTTGACATTGCATCAAAGTGTTAAACTATGAAAAATGTTTAAGTATCAATTCAAAATAAATATTTCCAGAAACAAATTACATGTGAAACTTCTTGAAATTAATAATATTTATTTAAATCCAAAATACAGTAACAGACCTAAACCATACATGCTGTTATTCAAATTTTAAAAGAGACTCCGCAGTGTAAACAATTTGTTTGGAATGTATTAAATATGTAATTGTATTGTACTGAATATGTAAGATTAATTTTTGTGGGGCAGAAACTTAGACACATATTTTTCTGTTACTATTTCTAACCATTGTTTTCTCCATGTTGCACTGCCGGGGGGGGGGGATTTGTTGAGACTGTAAAGGCCCATGTAAAGTATGCACTGAGTGATTCTCAGCCCAGCAATTTTCCCCCATCAAAAATGCCCAGTGTGTATGCACCTTTAGATTTGGGTGAGTTATTTTCTTTTTGTGTAGGGTAAATACTGGCTGCTTAATTTTTACACCGCAATTTAAATTTAAACAGACCTCATCCAGTTAATGACAGGTTCCTCTGATATATCTTACTGTTGTAGTGAAAAATTACTGTTGTTTTCACTGGTATACATAAGGTTGACTGGTGGTGGGGATGCCAGTAGTATGAATATTGATGCCAGCATTCCGAATGAGGGAATCCTGACAGGTGTCAAGTAACCATATTTACCTCCTCCCTCCCTCACTAAACCTAACTCTCCCTCTCCACAGTCCAACCCTACCCCCTATTATCCTACCCTAATCATCCTTACTAGTGCCTAATCCGAACCCCCATACCCTACCACCTAAAAATAAGCTTCATCTCCCTTCTATGTGTCTAATCCCAACCTGCCCTTAACACTAACATCCATTCTCAACCTATCACTGAGTCCCCCCCCCCAATACCTAAAACTACCCCCCCCAGCCCAATGTGACTGCTCCCTTCATACTTATATTCAGTATGCCAGCAGTATTAATTTCACCGCTGGCATCCTCTTCAATGTTGGCATTCTGGCATTGGTATCCTGGTGGTAATTGGGATGCCAGTCTCTGTATTGTGAGTGCTGACATCCCATTTTCACCGTTCAACTTGGTGCTTTTTATTTATTATAGCTGTTTATTTTTTTAAAAAGTGCAGATATTTGAGGCTGTGGGAGACTAGTTCCTTAAATAATAACATATAAGAAAACAGGGTGCATACATTTACATCATATGCAGATTTGCAGACTTGGTAACTCAATATCTGCAATGAATCAATACAGATGGTGCCATTTTCATTCATCCTGACAATTCACTGTCTATTTGCTTCTTGGTGCACCAATCCTCTAGACAGGGATGCGCAAGCACGTGCATCCCATTTTCTACAAAAGGCATGCCAAGAAGGGAATACACAGTGCGTTGCTGGGATGAATGAAAATGTATCTATATGTATATATATGACTATTCCACCACCATTATCAATGGATGCCTAAAGAAAGCGAGGTGCAAATTCTCGAGTGTCTCTAAAATAACCAGCAACAAACCAGTGAGAATGGTATGCACTACCACCTTCGACAATATGGCACCAAAGATCAACAAATCCATCGGTCAGCACTGGCAGATCATCAATTCAGATCCACAACTACATTTATCAAAGACAGCTCCACCCATGATGGCCTACAAAAAAGCACCTAACCTAAAGCAATTACTATTGAGATCCACCATACAACCAGATACACCCCAAAACAACACCTGGCTACTAGAATGACGTCCGGGATGTTTCAAATGCAGCGGATGCACCACATGCAGGAGTATGCTAACCGGACCAACATTCCCACACCCCCAAACTGGCCAATTACTGAAGATAAAGTTTAGACTACATTGCACCATGGACCATCTGATCTATATCTTAACATGCCCATGTGGGCTTTATTATGTGAGAATGACCACAAGGAAATTTAGAGAAAGAATGGTCAATCACAGACTTTCCATCCGCCAAGCCATAGATTCAGGAACAGCTGACCTACCAGTACCAAGACACTTCATCCAAGCGAGACACAATGTACCAGACCTAAGATGTAAACTCATTGATTGGATACCATCACCACCCAGAAGAGGAGACCAAACACTACTACTTTGTAAAGCGGAGAGTAAATGTATCTACAAACTGGACACAATTGCGCCCAAAGGGATGAATGAGAATAACCCCTTTTCATTCTTTCTACAATAAATCCATCATGCATGCATCCTGAGTGAATAGACACTCCCATTATTCACATTCAGGTTTTTCATGATTTTTTCGAGTTTTCACGATTTTTCATTCTTTTTTACCCTTCAGCGCGCCCTTCCGATAGTAACGGATATGTGCAACACACGCATAGACCTAATATCGCCCTCCCATAGACGACTACCCTCACACATAGCATAATTCCCGGTGGGTACATTGATCTAGCCTATAAATAGGCCCGGTGTAAATCGCAGGCGGCTCATGGAGTTACACCCAATGTAGGCTATTTACTGCTACAAGCTGACAATTCCTGTATCCCTTTAATTGGCGCAATCTGTGCCACAACCCACAGCCACACTGGTGGCACACGTGCTGTATACAAATTCACCATGTAAACCCGCCCACCCCTAGTATCATCACACACAATATTTGATAGTCCATACCTGGATATATTAGACCCCCTAGAAGCAGAGAATCCCGAAGTCCCACCCTGATATAAACAATTTGAACTATATGTACATAGAGTTTGTTTATATGTTACCTTAGCCTATATCTGTATGCATCTACCGTTCATTGACCAATACCTTTATTAACGAATACCACCATAGAGGCATAAGCCTACCTAATGCATCAATATACATTGTTTATTGCCTGTGTCACGTTTGATCATAGTGTTAAAAACCCATGTTTCAGATCCCCTTCATCCCTGTGCCTGGTCTTTGCTTTGCAGTACTGCATAACATATTGCCCCACGGCATTACAAACACATTTGACAGCACAGAACCCAAACATTGGACACATGAACCATATCACCCCATGAATGACATTGGCTGTGGCAACCATGTGACCGCCCTGCATTAATATCCTTAGGATATGCAGGATATCTGTGATATATCCCTACTTATAGGCCGCCCCAGACTGGCCTCTGCTATGGGACACTTGTGCAGTACTGACAGCCACAGATCGCTCACTCCAACTTGCTGTTACCCCTTATACACCTTTGGATAGATTACTTGAATTGCTGCTGCCTTGAGAATGGTCCTGAGGGACTGAAACGTCGGCAGGCTTCCTATTTGAATAAACAGATGGGGACATTAACTCTGGTGACTACATTCAACAAGTCTGATGAGTGCTGTTTTCCCACATGGGGAATCTCTGTATACAGTATATACAGATAGATAGATATATGATATATACATATATACATATAGATTATATGTATATACTGTACATATACATATACTCACACTGCAATGAAGCAACAGTATTATTTTATTTATTATTTTATTAACAGTTTCTTATATAGCGCACACATATTCTGCAGTACTTTACAGAGGATATTTGAACATTCGCATCAGTCCCTGCCCCAGTGGAGCTTACAATCTATATTCCCTACCACATGTACACACACACACACACACATTCATTCTAGGGTTAATTTTGTCAGGAGCCAAATAACCTACCAGTATATTTTTGGATTGTGGGAGGAAACCGGAGTACCCAGAGGAAACTCATGCAAGTAAAAGGAGAATATACAAACTCCGCACAGTTAGGGCCATGGTGGGAATCAAACCCATGACCTCAGCGCTGTGAGGCAGTAATGCAAACCATTACACCATCCCAGTGATTTGTGATTATTCTTAATGAGTGCTGCTACTGCTGCTTCATTGCAGTGTGAGTATATTTGTTTATAACCCTTTGCTGTAGGGTCTGTAGCTGGCACCAGGACTGTTTGCTGGATTCTGGTTGTGCTTAACCTTCTGGATAGTCTATATATACATATATAAATATAAATATATTAGAAATCAAATCATTATTTGGTGTTACCCTTTTGCCTTTAAAACATTATCATTTCAGGAACTCAGAGGAGAGGTTGTTCCAAACATCTTGGAAAACTACATATAGATCTTTTGTGGATGTAAGCTTGCATAAATACTTCTGTCTATTTATGTAATCCCATACATACTCGATGATGTTGAGATCAAGGCTCTGTCAGGTCATATCATCACTTCCAAGGCTCCTCGTGTTTCCTTATGAAGATAGTTCTTAATGATGTTGGTTGTATGGGGTCATTTTCCTGCTGCTGTATACCTGTAGAGCCAATAAAATGCCATCCTGATGGTTTGCATGATTGATAATTACCTGCCTGCATGCTTTTGCATTGAATACATCATCAATACTGACCAAATCTCCAACTCCATTTGCTGAAATGTAGCCCCAAACTTTCAAAAAAAACCCACCATGCTTCATTGTTATCTGCAGGCACTCATTATTTTACCACTCTCCAGCCCTTGGATGAACAAATTGCCTTCTGGTACAGCCAAACGTTTTAATTTTTGACTCAGCCTAGAGCACCTGCTGCCATTTTTCAGCACCACAATTCCAAAGTCTTTGTATATAGTTAAGTCACTTACCTTGTTTCCACACCAATGGTATAGATTTTTGCCTGCAATTCTTCCTTGGCGAGACTTCTCTGAACAATAGATGGATATACCTGGATCCCATTGGTTTCTACAAGTTCTGAGCTGATGGCAAATGGTAGTAAGCATTATTTGTCTTTCATCTGAAGTTCAAACTTTCGTTGGTCAACCACTGCATCTACAGTCCTTATTGTTACCTGTTTCTTTGTGTTTGTTCACAAGAGTTTTAATAGAACATCCTAAAACCCCATTTTGCTTTGAACAATTTACCTTGAAGAGACCTTGCTGATGCAGTTTAACTACATTGTGTCTTGATGCTGTGCTCAGTCTTGCTATGGTAAATGACCTGTGACATGAAACTGTATTCCACAAACTCAGCTTTGTAGCAGAGTTTGGCTGTTCCTCATCCTGTTTTAAGCCTCCTTCACATGTGTTTTGTTTCAATTAACACAGTTTTAACCTACAGTTATAGCTGTGGCTACATAGTGCCATGGATTGCGACATGAATGCAGCAGTGAATTTGCATGCCAGAGCCAGCAGCCCAGCGAGGCACATCATGCAGATTAGACTAGGCACACAAAACTGGTACCCACGGCTGTGATAATTTATCATCTGTTTGGTGTGATTGGTTAATCATACAGTAACTATTATTCTACAAAATCCCTTTCTTTGTGCAAGTGTAGCTACAAGAATTGATGCTATTGTGAAGGCAAACAATAGTCACACCAAATACTGATATGATTTATATTTCTCTTCTGTCCATTCACTTTGCATTTTGTTACTTGATAGATAGAAATAAATTATTAACACTTTAAAGCATTTTTACTGTGCAGCTGTTATTTAGTTAAAACATTCGATTTACCTCATTTTTTTAATTAATATAAATATATAAAGAACAATTACAATTCATAATATTAAAAAAGTTTTATTTTTACATTCCTCTCATTTATCAAAATTCCATTTTAAGTAGTAATGGTAAAAAATATTTATACTGTACACTTTTTTATTATGTCATATTGTTTTTGCCATTGTTTTAGTTTTAAAATTGCAGTCCAGTTGTGTAAACATTTCAATATGAAGTTTTATACCTTAAAATAACTTACAATGTGGTCAAATTATGAGACAAAGATTAAGTAATGTTTTATGTCATTAATACTTAATTTTTGGTTTATTTTACTAGAGTATTCTCATATACTGTAATAAAATGGAAATTACTTTTTCATTTTCACACTAGAGTGCATAAACTGTAAACTGTTTCTTAGAGTATTTTTACAGCTGAGGTTTTACAATGTGAGACAGAAATAATGTTTCTCCATTGAATTGTATGTCTCACTTCAGTAAGTTTTGACAGCATCAGATTAATATTTTAATATAGGATGACACACATTTTGGCTTTTATGAATTTACTCTATGCAACAACAACAATTGTTTCCTTGTGCCTATTATTATTATTATTATTGTAATTTTTGCACAGATTACCGAAGATGCCAGGATAGAATATTTACTTAACTGTTTTCTTATGTTTCCAATTGTTAATAAATGTGCTAAAATTATATAGACAATTAATAGTAACTGTTCTTGGACCATGAACGTATCATAAAGGAATAGACCATTTTTGGATAAGGCTTTTTGAAGTAGGTGATGTGTTCAGAACAACAAAGGTTGGTATATGGTGTTGTACATCTACCAATGGACCAGATACTTAAAGCTGTAATGTGTTGCATTCATCTTTTTTTAATAATTAAACCATTAACCAGAAATCATGGAATGTGGAAAAGAAAAGACAAATTAAATTAGATTTATTCGCTTTTTTCCAAATTAAGTGTGTTTGAGACCACAAATTTCATACAGCCATCTGGTAGAAGCAAAACATTACTAGCTTTTGATTTCGGGGTATCCAACATGTTTACAATTCCTAATTCATTTAACTCCTGTCATATACAGCCATGTTATTATTACATTGCCTTCTGAAATATCAGCACACTTTACTCTAGTGAAAATTGTTTCTATAGTGGATAATATAGAAATCTGATTGGTTACAATTCTTATTTCCACTGTCCACTTTACAGATGGGAGATAAAGAACAAGGATAAGATGAAGATTGGTGATATGTTATATCCACTTGAACAATTAATTATGTTGATATATATTCAAATTATTGTAAAATGAAAATAAGATGAGAACTCAACTTGTAATTAACTACAAGTTTGTAATGAGTGGATGTGCATAAAACCTGAAAGATTTAGCATATTGAGCAATACATACTAATGCAATGAACCTTTCATAGTCAAGATGTCATGGCAAATAGCAATGGCCCTAGCTATCAGATCAAAATATTTTATCAGACAAATTCAGTTTTAACATTTTAGAATTTCAGGAAAAATGTTAATATTTCTCATAAATAAACAAAAGTTAATTTTAACAAACAAAATGCAATAAAGGCATTATACCTTACTTTTGTTTGTTTAGTCTGTGCTGTGTCTCTTGTTGCGACTTTTTATTGTTCAATGTATGTTTACCATGCAGTATGTACACACTTGGGGGTCAATTTACTAAAGCTTCTAAAAATAAAAAGGTGATATTACCAATAGCAACCAATCAGATTATGTCTATTATTTTCCTGATTACATTTTAGAAAATGATAGGCAAAATGGAATTGGTTGCGATCGGCAACATCCCATCATTTTTTTTAAAGCTTTATTATACGTACTATACCCGATATGTTCTCCTGTACGCTGTTCAACTACAGGAGATTCATTATTCTCTACAATCTTTAAAGAGCATATGCCCTGGCTTTTCTTCTAAGTTATTCAGTTAGTAATTTTTAAAAAGCTATTTTTATATATATTTTTTTTTTATATTTATATTATATTTGAAGTTTTCTTGAATACTGTTATGTTATTTTTTTAAACAATTATATTTCATATTGGCCACTAAAACAAAAGGGGAATGTCTTCCTCTGTTAAGTAAGCCTTTCGCTCATACAGTATAATAGTAATTCTAAATAAAGAAAATGTGGCCACTCCAATGTTTGGGGATTTACTTTACTAGTTCATTAATACAGTAAGAACCTAAAATATAGTAGCCATCAAGTGAGCATTGCTAAAATATTAACATATAAAAGAGACAAAAGGAATAACTGTGAGGGAAAATGGCTCAACGTGTATCTAGAGAGGAATGGCTTGATAAATAGCTCTTAGAAGAGGTCAAGGAAAACCGTAGTGTGAGATGTGAATAAGCCTAGACAGGTGAGAGAGAAAATGGAGAAAAGGGAGAAAAAGAGGGGGTGGGGTGGGCGGAGGAAAGATCATTTGGAGACGGGTGGTGGTGAGGAGGAGAAGATGAGGGGGGGGGGGGTAGTGAGCAGTCATGGGCTGGAGTAGGGGAGCGAGCCAGGGAGGGGAAGAGAAATCAATAGTCAGAGAGGAATAGTAAGAAATAGTAAGGAAAAGAGTTATAAGGATATATATATACATCAGTGAGGAGAGAATGGTAAGGTGGTAGGGAACAGAGTTAAGCTAGACCAGGAAGGGCAACATTGAAGAATCCTTACCATGCAGACCAAGTGGTGTGAAATTTAATGACTGTGTTGTTTAAAATGCTAGTTATGTACTCCATTTTAAATACAAACCAAACATGATTGAGAAGCTCCTGACGAGTTGGAGGAGAAGGTAGTTTCCAGGATCTAGCTATCTGAAATTTGGTTGCACAGGAAATGTGCAAAACCAGTTTATTGTCAGGCCTAGAGAGCTGGTCTACCGGGGCACATAGAAGCAGTGAGGCAAGGGAGAGTGGGGGGCACAGGGGAATTACAGAGTATATGATAGATTGAACCATCAACCAAAAAGGGGCAATAATAGGACAATCCCACCAGGTATGAAAAAATGTTCCCACTTGTCCACATTGTTGCCAACAGAGATTTAATGTAGTAGTGTACATTCTGTGGAGAAGTTCAGGGACAAAGTACCATCGAGAGTAAACTTTATAAGAATTCTCTTTAATGGAGACACTTAAGAAGCATTTCGATTTGTTAAGTCAAATTGCTTCCCAAGTCTCCTCTCCCAGAGGTGTACCCAGATCCCTTTCCCAGGAGAGTTCATGGTCCGCTAGGGTTGGATGATCCTGAGACAGGACAGAGTGGTAGATGTGGGAAATAATGCCTCTACAGGTATCTGTTGGCCGAAGAATGCAGAGACGCTCCATCGCAGTGGGAGTACGTAGAGAGTTTGGGGGTGGGAGAGATAAGGTGACAAAGTTTCAGATTTAGAGATATTGGTAAAAGCTGGACTGTGGAAGGGAGTATCTGTCACAGAGTTCAGAGAAAGATGGAAGAGCCGACCCATCTAGAAAGTGACAAAAGCGGGTGATGCCAACCACCGTCCAGGTAGAAGCCATGTGGGATAAGTTGCCAGGGGGAAAAGAGGGGTGATGCCATAGGGGAGTTTGTGGAGAGGGATAGAATGATAGGGTAAACTTGGAAGAAAAACGATCCCAGACAGACAAAGTTAGGGCTATTGTAGGTACTGAGATGGCTGAGCAAGGCCTGTGTTTGTGGAGGAGCCAAGGGAGATTAGAAACAGAGGAAACTTTGCCCAATTTCGACTTCAAGTCAGACCAGCATTTGGTACCCTTAGGAGAGTGCCATGCAACCATCTGGCTAAGTCTAGAAGCTTGATAGTACTTGGGTAGTGAGGGAAGGCCAAGACCTCCGGCCTCTGATCTCCTGAAGAGAATACTCTTGCGTAGACGGGGTCTCTTGTGGTTCCATATACATTTGCCATAAGATGATTGCAGGGATGATAGGACCTGGTGAGGGACAGCTACCGGGAGAGTTTGGAAAAGGTACAGTAAGTTGGGGAGTACATTCATTTTTATTGCATTTATATGGCCTATCCAAGATATGAAAAGAGTTTGACAGCGAGAAATATCCTGTTCGATGGTCCGAAATAAAGGAGGGTAGTTAACTCTATATAACCCCTCATAGGACTGTGAGGTGAATTCCAAGATATTTAGCAGTAGTAGTTTGTTTATTTATAAGGCGCCACAAAGTGTTTGCAGCGCCGTATAAAGCAAACAAAAAACAAATTACAAGGTACAGATGGCGCCGGGCTTGTCTTTGCTGGGGATGGCGGAGGACTCGCCACCCGCCATCCCCCGCCCCGCGCCATCTGTATGTCGGAAGGGGACGCGCGTGCACGAGGTGCACGCGCGTCCCGTTCCGACGGTGCTTTTGCCCGGGTCCCCGCCGGCTTCCCCGGGTCCCCGCCGGTCCACACCGCCCCCCCGCAGCCCCCCGCAGCCCTGCCCGTCTCCCTGAAGCTGGAGACGGGCAGGACTGCACCCGCCGCGCCGCCTCGCCGCCCGGCTATTGAGACGCTCGTGCGTGGGAGACGCACGAGCGTCTCATTCAGCCAGAGCGCCAGATTGCTGGCGGATCGCCAGGGACACGGTCCTGGCGCTCCGCCAGCAATAATAAGGCCAGCTCCATCTGTAATGTACAGGGTGTGTTGATAAAATACAGCATGAATAGGGGTATAGGTGGTAGAACTAAAATCAGCATCAGTTCTGAAGTAGGTGTCGAAATTGTCGAGGAGACTGAAGATGAAGTAGAGGAAGGGAAGAACAGGGCAGGAGCGCTGGTGAGGTAAAGAGGTAGGTACCCATAAGAGTTAACAGACTAAAAGAAGGGTGGACGAATGAAAAACAATAGGATAAGTAGGAATGGATGGGAACGGATGGAGGGGTAGGGTAGGCAGGATAGGTGGAGCGAAAGGGGTTAGGAGGAGGTGGGATAGGCTAGTTGGAAGAAGTGGGTTTTGAGGGAGTGCTTGAAGGAGGTAAGGGAATCAGAAAGCCTGATGGGTAGCAGGAGGTTGTTCCAGTTCCGGGGGGCAGCGCGAGAGAAGTCTTGGACACAGGAGTGGGAGGAGGTGATTAGATGAGAGGTCAGGTGGCGGTCAGCGGTGTAGCGAAGAGGATGGGAGGGAGTGTGGATAGAGATCAGTGAAGAGAGGTAAGGAGCAGTGGAGGAGGAGAGAGCCTTGTAGGTGGTGGTGAGGAGTTTAAAGAGAACTCGGAAAGGAATGGGGAGCCAGTGAAGAGATAGACAGAGGGGGGAGGCAGAGGTAGAGCGGTGGGAGAGGAAGATGAGCCTAGCAGCAGCGTTAAGAATGGATTGGAGAGGGGCAAGAAGGGCGAGAGGTAGCCCAGAGAGACGGAATCTTTTCCATCTCTCCAGGCTACCTTTTTTATTTAATGGAATCTGTCCTCCAGGAAAAGGAAAAATTAAGATGAAGGAGTTCCAGGGCAGGTTATGGAATGTGAAGAGGCAGTGCCTCCGATTTGTCATGGTTGGTCTTGTAGCCGGACAAACTGCCATATGTTGACAGTTCTTTAAAGAGATTTTGGAGGGAAATCAGGGGATTGGTGAGGGTAAGGAGAACGTTGTCTGCGAAGAGAGAGCTTGTATGTAGAACTGCCTATGGATATTCCAGAAATGTCCGGATTCGCTTGAATCCTGCAGGCTAGAGGTTCGATAATCAAGGCAAAGATCAGGGGTGAAAGTGGGCACCCCTGCCAAGTACCATTGGAGATAGGGAAAGAGTCTGAGAGGAGGCCCCCTGTTATCACTGAAGGTATTATTATTATTATGTTATTTATAAGGCGCCACAAGTGTTTTGCAGCGCCGTACAAAGGAACAATACAGGGAGACAAAGATTGGCATAACATGGAATAAATAACAAAAATACAGTACAAATAAAGAGAGCCACAGATCAATACACATTACAGCTTAAATGTAAGTAGTGAGGACTCAATCAACATACAACTAGATGCTTGAGGCCAATGATGTAGATGAGTATGCAGACGAAGATGGTCACTGAGTGTTGGAGTATAGGAGAGCTGTGAGTGAAATGTGAAGAGCAGTGGGCTTTGACAACAGGAGGGAAGAGGGCCCTGCTCGGAGGAGCTTACAATTTTGTAGTTATAACAACAAGTTGATGGGTTATAATAGAGAGCTTTAATCGCTTGAAGGAATTTGCCTTCAAAACCAAAGCTGAGCAAGGTACTAGTCATAAAAGGCCATGAAACCCTATAAAACTCCTTCTCAGCATTGAGGGCCAGGAGGAGAGAGGGCAGCTTGAGGGTATTAGCATGATGAATCAGGTTCACTGTGCGTCTTGTATTGTCTAGAGCTGGGGTAGCCAACCCTAGTCCTCGAGAGCTACCAACAGTGCATGTTTTGCAGGTCTCCTCACAGAATCACAAGTGAGCTAATTAGCTCCATCTTTGTATCTTTTAAAATGTGTCAGTGATTAATGAGTGCAGCTGTGCAGCAGCTAGGTTGTCTGGAAAATGTGAACTGTTGGTAGCTCTCGAGGGCTAGGGTTGGCTACCACTGGTCTAGAGCTTGGCGAGAAGGGACAAAGCCTACCTGATCCGAATGGATGAGAGAGGGGAGAATGGGGTTTAACAGATTAGCCCAAATTTTGGCAAACAGTATAAGATCTGTGTTGAGAGAGATTGGACGGTAATTAGTCACCAGTTGGGGGTCCTTACCAGGCTTCAGGATGACTGTAATCGTGGCCCGAGTGGAGAGCAGCGAGCCACCGAGCCCGAAGCGCGCCCCGCGAGGGGATGCGGATTACTGCTCTCGCCACACTATATAAAATCAACTCCATGTGTAGTGGAAAGTGGGGATATGAACAGGTCGTCCGATGTCGCATCCGATATATCGGCTGATATCGCATCCTATATATCGGCCAATATCGCATCTGATATATAGGTCGATATCGCATCTGATATATCGAGCGCCGTGAAACTACACAAGTACTGTTTTTTTGTTGTGAATGAAACATGTTGGCAGAAAAGTTAGTGTTTTTATTCTGTTTTTATTGCTTTTGTTATTGGAGCATCTGTTTGTGGCTATTGGCCAATTGACCACATATCAGTTGATCCTAATTAAATCCTTTTTTACTGAGACCGGTCCTCCTACCTATACTTTCAGTGAGTACGGTAGGCACCCATTTTGACTATTGGATACAGTTATTTCTGTGCAAAGATACCTATACATGTCCAAAAACAAGAGAAGTCTCACGTGCGCTAAAGGTATAGTCCTGTATTATTGAGGATAATTCACAGGGTTCCAATCCATCTCAAGTACTCCAAATATCCATGTACATGTGAAAAAAGACAGGGACAAAGGTTGTATTGAAACTGTAGAGAAAACAATCTATTTCCCCTTTATAGTGAAATGGGAATCAAGGAAAACAGTGTTCCCAAACAGCTTCCAAATGATCCCAGGGTGAGTTTAAGGGGTCACCTCACATGTGCATATGCGTAAAGGTGCTCACATGTATGCTTACATATGAAAAACTCTGTGTACTCCCATAAAGGTATCTTTTCCTTCTGGAATATGACTTCAGATAGCCAGAATAAAATCACAATCCTTTATTCAATCACAACGGAGCAGGAACACGGTAATGACAGCCTCCATACCACATCAGATGTTACCCGGGTGCTTAATGATGGTACCAAGCACTGCAACCACTATGCTCCACACTCAGCTGACTTTTAAAATTTTCAGACACTTGTATCTACGCGTTTCGGCACGCTGCGGTGCCTTTTTCAAGAAAGTGTGTCTGTAATTGATAAATTTATATCCTAAAAATAGCATATACAAAAACATCATATAAAAAACATGTGTATAGTAGGTTTATAATTATATCCTAAAATATCCCAAGCATAACAATGCCGCACTGGATTTGAAACCAATGGGACATGAAAAAGATATGCTTACCAAAATGGTTCAAAGATTTCCAACTGACAGAACGCCAGGACCTGCTCTCACCAGGAACCTCCACGTGTCAGATCAGGCCTGAGAAACGCTAGCGTCTGTTTAGCCGGAAATAAGAAGCCGGTAAACCCGGAAGTGCGTAACGTCATATCCATTGGATAGACGTGTGCGGACTTAGTAGATGTCCCGCATCCATGTCCCTAACAAATGTAAGGTTCCTAGATGGATCAATTGGATCGGCGGCCATTTTAAAATTTAAAAGAAATGCAATAAAATCTACATTAAAACTATTATTATTGTTATTATATTTTTATTTATAAGGCGCCACAAGTGGTACGCAACCCCGTACATATAGAACACATTAGAGCAGTAATGGGTAAACAGAACTAGACATACTGCAACAGTGACAGAAGATCAAAAACAGAGCACAATTAACAGCACAATTCTTAGTATACAATACAGCTGAGATATAGGGAAGTGAGTGAGAAGAGATGCAGGTATAGATGGTAGGTGAATAAGAGAGCTGTAGTTGAAATGCAAGAAGGGTGCTGTGAGAACAGGAGAGAAGAGGACCCTGGAGCTTACAATCTAGAAGTAAGGGGAGACAGACAGGTGACATGAGGAGCAGGTAAGGATACCGGAGGAAAGAAGTGAGGATGGCAGGGAGGGTCAGTACATGAGGCAGCAGGTAGAGAGAATGGGCAAAGTAGACCTCTTCCACCTCCACCTGCACCCTTGATCCATAATAGCCCTGCACTGTGGCCCATGCCACAACACACCCTGCTAGGGGGCACCAAGCATGCAGAGTGAATAGGTATACCACAGGATTGAGGAACCTCGGCTCTGGTACAATAGGGTAGTTCAGAAAGATAGTGTCAAGATACAGAAAATAAAATAAGTACAGAGTTAGGGTAGGTAGTGTAAAAAGCAGGTGTAGAGGGACATATACAGTGCGCAGAGACCTGATGTGGAATCTGGCACACTGAAATGGATACAGAGAAGGGATGCGGTCAATATGCCGGCAGTCGGAATCCTGGCGGACGAAATACCGACGGCGGAATCCCAACCCCCGCAATGCCGGCACTTTGTCCCTCGCTATGCGTGGCGAGCATAGCGATCCCGTGAGGGGGGGGATCCACGCCCTTCCCTTGTCGACATTTCAGGCGGTTGGGATTCTGGCATCAGTATTTCGACCTTCGGGATGATGGCTTGTAATTTGAGCCCCCGGATAGTTTTAGTACTTTAGACATCACACCACACAGTTACGCTGACCGTCAGACAGAAGTTCAAGAAGATGGTGAAGAAGATGTTCTTTAATATCAGATCGTTGCCTTTTTATACCATAAAGACACCATTCCTTTACTCCCATAAAGGAGTGCTCATTACAAAAAAACATGCATATTCATATACAACACACCCCTAAGGTGGGGTTAACAATTAAAACTTTGGTTCAACGTGAGAAACGTAGGAATACGTAGGATAAATGGTATCTCTTATATCCATTAAAGGAGTGAAGCTCTATAGACTGGGAGTTGCTTCTATATTATGCTGACTGTTGCAGTTTATTTCCCGTAAGTCTAAGTAGAACACGTCTTTCGTATAAACATATGAGGCCCCATACATTCCTGTACTCCCTTAGTTTACATTGAAGGGGCCCATTTTCAGTAATGTTTAGTTTTTCTAATGGAAACTGGACTTAGAGAGATATACATTTGAATTTAACTGTTTCAGCAGTCTGGAGAGAGAGGTACAATAAGTTTCAGCAATACTTAATACTGGCTAGCAAGTCGAATATGATATAAGAAATATAATGTTAAGTACTATAACGTTATCATTTTTCCCTCCTTTTTATAATAATTAAACATTACAATTGAGATTACATTGTTTACATACAGTAGTAAACAAAACACACACAAAAAAAAAGAAAAAAATTATTATAAATGTAAGAAAAACTCAGAGTGGTTGGACATCTTACAATACAAACTGCCTAAACCATGCTAAGGATTAGTCACATCAGATGGGTGTAGTGGGTTATAGCCCTGAGAAGAGGGTAGCTTCTCCCTGTCGTCAGAGAGCAACTGGCTGTTCGCTCACATCCATCGGAATAGACTGATCCTCTGCTTTCTGTGTCCTTCCAGATATGAGTTTCTTGAACTTGGTTGTAGTTATTGCAGACTGGCACTGTTTCAAACAGACAGAGAAAACACACATCAATATATTGACAGCAATATAAACCAGTATGCATAATCCTATAATTTTTTGGCTGAACATGAGAATTCCCATAAACCATCCACTGATTCCTGAAAACCATGTGGATGGATTCAAGAATGATAGCCAGCCCCAATTTCCTCCTAGAGTGTCAGGTGTATTATGCTCAGTGGCATAAATCCGTTTTTCCTCTTCTATCTCTTGTATATGTTTTTCTATTGTCTCTTGAGCATTGTCAGTCTCATTGGTAATAAATGTACAACACAATATTCCTGTCTGGGTATATAAGGTCATACAATAGCCTCCTGTCTGTGCCGTTAAGTGGTCCAGAACTAATCTGTGTTGTAACTGTTCTTTTTATTACCTCTTGGATTTCTCTACCTACATATCTAAATGTGTTATCATATATTTCAGTAATGTTATCTAATAACATTGCAAGTGATTCAACTCTATAATATGATTTTGACCCAAATAGGTCCAAAAATCCCATTCTCTCATGCCAGGGTGTGTAGATTAGCTTTCTTGCCTTTTTCCCTGCTTCTTTTATTTCCCTTCTGTCCCTGTGTATGGGATTATACTTCCCTACCTGGCCTTCTTGGCCTTTGATTATGTTTTTTAGATCTTCATGCTCTATCACTTGCGCTGCAGGTACTATGCATCCTAGTGTACAATTTCCATAGTCGCCATAAACAAGCCACTTGTAGGCGTATTTCCCACATAAAAAATACAAATTATTTGGGAGAATTGGAGGTATGCTATCTCACATTTGTTTTAGGTTAACCAATCCTTTTCCTGCTACTGTACCATTAACTACGAACTGGTCAGGATTGCTTCCTGTCTCATTCATCCAACTAGGGAATCCTGGCCCTGGCCACACTCCAATATTTAACATTTCCCTTAGTGCAGGTTTATCATCATATGGTGTTAAAAACATTTGGTATGGAAGTACTCCTGATTCAAAGGTGTCAGGGGCACTACCAACTCTAAAAGGGGCCTTTGAGCAAGGATGAAATGTTCCTAAGTAGGTGTTTGAGGGGGAAACCTTTTGTATATTAAAGCCAAGTATGGTTTCACTCTTTTTTTCTTAAATTCAATGCAAAAAGATACATTTGGGGTAATTAGGTGTGCTAGCAGTTTAGGGGATTCCTTGCGTAAGTATTGGCTTACTGATGCTTTGAATGGGTTATCTTCAAATAGTGCCCATTCTTCAAATGTGATGGGGATAAATGTCCACTCTCCTCCTCCTGAGGTAGGACCTTGAGAGCAGATCCAACAGTTTGTAGTGTTAAGGGCATTCCCTACCAAATTATGTAATTGCAACAACATATTTTGGTTTCCTCCAGTAGGGGCCTTACACCATTCTATACATGTCTCCTCAGGTGACTGTCTACAATACTCACAAATACACCTTGAGATGTGTGGTAAATTTCTACATTCATGATCAGGGTTTGCTACTTCCCTTTTTCTCACATAATGTGCTCTGGGATAGACTATGGAGGTGCTTTGTACTATACTGTTGTTATTAGCATAATCTGGTACCTCTAGTACTGTACATAACCATATTATTGCCACTATTGTGGTTGCCAAACACATAATACATCCCCATAGACTTTTATCGGATTTGGGCCCCAATAACATTTCAGCAAACTGCATCATCAAACTTAACTCGTAATTGATGACAATGGGATGAGTGTACCCCTTCCTTCTAGCTTCACTGATGTTGGTGTAGTCAGTAGAACCTGGAATGGACCATCATATCTGGGCTCAAGTGATTTCCGAACGTGTCTTTTGAGATACACCCAATCTCCTGGCTGGAAATAATGAGGATTGTTCTCTGCTGTAGAATCTGTGTCTTTTTCCTACTGGCTGGGCTTTTGCTGCTCTCTTAGCTTCTGCATCTGCAAGATTGTTTCCTCTTGTTTCTTTTGTTTGATTCTTTGTGTGTGCTTGAATCTTGATGATGGCAACTTTGTGTGGCTTCATTAATGCTTGAAAAAGTTTTTTAATGAGGTCAGCATGTTGTATCTGTTTACCTGTAACTGTTTTAAAGTCTCTGTTTTTCCAGATCAACCCATAGTCCATTGTCACTCCCCAACTGTATCTGGAATCTGTATAAATGTTCGCTGTTGTATGCTCTGCGTGCTCCAATGCTTTAGTAAGGGCCACAAGTTCAGCTGCTTGTGCTGATAAGTGTTCTGGTAGGGTTCCAGAAGTTACTACTTCAGTGTCGGTAGTGACGGCATATCCAGTGTAGGGTGTGCCATTTTCATAGTACCTGGACCCATCAACATATAGTTTGTAATGAGCATTGGGTATGAGCATATCTTGGACGTGTGGCAATGTCTGGGTTTCTTGTTCCATCAAAGCAAGACAGTCATGAGAAAAATTTTGAATACAAGTATTTTTATCTTTGTCCTCACCTTCACCTTCACCTTCTGGATCTACTTCCATTCTCTCAGCTGCTGTAGATGTTACTGTGTTGACAGAAGGTGCTTGTTCCCTCATTCTCCCTCATTCTCCCTCCTTTTGAACATTGATGTTCATACTCCTTCTGTTCTGGCAACAGGGCAGGGAGAAGCGTTGCTGGATTTAGAGTGAGACACCTCTTGATTGTCACATTGGTTGCACTCAATAGGGACACTTCGTACTTGGTGAGTCTAGCTGCTGAAAGATGTTTGGTTCTTGCTTGTTGTAGGATTTCTGTTACAGCATGTGGTACTTGTATGGTTAGTTCATGATTAAGAAGAATGTCTATGCACTTATCCTTCAATACAGCAGCCGCTGCTACAGCTTTAATACATGTAGGTGATCCTTGAATGATATTGTCAAGCCTGCTGGAATAGTAAGCAAGAGGTCTTTGTCTTGTTCCGTGGATCTGTGTTAACACTCCCAAAGCATGTCCTTTTTCCTCATGGCAATACAAGGTAAAAGGTTTAGAATAGTCTGGTAGGCCTAGGGCAGGTGAAGAGGCAATGGCCAACTTTAATTGCTGAACCGCTTGAGCCATTTCTTCATCTGTTGGATGCGGACCATCTGTTTTGATTGCATTGTATAATGTTTGCATGTAAAACTGATGCAAGAGGTATCCAGTCCCTACAGTAGCCCACCAGGCCTAGGAATGACCTGACTTGTTTCACAGTCTTTGGTATTTTAGCTTGCAGTATTAGCTTCTTTCTGTCTTCTGTCAG
Organism: Crinia signifera; assembly: GCF_055691185.1. Taxonomy (NCBI): domain Eukaryota; kingdom Metazoa; phylum Chordata; class Amphibia; order Anura; family Myobatrachidae; genus Crinia; species Crinia signifera. The sequence goes on along the minus strand of NC_139221.1, from coordinate 98,093,430 downwards.
GTGTTTGATGCCTTGAGAGATACAATGTCCAAGGAAGACAACTTTTTGCTTACAGAGCTGTAGTTTGTCTTTTGAAGCCCTGCAGTCTTGTTCTCCCAGGAACTTGAGTAGAGACACTGTTTCTTGCTGGCACTTGTCTTGAGTTGTTGTAGTTAACAAGAGGTCATCGACATACTGGATAAGCTGAGTTTCTTCTGAGTAAAAGGGTCTCCAAGCCTGGAGAACCAGTGACATTGCTTCAGAGTAGTCACTGGGGCTAGTGGCGCCCCCTTGAGGCAATCTTGTCCAGCAGTATTGTTTGCCATCATGTGTAAAAGCTAACAGTTCTTGAGAGTCTTTAGTGATAGGCATAGCATTTGCCAAATCGGTCACCGTAAACCAGGCCCCTGATGGTGGGATCTGATTCAGCAAGGTGTATGGATTAGGCACAATGGGACAATTAATTAACAGTCTCTTGTTGATCTCTCTTAGATCATGAATCATTCATGAAACAAAGGCGTCGACCATTCGGATCTACATTGAACAAGGATGCCGGACTGTAGATAAGCTTGTAGTTGCTTGGTGATGGCGACTCTTTGATCAGGATTCAGTGGATTTTGCTTTACGGATACTGGCACTGCTCCTGGCTTTAGTTGCAGTTGGACAGGTTGTACGTTCAGCTTGCCAGTGTCTATCTTCCCCTTAGACCACAGCTTGTCCGGTACTTGGGATGTGATCCAGTCTGGGAGGATAACTTCAGCAGAATCTGTAATAGATGATTTTGAGAGAAACACATACAGCCTCTATTTGAGGTAGTAAGTCCTTGGATATATTGGATTTATATTTGATACAAAGTAGCAGTGGAGACTGTTAGGTGATAAGAGAGAAACTGCCTGTACCCACAAATGACACAAAACAGACTATGAAGTCCATTAATGAGCACACAAGCTACATCTGTGCAGCCTAACAGAACACTCGAGCTATAGATCCACAGGAGCAGCTGTGCTCACAGATACAAGAACGGTTGAATAAGGTAAAACCCCAAAAACTAATGCAAAACCTAAAAAGCTAATCCGGAGAGACCATACAAACTAAACACAGAACATAAAATTTCTAACGAAATATCCAAAACAGGAATGAGCCACTCTGTGGCTTGCAACAATGTTCCAGTAAAGTATCATTGTTCATATTAGGCTATGAAAGATAACATAGTCACATATGACCAATAGGAACTGTGTTTATCTTAGCACTACATTTTTAACGAAAAACTAAATTTCCAAAAAATGTCATAATAAAGAAATATAACATTCCCTTCAAATACTAAGTTCTTATTAAATGCACACATATGTGTTTGAGTATGTGTGTATATATCCACATATTTTCTTACTTTAAGGAAAAATTCAAGTAGTAATATCCAATGAAAAATAAGAAATACCGGATATGCAAAAAAAAAACAAAAAAAAAAAAACACTTAATTGTACTGAAAAGTTTGCTATGCTTCTATAAAAAAGAGAACAGAAATAGCAGTCAGCTCGTATCTTTAACTTTCTACTAAGGAGACAAAAAAAAAACAAATGTTACTGTCACATAATTGTTTAAAAAAAAAAAAAAAAAAAAACATACAACTTAAATACTGATCAGATTTCTAAAAGAAAAATAACAAAAAACAATTTTAAAGTTAGCACTAGCTTATTGCAATAGCAGCTGTTGTCGACGTCACATGCATTGAACATAAAAAGACATTCACTGTTACACACTGCAGCTACGTAACCTTTCGTGACCTTTGGCTGTCATGCAGTCAGTTAAATCCTTAACATGCTTAAATGTTAAATACTGAATGTTCAAATACACTTTAGTATTAAATAAAGTATTATTTAATTAAAATACTAATTAATTTTGTATTAATCAAATACATATGAATTTGAAATGTACACTAAACATTACACACATGTAATGACACAAACTTGATAATTTTAGTTCATTACTTTGAACACAAAACTGTACATTTGATTCTGCTCATTGGTAATATAGGGAAAATTAAGAAATTCATTTATTCTCCTGGCCAGTATATTTTCCAAAATTACCAACTTACAGACTTTCAAACATAAAGTTTTTTTTTTTTTTTTTTCTTCTCAGATCAGTTATTTGATCTGGGCACATATTTATTTATTCCTAGGATTTTTAAATAAAAAAAAAAAAAAAACTTTAATTTCTTCTTATAGTTACTTTGGTTGCCATTATTTTTATCTGGATTTTTATACTGTCTGTCTTTGTTTAAGATACTTATTTTTATTCTTAATTGCTCGCGTGTCCTAGCCTCAGATAACCCATCTTTGGGTGGACTTTAGTTATAATCTTTTAGCCTTATTACAGATCTTACTTCTGGGTCACATGAAAAACAAAGAAACCTCTGACCCTACCCAATTCCCACAATTAGGACATTTTGTGTCTCCCTCTGGTATACAAAACACACATACTGGACACTTACTCTGTGGACAATACTTTCCAATTTTAAGGGCCTGCAAATCTGAAGTTGGATACAATTCCTCAGTCCCTATGCCTTACCTGGCTATACCAGCTGTATTTCTACCTGCTGTTGTAATGGTGGTTTTGGGTGTGGTGCCCCCTGCTGCGAACAAGTCTAGTTCTTCTATGCTCTGTCCCCCCCACTGCCTGGGGTTGCTCAATTACCTGTGGTGGTTGGTGTACAAATGGTGAATTATCTACCTGATAATCTGCTTGTGGTGGTGCATTTAGGTCTTGGTAAGTGATTACAACTCCCTAACTTTTCTTTTCTCATCATCTAATTCTTGTGACACTGTAAGCCATATATTAACTGTATCTATATAACCTTTTTTCTGTAGCCAATGAGCGTTCGTCACTTGGAATTGCTTCCATGCGACAGGATTTAAAGTTCCATTTGTAGGAAAATTAGCCCTTCTTAAAATCGAACCGATCGATTTCTTACCTTCCCTTTCTGCCACAACCTCTAGGGGGGAGCGCTCCACTAACCTTCCACCGTTCACTCCCATAGGTCAATTACCCCCTATGGGTGTGGCCTTTATTCACGTGCGTAAAGCGGTGTGTAACGTTGTGCAGAAAGGTATACTGTGCCCTATTGGCTGAAGTTTAATATAGATGCGGCTTTCAGTTACCTGTATTAAATCTAAGTCAAAATATCATAACCACTTATCAGGACAATAATATAATACCACTTTCATAACCTGGGCAGGCACCCTGTTCTGAGCACTTTAAATATGATCTAGAGCGTGTTGTGTCCTTAATGCAAAGTGCTGATGTCTTTATTTCTATCTAAGCACTTCCTCCACTGCTTATAACAATTGTTGAAGTATGGGTTTGTGTGGTCACTTTTCTGCAAAATGTTATCTCGTGTGTGTGTCACCCCAGAGTAACTGTTTGGACAAATTATTGGAAATATTTACTTCTCTATTGGTACTAATTCAAGGCAGCTTGGGTAATGTTCTCCAATTAACTGTTGCAGAGCCTCTTGCAATATGACCCCCCACTCTTAAAGTAAACTCTGTCTCTCTAGACCAATACTTCGACGTATTACTTTAAAAGTACTTGCTGTATTACTGCAAGCACATGTGATTCTATATATTCAAAGTTGGGGACATGACACTTTATGCTGCATTTATATTCTAAAACATATTCTACGTGATACAGCAAGAGACATAAACACAAGACACTATCATGTACGTAAAACACACTTAGTTTCATAAGGGCTGTATCCTAATTGGTTCAAACTGACTCCTAGGATCAGTCTTTGATGAAAGCCAGGTAATGCCTATTACAGCTTCTATCAAAGAAAGTCTTAACAGTCTTGTGAACACTGTTACACCTCATGACTTATATTGTGTTTACCAGACATACAGACAAACAAACAAATACGCTTTAGATCTTTTCAACTGAGCGTTAACCAGAAGTAATACTCAGTGTATATCGATCATCGGTCACGCCTCGTGAAGATGGCGTCCAGTCATCCAACATAAAACATACAGATACTGACACACAGTAGACACTGACAATACAGTAAACAATGACAATACAAACACAGTACAATCACAGTACAAAAATATTACAGCTATACTTAATGTTGTGTGATATCGAAGTACCTCTGGTTCTATAAAAATGAAGTCTACAAGGAAGAACTTAAATGTACATTTTTACTCTGCTTACTACATAGGTAACTAACAGATCTGAGCGAGCAAAGCAGTCTTATAATTAAAAACAGATTGTACTCACTCAGATATGTAACGTAGCTTCAGCAGAGAACAATACACAGTTCTATTCCTTCAAAGCTCCATCCTAGACGAGATCCCAGTGATGGCTTGTAATTTGAGCCCCCGGATAGTTTTAGTACTTTAGACATCACACCACACAGTTACGCTGACCGTCAGACAGAAGTTCAAGAAGATGGTGAAGAAGATGTTCTTTAATATCAGCTCGTTTCCTTTTTATACCATAAAGACACCATTCCTTTACTCCCATAAAGGAGTGCTCATTACAAAAAAACATGCATATTCATATACAACACACCCCTAAGGTGGGGTTAACAATTAAAACTTTGGTTCAACGTGAGAAACGTAGGAATACGTAGGATAAATGGTATCTCTTATATCCATTAAAGGAGTGAAGCTCTATAGACTGGGAGTTGCTTCTATATTATGCTGACTCTTGCAGTTTATTTCCCTTAAGTCTAAGTAGAACTCGTCTTTCGTATAAACATATGAGGCCCCATACATTCCTGTACTCCCTTAGTTTACATTGAAGGGGCCCATTTTCAGTAATGTTTAGTTTTTCTAATGGAAACTGGACTTAGAGAGATATACATTTGAATTTAACTGTTTCAGCAGTCTGGAGAGAGAGGTACAATAAGTTTCAGCAATACTTAATACTGGCTAGCAAGTCGAATATGATATAAGAAATATAATGTTAAGTACTATAACGTTATCAGGGATTACGACCGACGGCATTTCATACCGAATCCCACAGAGAATATTTGACTTGTGATATTAGGGTGAACAGAAAGTACTGGCTATGAACATACAGTAGGTCTTAGAGACCTGCAGGCAGGGAGCTTGGACAGGGCTGTCCAGGTTGTGCATTCAGTATGTGTTGGAGGTGGTGAAGTCCTTAGCTCACTGTTGTATGTTGATAGCAGTATGTTTGGGTGATATTAGAAGGGTATTCTCCTGTCCTCTCCTATTGATCTCCGGAATATCTCCAATATTCTTATTAATATTTCCGCACACTTTACACTACACACTTAAAAGCTGCACATAACACAGCCGCACACGGCAAACAGCCGTCCAGATTCATATTAAATAGAAGTATTTTTAGACCTGTGTCTGGGCCTCAATTGATAGCCCTACCCACAGCAAAAGGTTTCCTGCTAAGTGTGAATAGGGAAAGTCCAATACACACCCCACTAATACAATGTCCTTTCCTGCCCAAATACAGACTAAACAATTACAAATGTAATTTTTTCACTATCCAATTTACCAGCAGGGTTTTGTTACAGCAGAAAAAAATCACTATGCAGGGATGCTAGGAGTAAGAATCCAATTTACCAGCAGGGTTTTGTTACAGCAGAAACAAGTAAAATATCATAGTAATCTAGAATACACAGGTACCAATTACATTGGTAACAGTATGTCTTTTTTGAGCCTTATATCCCCTATAAAGGGTATTCTAATCTCCCAGATGTAGAGGCCAGGTCCAGCCGTAAGAAACATAATTTACATACAGTACACCCAGTTTAAGAACTGGAGCTTATCTGAACATCAGTAGCAAAATAGTAGTTCCAAATGGAGCAAATCAAAAGCAAAACTACAAAGAAAGACATACAGTGCTGATGCACACTCCACAATATTAAGCTGTTATTTAATATTGAGCAATAGTCGAGGTTTTTGGTAAATTCATTGGCGAGGAAATACTAGCCCACCCACCAGCATCTCGGTGACCAGGTATATCTAGTGGGTCCCTAATTCTAAGTTTGAATCCAGGGTGGGGCACCCCAAAATGCCTGGTGAAAGCCAGTCACCCTAGGGTAGCACACTAGTGAAAAACTAAAGTATTATTGGGTTAATATAAAGAAGCAAAAGCTAGGGGCATAAAACTTTTAACCCCCAGCTTTTGCCTCTTTCTTATTATACCACTAATAGCCAAGTGGAAGATTAACCACTTGCCGACATACCCTGGGAGTTTGTGAGGGATTGCAGGATCCCCTGACACTATTGGCATTCTAATTTTCCTTATATGGTATTTAGTCATTATCATTTTTTTCTGTTCTTGCTTTAGGTCCGATTGTTCCCCATCCCCATCTCAATGGTGTCATTTGTATGTGGCTTGGATGCCTTTGTTGTGTGTGGTTCTTATTTGCTACATTGTCCTTTGAGACTTGTACCTTATAGTGATAGTGTTACCTAGTAAAGATTTAGATGTTTTTCTATGGTCCTTTGGTATGTCTAGCAGTAGTGTTAGGTTTAATATGGCTCAGTGGAAGGTCACAAAGGTGGCTTGTTACTTGTTGGGGGACATTGGTAGTGTAGTTTAGCTGGTGGTTGGGTGTTGCCCTCTTTAATAATGTGCTGGTAGTTCCTCTTTAATGAAGTCAAATTTATTTTGACAGCCAATGGTAGGTAGAATGTCTCTAACAGTGTGAGTCAGAGGCATTACGTCTTTATTGCAGTCCCCCCTTTTGTGCATGGTTTATTAGTGTTTTGTGTGTGTGTGCCTTTAAAGAATGGCAGTTTGTTCGCTAAGTTACATTTTAGGCTTAGTGGGAGCGCTCTTCTTGCACTGTAATAATCAGTAAACCATTTGTCCTGGCTGGGAAATATTTACACCACCTGTATGGAGAGATGAACATCAACGATTGGTTTCTGTGGGGGTGTGTTTAGTTGTCTTGTCCATTCTTTAGTCCCACCATTTGAAAAATGTAATTTACAAGTATTATTTTTAAATAATGAAAAAGTTATGAATCTGATAAAAATTGAAATGCCAGCACTGTTGTCTGTGTTTTTATTATAGTTGTTAATTTATAAACTGTATTAACAAACTGTATAGTTGTTAGGTACAGATATCATATAAAGAGTTAACCCTAAATAGCTAGTGAGTTTAATCAGATATAATTCATTTGTATTGATGCATAAAACATATAATTTATACATGCTTTTGCTGTGTTTCAAAACATGGATTATGTGGCATTGATTGATTGATAAGTGTAGGTACATTTATATGAAACTACATATTCTACAAGAGAAAATCCAAATAAAAAAAACATTATCCTACCAATATTTTAAGGTGACTTTAATCTTGTCAATTAAATGATTTCTTGTCATTTCTTTCTTGTGTAGTTACACTAATAGGCATGACATTTACAATATTGTCAGTCTTAATACTCCATTGACAAATGGAATGCTATGAGGGCACATAGTACTTCAGGCCTTATAATACTCACCCTCCTGCCCTTCTTAAATTGACATGTGAGTTTTGATTTATTTACTTGCCCTTTCTTTGGGCATAAGCGCTTAAGGGAAACTCATTTAATCTTCCACATGAGAGATTTGTCACCACTAAGGATGCTTGCTGTCTCTACTTGTCAATCAAATGAAATTGAAGTTTGTAATGGATTTCTTAACTTACATTGTTTTACTTGCTCTTTGACAGTTTTAAAATATGAGTTAATGTTGATGTTCAATTATGAAATCCATAGTTATATATAGTAAATTTTAAACAACTATGGAGCTATTAAAATATATATTAATACTAAGGCGAAATCTAGACAAAGTAAATATTTTAAGGCATGTTACCTAAATACATGTACATACTGTAAATAAAATGCAGTCATAATTGTATTTTCTGAAACTGAAGTATACAAGTAAATGCTTCCTGTAGATCCAAAGTTACAATAAAGATGTTTTTTTTTTTTTACTTTATATAGATATTTTAATTGCCTGTCCATGACAGGTAAAGAATACAGTATTACCACTATTTTTAGTTATAGTGTACCTGGAGATGAAAAATCTGCTTTGTTTACCTATGCATGTTAAAACAAGGTGGATATTAGAGGTAAGTCAAGTCTTGAAAAAGGAGGATAAAGGAGGAGGACGCCCATGTTCAGCCACCTTCAGAGGGCCTGATTCAGAGAGGCTGATTCAGACTTGTACGCTAGGCTGCGTATACTCGCAGCCTAGTGAACAGGTCAGGGCTGCCCACTACCCCGCCAAATGCGCACTTCTCTGCCTGCACCATCCGCATCCCCTCGCTTGCATGCAAGGGGATTTATATGAGACCACATCCCTTCATATGCGGCAGAAGGGGAAATAAATCATTCGATGGTTGGCAACCATCAACTGATTTCTTTCCCCTTCAGAAATAAAAGTCAGTCTAAACTGACTTTTATTTTCACCACAGATCGCTGAATACGGGGCGGGCACTGAAGTCATGTGACATCAGCCACCCGCCCTAAGCAGGCAACCTGAGTTCACAGGTGAATGCCCAGTGTTTTTATGGGCGTGCCCATAAAATGCTGGGCGTTACTCTGCTGCGGCACCCAGTCCGCCCCCGCCCGCCCCATGTCAGTGCGAATACCTTGGCAAGTGTGATATTCTCCGAAGGCATTCGCACAGGGTGTCTGCACATGTGCATCTTGTGCATGCACAGATCCCTACCATTGGAAAAGGGTCCAAATTCGGACCCATCTGATCAAGCCTGCATCAAGCTGAGAGAGAGGTCCAGGGCACGTATGGATTGGGGAGGGGAGTCAGGAAAAGTATTTTTTTTTAAAGTGGACCAATTTCACTGGTGGCACTCACAGGCATCTCAGCAGTGTCTGAGCCCTGGGCCACAGGCCAAATATTTGCAGCCTTAGACCACTTTTAGCAATATCTGATTCACTGACCAGCATTTTAAAGTCACTTATGCCTTCTAGAGGCCTGCCCAGAAATCCCTGTTTTTTATGCAGCCACCAAGTGAGTCCTTGGCTAAGCAGGGAGAGGAGGAGGAATAATTTGATAGTATGTAAACATTGAATAAGCAGGGCACTTTTTAACAGATGTGTGGTAGCTAAAAAAAAGGGCATTCAAAGTGTTTTAACAAGATGGGATGGCGGACTCATTTGCCACATATAAATAATGTAATAAGAACTGTAAAAATACAATCAAGATGGCTAAATTAGAGACTGAACATAAAATAGCCACAGATAGCAAATCTAATCCCCAAAAATTCTACAGTTACAGATGTAGCCCTTGCCATCCTTGGCCGGGGGTCGCCAGACCTTCTACCCTGGCAAGCACCGGTGGCAGGGGCTACACTGAACTGGGATGCGCGTGCTTCTCACACGCACGCATGTCCCAGTCTCTCGGTGGGGACGCTGTGTGTCCCTGCCCGTCTCCGCTTCAGGGAGACGGGCAGGGTTAGGGGGCGCCCAGGGCGGCGAGGGGTACCTGCGGCGACGGCGGGGTAAGCGGCGGGGACCGGAGGCAGGCTCCATTGCCAGGGGGTGCGCGAGCGTCTCGTGCACATGCCCCCTGGTGGGGATAGCATGATGGCGGGCCTGGCGTTAGAAACGCCAGCCCTGCAAAGATGAGTCAAGCCCCATCTGTACATAAACGGGAAATGGTTAAGGACAGAAAATATTGGCTCACTAAAAAATAAGCAGGGTTCCCTGGTCATTGAATTTTGTGCTTCGGTATTTACAAGGGAAGAATCTTCAGAAGATCTCCCACATATTAAATGCTCTCAAACAATATGTTTGAATGAAGAAAAAGTCAAAAATAGATCACAGAACTTAAATAGTAACAAATCTCCTGGCCCAGACAAAATACACCCTAGGATACTAAAAGAATTGAGTTCTGTCATAGCACTACCATTATATCTGATATTCAATGAATCAATAAACTCAGGGACGGTACCAAGGGACTGGCGCATAGCTAATGTAGTACCAATATGGAAGAAAGGTAGCAAAGTTAATCCTAAAAAATATAAACCAGTCAGCCTTACATCCATTGTGGGGAAAATATTAGAAGGAACAATTTCTTAGAACAGGAGAAGGTGATAAGTAAGGCTCAGCATGGGTTTGTCAAAAATAGATCATGTCAGAATAATTTAATTAGCTTCAATCAGGAAATCAGTAGGGGGCTGGACTTAGGGAAATCTGTTGATGTAATACTTCCTGATTTCACTTTTGACAAGGTTCCTCATAAAAGTTTATTAATAAAACTAGGTAATTTAGGGTTAGGAGATAAATATTGGATTGAAAACTGGTTGCACAATTGGGGACAGAGAGTGGCAGTAAATGGCAAACATTCCAGCTGGTGTAAGGTCCCTCTCCTCCACCATGCCTCCTCCTCACCCTGCACCCCAGCTGTTGTGTTACAGCCTGTGGCACCAAGTACTGACACACCGGTTTGCCGGAGGCAGAGGCGTTTTGCGTGTGGCAGCAGCAGTCATAGTGCTCAGCAGCGCTGCCCAGCCCCAGGAGACAGCGTGGTGGTTTTTTTATGGAGCGCTCCCATAAAAGACTTGCCCAGTGGGCAGTGCTCCATTAAAAAAAAACACCGCTGAAGGGGTTAATGATATAGGAAGTGACAGAGTGAGTAAAAATTTTTATATTTGCAGATGACACAAAATTGAGTAAGGAAATGAACTCAGGAGAGAAAGTGGATACACTACAAAGTAACTTAATTAAACTGGAAAGGTGGATGGAATGGTGGAAAATGTAGTTAAGCTAGTAAAAGGTCTTGAATCACTAGAATACAAAGATATGTGGTACTTGTGTATTATCACGGCGCCCCCGATATTGATCGCGCAATGTTTTTATCGCATACACCCGATGGCATGCGATGCGATTTTAGACCCCTATTCGATTAAAAATTGTATAAGCGTCCCACAACCTTTTCATACCCCCACTATCCACGTCGGCGTGGAGTTGAATTTATATAGTGTGGCGAGCGTAGCGAGCCACCGAGCCCGAAGCGTGGTAAGCGCAGCGAGCCCCACGAGGGGACGCGTATACCTGTGAAGTTATGCGCGTCCGCTCGCTGCGCTCGCCACACTATATAAATTCAACTCCACGCCGACGTGGATAGTGGGGGTATGAAAAGGTCGTAGGATGCGTTCCGCTGCCCCTCGCGGGCGGCGGTGCGCTCCCCACGCTTCGGGTTCACGTTTATAGTGGGGGGGTGGCGTGGGTGTGCGTTTAACATTGTAAGCACCCATTAGGGTGCATTTAACATTGTAAGCACCCATTAGGGTGCTTATACAATTTTAAATCGTATCCCATCGCATTGTATGGCATTGTATGCCATATACAATGTCATACAATTTTAAAATTGTATGACATTGTACAACATCACGCGATATCGCATCGCATCGCATACCATCGTATGCCTTATGGCTGGGGTAGCCAACCCTAGTCCTCGAGAGCTACCAACAGTGCATGTTTTGCAGGTCTCCTCACAGAATCACAAGTGAGCTAATTAGCTCCATCTGTGTATCTTTTAAAATGCGTCAGTGATTAATGAGTGCAGCTGTGCAGCAGCTAGGTTGTCTGGAAAATGTGAACTGTTGGTAGCTCTCGAGGGCTAGGGTTGGCTACCACTGCCTTATGGTATACGATGCGATGGGCGCCGTGATAATACACAAGTACCAGATATGTTAACCAGGCTGAATATTTTTTCACTGGACAAATGGAGGTTGAGAGCATGTTCAAATACAGGATTGGGAATCATATGGAACTGGGAGATGATTTGTTCACTAACAGGTCTAAACTTAGGACACGCGGGCATGTACTGAGGCTCGAGGAAAATGAATTCCGTAATGAATTAAGAAGAGGATTTTTCACCATTAGAGCAGTAAAATTCAGGAACTCATTGCTGGTGGGGGTGATAGCAACTACTGTTAATGCATTTAAATAAAAAATGGATGCATTTTTGGCCAGTAAGGGAATCCTATAGATACAACTTACTCAAGTCAGTAGTTACAAGTCAAATAGGTTGAACTTGCTGGACTAACATCTTTTTTCAACCTTAATTACTATGTTACAATGTTAACTGATAGCTTGGCTGTGAACAGCACAGCGACCAGGTCTGAATTGGACCCATAGTGCACAAAAGATAGAACTTTATAGACTTTTCAAAGTTCACCAAATACTATAAATTACATTTAAGAAATACATTCTAAAATTATATTGTTGGGCCCTTATTTATTTGCATGTGTGTGTGTGTGTGTGTGTGTGTGTGTGTGTGTGTGTGTGTGTGTGTGTGTGTCATTGCTTGTCATCATCATTATTATTATTATTGTTACTATTACTACAAAGTATTTTAATACATAAAATACTTTCTTTTCTTTTGCATTCTGAAGGCTGGTAGGGAAGGAATTCTTCCAGCAGAGGGCAGTAGATGCATTCAAATGGCAGTTCTAAAAGGAAAAAAAGAAAATATTAATAGAACTGAACAGCTAAATAGTGAATATATTCAATCACATTGCTCCTTTGGGTGTTATTTTTCAATCAGAAAACAAGGTGTTATTATTTTGATGAGTCCATTATAGACAGCAATATTATTCATAGAAAACATTTATGTTCTAGGAAATGATATTTCACATTAAAAATAATTACCATTTCAAAACCTAGCTTACTTGGAAATTGACAATTATTATTACAATTATAAGCTGTCCAAAAACAGCTTTGTACTGCCCTTAGTTATGTATAGATCACAGTGACTGTAAACTCAGACTGTAACAATGTACAGTAATCTAGAATACAAAGTTTACTTTTCTAGAAAGCAGTACTGGATACAAAAGGAGTAGCATATGCCTGAAAAAAACAGGGTCAATAAATGATACATACAACTATACAACCTTAACAAGTTTTGGACTAGATACAGTATTGACTGTCCCCATAGCAGAAGTTTGCAAGGACCTCTATGCAGAGCTGGATTATACCTATGGGCTGCAGAACTGCAGCCTAAATCCAAATCCACACAACACATTTGTTGGCAAGCTGCTCAATCAGATTGGGATGTCAATCAGGTGCCAAAAGGGAGGGGTAATTCTGGTTAGGAAAAAAACATTTTGTATCCCAATTGCACACTGAGGGCGGGATTTATTAATATACATCGCCGGTCCTCGCCGCCCAGCCGCCGCGATGCTACCGCATATGTACTAACATATGCGGCTAGCATCGGGTGCGGTGACGGAGACCCCCGCAATACCTGTAATGTGGTGTGCAGGGGTCTCCATCACATCCCGGCGGCTGTCAGTGTCCCCAGCCTCTCCTCCTCCTCCCTGCAGCCGGATGTCCTCCTGGCTATGACACCTGCTGGTGGAGGAGGAGATCGATGGAAGATGGGAGGGGGGGTTGCCCGGACGGCGGGCAGCAGGCGGCAATAGAAGCCCATAGGCTGGGTGGCGATACCCTGCCTGGCGGAGACGGGGCAGATGGGTAATGGTACATAGGAAAATGCGGTAAAACCCCAGTTTTACTGCATTTTCCCTTTAGTACATCCCACCCTGAGTGAGAAATATACACATTATAATCAGATAATACAGAAATCTTGGTTGCATATATCTGCAGATATAGGGCTAAGCCCCCGGGCCATACGTCAAGGCGTCTCTGTGTCACTGGGGGTCCCTTATACTGGGTATTGGTCTGGGGTGTGAGCCCCCATCATGCTGGCACAGGCTGATCACTCCAGGGCAGCACACAAATGAAAATTAGTAAGGGTTAATAAGAAGCAAATAAGTGCTATGTTAGGAGGTGAAACATGTGATTAAAATACAAAATATATACAATGTAATAGGAAAAATATAAGTGTTAATAAAGTGTTAAGGTGTGCTGACCTGAAGCAACCCAGCCATACCAACACAGGGGGCACAACACCGCCAAACCAATCCCATAAACAATATCAAATATGTCTGGGTCTAATAGCCCAGTGTAAGGCCACATGATAATGGCTTACAACATCTGAGAGCCAGCTTACCTGGAGATACCCCTGGCTTCTCCAATGGCACTCTGGAGTCAGCAATCCCTCCTAATGCTGACCCATCTATGCCTCTCTTAACTACACAACACATTTGCACATTTGTTGGCAAGCTGCTCAACCAGATTGTGATAACACTCAGGTGCCAAAAGGGAGGGGTAATTCTGGTTAGGAAAAAACATTTTGTATCACAATTGCACACTGAGTGAGAAATATACACATTATAATCAGATAATACAGAGATCTTTATTTCTCACTCAGTGTGCAATTGGGATACAAAATGTTTTTTCCTAAATCCAAATCGATCCAGGAACTCAGGGAGGAGCATGTATCTCCCCCCATTATACTTATAATTATAAAGATATCACTTATAGCTGTCGCTGTTACAGCACAGTACAATCAAAGATGTTCGTGCTACTTAGTACTCAAATAGGAAAACTGTATAGAGATTTTAAGTAAAGTGTTTTGGCATCCAGGAACTAAGGGTGGAGCTTTTATCTATCCCCATTATACTTATAGAGATATCACTTATAGCTGTAGCTGTTACAGCATAGTACAATACAATCTGTTTGTGCTACTTAGTACACAAGTGCTACTTAGTACTCAAATAGGAAAAAAATGTAAACACAGCTCCATCTGTACAGTGCCGGTGTCAAGGCATGCTGCTATAAAATTGCTATAGCTTAACCCTATGAATAAATTAAAATTAGCTTAAAGCTTAATTTCTTTGGTTTTGGTAGTCAAATTGGCTCAGAACCAGATTCTTATGGAAGGGGAGACATTTAGCTACCAGAAGATATGAACCCCAAGTTTCTCAAATCCTCACAAGGCTAACGGCAAGCATTAGAACCCATGGTGGGTCTGAACTGACATGTCCATTATAGTCTATGGGGAAAATGTGTCCATTTTGAACCTTGATATCTCCAGTTCTATGTATCCTACTGCTACCATATGAAAGAGAAGACTCTTGGCTTTCAGAACAGTCTGACTACTAGTTTATGTGATACCAGATAGGGAAGCAGCAAGCACTCGCACGTTAGGACCCCTCCGATGGCTGTCCTGCTTGCAGGGGTTTCTGGCTCCAATGCAGCCAGGGTTCAATTGCCGGACTGCGGGGAGGTGACAGTGAGCAATGCTGTACTCAGGTGGGTCAGCTCCTGCCAGGTGCTCAGCTCCCTGTTGCACAGCAGGTGTGCTGAAACCTGACAGTGGTTTGATTCCTGCAGTGTCGGTGCAGCCCCTGTTTGTTTTAACTAGTGTAATGAGACGTGCCTTCAGCATTCCCCTTAGACTTGTAAAACCTAAAGATGGAGCCTTCTTCAACTACCCTTCACTGGCTCATTTATTACAATTAAAGGGGTAGATGAGGGTGGCTCTATCAATTTGCTGTTGCTTGCTCTATAGATACAGGCTTCCACAAAGCCCTGGTTTACGCTTGGTAGCCATTTTGATAACCCGCTTGGTGCACAAGTTTGGCCTGCTACGGAAAGTATGGTGACTGTATGCTTACTATGGGGATAGCCTCTTTGTGTTTTAAATAGCCTAATAAGATACACCTACATTAGTGTCCATATACAGTACATGTTCAGTAAAGTAGTATGTATGAATGGTAGACTAAAAACATAGGGGTTTATTCTAGTTCATTCTTTCTGACAAAATCCTTCTTAGATGGACAAAACCATGTGCACTGCAGGGGGGCAGATGTAACATGTGCAGAGAGAATTAGATTTGGGTGAGTTATTTTGTTTCTGTGCAGGGAAAATACTGACTGCATGATTTAACACTTCAATATAGATCTCACTTTGAAGAAAAACCCCACCCAAATCTAATTCTCTCTGCACAAGTTACATCTGCCCCACCCGCAGTGCACATGGTTTTGTCCATCTAAGAAGGATTTTGTCAGAAAAAATGGACTAGAATAACCCCCATAGTGAGAAAAAAAAGAAAACATTGTCACTTTAAGAATCAAACCTGCGTCTCCGATCATGGAGAGCAGCACACTTATCCACTAGCCTACGACACATGGTGAGAGCGACCCGTGCTCATGAGACTAGGTATTCTTACTGTATACTGTATAGGTTAAGAGAATTGGAGGACATTATCTTTATAAAATATATAAGAAACCCCGATATTCTTAACCTCACTACATTGTTATGTAAGTGAGTTATAAAGATCAACGCCTCTGGGACACCATTACACTTGTAAGATTGTATGATTCAAAAAGCCTAATTCTCTCCTTCTATTTGTAATTTTTATGAGAAAACCCTGTCTATGCCTGCTTCTTGTCAATCACTTGTGTTTCAATTCTCACTACATGTGTACGAATTCCAAACTTGCACTAATGCCACACATCCGGCGTGCAGTTGGTGTCTGTGTGCATGCGTGACTCTTGCGTGGCAACTTGTGCGCATATGTGGCTTTTTCGCTTAGTTCTCCAGCTAGAGGAAAAACTGTCATTGGTGCTCTGTGGATTCTTCACATAGCCATCTGTTGAACAGGGTGTATCGGCAGGCTTTGTGCCATTGTCCCAATTTAGGAAATGCATGTAGGTAAAAAGGAAATATGTGTCAGTTCCACATGTTAAAGTGATGGCAGATAATTCTTATAAAGTGCAAGTGCTGGTTATTAATTATAGGAGCTAGTGCTACGGTATATTAGTGAAGGGCTTTTGATTTAAATATGTGCAGGTTGGTATACTGTATATGGCAAAACAAAGACCGGATGATGCCAGGGGAGTAATGTAGTGGTGTTTTCAACAACCCCTCATTTAAGAATATTCACTGTGTTATGCACATGTAATTTCCGGTAAATTTTTATTTTCAGGAGGGGATGTAACCACAGGACACAGGATAAATGCAATTCAAGAGGAAAGAGAAAGAGTGTCACTGTGTGGTGCACTTAGAAAGAGTTAAATAAAATATAACTTTTATTTGAAATGATTCATAAAATGTTGCTAAATATTGACACAAAATAATACATATAAAGACACAGACATTGTAAATTTAAAAAGGATACTGAATCCTTATAAGTGGTATTACTATTTATGCAATATGCAAAATATACTGTATTTCAATGGTTCTTTGAGTTTCAGTTCCCGAATTGCATGCGTAGGCTGTAATTTATAGCGGATACTGATCCCCAATGAGAATAGGCTTATGCTACATCAAAGGGAAAAAGAAAAAGAAATCAGCTTGCTGCTGTTTATTTGGTAAATACAGTATAGGAGAAAGGGGGAAGACATGAACCCCTAGAAGTCTCTTAGCACAAGTGTATGCAGTGTGTGCTACTCCCGTGCCCAGTATGTGGCCGGCGGATGTGCTACGCTGTGAACTGCTGAGTCCCACCGAGCCGGTTCAGCATCTGCTGCGGACTGTCTCACTGACACTTGCCGCTTTACCGCTTAGAGAAGCAGTCGTCAGCCGAAGTTACTGCTGTGTAGCGATGGGAGAAGGCCGGGTGTGTAGGTATACACCACTGATCTTCTGTCTGCCCTGGAGTCAGAGAACTGCAGGTGAGTGACGTCATACACGCTTCTCTGGCTCTATGTTCCCAGTGGTGACTGGTGTCCATTGGTAAGGCTTCCGTTTAAACTAGTACAGATCAAAATACATTCATGGGGGGAAGGGGAGCAGGGGGCGCACACACTGTGGGTGCAGTCAGTCTGCGTATGCTTCCCAAAAGATCTTTGTCAGGAGTGCACCACACAGTGACACTCTTTCTCTTTCCTCTTGAATTGATTATATATATGTTATAATCGACATAATTTGAATAATTAAACTGATTCTATTTAAATGTGAATATAAGTTATTAACAAGGGGCTGTGGACATTATAAATATGTTACAAAAAAGTATATTATATCTTGATAACATCGTAATGACATTGGTATGACATAAGTGATGGCATCATGATAAAGTACTGATGACAACATTATGACATATTGATTACATCATGAAGCAATGACATATGGATGCTATAGGAATGACATAATGATGACTTAGTGATGGCATATGGATGGCATCATGATGACCCATTAATTACATTATTATGACATAAGGATGATACAGGGATGACATCATGATGACATATGGATGACATCTTCATGATATATTGATGACATGGGAATGACATCATGATGACACTGTAATGACATCAAGATGACATATCGATGACATCCTGATGACATCATGATTACATAGGAATGGCATCATGATAACATCAAAATTACATCATTATGAAATGCTGATATCATGATGAAATCAAGTTGACATAGAGATGTTATCATAATGACATACAGATGACATCATGATGACTTATGGATGCCATCATGTTGACATAGGGTGAGCATCATGATGACAGATGAATGACATCATGATGACACTGAGATAACATCATGATGACATAAGGATGCCATCATGATGACATAAGGACGACTTCTTGATGATATCCAGATGACATAGAGATGATAGCATGATGCCATCATAAGGACACAGATATGACATAATGAAGACATAGGGATGACATCATAATGACATAGGATTACATCATGATGATGTTACCATCATGATGATGTATAGATGACATATTGAGGACAACATGATTACATATGGACTGGGAGGATTTAATGATTTCATGGGATTTAAATCTTTATGACATAGGAATGACAACATGAAGACCTCACAACAAAATGAATGCCATGATGATGACATGATGATGATGATGATGATGATGATGATGAAATCATGATCACACAGATATAGCCATGCTCTTAGTTTCCTCACCAACCACCATGTGCGACTCCCATGGCAATTGAAGTGATCCCGTTGTCATGCGCATTCATCTAATTTGCTCCCACGGCTCACAGAAATGCAGCACAGGTGCTTTTCTATGACATAATGTAATGTTTGACATAATGATGACATAGTGATGACATGGGTAAGACATAATTGTGATATAGAGGTGACATAATGATGATCCAGGGATGACATAATAATAACAGAGATGATTTAAGGATAAAATACTGTTAGGCGCCGCCAAGGGCCTCAGTGGACTCTGGGGGTGCCGCTGTCACAGGACAGCGGCGGAGCCGCTGGACGCAGCGGGCGGCGCCATGTTCTCCCGGCTTCTACCGGACGTCAGGGCGGAAGCTTCAGGCGTTGCTTAGCAACGCCCCGAACTTCTGCCGTTCGCATTGCGGCTGACGTCACCAGCCGGTGGGGCGCAAGTTTTTGAATAAATAGCCAGCGTCTGCTGGGAACAGACGCTGGTTATAGCTCATTGTCCTGCCTGTCAGCCTTGGTAGTGTTCCTGGTTCCCTTCATCTCCTGCCTGTCGGTTCCTGCTGTTTGAGTTCTCCAGTTTGCTCCAGCATCACAGATAAGTCAGGGGTTCTCCCTGCAAGTTTACCCTTGTACCTAGCCATATTGTTATTCTTATATTCGACCCCTGTGCATTGTTGCACTCACACTGTGTAATTGTTCCACCATATTTACCAGTGCATTTAGTTTATTCTTTGTGTGTCATCTTTTGAGCATTGTTGTTCTCCTGGGGCTTCTGGGGGTTCCCCGGCCCACGTGTGGGCTTAGGTAGCTTTTCCCTTGCCGTCCCTCTGCCTTGCCGGATGCGTTGTCTCCCATAAGACCTGGTGGCATTGGGGTTGGAGCCGGGGTAACCATCTCCTTCGAACGCAGCTATTATAGATGAAGCCTAGCACCGCACGTGTCCGCTAACTGCAGCAAGAGGCAACGGAGTCAGGGTGTTGGTTCGGGGATACTCCCAGGGTCCTAACACATACTTACTGTATGATGACATAATAGTTACATAGGGAGGACATAATGATGACATACAGTAGGAGCAAGTTTCATCTTTGCTCCTTTGGCCATGGCTAGCCATGGCTATTCTATTGTTCTCAGCTGCAATACGTATTGTATTGCAGCTGAGAACAATAGAATAGCCATGGCTAGCCATGGCTAGCCATGACCAAAGGAGCAAAGATGAAACTTGCTCCTACTGTAATGATTACATAGGGATGACATATTGATGATGCAGAGATGAAATAGGGATGACATACAGTAATGATGATTTTGGGATGACATTATGATAACATAGGGGGTGATATCATGATGACATACAGTAGGGAAGATATCATGCTGACATAGAGCTAACATAATGATGACATACAGTACTTTAAAACCAATGCTGTTTTTTGATTTAGATGTACATCCCCTCACATCTATTAATATCAAAAGAACCCCCTTTTATTTGTTCCAGAGTTTTTTATGGGCTGTAATCAGTCTCTTTTCCCCCCTCAGGTCATGTCATCAGAATCAGACCCTTCAAGTTTTGATAGCTGCATTTCCTCCCCCACTTCCCTTCCCCCAGAGGCTTTGATTTCTCCCTGACATCTTTCCTAATGTCTTAGTCCCCACAATGTGCATAGGGACAAGCAGACTTCTGCCACAACTCATCATCCAATTTTTGCATCTTCAGGCTTTCCATTATTTCTAGGGATGCCACACTACTGACAGTGCTAACAGGGCTACACTGTATCTTGGGATAAAGTCCTCTGACATTATCCACCTTCAATAAAAACTGCAGAACCATGGTAGGGAACAGAGCTTCTTTGAACTTTAATGTCTATGCTTTTGGTATCTGGTGGGACGTTATGTGGTTTGAGCAGGCACCTGAAGTTTGCTCTTGAGGACATTCTTCCTCATTTAACATACTCTACTGATTACTTCATCTGCTGTCTCTGTTATCAGCACCTGTGGGTTATCCTACTGTTTCTGCAGCCATTTCTTTCTCCTTTTGTATGACCCAATACTTCTTTTTTTTTTTTTTTGATTTCTACATTATACTAGTGATATTCTTCTGGAGTTTTCTCTCCCCTCCTTCCCTCTCATATTTCAGGCAGTCTCTCGCCCTAAAATCAGGTGCTTCACAGAAATCACACTTTCTAGGTCTCACCTCATGGCTGGTTTTGTGGCAGTTACTACATGTTGTTTGGGAAATCCTCTCTTTTGTGGTTAAATTTACAGCATTTCCTACAAAAGTCTGGCTGCCCAGGATAGAATAGATACCCTCTGAAATTTATTTGAGAGAAGTTGCATGGGGGATGTTGAACTCCCCTCAAAATAAGGTTGAACCTCACCCAGAACAGCCAGCTTCCATTAAAGATACTGCATATGTTTTTCTGCATTACTCCACTAATGTGTTCAAAATTGTCTTAGAAAGGCAAAAGTGCGTTCCAGCTCTGTAATGGTCACACTGTATAGATGTATTGTAAGCGGTCTCTCTTCACATAGAGCATGAATAACCTCTACCCCTTTCATCGCAAGATTTTTAGCCTACTGTATCTCTTTAAGCAGAGTAAAACATCACAATACCCCCTATGTTCAACAAAAGTAACAACCAGTAAATATAAATTGTGAATCTTTTCTACACAGAATATCTCCTTCTTTTGCAATCAACCACTCCAAAATCACCTCCACCTTAATGGCTTATTTTCAGTAATCTTGACCAGCTTCAACTGTATGGTGTTCCTCACTGTAGTCATCGTGAAAATATTGCAAAAAAAATTACTATCCCTCCTCGCTAACTTGAGGGACCTTCCGAAGATGGAACCCTGAATACATTCTGCCAACAACATCAGAATACAGCCAAAAGGCTGAGACTTAAACCAGCAAAATTTACCAAAGTTGGTTATCTCATAAACAGCCATGCTTAGCTGGATTTTCATAGCAACCTAAAGCTGAGCAGTTCCTTTCTTTATTAAAGAGATTGCTTCTTGGACTGCTTGTCAACTTTATGCAAAATATTATAAGTGATTAGTGTTAAAGGGTGGTTTTTGCATATTAGCTCACCTGATGAATTCTGGGGACTGTGTGTAAAGCTGGGAAAAGTTATTAGACAACAGCCATTTATTCTGGAATGGTGGGTCATTTATTGGCTTATATCCAATGGTAGATGGTTTTCCGTCATTTATGGTACAATTTTAGACCATGATGTTTTTTTTTTTACTACTTAATGCTATTTACTGACTCTAGATCCTCTCTCAGACTCTGATAGGCCTGCAATTTATGAATCCATAGAATAGAAAGTAAAACCCATGGGCCAAACCAATGATGGATTTATTAAGTCTATGTTTATACAATAAATGTTAAATAACAGTGATGATTGCACCATCAAAAGCCATATCCAAAAATAATTACCCAATATTTGTATATGCTTTCCAAATGGTCTGTATGTAAAACCAATGAAGGGTCTCCTACAAACCACCAAAATGAATAAACAACACATAACTCATAAACAGCCCTGTCTAGCTGGCTTTACAATTTTATAGCAACCTAGTGTTGAGCAAAAAATCTTTATGCAAATTATTATGAATAATTAGTGTTAAAAAGTAGTTTATGCAGATTAGTGGACCTGATCATTTCTGGTTAGCTAGGACACATTATCAGTCATCAGCCACACGATTATTTTTTTCAGATGCACAGTTACTTGCTATATTTTGCATTACTGTACTTCCATATTAGAATTAGGCCCATTGTTAAAATTTGCTGCAGTACCTTTATTTCCATACTTGGGCTATTTGCATTGCAATACAATGTTTTGCAGTGTGCTGATTGTTGACCAGAAAAGTGTCAAACAAAAGAGCGGTAAGATTGTGAAATTGTAACACAGCATAAATCTGATGAGTACTTCACAATAACAGTAGGTATAAAATTCCAGATTAGCAAAATATTTCCAAAAATCTCTGAAGGTTTGTTTTGAAAATCTAGTTTCCAAATATTTGCCAAATATTTTCCTTCAAATAAACTTTTATTTTTACTCCATAATCTCATTTGTTCAGAGGAAATTTAAAAGTCATCTCCAATACACGATCTTTATATTGCAGAACCCAATTAGATAAGTACAGAAGTTAAAGCAGGGCTCTCAAGTTCCCAAGCTGTTAAATCCCAAGACTGGCAAAGTGGGTAGTAATTTGTTAGTTTATGATGTTTCCTGCCTTTACGTGTAGCCTAATATAAACTTAAATGTGTGTTCTGTATGTCTTATAATAATATCAGTTCCCTCACAAGGTCACATTTAAGCAATGCATCATTTCCACATCTGTTTTCCTCGGTTAAGAGCCCCTTTATGGAGCAGATATTGAAGGTTATTTGGTATCTAGGGAGATGTAAAATTGTGTGTAGCATGAGTGGTTTAAAGGATATGTTCAGATAAAAATAGGATAAGTAAAGGAAAATTGGAATATGGTATATGAAAGGATGACTGCAGATAGATTGGCAACAAGAAAGAGTGTATAAGGTAGGTACTCTTTATTTTGGATTATCTTGACTTTTCATTACAACTTATAGTCTGTAGAAAATAAAAAATACAAAGTGAAACCATTGATTTACAGTATTTCCTTTTGGTTATATGATGCTTTTAAAATTGTATGTAAATCTTTCAAGTTATATCAGGTTTGCATTTGAATCAGCTTTGTAGTTACCTACCTTATGATAAATAGGATAGGTCCTGTTCAATAATTTCAGTATGTGTCCTGTTCATTTCTCCTTTTCTCGTTTTATGGGATGACTAAACAGATCATTACTGTGAGGAGTCCAGGATATGTGTCATTGGACTCTGATTAATACAGGGCACACCACTGACCAGCACCTAGTGTGGATTTGAACAGTTAAGATGGATACACACCTAGCCAATAGATTGACCAATCTGATGACCTATCTTGAGTATTGGTAAGTGCATGCACACTTACCAATCATCTGCCTTATGGCATTTAAATGTGCCAGCCCAGTTAAGATGTCAGTTACTGGTGGTCCTTGCACCAAGTGTACAAGTGGTCAGCAGACAGTTCATTTACACAGTCAAGTGCACCAATGTATCTGTTGATATTTCATCCATTGGCTGTGTAGCAGTGCTAAGGACCTAGCACAGGTGTGCTTACTCCTGCTGAATCTATTAAAATACCACAAATTTATCGTATGTTTTAGTACATTGAGAATCTATGAGGTTTACCTCACCAGCATATACAGTACCTCGGACTCAATAAGAAGTTCAGAATGCTATAAATTCGGCACATTATGTGCAAATTTATTACACATTAATATCAATTTAAGCGACATCCGCATATGATATTTTAGGTGTATATTTTTCTTTATATTTTTGTTTCACTTATTTATATTTTTACTGAGATAATAAATAATTTAGTTTTTTATCCTTCTGTACTCATTTATCATTTATGGTTTGATTGTCCATTCTAGATACACTTTGCTTGAGGAATAATAATGCTAGATTGTTATGTATTCTCTTGTACTTTGTAATTCATTAGAGACTGGTCTAGATGTTCTACACTCTCTATCTAAAATTAAAGACCTTAGCAGGTTTGTGCTGTAAGGTTACCTTAACAAGAGATTAGTCTCTAAAATAAGTCAAATTCCTAAGGATGCATTTTGGTTTAAAGGATAATGTCAATTTAAAACACAGGAGGTTACTCAATGCCGAGGTTTGTGCAGTTTAGGCGAATGTTGGCTACTGCAAATTCTCAAAAATTCCTGAAAAGTCCTCAAATGCTAATGCATGATTGTGTAGCTCTGTATGATGTTACATATATTATTGCTGGTATGGATCATTATATAGACAGCAGCTAAGTTGACAAACATTAGGTCGACACCATTAAGTCGACATGCATGAAGGTCGACATGACTGAAGGTCGAGGGAGTCATTAGGTCGACAGGATCATTAGGTGGACATGGGGAAGGTCGACTATTATATTCTCCCACCACGCCCTAGTGGATGGTAGGGCATGAAATATCTCCTGTCGGCGCATGTCGGCTCAAATAAAAGGGAAAAACCCCTATGTCGACATTTTGACTGTCGACCTTCCCCATGTCAATCTAATGACCCCGTTGACCTAATGACCATGCCAACCTAACCCCATGTTGATCTTCAGCCATGTCTACCTTCATGCATGTCGACCTAGTGGTGTTGACCTAATTATTTTTCACCTAGCTGTTGTAGACCTAGTATCCCATTATTGCAGTCATAGGGATAGTGAGGGTAAATCATGGGCATTACTGGGTGGGAGGGAGGACTTGGGTGCTTTAAGGCCCATGTGTTTTGTGTGCATGCATGCCAAAGGAGTGTTTGGCTCACAAAAGCAGGCCCCCTTGCCTGGCCTTGGGATACGCATCCACCTTTTTTAATACATACACACCAGGCAGATGGGTAGGGTGAAAAAAAAAGAGAACTGTAAGTTTGTACTGTGTGTAGCTATCCCAGCTCTCTCTGTGCCCAGAACAGTTCCCCTCTGAAATTTGCCAGAAGCACCAGATGGCCAGTCCAGTCCTGCTGAGTGATGAGTGGGTGGTGACCTGAAGTGGATGCAAGAAAATGGCTGTCTCATAGGTGCCTTATGGGAGTGTCACGGACATGCTAATGCAAGCAGCTGTGTTCTCAGGTGCAGTACAGTAACCACAGAGACCATATTTATGCAGAGTTGAGAAGGAGACAGCATCAGGTGCAAGTGTCGATGGTGAGAGCAATTATTAGCCTATATTAAAATATTTACAATCGCTAGTGTATTTACACTAATCATGGTGATTGAAAGTGTTTATCTCAGGATTTGCACAAGTGAAAGGCCCAAACTAGCTTTTGCATATTACCACAGTGACAATGACAATAGCAAATGCAACTGCATCCACCTCTAATTCAGGCTTATTGTTAGGATAAGGGGAAGTAAATGACATGCAGATATAGATGTTAGCACATTCCTTGAACTCAGTTATGCCTAAATCATGGCAGATAAATATATAAGTAACAATTACTCCTGTTTTTTTATATTTAAAAAGAGGCATTTAAATAAGAAATGTAGTTTATTACGGTAACCTTATTGAATTGTATGTGAATATATTTCTCAAATGTATGTATTATATAGCCAGGATGTAATGAGAGACGATTTTAGTGGTCGCTCAACGTTAGAATATCCGATTTTACATGGAAACCAGCTAAGTTCATGGCTTTAACGCTCCGAATGTAAATTGATTCCACCTTCTGATGGTGTTTTTAGAGCAGAAACCATCTGATTTTGTTTCGGACTAACCAAAATACAAAATAGAGTCTTACAGTTGTCATCCAGAAGGTAAAGGTATTCGAGTTAGCAATTCTCACACAAAACAGCTCTATAAGATCTGATATAAATAGAGCTAGTTTGCATGGTGAGTTGTATTTGTCAATGTTCAAAATCCATTAAAAGCACTTAATTGCACCATATTTGTAAAAAATAAACATTGTAAAAATGACGTTAAGGCATAAAAATTAAAAATATACTTTGATTTGTACTGTACATGCATTTTTTTTTCATTTTTTCCCCCGATGCATGCATCTTATGTGCATCGTCTAATACGATGCACATGCAGCGTCTGCTGATTACAATGATATACAGCATGCTTATATTCTCTATGTAATTGCAATTGTATCTGCATAAAAAAAATGTTCTGCTTCAGTGTATTATTACTATTATTCTTACATATATAACAGCCATAGTGCCGCTGCTACCTAATAACAAACCTCTATTTCTGTGATAAAAAGGTAAGGATCACTTAGATGTTGCTGGGAAGATGATGTTTTGTACATAGGCCTTTCTTTACCAACAGTGTACAAAATATTCATTTTCAAATTTCATCAATATCCAGTAATTGTTAGTGTATAGTAAGCGTAGTTTTACACTGCGGAAATAAGTATGATTTGCCAGGCAACTATATTATAGTTAAGACTTAACTAAGAGTAGCCCCTTTGTGCTTTCCGGAATACACATATAGATATAATAATCTGCAGATTAACACCTACCCGCTCATTGTATTAGCATTCCTCTTGAATACACCAGTGTTCAGACACTTTACAACCTCTCTGTTTACCTCTCCGTCTCCTTTACTATTCACTTTGTTATTTTTCTTCTAACCCCAAGAGCTTCAACTTCTAAAACAGCTTTTATCTTTTGCTCCTTGTAAAATGCCCTTTAAAAAGCTAAACATAATAATGTCAAGTACATCTGATTGCCATCTTTTCTTATATTATTCTCAGGAAAGTCACATATATTAGTAAGACCACAGCTGGCCTTTCAGATTGCTTTCATCGCTAACTTTATTTTCCCTTCCCTTTACAACCCAGTGTACCAAGACCATTGATTTCTCTAGAAATAAGAACTTTGTGTAAACAAGGGAAGATCTCTGTAAATATCAAGCAGTTTAATTGTCCAAACTGTGAAATCGTGTGCCTGATGTATGCTTTGACTATATATGAAGTATTGAATACAGTATTTTTTATTTACCTGTAAAAAAATGTTTAAAAAATTCTTTGCTCCTGTTGTTTTAGCCCTATTATATGTCTGCCGATAGGAATAAATAACATTGCTTTAACTGTTATATGATTGCAGAACAGGAACATGGCATATTTAATGCTTTTGAGTTCTCTAGGCTTTTACCAGAGAATCACATAAAATGGCAATTTATGTACATAACTACCTATTATATACCAATTAACACAATGTTTCTTGGCTATTGAAATGATGCTTGCATTTTTTTTTTTTTGCATCTCCTTTTCTAAAGATAACTTTTATTTATTTGTCCCTTGTGGCCAGGAATGAATTCAGTGCATTCAGGCACAGCTGCTATTAGTGGCAGGTTTACTGCAGGATATTTTTCACATCATGTAGGTGCACAGTACATGTATTCCTTGCTATTTACAGCTGGTTACATTTGTGAAAGCAGGAGAACATGTTTTCTTGTTGAGCCTCATTGTGCTTTTAAAAAGTTCAATTAAAAGCTCTCTTTTTGTCACATTGATTTGTGGCTAATTGCAAAGAATACTTTTACTGTACAGATGAGTCTGGGTTTATTACAGCAAATAGTGTACCATAGCATATGCTTTTATTTGGAATGAACAAACATTCAGAAATATTCAGAGATTAATTAATACAAAAGTCTACTACAGAATAGTAAAGACAGTTACTTCTACTCCAACCATGTTCCTGCCCAGAAAAGAGAATGTGATATTGGGGGAGATGTATCAAACCTTGGCTAGAGATAAGGTGGAGAGGGATAAACTACCAACCACTCAACCACCCATTTTCCTGTCTGTTTGAAATATTACAGTTATATGCTGATTGGTTGTTTTTTTTTATCTCTACCTATCTCCAAGACATATTTGCCGATTTGGATTTTCACCTGTGCAGGGAGAAGCCTGGAGAGGCAACATGTCAGTAGGGGGACAAAGCTGACATCACAAAGCTGAGATCACTTGACGCAAAATGCAGCTACCGCATAATTTTAGCCCCACCCCCTCTCCACACACCCACGATTTGCAGTGATTGAACCAGCAGGGACCAGCAGGGTCTCTGGCCAGCAAGCGGGAGATTTGCCCACCTTCCTGGGGGTCGGGAGTTGAACCTGATTTTCGTGAATGTTCTTCTCACCGGCCTCGCTCAATCCCAACTGGCTCCTCTCCACTCTGTCCTCAATGCTGCAGCCAGGTTTATCTTCTTCTCCCGCCGCTCTAATTCTGCCACTCCTCTTCAACAAAATCTGCACTGGCTTCCATTACCCTACAGAATCCTCTTCAAACAACTCACACTCACATACAGGGCCATCTCTAATTCCATTGCTCCATATATCTCTAACCTCATCTCCATTCATACACCCTCCCGCCCTCTACGGTCAGCTGACGACTGTCATCTCTCCTCCACCCTGATCACTGCTTCCCATGCTAGAGTACAGGGCTTTGCCTGTGCTGCACCCCTTCAGTGGAACGCACTCTCTCGCTCCATTAGACTCTCCCTGACCTTTCAAAGCTTCAAACGGGCACTGAAAACTCACCTATTCATCAAAGCATACCCTTCCACTGCATAAACCAGCTGGTTCTCCGACCCCTTGCCTTTTTACATCCTGCTATCTAACCACCACCCCCTCGCTTGCACCTCTTGTAATCTGTCTGTCTCCCCTTCCTACTAGATTGTAAGCTCCTCCGAGTAGGGCCCTCTTCCCTCCTGTTGTCAAAGCCCTCTTCTCTTCACATTTCACTCACAGCTCTCCTATACTCCAACACTCAGTGACCATCTTTGTCCGCATACTCATCTCCATCATTGGCATCAAGCCTCTAGTTGTATGTTGATTGAGTCCTCACTACTTACATTTAAGCTATAATGTGTATTGATCTGTGGTGCTCTTTCTTTGTACTGTATTTTTGTTATTTATTCAATGTTATGCCAAGCTTTGTCTCCCTGTATTGTTCCTTTGTACGGCGCTGCGAAACACTTGTGGCGCCTTATAAATAAAATTATAATAATAATAATAATAATAATAATAATAATAATAATAAGTGAGCCTCCCGCCCATTCCGGGAGGGTAGGTAAGCCTGCTCCAATGTTTGACCATCTCCCCCACATAGACACATTACATAAACATTTCATATCTCCAAGAAAGGTTAACCATCTGCCACCTACAGGTGCAGTGAGCTAGGGGAATAACAGAGTATTGGGCTAGCATTGGGCACTATGGGCCTGACTCAGGTTGACTCAGATGGTGGGGGCTCTGCACATGCACATGTGCAGACCCCCTGTGCTTATGCCTTCGGTGAATATAACACTCGATGAGGCGTTTGCACGGGCAGGGGAGGGAAGGAGGGGGGTTCAGGGGGACGCCTAGGTTTTTATTGGTGTTCTCATGAAAACACTGGGCATTCCCCTGGGAACACAGGCGGATCAATGCCTGCTCATGGCAGGTGGCTGACACGTGAAGTCAGTGCCCGCCCCCTTTTCAGCCATCTACATCAAAAATAAAAGTCAGCCTAGACTGACTTTTATTTGCGAACGGGGAAAAATCATTTCATGGTCGACGGGGAACTCTGTAAGTTCAACATCACATTCCTAAGCTTATAAAACAAAAGATAATTCTATAACACAATTCACTTTCTACAAAAGCATTTCAATCCCTACGCCATTTTAATATAGTTTATGCTTGTGCTTATGCATTGTGAAACAAAAATTGATCCTGCATAAGAAAAAAAACAGTTTGTATCCCAATTGCACACTGAATGAGAAAATAACTACATATTAATCAGATAATACAGAGATCTTGGTTGCGTATATTTCTGCAGATATAGGGCTAAGCCCCCAGGCCGTACGTCAAGGCCTCTCTGTCACTGGGGGTCCCTAATACTGGGTATGGATCTGGGGTGTGGGCCCCCAACATGCCGACACAGGCTGACTACTCCAGGGCAGCACACAAATGAAAATTAGTAAGGGTTAATAAGAAGCACATAAGTGCTATGTAGGGAAGTGAAGGTGGGATTAAAATACAAAATATATACAATGTGATAGGAAAAATAAGAGTTAATAAAGTGTTAGGGTGTGCTAACCTGGAGCAGACCAGCCCTACAACACAGGGGGCACCACACTCCCAAACCCATCCCATTAGCAGTAACATTTATGTCTGGGCCTAATAGCCCAGTGTAAGGCCACATGATAATGGCTTATAACGTCTGAGAGCCAGCTTACCTGGAGCTACCCCTGGCTTCTCCAATGGGACCCCCAGTGACAGAAAGGCCTTGACGTACGGCCTGGGGACTTAGCCCTATATCTGCAGATATATGCAACCAAGATCTCTGTATTATCTGATTAATATGTAGTTATTTTCTCATTCAGTGTGCAATTGGGATACAAACTGTTTTTTTTCCTAACCAGATTTACCCCTCCCTTTTGGCACCTGAATGACACACCTCTGATTGAGCAGCTTACCAACAAAAGTGTTGTGCAGTTGAGAGGCATAGATGGGTCAGCATTAGGAGGGATTGCTGACACCTGAGTGCCATTGGAGAAGCCAGGGGTATCTCCAGGTAAGCTGGCTCTCAGACGTTATAAGCCATTATCATGTGGCCTTACACTGGGCTATTAAGCCCAGACATAAATGTTATTGCTTATGGGATGGGTTTGGGAATGTGGTGCCCCCTGTGTTGGTAGGGCTGGTCTGCTCCATGTTAGCACACCCTAACACTTTATTAACTCTTATTTTTCCTATCACATTGTATATATTTTGTATTTTAATCCCACCTTCACTTCCCTACATAGCACTTATGTGCTTCTTATTAACCCTTACTAATTTTCATTTGTGTGCTGCCCTGGAGTACTCAGCCTGTGTCGGCATGTTGAGGGCCCACACCCCAGACCCATACCCAGTATTAGGGACCCCCAGTGACAGAGAGGCCTTGACGTACGGCCTGGGGGCTTAGCCCTATATCTGCAGATATATGCAGCCAAGATCTCTGTATTATCTGATTAATATGTAGTTATTTTCTCATTCAGTGTGCAATTGGGATACAAACTGTTTTTTTTCCTAACCAGATTTACCCCTCCCTTTTGGCACCTGAATGACACACCTCTGATTGAGCAGCTTACCAACAAAAGTGTGGATCCTGCATAAGACACCTGTGAATAGGGTCAAAGGGTAGGCCTTGCAACAAGCAATGTCTTCTGCAGTATTAGGACATTAAGTAAATAAATATAATATTAGATACATTTATTGATGAGTTGCGGGACAAATATGTATGTCAATACATTTCTGTTTGATCACTAGGCTGCGAAGATACGCAGCCTAGTGAACAGGTCTGAATCAGGCCCCCTATCTATATCCCGTGTTTGGTGCAAACTTGAACCAGATTCATTGTGACCCGTAGAAATATCAGTGTGTGTCAGTCCGTGATTAGGGGGCAGCATTCTGATTTGTTTAAGTATCTTTTTCATGAGCTAAGATGTTGGAAATAGTGTTTAATTTTCTATTGCTTTCCTTGTAGATAATAACTAATGGGTGGGGACGGACACAGGCCCGGAGCAGGGGAACGAGAAAAAAATCTAAGATAGAGCGCTAGGGTTTTTTTCTGAAAAGAATTTATTACAATAAATCTAAATGTATATTTAATGAATAAAAATATCACACATTATACATATGAGAATTCTCATGGAATAAACTTGTGTAAAAAAGATTTTAAAAATCATTGATAAAATATCATAATGGGTATAAATATTCCAGCTAGCATTCGATATTATGGAGGATTAGTTTTGTGTCCAAATCCACACCGGTGGATATATATTTACCATACAATATTTTCCTTGTTTGGAAGAGAATTTTTGCAGAGTCCCGGAGATTGCCCAGTAAAGGATTCCTAAAGCGTCATGCAATGGTGGAAATGATGCAGTTCTTAAGGTATGTCAATACCTGGCTTTAGCGGCTGCAGAATATGGCTCAAAGTGGGAATCCAAAAGTGACAATGTAAACTCGTCTGAATAAAGTCTGGTGAGGAATTTCAAGGATTTTGGCTGGAAGTGGTGTGAGATGGATTACTCTCCAATACCAAGCTGGAGCAGGAATGCTATAGCTCAACGCGTTTCGGCGTGTTCACATGCCTTCATCAGGAGCTGGAGTGTTTGCTGTAACCAGGGTTATCCTTTATATACCCTTAGTTAATTGGGAGACTGATCCCAGGTGTGATGAGGGTTAATTAAAAGTCTCACAATAAAACATATATCTTAATGTATACTATTCATCTATATGTAACGAAGGCACAGAAGGAATTAAAATGTATTTGTTATTATTAGTGAAGATATAAAAAAAACACATTTTTGTATAAACACATATGAGTAAAGTTTTTAGATTTCAAGATCACGTGATCCCCGTGGGTCACGTGATCCGTAAATAACCAGAAATATAATATAATGCACCGTGTATGGGATAAAAAGAATCTGCTCATTGTTAGGGTTAACGCCTAGAATCTGCATACGAAATAAAAGTAGACTGCCTTTTATTTCCGACTATCAAATGATTTCTCCTGCTAGCGGCCACATGCAAGGGTACGTGATAGCGAACACATCCCCCTCACATGGCAGTGGGGGGGGGATCGTTCAGCGGGGAGGCGCTTACTAGGCAGTGAATGTACGCTGCCTAGCGAGCCAATCTGAATCAGGCCCTTTGTGTAAAGCATACACATCAAATTTAATACCAAACTCCTATGGTTTTAGTACAACCAAATTTCTTTATTTAAAATATTTCCTTTTTTATTTAAATCAGCAAAGTAGCTTTACCAAGTATCATATTACATGGAGTGGATTTAGAAATGTGCTTATAAAATTATCGGGCAGCGTGCTGCACCTCTAGCAAACTGAGACCCTACAAAAAATGGAGTTGAAGTATGTACACACAGTGTGATTTGTCAGCCGACAATATCAATTCGATACTGGCTGCTGCCGGCACATGGAGGGGGCCTCCTTTCGATGGAGTAGAATAAAATTTGCTGCACAGTCTATTTCTACTTTCAATTCCAATGCCGTGTTGCCGCGTATAGGGATCGAATGTGGCCAAATGCAGTGCGATTTTCACAAGATGTGCTCAGTCAAATGCAGGATGGGGGGGGGGGGGTTCTTGTTGCACAAAACCCCCCCTCCTCTTGGCAAGTGCCTTAAGTTATGACAACAATAGCACTGGCATATAATATGATTATTAGACCTGCCACCACATTAGGGACGACAAAGCAGAGCTTGCGCACATGTCCTGTGGGAGCAGCTTCTTCTACCAAGTTTACTGTGTGTGTGTGTGTGTGTGTATCTGAGCCCTCAAACATTGCAATAGACCAGAGAGTAGCTGCCAGGAGGAAGAGACAGGAGCCTTAACATTAGGTGGGAGAATGTGTGCTTAGACAATGCAGTACTGTTCTATTATGTCTGCATATTTATTTATTTATTATGATATGTTTAACCTTTTTCCTGACCACTTATCTTATTTAAATGTTTGAAACAGCCTATACTATAAGACCATCTGTACTGTTAAATATTAATACTGTATTACATTATCCAGTGTATAAAAATACTAATTTTCTGGGCCGTTACCGCGCCCCCCAGCCTCCTGTACTTACTCTAATGTGCTGCAGAGTGGAAGACTTTGGATTACATTTCGAAACCCCCTTTATAAATCCTGCGTTTGCCACTGATGTGTGCACACCTTTGGGGTTTACAAAGTGAAGTGTAGGACAGTTTCTTCTCCTTGCACTAGTATAGTGATAAATTATGTGGCAGGTATGAAATAAATAATTGATTGGCATGTGATGAAGGGATTGACTGTCCCCACCAATTAGGTGAAACAAAAGGGATGAGGAGGTGGATCACAGCATCTGGGAAATGAATTAATATATAGTAACTTATATTGTAACAATGTGCCAATACTAGAATGCTTTCTGTGGTAAGAAATGTACTAACATGATGTAGCTACAATCATCCGGCCACTTGTGCTTGATTGGCCCACCAAATTTGTACCCATGGTGTGGAATGGCCACGCAGCGATATAGCAGCTCAGTGCATTTCTATAAGCCGCAGGAGCAAATTATACAATATACACAAATGGGGATTTCCAACCACGGGCGCAAAGTAGATCGAAATGTCTGAATCTTCTTTTGTTCTTCACAAAAGTTTCTCAACCGTATAGGGAAATTCAGAAAAGAGATTGGTGGTTAGATATGACCATCCCAAATCTTATGAAAAACTGGAGAATAAAGATGAGTATATGATGAAAGATGGATGGGCGTACCCTACTTACGGTAAGCAGGGCAATGTAAAGACCCGTAGCAGTTTCTTTTCTTCTGATCTCTCTTTTTTCCAGGTAAGTTTCTCAGTTTCCGTGAATGGACGTGTAAAAGAAAAAAGTACAAATACAATGTATAGATGTATACTGTTTTCACTGTGTATCCAAACAAACACCCCGTGACTTTGATATCAGATCGAAGAAAGTGTTTAGGTCGTACCTTACTCACCAAGAAATCAAGTAAGGTACATATATAAAGGTTTCTTTTAAAAGTGATTTTTCATATGGAGACCAATGGTGTATTGGCGTACCCCAACACACGTGGAAAGATGTATCTTTGTACACGTAGCGTGTTCTTTTTAGTGGGGTTCAATTTCAGTCAACAGACCATATTTCTCTCCAGTGGTGTGGTGATGATAAAACAATATAACAAAAATTTGTGTCAGATTAATTATAAGTGATAATATACACCTTTGAGATAGAGGCATATATATTAGACTGTGACTGTATGATTTATTTTAGCGTGACCAAAGGGTACTCATATTGTACCATAACTCACACTTGATTGTGCAAATAAACACCCGTAGAGGTAACTTTTACAAGGGATAGATTCCCTCCACCATGGTTTCACTCGTGTTTGAGAAAACAGAGACGTATACCAAGAAAGCAAGATCTCTGAAGATGCTGAATTTGTGTACCCAACCCAATTATGAGAGTGTTTCACCACATATAATGGTATCTTTTATCCTTAGATGGGGATCCCTTATGTCAATATTTTTCTCCAGAATATTCCAACAAATGTCTCTTCAAAAAATATTTTTTATTGTACAATAGCAAAAAGATAAAAATCCTTCATCCCAACAATGAAAGGATCCCGATACATCCAAACAAATTCCAAATAATCCACAATAGGCCCCGGGAAAAATAAAAAATAAAAAATCAGAATAAAAAATTTAATTTTTTTTTGTAAAAATACATACAAAAAGTCCAGAAAACGTCCAAAGGGAAAGGGTGATGGCTGCTCACTCTCCACAGAATTCAGTCAACGCGTTTCGGTGTTTACAACACCTTTTTCAAGACATAGGAGCAAATTAGATGCACACAGGAGCAAATTAGATGCACAGATGCAGACATAGGAGCAAATTAGACGCATGGAGTCAGGGTCATGTCAAACGCAACAGGAGTCCCATCTGGTTATTGCCGCACCAACAATGAGCATGGCTACATATGTAGATATACATAATGGTGGATAGATTGCAGCACAGTATAACCTGTGTATAACATAGTGTATACAGTTGTGTTCATATAGTGAATAATAGGCCTGATTTAGGCTGTGTGCTGAAATAATTTATTTGTATTACTATGCAATTAAAAATTAAGAACATTTTTATTTTTATACAACTTGCAAATTCTTCCTCATAAAGTTGTCATTACATAAGTGGGACCAATGTTAATATACAGTCTGGGCCCAACAGAAAAATAGGCAAGGCTAACATACCATTATCTCCACTGAATGGTGGTAAGACACAATACTCAAATACCCAGGAGGACTTAACCATCAGGTAGATTATGCACTGTACCAATACTGTAGGTGGATCAAAAACAATTAGCTCCTCCCCACACCATCGGTGATTGGTGTACTACTGTATTTGAGAGATTATATGTGTTTAGTACTGTAACAATCCAGAAAAGTTGTCCTCAGGGACAGCACTAAAGGTAACATACTGTAGGTCTGGGGTAGCCAACCCTAGTCCTCGAGAGCTACCAACAGTGCATGTTTTGCAGGTCTCCTCACAGAATCACAAGTGAGCTAATTAGCTCCATCTGTGGATCTTTTAAAACGTGTCAGTGATTGATGAGTGCAGCTGTGCAGCAGCTAGGTTGTCTGGAAAATGTGAACTGTTGGTAGCTCTCGAGGGCTAGGGTTGGCTACCACTGCTGTAGGTGCATCTGGAAAGTGTTTGCTATTTCATGAAGTCTTGTCATGAAAACACAAATCAATCTCTTATGATAGTCTTATCCAGTCAGTCTTTTACTGGTTTTAAACTTGTCATTACAGTATAAAAGAAAAAGTTGAGAGTTATTGCACTGTACCTAAAACATTTGGGTGTCTCAGCCATAATGGTCGGAATGCCCTTGCCCCCTAGAAGAGATTCGACCATAAAAGCATCTTAGTAAACATTACAGACTGAATTATTGTGACAATACAAAAAGGCACTGAACAACTGCCATACAGTACAGAAGAACATCCTAGTGGAAGCTGGGAAGAATACATAAATGAGCAAAAACAATGGCTTAAAGTACAAGCCAATTTTGGACATGTACATGGCAAATAAAGATAGATGCATCAGGGGACAGGACACTAAAATAGTTATTATGGTGACAAAGAATGGAACAAAAAGTGTCTTATTCTGCCAGAGGCCAAGACAAGGGCGCCTAGGTATGAGCTGATTTACTAAAGGAAGCTGCTGTTCAATTATAGGGGTAGTCAGACCCTACCAATGGTGTACAAGGAAAAACAAGAAGTATGAGAACAGCGCTTTTTTTGCTACAAGAACTGCACCTTACCAATTGGGCAATCCACGGTCACTTCTCCAAGTGTGGAGACCTACCACGGAACTTACAAGTCACCCCTGACAATCCAACTTTCACTTGGATGACCCTGGGCCAACTACGTATGGGTGGAATTCCCACCACCATCCACCACAAGCAAGGATAAAACATCTTCACTTTGCTGTTGCCTTTGGTTGCTCCAGCAGTCTCAGGGGCACCGCACCCCCAGAGAGGACCTTGGTCTATTTGGGACCTTACCTCTAGACCCATTCACAGACACCTCCAGCGCCACTCATCTGGAAACCGCATCACCGGAGAGGACCTGTGACGCCTTACCCATCCCTTTGAATTGTGGACAGTGACCCAACACCCCAATAATTTGGTAAAACACACCTATTTCATGCTTATATATTGAGCCAATGATATGCAATATTAATCCAGGAATGAGCAAGTCAATCAGCCTTTTTTTTATATATTTTCTTATTATATGTGATGTTTAATTGTAATTGTGTATTTTTTTATATATAAACATTTATATTATTCACGCCATTGTGTGTTATTCATTGTAGCAAAAGAAGCGCTGTTCTCATTCTTCTTATTATGGTGACAAAGACCTAGGGTTAGGTGCCAAAGAAAGGAGATAAGGCCCATACACACTGGACAGCATTGAGCTGAAAGCAGCTTACTTTACTCATTTGAGCTGCTTTCAGCTCGAAAGCCACCCAGTGTGTACATGGCAGCGATGGCTCCCGCATCGTCACTGGCCCGGCCACTCATTTGCTGGCATCCTGCTATGGAAAGTCATCCACCTTGGGAAAAATAGCTAAAACAGGTAAACATCGCTCAGTGTGTATGCACTGAGAATTTTTCAGCTGAGCGATTTTCCCCATCATTGGTCAGCATACATGCTAGGCATAATTGCCCAGTGTGTATGCACCTTAGGGAGTGCAAAAATGTAAATATTCTAAGAGAGGAAAAAGCACACGAGGAAGGAGGGCCCTGCTCATGAGAGCACACATTCCAAAATGATTACTTTTCTTTCTTTAAATGTTTTCTAACTTTTATTTTTTTAAACAATAATCTGTCAAGCATACATGGCTGATCACATGGCCCAAATCTGAGCTCAGCATTCACTGCCAGCAGGCAGAAATGTCTGTGCAGGAGTAGGGAATTAGAATCAAGTTCTAATAACACTATCTGGAGATAGCATTATTATCACAGGGCCCTCTCTGTGCTTTTTTACATTTTAGTTTTAGTAAATTCAGGCAGATCACAATTCCCAATACAAGTTTGGGAAATGCAATCTGACTACTAAACAAATGTGAATTTAAGGGTTTGGAGGAGAAATTTGCAAACTCGCCTCCAATTGCAAATCAGATAAAACTAAAATAATATGTAAAGGATGTGAAAATATTAATTTTCACATTAACACTCATTTTGATAAATATTGAATTTCAGCAAAACAAAACAATGCAATGCAATGCTTACTTGTCTCATTCCTTTTGAGTCGCAGCTGAATGCAATGCCACAGCCAGTGTCCTGTGTATTGTACTTGTATTGCTTTAGTGGAAATATAAAAGACCCACATTTTGTACAAAAGTGTATGGCAGGATACATGATGTGGCTTACTTAAAAAGTCCCACCAAATGAAGAAAGCATAGGTGTTTGAAAACACATCTGTATGTGGCATCCCCTACCTACAGCAAACATTCAGGGGGAAATTTAATAAGATGTGAGTTCTATGTCACGTGGTATGTTGCTATGGGCAACCAATCTGAATCTACTTATTATTTTAGCACCTTCTAAAAGATAAAGGTATCTGATATACCCTCTCTTATGTTTGCCCTTAAAGTCTTATATCTCAGTTTATTTCTTGGGTTAATGCTCCAAAGCTACAGATAATGTAGAACATCATGGATAAAACATTCTCTGCAAGCAATAGTTTGCAATACCCTATTATTAGTGTCTTATATATGTCAATTTCAAAAAAGAGAATAAGAAACTGTTTCTGAGCAATGCATCATAATAATACTGTATGCTGCACAAGCTGGATCCTACCACTCACTACAATAATATGGGACAGAGACGCACTTGACAATGCTGCTGCTTGCATGGGAAAATAACATTAGCTGTGTTTTCCGAAACCCTTTCTGTGAATATATCTCTAAGAAGTTATTCAGCACAATTTAAATAAAATATCTAAATGCACCGATGCACAAATACACAGAGGAATATGCCTTATTTGCTTATAATTCTACGTGCAAAATCGCCTTGCTACATCTCCACTACTCAAAGATGTTTTCTTTAGAACCCATTAATCCATGCAAATTGATGCCGAGTTAGACATTGGCCATTCATGAAACATGTCTGTGTGATCACATCAAAAATCCCCCAGGGATTCCGATAGGACGTTTCCATGAAAACCAATCGCCAAGAGGCCACTGAAATATCATCACACAGGTATATACTGTAATAAAACCAAGTTGACATCTCATCCAGCTATGCATGATTTTATTTGATTTATTGTAAATGTTTTCATTCTGTTCCTTTTCAAAGTGTCCCAAGTGAAGCAGGAATGTCACCAAGAATAAACCAATAAAATGTCACTGCAATGTCAGGCGAGCAACTTGCATGGAGTCCCACAATCAAATAATATATACATTACAGTGGAAAAACAATACAGAAAAAACACAGTATTGTATTTGCAGAACCCCAAAAATCTCATCTGTGGAACTCTGGGGAAATGATACAGTAGCGTCACATCATACCTCTGAGTTCTGTAAATATTTGGTAAATAAATAGTAAACAAGTATTTAACACTAATTGTAAAGTTACTAATAATCCCATAATTATAAGCGTTGTATTTAAGTTAATACATCAATAAATAAAGGTTATTCTAGGTTAAAAAGAATGTGCACGTCTTGATCTGCTTTCACTAATTACCTTGAAATGTTTTTAGTGTATTTAGAAATGTCATTTTTTGCTACCTGTTACGGTAATTCTCAAGTTGTAAACGTTGTATATTGTACTCACCCTCTGATTTAGCATAGAGCAATGCCACAGCCCGCTGAGTTAGGTGAAACACACAGACACATAACTGATGACACGTCTGACTACAACATACATCATCATGGCAGTGCTGAAGCCATAGGCTCTGTTCACATAGGGGAAAAGACTTAATTAAGGATTATAACTGCCTTTAGTCCCCAGAAACACAAACTAATATCGAGATATTAAAGGTCAAGTTCCAGTTTTCAACACAAGATGTCGCCACTAAACCATCAATAAATAGAGCTAATGTCTCTTTTACATTTAATTGGGATGTAACAGAAGGTTCAATAGCCTTGGTAAATAAGTAATTTGCCAACACGAACAATGAAGCATTGTGTTTGAGAAAAACAGCTTATTATACGGACTGAAGCATTTACTGCATAATATTAAGCTACAATAATAACAAAAAAAAAACTAAGTCAATTGAATAAATGTTACCTAGAAATAGTTCCTAAATCGTTTTAATTGATTCCTATAAAAAGCATTTGATCTGTGTGTGTGTGTGTGTGTGTGTGTGTGTGTGTGCGTGTGTGCGTGTGTGTGTGTGTGTGTCTGTGTGTGTTAAATTTCAAATGCGAGTTGACCCTTGCTTGGTTACAGTACAGTATATAGCACAGTGACTTTATGCCTTTTGCAAGTGCTTGATTCCCTCTGCGATCTCCAGGGGAATTCCCCCTAGGGTCTGGTGATCACTTTATAAATGATGAGTACCCATGTGAATGTGCAGATAATATGAGCAGAATACAAAAAAAAAAAAAAACTCCTTCAATTAAGGGAAGAGAGTGGGAGAGGAAATGACAGCTATGTAAAGTCAAGGGAGGGAGAAAGAAGAGGCAAAGAGGCGAGATAGAGAGAGGAAGCGTGAGAGTGGGAGAGGAGGGAGATAGAGGCTATTAGCGATGGGCGGGCGAGAATGAGGCGACTCCTGTTTTGCTGTGTGTTTGCTAGCACAACCACTGCTCGATGTGTCTAAGCAATACAACTTCATAGGCAACCCAGAAGGCAGCCTGATTTGTATGATCACACAATGGACGTTCCAGGTAACCTTTTATTTGACTTTTTATGCTGGTTATGTCAGATATGAGTTCCATGAAACGTGTTTTACCCTAAACTTCAGGGATGTGATTTCTCATAGATATTATCGGTCTCCTAATAATGCCAATCTACTGTACTGTACGCCTTAGATTAACTTGCCTGCAAGATCATTGATTTTGTTTAGTTTTTAAACACTGATGATTTGGAGGTATTGATTTGACTTCTTGGTCATAGACAGCAAATCTCAGCTACTGTCATTGGCCTTTTGTTCAGGTCGGGAGTGATGGGATTGGAAAAGTTTATCAGTCGGTAGAATGTCTTAGGCAATGCTGTCATTTTTGGATGTATTACAGTATACTGTTATCACCTGGATCTTTATGGACGATAGATAAAAGCTCAGCAATGAAGAATGATGTATTAGTATATTTTTAAGTGGCAAGTGAAGCCCAGGTGAAAGTAGTTTATAGAGGCTGTAACACTGGTTTATCAGACATGTTTAGCCAACTAGCTTGCTGTGTAGTCACTTTCTTAAGTCTCGCCCACCAGATACATGTGAACTATGGTGAAATATCTTTGTTGCAATGTTTCCTTCATTTGATAGTTGCTTTTGTTTGAAGGGTCAACACAACAAGCAAACTGAGAATAAGATCGTCTGAATAGCAGCCTTTGGACGCCCCGAGGAAAGCAGT
The DNA here is from genome assembly GCF_055691185.1 of Crinia signifera. NCBI lineage: Eukaryota > Metazoa > Chordata > Amphibia > Anura > Myobatrachidae > Crinia > Crinia signifera. The sequence goes on along the minus strand of NC_139221.1, from coordinate 98,051,498 downwards.
GAGAAAGTGCAATTGCTGGAGTCAGAGGCTGCCAGCTAATTGGGTTTTGATTGCTGAAGCAGGATGAATCTATGGGGGAATGCTGCAGGAGAGAGAAGAGCTGCAACTGCGCTGAAACCTTTGAAGTGGGAGCAAGGCTTCCTAAGAGTTTTCCAGCTGGTGCTGTCCATGGTGCTGATGCTGCTTGCGCCACCTACAGTCAAGGCTCAGAATGACACAGAACCTATCGTGCTGGAAGGAAAGTGCCTGGTTGTGTGTGATTCAAGTCCGTCTTCAGATGGAGCAATCACGTCGTCTTTGGGCATATCAGTACGCTCTGGGAGTGCCAAAGTGGCTTTCTCAGCAATTAGGAATACCAACCATGAGCCCTCTGAGATGAGCAACCGTACCATGACTATCTATTTCGATCAGGTATAAGCGCAAGATTAAAATGTCATCTATTACTTCAGGCTAGAATTCATTAAATCCATTTATCTAAAGAACCTACCTGCCCAGACGTTCTGTGTTCCTGAGATAAATCTATGTAACATGCAGCAGATTTTACACGACGTAGAAAAGCCAGTTTGATTGCTGTCTGCAGTAACATTATCAAAAGCATATTATTGATTTTCCCAGGAATTGCTAAAGTTATGGCCAGAGTTCAATTGATCGTTTACAATAAACTCTTCGCTTTTCTCTATGCTAGAAATTGTAAAGAGCACAGACATGTGGTGACATGCATTGTGTAGAGCTGATAACTGGATAAGTGCAGAAGATGACAGGTTTTATAAAAGAACTCCAATTACAACTTGACGACGTGATTTAACTTGTAGAAAGTCTCATTCCTTGTGTGAAATGTGCATCTTTTCCCAAGCGCACCTTTTAAACGCACTCCATGGGCAAGACAAGCGCCGTGCAAATGAGACTGATGCCATTTCTAAATTACATCTATAGTGTAGAGCAGGCTTTCCCAACCACGGTCCTCAAGGCACACCAACAGTGCAGGTTTTAGTGATATCCAGGCTTCAGCACAGATGGTTTAATCAGAATCCCTCAGATACTAATTAAGTCACCTGTGCTGAAGCCTGGATATCTACAAAACCTGCACTGTTGGTGTGCCTTGAGGACCGTAATATAGTATTCAAATGCACATTAGAAATGTTTCTGCTTGAAATTGTGATTATTGTTACACTTTGCAGTAAACTCTGCAATAACCACCTTTTTGACTTAAATATCACAAACTAATAGTATTTCACAATAAAGTTATATCCAAATAAACTCGCAATTGTTTGCCCAACATTTCCCTGTGGAATCTTCTGTAAACTCTGTCTCCATATTCCCGAACTTATAAGGAATAACACATACAGTATCACTACTGAATATTTTTAATGACAAAGATAACTTAGATTATTTATCTATGCCAATGGTCAGAATGCAGCAGAATGATCCTTGATAACATTATAAACTATTGTCCATGAAATATTTCAGCTAGGTGGGACCACTATGATAGATTTACTCCTGAAAAGCTCGCAGTGAGCGGGGAAAAATCCACTTTCAGTGGATTCGGGTTAGACACGGTTGGGACACAATCGGTTTTGCCATATTGCTATTGGTGTGTGTTAAGGACTTTTAGATATGATAAATGACCTATTATAAGATGATTATATTATGTGATTGTAATTGTTCTTCATGTGAAATGACTCATAAATGCTCTGGGAAACATAAAATAGTCAACTGGTATTGGCTTCTACTGCACATTTGGAAACAGGAATGTCTCCTTGAAAGGTTGTACAGTGTTTGACCTAGGGTACAAACGTACAGAATAGACTCGCCGCATTGTTGCTACCTGGCTCATTGTATTATATTGAAGTCATATAAGCTTTGAAAGGTGCAGTGTTGCCTGGTAGTGTCGCTTATCACCACCTGTGCCTATATAGCGTTATGTGTTAGCTATCACTCACTCTATAAAGTTACTAATATTATATATAGCTAGACGACTGCCTCACCTTGGCTTTACACCTCATTGAAAGCATGTTCTGTGAGACTGAATGACTTATAGTGAAGAAGACAAACTCTATCATACATGACACTAGTAGCCTTCACAAACCCTAGGTGATTTATGAAGACGTCAAAGGCTGTCACTGTGTTACTAAAGTCGTACTCTGTTTTACTACTGTGATTTAAAGGTGTGATTTAACCTTTTCCTAGGTGCTAGTAAATATTGGAAACCATTTTGACCTTGCATCCAGTGCGTTTGTAGCACCAAGAAAAGGAATATATAGCTTCAGTTTTCACGTGGTGAAAGTGTACAACAGACAGACGATCCAGGTTAGTAGTCATGTGCATCTCAGACCCGCAATTTAATGGTTTACCTCCAAGCTCATAAGGAGAGACACGTTGTGTGTTACAGTATAATAGCGTTTGGCGTATAGAACATGTATAACACACCCCTCCTAGGATGGCCATGTGTCATCACGCCATCTTCATTAATAATAATAGCACTGGATTATATATGTCATTTATAAGAAGAAATGGGGGTGGTCCATGCAGAATAAATATGGAAAGTGTCTTCTCAATATGATAGTGGCAAATGGGTGATTATGTGAAATTGGCAATTAGGCAGACTTATTGGATGGGCCAGTCTTAGCAATAAAACGTCATAATTCTATAAGTGACACTGATATGTTCCTTCTCTTTATTACAGGTAAGTCTAATGCAGAATAACTACGCGGTGATTTCTGCCTTTGCTGGGGACCAGGATGTTACCAGGGAAGCGGCCAGTAACGGGGTCCTTCTGCACATGGAGAGAGCTGACAAAGTCCACCTCAGACTGGATAGGGGGAACCTCATGGGAGGCTGGAAATATTCAACCTTCTCTGGCTTTTTAGTTTTTCCATTATAAGGAGATCAAGTGAACAGCAAAGGATTCGGCTGTCTATGTAGCCATTAATGTGGTGGAACAAGATATTATCTCCAACATCCCTCCCAGATCGTCTCTGTAGAAGAATTAATTATCTTCTAGGTAAAATATTTACTATGATATTGACATTTCCTTGGGAAACTGCGCCTCTAATTAGTTTTAGACGACAGTGATCTTTAGGATAAATGAAATTATCGACCTGAGCAATTTGTACCTGTGATTGTAAAGTCAATATCGGAATTTATTGTTGGGATCATTGACTTTTGTTGTTGTTCTGAGACAAATACTCGGACCACACAGTTCATGTGGGGGAATAACAAAGAGAAGATTCAAAATCCTGAATACGTGTTCTTGCAATGCTTTCTTTAGTGTTTGTATAGCCTTAAGAAACGAATGGCTTCAGTCTCAGTAATGTATATTTTTGGATTTCTGGACATGACTGTGTCAAGAAGTGCTTTATACAGACAAGCAAAATTTGCACGATTGGAATTACCTATTTCGTTTTGTGTTGTTTGTGTATTTCTTGATATTTTATTTTCAGGGTGCTGACAATGTAAATTAGGTTGACCAATACGACAAAGTATATAGCTGTAAAGCAAAGTAAAGCTTATCAATTAAAAGCTGTCATTTATTTCCAAGTGTTTGCTTGAGTGTACACCACTGTGACCAAAACTATCAACGTACAGGTACATGCGCTCGGAGCACGAAAATGTCATCGCTGTCGTTACATTGCAAGCTGTAGTCAACGCTGATGTAGATGGAAGCTAATAACTAATTACAATGGTACTTATGCCAATATTCCTTCTGTTGGGGCTTTAGTAAACTACATACTGTTGCAGATACGGAATATCAATTGGATTTCCAGTCATTTTTACAGACTACATAAATAAACTCATAAGGGGGTATTTATCAAAGCTTGGACAGAGGTAAAGTGCAGCCAAGTTTTGATAATTATTTATCCCCCATAAATAAATGAAAGTACAAAGACTTGTGACGTGTGCTAAAAAATGACACCGATCTCAACTGCGGATTGAGAAAAATATGCGATTTTTCTGATGACAGTGAGGAGTTGGCGTGACTTAGCAACCCACTGTACAGTATACTGTAGTGCAGTTTCAGACTCCCAGAAGTCTCTGCTCTTGCAAGAAAGATGTCAAGGCTTAGCTCCGAGACAAAATGTATTATTTATCATACCAAGAATTGAGAATATGTCCTAAATAGAGGGGGCCTGTAATATACTTATTGTTAAATAAATGAAGCAAAAGTGAATAGTGTTGCAATGTCTATAAGTCATAGTACAGTACTTACATTTCTCAATGTAGCAAGATAAAAAAAAAAGATAGAGTATTAAACTTAGTTTTCAGGAGCTAGAGGACAAAGCCCGTTTTAAAGATCTCCATCTCTACATTTATTGATAGACTTAATTTATAGTTATTGGGCATGCTCAATATCTGCTCATTGCAGCTTCTGTTGCATTTTCTCTTCAGATAGGTAATATTTATATCATTTGAACCACAACGCTGAAAGCCTCTTGCATATTTCATTGTATAGATTTACAGATCAATAATAATGTCATATACGTATCTTACATTTGTTTTATACAGAGCAGTACTCTACAAACAAACACAATCTAAAATAGTCAAGGTTGCAGAACCTGTTATAGTAAATGGTAGAGGCAGTATGAGTATAAGATCCAATTTTTACTTTTTGAATTATACTGAATTTTGTGCAGAGGTTTCTCTCAAACTGTCATTTTGACTTACTTTGATAGGTAAACATTCTCCTAATATCTATACTCTGACCATATTCTGTTAGTTGTTCTTTTCTTATTTAAAAACTTGCAACAATAGGAAAACAGTAAAAAAAAAGTCTATATACAGTATTGCTTAGTGCTATTGCTTATAGTATCATTAAATAGAGGGGAAATGATACACTTAGGAATCAAAACCATTATACCTTCTTCATAGTCTTCCAAATTAATTTCTTACTTTTAGCAAACCTATTTGTTCCAATACCACACTAAAAGACATTACATTTTGTTTAATTCCTATCCATTTTGTAATATGTGACACACCACAACCCATTGTTACCTTCTTATGTATGAATTTTGAATATATTTTTGAAATATTGAACATAATTCACAAGTCACTTTAAGGCTTTTATAGTTGCTTTTTGTACTGCTATTTCTGAACATATTTCAGCGATATTTTTATTCTGTATACTTATTGCATGAAAGAAAAAAAACTATCCTATTTTTTCAAGTTTTCAAGTAATATTTAGCATTAAATGACCCATAAACATATATTTAAATGAGGTTTGTCTGTCCTATCTATCTATCTATCTATCTATCTATCTATCTATCTATCTATCTATCTATCTATCTATCTTGTTATTAATAGGTTGAATATTATTTAGTTTTTATATGATTATTTAGCCTGGTAGAATATAATAGACTATACCAATAGACTATACCAGAAAACTTGCTGGAGAAATTGAAGCCTCATTTTTGAAACAGAAAAACAGTAGCTAATAGAGTAGTAGAATAATTAGCATAAAATGATCAGTATTAATTGTGGAATGACGAGTTTCACCTGAGTATCTATTTTGGATATTTATCATGGCTAAAAAATAATTGTGAGAAAATAGCAGAGGCCCATGAACCCAACAACATTAATATTTCATTATCTAATGTAATAAGTTATAACATGTAGGAAATATTTGCCATTTCCATATTCACAAACAGATTAATAATTCTCTATGACTTTTTTGTTTTATTGTGCTTCATATTAATCACCAATCAATGCTTTCCTAAGCCTTATGCAGTGCTGAGATACTGTAAACGGAAATGTCAGGCCCAAAGATGCATATAGAAATCTTATCAATGGAATATTTATAAATCAGTAATTATTTATTTATGTTTGGAATGTTGGAATGCAACTGTTGCGTAATTTAGTCTTATATGAGCATATTTTATTTCATGCCGGGAATTTGTGATTGCAGCTGTTGTCAATGCTGCTCATGACAACCATTTTCCAATTGTATAGAAAAAGACTTACCGTATATACTCGAGTATAAGTCGACCCGAATATAAGCCGAGTCACCTAATTTTACAACAAAAACTGGGAAAACTTATTGACTCAAGTGGGACCCTCACTCGAGTATAAGCCGAGGGGGGCTTTTTCAGAATAAAAAATGGTCTGAAAAAGTAGGCTTATACTAGAGTATATATGGTAATCATGTACATTCTATATATGATTACACTTCAATTCTCCAATAGTGCCATGATAGCATAAGATTGAATAGACAATATGAATAGGTTAAACATGATAATATTTTATATATATGGCAGCACACACACATAAAAGACAAGGAAAGGCAAATGCAAGCATCACTTGCGTTTCCTTGTCCTTTATCTGTAAGTGCCGCTGTTGGTGTATATGGCTTGGAGCTCCTGGCCGGGGATCTCTACATGGAAGGCACCTCACTTTGAAGCATTTGTACTGGAGTGCTACCCCTTCAGGCTGTGTATATATATATATATATATATATATATATATATATATACTTGAAGAAATAAGGCGGCACTCAGAGGCCTCCGGGTTCAGGTAGAAAATTGCGCTTTTTCTACCTGACGTCAGGGCCGCCGAGCCCCGAAACACTGTATGTATTGCCAGCACATGGATTAAAAATAATCCCAATATCTTCTCTTCTATTGAGCCTCTGAGTGCCGCCTTATTTCTTCAAGTAGTATACTGGAGGCACTATACCCCCAGCATTGAGGGCACCGGAGTAAGTTAATTTGGGTGTTCACAGCAACCCCTGAGTGATGGGTCCAGTCTACACATATATATATATATATATATATATATATATATATATATATATATACACATACATACATACATACAATAGCAGCCCGAGGGGAGGGGCAGTAGAACAGTCCAAAATTAAATAGGGGAGACCCACCAACTGCCATTCCAAACTGACTCACTGGCAGCTGCTGTGGCTCCCCTATTTGAATTTTAGTGTGCTGCAGCCCCACCTCTGGAATTACCACTTTGTGTGTGTGTGTGTGTGTGTGTGTGTGTGTGTGTTTGGCAGTCACTTGTTCTTAAAGATCACAAATAATATTTTTGGGTAACTTTAGGTAGCCATTTTGTAGGTGTGTGAAATATTGTTTGCTCAAGATTGTAGTTTGTATAGTGTAATAGCACTATTTTGCTCAAGGTTGTTGTCAAAAATGGCTTTGCTTTTTGTAAAGATATTACCAAACCATCAGTTACTGGAAAGTGTTCTGTCATTTACTACTTTATTTTACCTAATATCTCCTACCGCTATCATAATAGTGAAGTATTATACATGACCTGCCTTTCACTCCATGGACAAAAGTGTGATTATTTTAAGCTTCACGTGCATGAATTGTTAATTGGCTGTAAAACACTATCAAACACAAAAAAACCTGTAGATAATTGAAATTTGGACAAAGTATTCAATAATTTCTACTGCAAAATTTCAAACATTTAAAAATCTCACAGCCTGGATAAATATAGTCTTTATATTATGGCTGTTTCCTACAATGCTGTATATGTACATAAGTAATCCTTTTGATAATTCCAGACTTTAAATACTGTTAGTTTGAATTTTTTTTACAAATATATCCAAAAAGTTACAATGGTTAAAAAGGTTTTACTATTATAAATGTGCTTTTCTCAATATATTGTAAGTGAAGACATGGTTCATTCCTTTATGGAGTAGATCAAGATTTAAATGTAGTGTACATTAGAATGAAAAATTCTATCTAGACTACTGTATACGAATTTACTGAAATTTAAGGTTATGTTTTATTGAGTATTTGTTAAGTTTATTAACAAGCTCAGACTCAAAATAACATGCTTCTGTCATAGAGATGTGAATGGGTCTAATATGTAATACAGTTAGCTTGTCCACATCATATGGATAATAAAAAGACAATCTAGCTATTTTTAATGCTTGGTTCTTATTTAATACTTATTCTTAAATTGCATGCACAAACAACTGTTACCTACATTATGTAAGTGTAGAACAGATTTCCATCTCTACTCTCCTGTATTGTGAGATTTGTCTTCATCTGTGACTGTGCTATGTAGTTATGTATTCAAAGTATCACTGTACAATGGGCCTGATTCAGCCCTTTTCGCTAGGCTGCGTAAACATGCAGCATAGCAAACAGGAAACCGCTGCCCTGCTGAATGTCCGGCTGCCTGGCTGACCGCTTCCCTTCCCTAGCATGTGTCCGCGGATGCATTTCCATACCCATCCGCTCGCATGTGGCCAAACACAACACAAATCATACGATGGTTGCATACTATCAAATGATTTTTCTCCCCTTCAGTATTAAAATTCAGTCTAGGCTGACTCCTATTCTGGCCGCTATCTGATGAATTTGGGGTGGAAACTGACATCATGTGATGTTAGCTGCCCACCTTCAGCAGGCATTGTCATGCTTGGGTTCTCAGAGTATGACCAGTGTTTTCATGGGCGCATCCACTGTTTTTGTTCGCATGCCCATGAAATGATGGGTGTACCCCTGAGTACACCCTCTGCTCGCCCATGGCCCTCTCTTCCTGGAGCAAACCCCAAACATCAGGGACTGGGCTGAATTCAGACCCTAACAAGGGGATCTTAGACTATAGTTTTGTGCTTAAAACCTAAATATAAACAAGAATATAACAGACTTATGGGTAGCCAGCCATAGTCAGAAACTGTGATATCATTTAATATTAACTAAAGATATATTGATAAGGGTTATTCACAAGTCATGGAATGGAATTGTTATATAGATAAAACTTACAGAATATTGGATTATATTGTATAGTTGATGTTGTTTATACTGTAACTTTTTAGTGTATGTGCATTGCATTGTTAGGTCTCTCTAACAATAATAAGTCATTTTTCCTGATATAACTGTCATTTTTTTTAGGGTTTTACTTTAGCATCTCCCATCCTGAAAGTATTCTATGACTAGAAATTGTCATTGAAAGCATACCTAGCTCAAGGAATCATTAAGGTTTTGGACATATGCTGATGTTCTTTGTATATGTTATACATTTCAATATTGCACATATGCACCTATAATGCATATGTATACAGTCTTATGCAGAGTATTGTGAATCAATTATTGGAAGAGGTTGAACAGGAGCATTATGGGAAAGAGTAGGTTGGGTCAGTAAGCTTGTTCTCCCAGATGTTCTGAGTCTGACATACAGTTGTGTCCTTAAACATTCTGTCTTCAGTCGTTCCAGCCCCTCTTGGTGCGGCAGGTACTAGGGGAATCAGTCTCACTGAGGGTGCATTTTATTTGCATAAATACATAAATGAGAGTGACAACAACAGTCTGTTAGATTATCAGGGCAGCCGAGAGGGGGGGGGAGCAGGTACTAATTACCCGGGCCCAGGATTGTTGGAGGGGCCCCGCAGGGGCCCTGGTCCGACCCCTCCCTTCCCACTTCGTCCCTCCCAGGTAGCAACAGCAGCACATACTTCTACAGCATGTGCTGTGCTGACGGCAGGCTCAGCATGAGTGTCTCACTGACAGCATGAGAGGTCATGCTGAGCCTGCTGTCAGCACAGCACATGCTGTAGGTGTGTGCTGCTGCTGAGATTACAGTTTTTAGAGTTTTCTTTCACCCTCCTCTAAATATTTTTTGGGACGTGGCCTTAGTGCGGGAGGTGCCCACTCCTCCCACACTTAGGCCACGCCCCACAAATGTTACCGGGGCCCGGCATTCCTCTCGGCTGCCCTGTAGATTATACTGATAATTTGATGTGCCACCTGTATATCTGCATGTGAGTTAGTTTGAATCTGTAGAAAAAGTGCTACGATGCAGTGTCCATGGGTTTTCATTTTTGACGCCATGTTCTGTTATGCTTCAGTGCCAGATTAGTGACCACATGGGCCTGTGGCTGAAAATGGCACACTGATGAGAAATGAAGGGAGTGTTCTCAGTGCTTTGTGGGTCAGACTGGCCAACAGGGGTACAGGAGAAACCTCCAGTGGGCCCCATGGCCAGGGGGCCACCTTCTTCTCTACGTATCGGATTCCAGACTGTGGACTTGAGTTTTATCTTATACAAATGTTCCATTATATTGCACTTATACTATGTTGTATTTATACAGTGCGTTGTTGTTATATTTATCAAGGGGCCCAGACCATGCACTCTCTCTAATATATTTTATATTTTAAACATTTACATTTTCAAATACTGTATAAAGTATGCATCACACAAGAGTCTTTTCTATTTTTCATGGCCACCTGGCAAAGCAATATATACCATATGTAAATATGGACTTATTGGACTTAATTGATATGGTAAATCTATATCTTACATGCTTTATATTGCTGATTTTTACACTTCACTTAATGTGAACTACTTATTACTGTGCAAGATCAAATAAATGTATTCTGCCATACAGTAACTCCTGCTCTCACAAACCCAAACATCCCACTAAATATTTTAAAAAAATATATTGTATAATTTTTTGGGGAAAATAGAAATTTTAGTATGATCTATGGCTAACCATGTGGTATGCTAGGCCAATGGTCATCCTCACATTGGGCGGTATTCAATGTGAATACCGGCGACGTGCAGCGAATTCTGTTTAGGATTCGCTGCACATTCGCCATGGGTCGCCGCGTTCCGGAGCCTCACCGGCTCCAGTATTCAACGAGTCAGGGGCTCGCTGCCCCTGACCGGGGAATATGAGCTCCTGCGGCAAACACCGCAGGGAGCCTGAGGACGGTGGCAGGCAGGGAGATGGAAGTCTCCCTGCCTGCCCCACAACGTTTGTGGGGGGAGGTGGGCTCCCCGGGTGCCAGGCAGCACAGGCTGCCCCCCGGGGGTGCCAGCAGGGGACCGGGCATATTCACTACACCCGATCATGAATATGTAATGATCGGGTGAAGTGAATATATGAATATCTAATGAGCGGCTCGGCTCTGGCGCCCCCTGCTGGCTGGTCAGTGTAAAAATATATATATATATATTTTAAAATTAAATATATATTCATGAGCTTACAGCACATGAATAAAAATAGCATGCCCCTCCTCAGAATAAAATTCCTGATTTTTTTACACCAAATGTAAAAAACAAAACACTTTATTTTAAAAGTTCACATTCCACTTCACCATAAAAATATAGCGATTGCTACTCGGTGAATCATGGCGAAAAAAACCTTCAAATGTATTCGCCATCTGGTCATTGAAAAGGGTGATTCACCGTTTTAGTCAAAAATTCGCCAAACAGCACAAATTCGCCATAAAAACATGGCGAATCAGGCTCATTGAATACCGCCCATTGTCATGATGATGGGGCTATGTTTATGTGGAAGCCAGGGGCTGTACTCCCATATGCCCCATTGTTAACATGGACCATTAATTGCTAAAACTTCCACCTTTCCAGACTACCACTTTTTTTTTATGAAAATTAAAATTAGATTTTTAGAGTGGTCAGCAATATATATATATAAATGTATTTGAATACATGTATATGATAAAAAATTATTGCATATTCATAAATATTTGTCAAAACACTAATTACTCTTGTTTAGATGATGCTTTATTACAATATTATATTGTGTAGAAATACAGTAATGTGACTTTAGCGTTTGCTACAAAATCTGCCAAGCCACAGCTCTGCACAATTGTAAGCAAACCCACTTGTACAACTGATGTATACCTGGCATATATGCTACTGTTTGTGAGATTAATGCATTGAACTCAACATACAGTATTGTTGTATAGTACAAATAGTTTTGTTGTGTGCAAATTGCCCTACTTGAAGTCCAACTCTAAATGTTTCTAGCTATAAACAAGATATATTTTATTATACAGGTCCACTATCCCTTATCCAAAATGCTCAGAACCATATGCATTTTGAATTAGAGATTATTCCGTATTTTGGATTTTTTTTTACCTATTCACCTGCTCCCCCGGTGGTCTCCCGACGTCCGTGGTGGCCATCGGGTTCATCTTCAGACGTATCTCCGGTCCCAAGGATGAATTGCACAGGTAACATTATGACGTCACGGGTGCTCCTGCGCAATGCATGCTTGGAACCACAGATGCCACTGAAGACAAACCAGATGGTCACCGTGGATGCCGGGGGACCAGGTGAGTATGAAAAACAGTGCAGGGGGGAATTCCCCCCCCCCCAAACCTTCAAAGAAATAAGTAATTTAAAGAATATAAAAAAAACAACAGGTACTTATCGGGCATACTTCATCACATGTCTGAGGCATGTGTAACAGAATCCCGGATAATCAGCCCCAGGAGACCCATTTATTGACCGAAAGCACATGGGACCAGGAATTTAACTCAGATCCTATGTGTTATAGCCTGATAATGAACAGTAAAAATGGGCTGTAAATGGAGAGCCCGATAGCACTATTTGGCTAAAAAAAAAATGTTTTTGCTGTACCGTGAATTGTTGCTTTTTGTTTTGCATAAATTGCATATTGTCAAGTGCACATTATATTTTTTGAGGCAATTTATAAATAACATTAATCACATCTAAACAAATATACATTTAATTGTTTGTTATGTGATATTTACAATTATTTTGCTATATTGTGTAAGACTTTCGTATATGGAAATCCAAAATAACCACAGTAAGAAATAGAAAGACCACATCATATAATCATAATTTAACCTTTAACACTTAGACTCTGTGCTATAAAATGCTATTTTTTAATGGTGTAAATTAATGCATAGTGTATTAGTTAGAACTCTATTTCAGTGGTTCTCAAACTTGGTCCTCAGGACCCCACACAGTTCACATTTTCTACAACACCTGGCAGGTGCACAGTTGTATTCATTACTCATTTACACATTTTAAAATATCCATAGGTGGAACTGATTATTATACTTAATTCTGTGAGACCTGAAGAACATGCACTCTGTGGGGTTCTGAGGATCAAGTTTGAGAACCTGTGCTCTATATTATTAAATATTAAATATCAGTACTGGAAGTGGAAATTTATGGTATGGAAAAACAAAGGGTGTAGTTATGCTTGCACGCTTCAGAAAAGGGGGCATGGCCACTCAAAAGAGGGTGTAACCACTCAAACGAGGGCGTATCCACACAAAGGGGTGTGTCATTGCCATGGGGTTTAACATGCTCTCTGCCATAAGGGTTAACATGCTCCTGATCATTGCCATGGCCCATTGCCATAGGGGTTAACATTGTGGTCAGCCATAGTGATTAACATTGCTGTCTGCCATAGGGTTTAGCATTGCTCTCTGCCATAGCGGTTAATATGACCTCCGGCTCCTGGTCTCGGCATCACCAGCACTGGCATCTACTATTAATCACTGCACTGAAGCAGCAGTACAGGAGCAAGGCGAGTTTCAGTAAGGCAATTATTAGTATATGCCAGCGCTAAAGCAGTTTCAAACAGGAGCCGGAGGGCTGAGTGAAGCTGCTGAGAGCTGCTGCTTCTGGACCCCGTTCCCCACGCCGGGCACTCCCCCTCCCTGCCAGCGCCTCGTGCACTGCCGCCATCCTCTCAGTGTCAGTGACAGTCAGGTGCTGCACCATCACTTACTTGCAGAGTCTATCATCCAGGCGCAGAAATCCAGCAGCAACAGAAGGATTCTGAGCCACCCAGCGGGGGCCTGGAGGAGTGTGGAGAGCCACTTTACGGAGACCACAGCATCAGGCTGGCACAGGGTTGCCTCTTGTAAGTGCAGCAGGATGGCCACTCCCCTACCTCCTATGGCACAGCCTGCCTCTGAAGGCTAATCAATGTTAATAAAATAATTTCCGGATCATTGGAGGAAAGGTCTCGGTATGCCATAACGTTGTATAGCAGCCTACTTTGACCACTGTTAAATATAATATATATGAAACATGCAAGTTTCTTTAAAAGCTGATTATCTACAATAGTTTTAATAGATTTGTACCACCAGAAAGTAAAAGACATCATTAATGCTAAAAAAGGTTTGGATTTCGAAATATTTTAGATATAGTATATTGGGATATGGGATACTCAACCTGTAATAAGTTGGAGTCTATCTAAATGAAATAAAGTGTTTCAAAAAACAAATATATCTGTCTGTGAGAGGTCCTGCACTTGGTTAATGCATTTACAAACCAACACCAATCAGGAGAGCATATGAGATTTTATAAAACTTTAAATATTTCACGGGGAACTGCCTGGAGAGAATATTTCCTGGAGAAGTTCATCATAATGTACTGAAGAGACATAGCTGTGAATCTGTCTTGAAAAAGCAAGAAAAAAGGTACTTGTAAAGTAGAGACTTAAAGATAGACAAAAACAAACAAACAAAATAACAAATTGGTGCAAAATAAAGACAAATCTTGGAGTAAAATATTCTGCAACCTGCAAATGACTTAAGGAAATTATATACAGTATCAGCAGCAAACTGACCCAAATCAGACAAAGAAAGTCACATTAAAACATAATAAAAGCTATGTATAATTAGCCTTGTAATTGTTTAGAGATTTTTTTTTAATAAATACTGTTCATCAATGGTCTCTGTCCCACTTGATTGAAAGAAGAAAGAAAATGAATACAAAAATGCTTGATGAAAGAATGAACTGCTATTAATTGAAAAAAAAATACATTCATTTATTCATTCAACTGTGACATGTGGTTGCGGGATACTTAGGGAGGAACTGAGGTTAATAAAAAATAGCGATACGTACACAACATTTAAGAAGAGGGGGCTTGTATAAAATCTTTTCAGCCACTTCATACCCGAAGACACTCCAAAAGCTTCCTAGCCTATCTTTGTCCCTCCAGTCCCCTCTCACCTTGTCTTCAGCATGAAGAGAGCCTACTTATTTAAGTCTCTCTTCTTCACTTCAGCGGCAGTAATGGCATTATGTACATTACATACATCATGCCAGTAAAATAAAGCTGCTGATCCCTGAAGAGGGAACAAACATCTTCCAAAAAATCAGAGGCAGAACTCTGGGAGGCAATGGAGTCATCTGTCACCGGGCTCCTGCTCTCAAGGGGGCACCACCACTACTCCACCACTGCCAGTTTAAATCCAATAATTGAAAGCCATCTAAAAATATATATATGTGTTCTTTTTTTCTTTCTTTCTTTCTCTCTCTCTCTCTCTAAAAGACTATATATACCTACAAGGTTCTGCAAGGTTCAATGTAAAAGAGAGGAAGATTAATTGTTTTGGGTGTGCCAATTAAATTAAATAAATAAATTACATTTTGACCAAAAATATTTTTGAGTTTATTATGTGCAGTCATATCTTTCCATCAATAAATAAGTTTAACAAAGTTGCCAAAAAGAAAAAATAAATATAAAAAAATAGTATATGGATTTGTATCACCGTCTGTCAGAAACCACAATACTGTTTAACATTTTCCCGAGGGCAATTTAAAATGATCCACTCCTGAGTTAACTTGACCACTTTATCATTCTTCAGTCTAATCATTTTATGTCATGGGTACAAAATGATGCAGAAAGAGCCTGCCAAATATCTCCGGATAATGCACGGATTTGTTTAATTTTGCATGAATGTGTAAAGAGTTACTTCTGTTCCATTTGTTATAAATTATGTAAAGGCTCTTTCAAATATCACTCTGTAGCTTGTGCTATATACTGTAGGTTGGCTTAACTCCTATAATGCTGTAAAGTCTATTCTTACAGTGATGATAGCAATGACTTTAATGTGTCTTACACAGAGGTCATGTTTTTGTTAGATGAGTAAAGCACATTTTTATGATGTATCACACATTTATGTTATATTAAAGTACATGAACACAGCATTTATAGCCAAATGAGAGTACAAACCAGACATGCTGATTATGCCAGAGGAAAAACAGGTGATGTTTTGATTCCAAAGAGTGTTGCTGGACAGTCCCACCCCCTGGATATATATATATATATATATATATATATATATATATATATATATATATATATATTGACAGGGTCCGCACTCAATGTTTCAAGCTTTCAAAGAGGGGTGCTCCAACAGATGAATGAACATCAAAAGGTATAGTAGTAGATGAAATGGGCACTCACCAAGGTCTTAATTCAGCAGAAAAGTTTTATTGTAGATACAATGTACCTTTGTATCTACAATAAAACTTTTCTGCTGAATTAAGACCTTGGTGAGTGCCCATTTCATCTACTACTATATATATATATATATATATATATATATATATATATATATATATACACATATATGGTGGAGGAGGAGCCACTATAGGTATTTATACCCTTCATTGTACACTTGTGTGCTATCCCTGAGGACGAGCTTGTAGGCTCGAAACAATTGTTGGATTCATGCTTTGCTGAATAAAGAAATCACTGTTTGAAGTCTCCGAGTGACGCCCCTGCTTGTTGGTGAGCTGCTGTACTGCGTATTTGGGGTATCCCCCCTGGGAAGGCACCGGAGCAGGTCCTGTATTACAGTGGGAGTGCCGGATCTATCTGGACATATATCGCTGCATAGGCTCTCCATGGTGAGTCAAAACGCTGCTGATCAAGGCACCCCTTAAATAAGCTGATTGTCTACATACTCCTGCAGTGGATCCTCCAGCA
This sequence comes from Crinia signifera, assembly GCF_055691185.1. Taxonomy (NCBI): domain Eukaryota; kingdom Metazoa; phylum Chordata; class Amphibia; order Anura; family Myobatrachidae; genus Crinia; species Crinia signifera. The sequence goes on along the minus strand of NC_139221.1, from coordinate 98,035,021 downwards.
TACGGAGCCATATCTTACAACTTGGACATATCTGTTGGTGTGTATGCTACAATTGACCAACATGGAGGCAAGTGAATCAGGAGTGAATTTTTCTAACATTGATACCGGAGATTTCTTCAGCTACTCCGAGGCAGAGGCCGACCTGATCATCAAAGCTGGTGATTCAGAAGCACATACTGGCTCTGTGGATAATGATGTTTTGTTCAAGGACTGGTATTTTCTTAAAAAGAGGGAACTGGACTACGTATACCACGCTTCAACTTTATCTGAATACTACAAAGATAAACAAATTCCCAGAGGCTTCCGGGTAAAGAACAGCCCCACTATTGGTCGCCAAAATCCCACTTTCTGCAAGAAGTGGGTAAGTATTCTGAATAAATGTGCTATGGATTTAGTACTATTGGTCATTGATGAATCCACTAAAGAACTGGTTAACATTAGAGCAAAGCTCAACAATTTTGAAATTGCGCACAAACCAACTTTGACACAGGATGCTAGTGTTGACTGGTGTGATAAATTGAGCAAGCAGATTGACCAATATAGGAAAGACTTGTTGAAGTTTAAACGTGAGAAACGTAGGAAAGTCCAGCTTGATTATGAGCAAAATAGAGTTTACAGCTGGCTCAGTACAGCAAGACCCCAACGTGACTACAGACCTTTTCCTCCCCAACGCAGAGGAAGACGTCCTTTTACTGATTACGAGGGTACTAGTACATCTGCTAGTGAGACAGACACACAAGCATCTTCATCCCAAGCACTCCCTTTAGGGGTCAACACCAGGGCCGCCCACAAAAAGCCCCCCCGAAACGAACCAGACGGAGTCAGCAAAACCAAAGGGAAGGGAGGTCGCAGAGGAAAGTAAGAGCAGAAGAGTTGGTGATAAATGTGTCTAATAGTCCACTAACGAAAGCAGAGATTGACATTTTGGCCAAAGGTTTGTCCTATGTTCCAAGTTCTAGACATGATGGCTTCCAGTGGAAAGTTGACTGTTACAAATTTGGCAGGACTCTGAGGCTGAAAGAACATTTTTCTAAACAAAGTACTATTACCCCTACGGCAAATGCAAATACGAATATACCATATCAATTACGTAAAATTAAGCCTAAATCAGTATTCGACCCTACCTCGAACAATGCTTCAATTAAGTCATTTATGAAGGTTATGGATCAAGCGGAACATTTAATTGATCCTAGTGAAATACATTCTTACCATAACCTGACTAGAACTGAACACCAGACTTTACAGGCATTGAGTAAAAGAACTGATATTATAATCCGCAAAGCGGATAAAGGAGGGGCTGTGGTTGTGCAGGACTTGGATGCATATGTGGGGGAATGTTTGCGCCAATTGCATGATATTTCAGTGTATAAATTACTTACAAGTGATCCTTCAGTAAAATTTAAGCAAGAATTGGATGGTATTTTGTCGGTTGCTGTTAATGATGGGTCTATTACTAATGATGTGGCAATTGCATTGAGGGTAGATTTCCCTGTGACACCTATTTATTACACGTTGCCTAAGGTGCACAAAAATCTACAGAATCCCCCTGGTAGACCAATTATATCTGCCAGGGGGTCTCTGTATCAACCCATCTCAACATATTTGGATGCATTTTTAAATCCTTGCATACAACTAACAGAATCGTATCTGAAAGATACCAATATGCTAATTAATCGCTTGGAAAATCTGGGGCCTTTGCCAGAAGATTGCATATTATGTAGTGCGGATGTAACAAGCTTGTACACATGCATCCCCCATAATGAGGGAATTGCGGCGGTACAGGCTTTGATTACATCCAATCCTAGCTATATTGGTCCCCCTGTTACATTGTTTATTCAACTACTCACTTTGGTACTTACCAGGAATTTCTTTTTATTTAATGGCAGCACCTACCTGCAACAGTCCGGGTGTGCGATGGGGTCCAATGTGGCCCCATCGTATGCGAATGCTTACATGTGTCATACCGAAAAAAATTTATTCCAACATGGTCCCAATGCCAGTAAGGTGTTAATGTACTTAAGGTACATTGATGACCTGCTGATATTGTGGACAGGAACAAAGCAGGAGCTGAAAGATATTTTCTCTGAACATAACAACAGTAGTAGCCCTGTAAAATTCACATATGTAATGAGCAAAAGTGAAATTAATTTCCTGGATGTGAAGATTAAACTATGTCAAGGTATATTATCTACCTCCATCTATATAAAGGAGACGGACCGGAATACTATTCTGAAATTTGATAGCTTTCACCCTTTACCATTGAGAAGGGGTCTCCCCTTCTCACAGATGTTAAGGCTTAAAAGAATAACGAGCGATACCCAGCAATTATTGGTAGACTTGGATAAAATGATTGAGAGATTTGTGGTAAGAGGATATCCCCTGAGGGAACTCATCAAAGCACGTGACAGAGTACTGTCCATTCCAAGATCCAGCTTGCTAAATCCTAAAAAAAATACTAGCACTGAAGACAAAAAATTACCGTGGGTGAATAAGTATTCCATGTCCAGTGATCAAATGACTAAACGTGTTAAGCATTTTTGGCCAGTGATCACTGTTGATAGGGATCTTAATTCTTTACAGGATACCAGAATCATGCCGGCTTATTCTCGAGATAAAAATCTGAGAGATATGCTGGTTAAACTAGATGTAACAGAAATGACTAAGTCACCTACCCCTATGCATTTTTTGACACGTCCAAAGGGCTGTTATAAATGCATAGGGTGTACTACTTGTAGTGCCATGCTGACTGGTAATCACATCTGTCACCCTTACACAGGTAAAAAATTGGCCATTAAGTTCCCAGTCACATGTACCTCTAAGTTTGTTGTATATGTTCTGTCTTGTCCATGTGGCTTAATCTACGTGGGCAAGACAGAGACCCAGTTTAAAGATAGGATGGCTAACCATCGTACAGCCATCAGAGCCGCTATTCGACAAGGTACTAGTGATCAACCGGTGGCCAGGCACTGTGCCCAAATGGGGCATAGTGTCGCAAGTATACGATCCAAAATTGTTGATCACATACCTGTGTCGATTAGAGGTGGCAACAGAGGGAAACGTCTGCTACAAGCAGAATGCAGATGGATTTATAAACTTGATGCACTTGCCCCCAAAGGGTTAAATGAACATACAGGGTTAAGTTGTTTTTTATAAATATGAATTTATCACAGTAAAACGTGAGCGTGCTATATAATTATCCAATAACTGATAGCACTTGGTTGATATGTCTCAGTTTAATATGTCAGTAAAGGGTATTAAGAGACTGCATACAATAGGGAAATAGGTATGCTTCTAATTATGAATTTTGATTAATTATGTTTGTGTAAGATCTGTGTATGATATGCTCGTTAGTATGTCTTTTTAATCATATGGTAGATGTGTCCACTATGCACTTTATTATGCACTTGCACTTTAACTAGATTTTATGTACCAGTCTGTCCCCTCCATTAAGGGAACGGTGAGGCGTAGTGGCGTCTTGTGAGTTGCTTAGCAACCCCTTCATAGAAGGTGGTGAGCGGGTGACGACACACGCCATGACGCGCACGGAACCCTACGCTAGCACGCTGTGTGTAGCCGCGACGTGAGAGATGTTGCCTAGCAGCGCCCCTAACAAGGGCGGAGGCTGATGACGTCACACGCCGCGACACGCACGCGTTGATGACGGGGAGAGTGGACGAACTGGCGCATCTTCATGCACAGGTGAGATTGTTTTATGCTTGTTTTGTATGATTAATGGTGGAGGAGGAGCCACTATAGGTATTTATACCCTTCATTGTACACTTGTGTGCTATCCCTGAGGAGGAGCTTGTAGGCTCGAAACAATTGTTGGATTCATGCTTTGCTGAATAAAGAAATCACTGTTTGAAGTCTCTGAGTGACGCCCCTGCTTGTTGGTGAGCTGCTGTACTGCGTATTTGGGGTATCCCCCCTGGGAAGGCACCGGAGCAGGTCCTGTATTACAGTGGGAGTGCCGGATCTATCTGGACATATATATATATATATATATATATATATATATATAGTCTCGTAGGAAGGAACAGACAGCGGCACTCCAAGGGTTTTCAACAGCGTGTATTAAAGCAAACCAACGTTTCGGGGTTCACCCCGAAACGTTGGTTTGATTTAATACACGCTGTTGAAAACCCTTGCAGTGCCGCTGTCTGTTCCTTCCTACGAGACTACCTGTTTGTTCCAGAAGGCACCCAGGTACTGAATCCCAGCTGAGGGAGTGCCAGGCCGTCTACCTCTCTCTCTCTCTCTCTCTCTCTATATATATATATATATATATATATAGGTCATATAAGACAGCACTCAATTTTGAAAATAAAATAACTCACATTTTGTGGTGCACAGTCCTGTAATGTAAAGATACAGAAGCACTCACCCTCCTTGCAGAAGGTTTTGGGAAGAACCGGCACACACTTGTAGAAGGCCAATGTAGATTTAATTAAGGCATGAGATGGTATACAGACACAGCCCAACAACCGTTTCAACTGATATTCACAGTCTTCCTCAGGGGCTAAGACTGACCAGATATAAATAGACATGAGAAATTGCGCCCAAAACAGGTTCAAATGACATCAATGGTGCTGATAGGTTACATTTTTTTTTGCAGTGTCATTGTAAAGAGAAACTCCAAAATGGGGTTATTAAGTTATGCGCAGCATTGGCCTCTGATAGAACAAGGCTCAACTCAGCGTGCAGGTATACACATAAACACACCTACAGTTAGATCATACACCATACAAGTGAACCTTATTATTTACAAGACAAAGCACAGTGTAAGGAAAAGGAAGAAAAAAAAACACATAGTTACGTGCATAAGCAACATTGAAAGTGTGGTAAGGCAACAATGTAGTTACAGTGCTGTCACAGATACATAGTAACAACAGACTCACCAGTTCCATACTGTAAGCAGCATGCGTTAAGTACAACTGTGTATATGGCGAGCAGCGATTGTCAGCGCGAATCAAGCTGAGCGCAATACTCACCATGTCTCCCTGAAGCGGCAATGTCATGCCGTCTGGGCGCACAGAGCGTGGAAGCTGCAGTGACCTACTTGGTCAGGATACAATGCACATGTAGTGTATAAGGGGGTGGTGGCTGTTGCTATGACAACCCCTAGTGCTGAACACTGGGGTTGCTCACTGGGTATTGCCATATAAATGTGGGGGGAAAAAAGCTAGTGTAGGAAAGCAAATATAAAGTGTAGAGCAGGCTAAATGGGGAGTGGGAGAGAGGAACAACATGGACCATATCCATGTTGAAAGCTGCGACAACTGTGCACAGCATTAGACATGACAGCACTCGGCGGTGCAAAACAACTTAATCTGTCCCAAATACTCAGCGGTGTACTATAATATCCACTGGACATGTCCAAACAGCTCACAGGGTATGAATAACCTGGTTATAGTTAAAACAATAACATCTGGTACAATGAAAATATAATGAACACTCAGCGGTGTTCCACAAAGGACAATGTCAAAAATGCATCAACGTGAATGTAAGTGGGTGCAGACAAAACACACGGCGGTGTTACAGTCATATGCAAAAATCGGTGGCCACAGTTTACTGGATTGAACACATGGCAGTGTCATACCAATGGTTCACATAAAGCAGCCCATTTTGTAATCCTCATTAAGGCCCACGGGGGTAAGTGTTCCTAGTCTATTAATCCAGGTCACTTCTCTTTGTAGAAGAAGTCTGTCTCTACCACCTCCTCTATGCAGAGGGGCGATGTGGTCTATTATAAAGCATTTCAATTGTCCCACATGGTGACCACTTTCTTTGTAGTGCCTAGCCACCAGAAGGTTTTTTAGATCCAGTGAGGGATCAGAGGATGTTAAGCATTTTTTTGATCGATGAGCGATGCTGGGCTATTCGCTCCTTCAGAGTTCTGGAGGTCTTGCCGACATACAGTCTTTTGCAGGGGCATTGCAGAATGTATGTAACAAATCTCGAATTACAGTCAAGTCGATGACTGACAGTGTAGGTATTGTTATCAATCGGGTTGGTAAAGGTTTTGCCAGTGAGCAGGAATTGGCAGTTCACACAACCCCCACATTTCAATACTCCATTTTTAGGGGTAAGACAGATAGAAATTCCAGTACTTGTGTACTAGCACGGTGCCCTCGATATTTGGTCGCACAACTTTTAATCGCATCGCATACCATACACCCGATGCACTGCGATGCGATTTAAAATTGTATAAGACCCCTATACGATGTTTAATTGTATAAGCACCCTAATGGGGGCTTACAATGTTAAATGCACCCCCACGCCACCCCCACTATCAACGTGAACCCGAAGCGTGGCGAGCGGAGGCGGTACGCGTCCTCCAACCTTTTCATACCCCCACTATCCACGTCGGCGTGGAGTTTATTTTATATAGTGTGGCGAGCACAGCGAGCCACCGAGCCCGAAGCGTGGCGAGGGGACGCGTAATACCTGTGAAGTAATGCGCGTCCGCTAGCCACGCTTCGGGCTCGGTGGCTCGCTGTGCTCACCGCACTATATAGAATCAATTCCACGCCGACGTGGATAGTGGGGGTATGAAAAGGTCGCAGGACGCTTTGCTCATCACTGCGCTCGCTACGCTTCGGGTTCACGTTCATAGTGGGGGTGGCGTGTGGGTGCATTTAACATTGTAAGCCCCCATTAGGCTGCTTATACAATTTAACATTGCATCGCATTGTATGGCATTGCACAACACTTTTGTTGGTAAGCTGCTCAATCAGAGGTGTGTCACTCAGGTGCCAAAAGGGAGGGGTAATTCTGTCTAGGAAAAAAACATTTGGTATCCCAATTGCACACTGATACTGCTTTCACATTGCAGAAATGGGTAATGACACGGTATTCTTAAATGGGACTTTAAAACGGGTCTGAGCCTTGAGACCTTTCACATTGCAGGTGAAAACCGTTTTAAAAATCATTTAATACCATTCAAAATTCAACCCGTTTAACCCCCAAGGAACACGTTTCAAGCCATTGAAATAGAGCCATTCACACTGCCTTAAAAACAGCTTTAAAACGTGTAGGACTCTGCTTTTTAACCGTGTTGAAATACCGGTTATCTTTAACCGGTAAATCAACTTTGGCACTTTCACATTGCAGCCTTAAACGTTTTAAAATGGGAAAAAACGGCAATATACCGTTTTAAAAGTGCAATGTAAAAGGGGTATTAGTGAAACATAACTACATAATAATCAGATAACACAGAGATTTTGGTTGCGTATATCTGCAGATATAGGGCTAAGCCCCCAGGCCGTACGTCAAGGCATCTCTGTCACTGGGGGTCCCTAATACTGGGTATGGGTCTGGGGTGTGGGCCCCCAACATGCCGACACAGGCTGAGTACTCCAGGGCAGCACAAAAATTAAAATTAGTAGGGGTTAATAAGAAGCACATAGGTGCTATGTAGGAAAGTGAAGGTGTGATTAAAATACAAAATATATACAATGTGATAGGAAAAAATAAGTGTTAATAAAGTGTTAGGGTGTGCTAACCTGGAGCAGACCAGCCCTACCAACACAGGGGGCACCACACTCCCAAACCCATCCCATTAGCAGTAACATATATGTCAATTTTAAATTGTATACCATCGGGTGCCAATCGCATCGCATACCATCGCATGCCTTATGGTCTGCGATGCGATGGGAGCCGTGATAGTACACAAGTACTGAAATTCCTTTTGCCACTCTAGGTAATTCATTCCTAACTAAAAGTTCTTTCAGGCTTGGCCCTCTGCGGTAGGCAAATCGTGGTCTTTGAGCCAATTCAGAGGATAATGTAGGGTCCGAGGAAAGAAGCTGCCAATGCTCGTTGATAATCTTTCTGATGTGTCCTGAGGCTAGAGTAAACGTACTGCAGAAGTTCAACTTAGGTTCATTCGTGCCAGGTTTAGTCTTGTGTCCTTCCAATAGTTTGGTGCAGTCAATGGTTTCCATTCTGTGGCAGGCATCCTCAATGTCATTTCTGGGATAGCCTCTTTCTAGAAAACGTTTGCTCATACTTGTGCTATTTCAAGGTCCTTGGGGTCAGAAGTGATCCTTGCTACTCTCAGTAGTTGTGAGAAGGGTAGTCCTTTTTTGAGAGGAGCAGGTTGAAAACTTGTGGCATGTAACAGGGTGTTTTTGTCTGAGGTCTTGGTATAAATCTTGGTCTTGATTCTTAGATTCTCAATGTATATGTTGACATCTAAAAAGTTAATGCTGCTCTTGCTGTAGTTGCTGCTGAAACAAATGGTTCCTGGAAGGTGGTTTAGGAAATCTATGAATTCCAGAAGCTAGTTTTCGGGTCCTAAAGACTCCGTGATACTCGGTTGACACACTTTCTAGGTGCCATATCCAGCCATTTGCACATAAACTCCGGGAGACCCTGTGATACTTGGTCTACACGCTTTTAGAAATTGCATTTATTTGTGAACAGAGGGATACCCAAAATTTTTTTTTGAATTGGTGTTGAAGTCCATCTTTCCACCCTAAAGGAAATTGCATCCTTTTGTGAACGGAGGGATATCCCAATTTTTTTGTATATGTGATTCCATTGTTGGGGTTGAAGTCCATCTTTCCACCCTAAAGGGTTATAAACACACCCGCTAGAAATCTGAAGAAACCCACACTGTTATTTATCTATTGATCTGTGCAAACCCTGCTCTTTGGTCAAAGAAGACCACATCCATTCCGAAGCGGTACTAAACCTCCCTCATTGGAACAGAGCTGTCTCAGCCGAAAGATACTTATTTATTCTAATAGGCTATTTCAATCGAAGCATCTAATAAAAAGAAATTTAAATCTCACCCACTAATTGTGTTGGTGATCTCTCCTTATTAGATTGATTCACTGCCCCTGATGAAGTCCTAAGGGACGAAACGCGTTGGGCCGCGGATTTACAGTGTATGTGGCACACGTCTGAAAAACGCTGAACAAATGAAAGATTCTTTTACTGTTGGATGAACCTTTAATAAATGCTGTTCTGCTTTTATGAAAAATACGGTTTTTATTCATTATATGTATAGCCACTAAGTGGTACATCAAGCGCACCCCTATTTCTCTTTCTATATATATATATGTATATATATATATATATATATATATATATACTGTGGATTTCTCTCTCTCTCTCTCTCTCTCTCTCTATATATATATATATATATATATATACATGCAATCACGGCGGCACTCTCGGACGAAAAATAGTCCGGCACTCTCGGACTATTTTTCGTCCGAGAGTGCCGCCGTGATTGCATGCATACAATTGTACCTGGCGCTCTAACGGGGATCCTTCGGAAGGCACCGGGCAAGCTCTGGATTGAGGCCAAGGGAGTGCCGGACAAACGTGGTATATATATATATATATATATATATATATATATATAGAGATCCATGGAGGACCGGCACTCCCTTTGCTCGTAGAAGCTTACACTGGTGCCCTCACAGCTCAAATATGAGCAACTTGTAGAAGGAATGGGTGGATGCGGCACTCAGCTATCGACACACAGGAAAAGACGACAGGAGACTGTCTAGTGTCAACGTTTCAGTGCTTTAATCGGCACTATCATCAGGATACACAAAATATGCAGTGACTGTACATCTTATATAGCATCACCCATGTGCAGGTAAGTGTTAGGTGCCGCCCCTCATCCAATGATTGGAGCTGACGTCACTGAACACAGCCGTATGTGATTACATGACTTCAACCAATCTAATTCACCATATAATATATTCTATGATCAGAAGATACTGTGAAATAAAGGAAAAAAAGAACAAAAATATTGCAGTGAAACAGATATTCATACATAAATACAAAGATAAATACAAAAATAAGTGCATAATACAAACATTACCGTGAAAAATACCAAATTACAAAACATGTAAAAATGTAAGAAACAGCGATGTTAATGATCATACAATAAATGTTTACCAGCAGTTTTTATAGAACCGATTAATCGATTTTAACTCATTATCGCATGTATGGGCGGAGCCCTGACAACCTCATTTTGTTACTGCGATGCTATTCCTAATATTGGGTTGGTAGATTTCCTTTAGAAGGCTGACAAAAAAGGTTTCCTTTAGAAGGCTGAAAAAGATAAATACTCATTTAACCCGTTGGGTGCTAACACACCCAAGCGGTATATCCACTCACTCTCCCGCTTTAATAATGCCCGGCACCTATCACCTCCTCTTCTTGGGCGATCAACCTGATCAATAATACGATACCTTAAACTTGATAAGGTATGTTTCTTTTCAATGAAGTGACGGGCGACAGGTTGGTCACTTGTCCCCGTCGCTAAAGCTGCCCGTATGGATGACCGGTGTCCCGCCATTCTTTCTTTAAATTTACATTGGGTCTAAACACCTGACAGCACTTAGGGCTGATGAGCAGGTGAATTGGATCACAAAATTAGAGGAACAACTGATTGTATACAAACGTGAACTGCTAAGATTCAAAAAGGAGAAATTAAACAAGGTGACTGCCGATTACGATCAGCATAACGTATATCAGTGGCTTTCCGGCACCAACAAAAATACATATGAAAAGCGACGACCATTCTTTCGACGAGGACAAAGGAGAAATAACGGTGACACTGAATCATCCACAGAATTTAATAGCACCGCAAGTGACAACAGCACAGACAGACCGTCTCAGACAGGTGTTACTACACGATCCAAATATCCAGCCCCTCGCGCCGATGGACGAGACGCGGTGGACAAAATCAAAGACTCCACAAAAGGAAAACGAGGGAGGAAACCATCTGCTCCAAAGGGAAAGAAGTAATTATAAACTTATCCTCTTATGAATTAAGCACTTCTGAGATAAGTGTCTTAAACAAAGGACTATCGTTTGTTCCTAGTTGTACTTTTAAAGAATTTGATTGGCAGGTGGACAAACATAGATTACAGCGGAACTTGAAATTAAAAGAGTTCTTTAATAAACCTGAGAACCAAGTAAAATCATCTTTAAACACAGCACCGACCTCTGCATCAATCATTCCAATGAAAATCCGTAAACTTTTACCTAAGTCGACATTTGATCCAGTGTCGACCAATGCCAGTGTAAAAACTTTTATGAGACGCATTGACCAAGAGGTTATGATATATAACAAAGAACCAGTGGAAGCACATCATAATTTAACCATTGGAGAAAGGCTAGCTTTAAAAAATCTGGCTACAAATGACAATTTAATTATACGTCCCGCAGATAAAGGCGGGGCGATTGTGCTCCAAGACCGACAGGCGTATATTGACGAAATAATGCGTCAACTTAATGATACAGAGACTTACATACCTCTCGAAAAAGACCCTACAACAGCATTTAAACAAGAATTGAAGAATTTACTCACATTGGGTGTCGACATGAAAGTGATTCCTGACGAGTTGGCAGCTGCATTGATCCCTGAGTTCCCCATTGTTCCAGTATTGTATACAATACCAAAAGTACACAAGGCAGTAAATCCACCACCGGGTCGACCCATTACGTCATCGCGGGGATCCCTACTACAATTAATTTCCATTTACCTGGATACTGTATTACAACCGCTGGTTCAGAGACATAAGTACTATCTATTGGACACTACGGCGTTCCTGAAACATCTAACCACGATTGGTAAGATACCTGAACATTCTTGGCTAGTATGTGCTGATGTAATGAGTTTGTATACAGTGATACCGCACGATGAGGGGTGTGAAGCAGTACAAACATTCATGTGTGACAGTGGTCAGTTTGATTTGCCTTACATTGAGTTTTGCATACTATTGTTGAAGTTTGTACTTACGAAGAATTTCTTCATGTTCAATGGGAAATTTTACTTACAGGGCAAAGGTTGTTCTATGGGTGCTGCCGTAGCACCGGCACTGGCTAACATTTATATGTTCCAGATGGAGCAGAGAATATTCTTTGACACATCGGCACTATCGGAGAGAATATCGTCGTATGTACGATACATCGACGATGTATTCTTCATATGGTCGGGTGCCAAGGAGGTGTTAGTTGAATTAATAAAAAATCACAATATCACTGATTGTCCCATAAAATTCACTGCCCGCATTGAAAAAAATGCCATTGATTTTCTGGATGTAGCTATACATCGAAAGGAGGGCGGGGTGTCCACAAAGGTTTTTTACAATCCCACAGACCGTAATACGGGGCTCCATATCACCAGCTGTCACCCAATATCTTTGAAGATGGGGCTTCCGTATTCTCAGATGATCAGAGTGAGAAGGATCAATTCTGAGATTGCGGAGGCTTCTATTCAACTGGATGAACTTGTTGAGAAGTTTATAGCCCGTGGCTACGAAAGAGATTTTCTGGAGAACACAAAAAATAAAGTGTTAAAATTGGACCGTGATAGTTTGCTGTTAAAAAAATCCAATAATACCATGACCAGCAATGACAGATTACCGTATGTCAGCCGTTATAACAACAGTTCAGATCAAGTATCTAAGATCATTAAAAAACAATGGCCCATCATTAAAGCCGATAGGGCATTACCTTTTCACAAAACGTCCATAATGCCCTGTTATACCAGAGGACCCAATCTCCGGGATGTATTGGTCAAATCAGATATTACTCGATATAAAACCAATAAACACTTTCTGTCGGCCCAACCAGGATGTTTTAAATGTACATGTGTGACGTGCCAGTTTATGATCAGCGGTAATTGCTTCAATCATCCACAATCAGGCAAAAAGATTTTTATAAAGCAACATTTAACATGTGACAGTATGTTCGTCATTTATCAGCTTTTGTGTCCGTGTGGTCTTACCTACAGTATATAGGTAAGACCCAATGTAAATTTAAAGAAAGAATGGCGGGACACCGGTCATCCATACGGGCAGCTTTAGCGACGGGGACAAGTGACCAACCTGTCGCCCGTCACTTCATTGAAAAGAAACATACCTTATCAAGTTTAAGGTATCGTATTATTGATCAGGTTGATCGCCCAAGAAGAGGAGGTGATAGGTGCCGGGCATTATTAAAGCGAGAGAGAGAGTGGATATACCGCTTGGGTCTGTTAGCACCCAACGGGTTAAATGAGTATTTATCTTTTTCAGCCTTCTAAAGGAAACCTTTTTTGTCAGCCTTCTAAAGGAAATCTACCAACCCAATATTAGGAATAGCATCGCAGTAACAAAATGAGGTTGTCAGGGCTCCGCCCATACATGCGATAATGAGTTAAAATCGATTAATCGGTTCTATAAAAACTGCTGGTAAACATTTATTGTATGATCATTAACATCGCTGTTTCTTACATTTTTACATGTTTTGTAATTTGGTATTTTTCACGGTAATGTTTGTATTATGCACTTATTTTTGTATTTATCTTTGTATTTATGTATGAATATCTGTTTCACTGCAATATTTTTGTTCTTTTTTTCCTTTATTTCACAGTATCTTCTGATCATAGAATATATTATATGGTGAATTAGATTGGTTGAAGTCATGTAATCACATACGGCTGTGTTCAGTGACATCAGCTCCAATCATTGGATGAGGAGCGGCACCTAACACTTACCTGCACATGGGTGATGCTATATAAGATGTACAGTCACTGCATATTTTGTGTATCCTGATGATAGTGCCGATTAAAGCACTGAAACGTTGACACTAGACAGTCTCCTGTCGTCTTTTCCTGTGTGTCGATAGCTGAGTGCCGCACCCACCCATTCCTTATATATATATATATATATATATATATATATATATTATCTGTATGATATGCAAGTATGGTTAATGTACAGCAGGGGAAGGAAATGTGCTCTTACAAACAGCTATAACTATGCCAGGGCATGCTGGATGTAGTTCCCCATCAGCTGGAGTGCCAGCCAATGCCTTCCCCTGACCCACGCCATTGTACAAATAAAAAAAAGTCCAGTGCTTAGTCATGAGAGCTTCATGGGATTTAAAATGAGCATTTATAATAATAACTGTGACTGGTGTAGAACTGCAAGCAAAACACAAACTGTAAATCCCTGAAGTTTTTAAACAACAGGAGGAGATAATGTAAAGCACAAAATGTACAGGAAATTAAATTTTTTTTTTTTTTAAATCACAATACTGTAGAAGGAAAAGAGAAAATGATTATTATTACATAAACAGAGTTTACACGAAGGTCGTGGTGTATATGGGGGAGCAGGATGTGTGGTGAAAAAGGCCCCCTGGATGAAGAGGGCCAACACTGCATAACCTGCACCCATATCATTCTCAACTGTCCCATTTTCATGGGACAATCCTGTTTTTTGGGACTTTCTCACTGTCACGTCTGTGGGCAGTAGTCACCATTGGTGGCGGTGGGAGGGGGGAGAACCCATGTCCTTAGCTGCTTTGCTTAGTAGAGCAGCAGTGAATAAATGAATAGATGCATGTGCACAGAGTATATTCAATATTTAATGAGACAGAGGGACTGGGCGCATGCCCCATAGTGATGATACCTGGGGCGTGGCTCATGGCATTCCCATGAGGCCACACCCCCTTCTGGTGAGTCCAAAACCTATTTTCATGCAGCTGTGCAAGAGCCCTTATTTCCCCAACAAGAATTTTGGGATGTATGGCCATATGGTTATACTTACCCCTCCGTAGTCCTGTGGTGGCCACCTGCACTCATCTCTACCCTCCCCCCCATCCCGCATCGGTTCTTGCAAGACTGGATCTCTATATAGGTCCCGGCTTCCGGCGCCATCTTCAGTCTGTGTGTGAAATTCAGACAGCACGTATGTGTCCGTGCTGTCTGCAGCAGGAGGGGGACACTATGGGGGCTGAAGGGGGAAAAACGGCAGAGGGGAAAGTGTGCTACTACTACTACTGAGCGGCCAAGGTACATCTCCAAAGGGGGAACTACTGAGCGGCCAGGGTACAACTACTAAGGTGGAACTACTGTGATGGAAACTATACTAAGGGGGAACTACTGAAGGTACCACTATTAAGGGGGCATTACTAAGAGTGCTATTATGTGGGCACTACTAAGGGGGGCCGCTATATGGAACTGCTGTGGGGGACAACTAAGGAAGTCATCATAGTCATCCAGCTACCTTGGTGCAACCTTTTGGCCTAAAAACAATATTGTGAGGTGTTCATAATAGACTGGAAATGAGTGGGAATGAATGTTATTGCGGTTAATAATAGCGTAGGAGCAAAAAAAAATAAAAAGTGTTTTTTATGCTTTAAAAAAAAAAAAAAAAATCAGAACCCAAAATTCAAAACCTTGAGGGGGTGTTTTGGCAAAACCTATTAGAACCCAAAACCTGAAGGTAATCAGAACCCAAAACGCGAAAAGTGGCCGGTGCACATCCCTAATTCTTAAGGAACACACAAAGCAGTATTGAAAACGATTTGCTTTAATTCTAATGTTTTGTTTCACAAATGATTAAACTCAACCGAAAAAGAGCCGGGTAGCCAGGGCCATACAAGTTGTTATTGACCTAGCGCCAGGTAAATATTGGTAATCTTTTTTGAGGAAGACAACATTAAAGTCTGAACAGTCCAATTACAAAACGTAGATTTAGCATTAAGATATTTCAAAGGATCATTTTCAGAACTCTCAACAATGCAATCTTCAGCTCCTTTGGAAAAGAGACCTGACTGTGGGAACACATGCTGCTTCTGTGGAATCTGAGCCCCTCCAAACACTGGGGATCCAAGTCCACCCAAGCTGTGGCTCAGGTGTTCCCGCCAGACTCGGATCACCTACTTCAAAGCTGAATGCCCTTCTGCTGGCGTCTGATTCTCAAGGGATTTGCATCCTATATAAGGTGCAGCATCTTGGTGCCATTATATGGGAATGCATGCTGCTGTATGCTTTGATATACTCTTCTTTGGAACTGCTATTTTTTATTGAACTGAATATATTAATTATATTCCCTGCTTTGGCACTGCTAATTATTTTGATTGAACTGAATACATTAATTCTATATTACTATATTAATTAACTGCTGTGTCAAAACTCCAGAGGAGTAAAGTCTCACAAGAGGCTAAGCTATATGCTGTGCACTACTGTCTCTGCTAATAACTGCTGTGTCCAGACTCCAGAGTCTCACAAGAGTCTGTGCTCAATAACCAGTTCTATGCTATGCTGACTATATTATATTTAATAACTGTGCATGAATAAAAGTACCCTGCTGGCCATATCTTACCTGACTCTGCTGGCCATACTCCACTGTGTATACTGTGTATACAAGTTATGTGACTCTGCAGGCCATACTCTACTCTGTGACTCTGCAGGTTGTACCCCACTATGCATACAAGCACTGTGACTCGGCAGGCAGTACTCCACTGTGTCTACAATTACTGTGACTCTGCAGACCGTACTCCACTGTGTCTACAAGTACTGTGACTGTGCAGGCCATAACCCACTATGTAAACAAGTACTGTGACTCTGAAAACCATAGCCCAGTATGTGTTGTTCATAGCACACAAGTATTGTGGTTCAAGTTAACCCAAGTTTTTTTAAATCAATAAAAGTTTACAACATTTATTAAAACATTTTTTTGCTGTACCCCACTGCGTATACAATTAATGTGACTCTGAAGGCCAGATTCCACTATGTATACAAGTAGTCATGGGTTAAAGTGAGGGGAAATGTGGGTGGAACTGAGTTCCACCACCTCTAATCGTGAGGTGGAACATTTTAACCTCCACATTGGCCCTACACAGTAATTATCACAGAAAAACATTCTAATTTGCAGGGATGCCCAAAACCCTACCACTGGCCCTGTCTCTGCCTAATGGGGGTAGGGACGGGGAGGAAAAAGGTGGCATAGAGAAATGAGTTCTCCCAGCTCTGCATGACCATTTTATGCCCTGCAAGTAGTATACATAATTATTTAACTAATGTGTCCAGAATCTAGAGAACTCAAGTCTCACAAGAGGCTAGGCTGTATGCTGTGCACTGTTGTCTCTGATAATACCTGTGATGTGACCAGACTTCAGAATCTCATAAGGGGCTGTGCTCAGTGCTGTGTCCAGAGTACCCAACTGTGCTTGTGTGGGGCTCCCCCAAAACCCTTCCCCCTCCCAGCGTCTCCCAGCAACCACGTCGCCGGGAGCAAAAGAGTAGGCGACCGGTTCAGAAAGTTGTGCTTGGCTGAAACCTCATGGATATTTAGATTA
Source organism: Crinia signifera (assembly GCF_055691185.1). Classification (NCBI taxonomy): domain Eukaryota; kingdom Metazoa; phylum Chordata; class Amphibia; order Anura; family Myobatrachidae; genus Crinia; species Crinia signifera. Next base: position 98,017,918 of record NC_139221.1, on the reverse strand, counting down.
GACACACTAAACCCACAAGGTCTGAATGAAGCTCTCGATCTGACCTGTATGGACTAGAGTCCTTACACATCTTTCAGGATAACTATAAACCCCACTAAGTGTACCAGTCTACAATCTAATTTCTCCATCAAATTTGTAGAATTTATTCATCTTTGTGGGCCCTGGCTTGACTCGTGATGCATGGATTGGGGTTCCCCCTCCATGACACCATGGAGGTTATTCTGGTTGGTGCGTACATTTCCGTAATCTTTTGGAACGGTCCGCACGCCACGCTGTGCGGACATCATCTGAAGAAACGCCCCCCCCCGGACCTCCGCATATGGACGGACTCACACTAGAAGAACAGGGCGTGTTTACGGACGACATCCAAACCATGCGTGTGCGGTGGACACACACATATTCTGCACGGTCTTACAGTGTTTGCACGGTCTTACCGCGTCAGAACGGACGGGACCCTGGCCATACGCACCGATGCGGTGTATTTTCGCAAAAATCACCACTCTTATCTGAAATCCGAAATCGGTCACATGACACACTTATGCAATTAGGTAACCTCATTAAAAAGAGTTTGTTTGGAATTGGAATCAATTAAATCCTAATACATACTTAAACACATTACTACCACATCCATTACACACATTAACTCTTACATCATGTGAAGTGATATTTTAATCATTGTCACCCCTTTATGTAGCTTTTATGGATGCATATGATATCAGAATTGCACATCAAATGCAATATTCTACAATGTGCTAATTATTAGTAGCACATAATAAAGCAAACTTAACAACAGTTATTAACAGAGGGCGGTATTCAATGTGAATAACGGCGAGGTGCAGCGAATCCTGTTTAGGATTCGCTGCACATTCGCCACGTTCCGGAGCCTCGCCGGCTCTGGTATTCAACGAGTCAGGGGCTCGCTGCCCCTGACCGGCGAATATGAGCTCCTTCGGCGAACGCCGCAGGGAGCCTGAGGACGGTGGCAGGCAGGGAGATGGAAGTCTCTCTGCCTGCCCCAGAGCGTATGTGGGGGGGAGGTGGGCTCCCCGGGTGCCAGGCAGCACAGGCTGCCCCCCGGGGGTGCCAGCAGGGGACCGGGTATATTCACTACACCCGATCGTGCATATGTAACGATCGGGTGCAGTGAATATATGAATATCTAATGAGCGGCTCGGCTCCGGCGCCCCCTGCTGGCTGCTGTGTAAAAAAAAATATATATATATTTTTTTAAATTAAATATATATTCATGTGCTTACAGCACATGAATAAAAATAGCATGCTTCTCCTCAGAATAAAATTCCTGATTTTTTTTACACCAAATGTAAAAAACAAAACACTTTATTTTAAAAGTTCACATTCCACTTCTCCATAAAAAGATAGCGATTGCTACTCGGTGAATCATGGCGAAAAAAACCTTCAAATGTATTCGCCATCTGGTCATTGAATAGGGTGATTCACCGTTTTAGTCAAAAAATTAAAAACATGGCGAATCAGGCTCATTGAATACCGCCCAGAGTGTGTGTGTATTTTGTTGTTTGGATAATGTAAATAGATCTACAATTATCGTACCTTTGTGTCTTGCAAGGATGTATACACTACAACAGGGGTGGCCAAACCGGTCCTCGAGATCTACCAACGGTTCACGTTTTCCAAGTTACCTAGCTGGTGCACAGCTGTAGTCATTACTAACTGTCACGTTTTAAAACCTGCTGCATTCATTCCTACTATAGAGCCACAGGTTGCCTGGAAAACATGCACCGTTGGTAGATCTTGAGGACAGGTTTGGCCACCCCTGCACTACAATAACATACATCTATATACAGTATGTACCTTTCGGATCAGAAAATTATTCTAAACAATTGTTGTAAAAAACACACATACAACTTCAAACTGTGATAAACGTATCATTATGAAAAATCATATTTAAATAATTTAATTAAATTTTTTTTTATAACAGAAGATCTGTCAGATCTTGGAGGTCTGCAAAGACCAGCTGCAGGTGATGGCGCAGTCTAAAGAGGGCCCCACGTACACCCTACTCTGCTTGGGTAGGCTCATCTGTGGGCATGTTAAAGGGGGTAAAATTAGTAATGATATTCATGAATACATTTAACATAGTCATACATAAATGTAATAAATGCAAGGTGACAGGTGTGTGTGTGTGTGTGTGTGTATATATATATATATATATATATATATATATATATGTATATAGAAACATATATAACTATATATATGACACATACATCTATACATACATGCATAAATACTAAATGGAAAACCTGTTTTTTTCCCTCTACCCTTTACTCTCTAGAACACCTCACAGTCATAGTGCTCCTTCTGAATCCAAACCCACCCATGACTAAGCTATGAGAAGCATGTAATGAGCTCCACCAATAACAACTCATCAAAAACCGCTCAGTGTCTGTTCTATGATGCAACGTGGCATGGGACTTAGTCAACTCTCAGGAAGGCACAGTACATTTGTGCAATCATGCATGGCTTGGCTGCTGATGGTCTGCTCCATAAATCATTGTCATAATGCCAGGTAGGTGAAGCTGCAGCACTAACCCACTCCCATGCACCAAATCATTATTAAGACAAAATCAACCAAAAATTATGTTTGCAAAAATACATGCAAATCTCAGGGGGTGGTTAGCTAGAGGAGGGCCCAGGGGCACTGACCACTTGTGACTCCATTCTAAGCCACGCCTGTCCATACTCCATTTATGCCATACTTAATCTAGTTTAGAAATATCAATCAACTGTAAACTCTATTCACCTATATGAGGCTACAGATTGTACGCTTGCAGCAGGGACATGTAACCCTTAGATGAGCACGTCATCCCTTTATTCCAGGATACAGATTAACTACACAGGTTCAGTGGCAGTTAAAATGGACCTGAAAGCCATCCCCACAACCTGTGTAATTAACATGTGTCCAGGATGAAAGGGATGGTTTGGACACCCTATCTAACCCCTAAGTGTGTCTGTTGGTACCCAGTTTGTTTTATGACTGTATACTATTGTAAAACACAATTGAATCACCAGTGCTACATAGCAAATAGTAGACGAAAAAATTAATAATGATTCATTATGTATACATACCACTTTCGGGCGCCTGCACCACCTCACAGGCCTCCTCCTCCTCCTCCGGCTCCACCTCCTCCGGCTCCACCTCCTCCTCTTCTTCCCTGGCCTCCTCCACTGCCACCACCTCCTCCTCCACTGCCACCACCTCCTCCTCCACTGCCACCACCTCCTCCTCCACTTCCTCCCCTTCCTCCGGCACCTCCTCCGCCTCCACTTCCTCCTCCTCCCCTTCCTCCAGCACCACCTCCTCCGCCATCTCCTCCGTCACCTCCTCCTGGGCCTGCCCCGCCTCTGCCTCCTCCTGGGCCTGTCGTGCTCGATCCTGTGCTGTGTTGGAGAAAAGAAACATTAGTGCCAATTAGGGGTCATTGGGGCAGATGTATTAAGCCTTAGCAAGCAATAAATGCAAAGGTGATAAGTAGAGATAAATGTCCAGCCAATCAGCTCCTTACTGGCTTTTATCAAACACAGCCTGTAACATGGCAGTTATGATGTGACATCTGGCCCATTGTATGCATCACAATCAATAATCCTATAGAATTACATATTATATCCACATTACAGGATGTCAAACAGGAAGTAGCACACATATAGTGTATGGCATGTTTAACTCATGATCAGCCAGTTTACCTTATTGGCTTAAAAAAGTTCACGTAAGCAATAATGTACAAATGACCATTTAATGTGTAAACACTCACATTGAGCAATCCTGCCCCTGATTTGCTGGAGCAAATCTGGCTGTCAACGCCTGAGGTCTGACCATCGCCGGTCCAGCTGGGCGATGGTCCTCCGCACCTGGGTGCGGGCGTAGATTCGGCGGCGGGCCGCAGCATAGGCTCTGCGCTTCTGCCGATTAGTGATAAAAGGCCCCGCACGGCCCAGCCTAGTCTCCATAACGGAGACCAGTGCCCTGAGCTCCGCAAGAGAGAATGGGGCTGCTCTCCCATAGGCCGCCATCTTAGCAATGGCGCAATACAAGCAATCATGTCCTGTAATTGGTTGTTCACAGTGATATTTGGTATTAACTTTATTGTTCATTTTTACATTAACAGCGTGTATGCGCCACAACAAACGGCTAAAAAATTGCATCGCAAAACAACACTTGCTGTAGGTTTGCATCGCTGAGCTGACCTTGCCATTACTTAGTATCTACAAAACAGACAGGGTGAAAGAAGTTGGGAAACCATTATACTCACCAAACATGGCTGAAAACAACAGGTGAAATAGTGTGCAACAATATCCAGTTACACATAACTCTACAAGGTACTAAATTAGACAGCCTTATTAGTGTGAAAGCAATACACCAGAAACATAGCAAATAGTGCAATACCTTTTTCCAATATTAGGCCATGGTGCCATGTAAACACTTACCTTATACTGGCCCACACTAGAGATGTGGATTCAAATGTACCTAGCATCAAGCCAGTATTGAGAGACCTATCACATGTGATTTGGATGCAAGCACTGATTACTATTGCCTGAGTTGTGGAGTGGATAAACATATGGAATGGGTTAGTGTCATTTGTTGTACATACCAAACAAGTGCACAGTACAAATGTACATTCACATATAGATTTTATGTGTGGCCAAAGTTGTAGGTGTTTATTGTTGTTCAAATCTGCCAATAAGTACAAAATCAGACTTATAAACTATGCCTGGTTTTGAACTTTTGTTTGTCCGCTGGTATGTGCGTGGCCTAAGCGCCGCACGGTGTACGTACGGAACGATGCCGTACGGAACGCAGGGTGTGGCTGATGTACGCCAATGACAGAAATAGTATATAAAGTTGTGCTAGAAAAACAAAATGTTGTTGCAAACATGGCTGGTTCTCAATCTGAGGGAGACCAAGAGTACCAGGAACTCATGGCTCGCCTGGACTCCAGCACCTCCTATGTGCCCCTCACTACAGACCAGCCAGTGGGAGAAGAGCAGGCAGCTGGCCCAGCAACATCAGGCCAATCTACAGATGCCCAATCTGCAGCTGGGCCATCTTCTGCCTCAGCAGAATCATTGGGAACACAGCAGGTGGCTTCCCAACAGAGTAGCCTGGCCAGCACTTAAAGTACAGCGACAAGTGGCCGTGGGCGTGAGAGAAAGAGGCCAACAGAGGAACCAAGCAGCAGGAACATGGCATTCGAACCGCAGGAGCTTGCCATACTGGTACCCCATGCACGGGATTGGATAGAGTGTCCACAGGACAGGTTGACACACACAAGGAGATGGAAGATTTGGGAGGACATAAATGTGGAGATTAATGCGGTAGCTCCACAAGTTCGTGAGGCGGAGCACGTGAAGAAGAGGCAAGTTCAAGTGTGTTACATTTGAGTAGAACAAGACCAGTAATGTTTTTATTAGATGTTAGATGGAGTTGGTAAATGGTCGGTCACGTTGCTAGCAGCAACAGACATGATTGCCATGTCACTTAGTCGATAGTTATTGTAGGGTGAGTGTGAATGTATCTTCTAAGGGTTGGTTTTATAGTTTAATATAATGTAAGTTATGTGGAATGAAGCACATGTTGTAATCTGTAGCAGATTGCAATGGCTGCTACAGCAAACATCAGAAGTGACATGTAGTAATATGTAAACTTTGGTTGCAGGTGGCACGACTTCAAAACCAACCTCAAGAAGAAACTGACCAAACGGTGGGAACACAGCCACACCTCTGGGGCTGGCCCCATGCCAGGCTCCTGAAGCTCACCCTCCTGGAGGAGATGGCTGAGTGCTGTATAGCAATTGAGGAGGTCCGGGGGGGTGAGCACCATGGATAGTGAGGCCCCAGTGGACGTTTTTGTTTCTCTTTTAGAAGGTAATTTGTTTGCATGGCATAAGTGGTTTGTACTATTTTTCAAGGAATGTGTTGTAATTGTACGTTTCTCTTTCTTTCAGCAGCATCCCCATCATTTGGTCGAGAATCTCTTGAGGAGGTGGAGGAGTCAGTGCCACCTGCCACCAGTGGCAGCCATGTGCAGCAGCAGCAGCCAACGGCCACATCGGATTATCACAGGTGGGTGCAGATGCTTCGGCAGATTCACCAGCAGGGAGAGTTAGCATCAGAGCGGATGTATAGGACCGAGGATGTCATGCAGGGTATTGTCAGCACCCAGCAGGCAATACTGGGAGCCAGCAGGCAAATGCTGACACCCAGCAGGCCATGGCTGGCACCCAGCAGTCCATAGCTGCCAGCCTGCAGGTGCTGGCAGATCAAGCCCTGCGCCAAAATGACCTCCTCCTCCACCATAATGAGCTTATGGTGGAGCTAGTTACCACCAATATGGCCCTATTGTCATTAGTTTCTGGTGCATTTCCAACACCAGCACTCCCTGCTGGCAGAGGGGGAACACCACCCCCCCCCCCTTCACCAGCATCTGCTCCACCTGGCCCACCATCCCAACGTGGCTGTGGCCGAGGAGCTGCTGCACGTGGCAAGGGCCCTACCACAGCCAAAAAGTGCCGCAAATGAACTTGTGTCCGCATTAATCTCCACCCTTATGTCTTCCCAAATCTTTCATTTAGCTGTGTGTCAGCTTCCTGTGTCCAATCCCGTGCACAGGGTACCCACATTTGCCCTCGGTTTGAATGTCTTGTTTGGTTCCCCTGTTCCCCTCTTTCAGCTACCATTACCGTGTGCTGTACTGTACTTGAAGTGTTGGTGCTATACTTTTGTTGTGAAGCCACCTGATGTGTTCCTAATGATTCTGCTGTGGCTATGTATGTAAATAATACATTGTTTTATTTTTATTTATTTTTCTACATTCCTGGTATGGTACCTTTCATTTGTTGCATGTGTCCAAAAACATGCTTTTTCTATTTTCTGTTTGACCTTAGTGTAATAAATTTATATTTTGATCCCCAAATGTGTGGCAAATACTCTTTATCAAGACCCAAGAAAAACTGGCAAACAATTTTTAAAACATAAAAAAAGCAATAACATAATCACAAATTATACAAATTTTGGTTGCCTGGTTGATAGAGATGTGTACTCACATTGGAGAATATTCCACTGGTGTAAGTGCTGAGGTAGGAGGGTGAGAAGTGATATCCGGGCCCACTGCATATGTGTGGGCAATCAAAGAATTGCCCAGCGAAGAAAATGTGGGTTGTTGAGATGGGATGGGGACAGTGCTGGTGGTCAAAGTTGTGGGATGAATCCTTGATGAAAAAGTCATGTGGCTACAACGCTCCAAATCAACAAGGATGGCATACCGCAAACCTTCATGAATCAAGGATGCTAAGTAGGTACATTGATCTGGTGGCAGGTTATGCATTTCAGATTTGGTTTTTGGTAGGTCCTGCGCACTGGGTTTTGTTGTGCGTTGCCAGCTGCTGCACTGGTCCGGTGACTGGTCCGGATTGTTTGACAAATGTTTTTTCTGTTGGTAGTGCTGCGCTTTGCTCCTTGGTGTGGTGTGTGTAATAATGAATGGTATTTGATGGGTGGTTCAAAATTACTTTTTTAATTAAACAAGGTGCAAAAAAGATTATACAAGGTGCAGAAAACATTGTAAATTTTACATAACGTGCAGATAATATACATATGCAGATTGTTGTGGGCAGTGGTAGATGTTATGTCCAGAGTTCCTTTGGGGAGCGTAGCGTCGACCAATGTTGTACGGGCTCACCCGCGGGTGGGTCAGGTAGCGGCGTCCCGCTAGCCTGTGCCCTAGGTGTCCTAGATATCCCTGGTTCGGTGGTGGGTGGTGGCAAAGTTCTTGGGTTGCCTTGCGGTGCCCAGACTTGCTTCGCAGGCAGGAGTGCAGTCAGGGAAGTTGATGGTGCTTTTCCTATAGACGCTGTAGTTGTGAGCGGCCCTCTGGGGTGTCCTTCAGTCAATGCCCGCACTGGCTTGCTGTGGTCGGACAGGGTGGTGTGTATGGCTGGTCTAGGCTCACCATGTGCTGCCTCCCCATGGGTGGGTTGTAACTCGTCGGAGGCTGGATGGTGTCCTGCCACCTCAGGTGTTGCCTGCTGTGGGTACCACTAGCGTGGCGTGTCTGGCAGGGGTCGCGGGCAATGTTCCCGCTAATTTTACGAAGGCTGCGTGCGGCAAAAGATTTTGGCTGTGCAACTTTGGAAGGAAATTTTAATTTTTGTGCATCACTTATATATAACTGGAAAATGACGTTCAGGATTTGTGTTAACTTTACTTCAAAATTATATTAAACATTTAAACATTCAAAACACAGCACACAATGTAGTTAATGGTTGAAACACACAATAATTGAGTCCACAACTGCAAAAAGGGACCACTGCTGGTTTGTGCGCTCTGTTGTAATGTCTGTGCGCACGCTCGGCAAATTGTGTGCGCGCGCACACGCGCACAGCTTAGAGGGAACACTGGTCGCGGGCGGGTGATACTTGCCGCCCATAGTTTCCCACCTACGGACCTGTCAGTACTCACCTACCCTTGATCCTTTCTGGGCTTCGGCAATATTTTTGCAAAAGCATGTAAAATACTGGAAACATGTATGCTATATTTTATACATTGTCACCAAAACATAGCGTACATCTAGCCTATATTGTACATGCTGCCATACATGTTGGCTATACTTTGGCGGCAACATGTAAAATATAGCATACATGTACTGGGGAAAAAACCAACACCGAGCTCTTGCTACGGTCCTGGTTCCCAAAATACGGGGGACAAAATGGTTCATACAGCCATCATGGTAATTCCAAAGCTAGGAGACACTTATTATATAAAGCGTTATCTCTGTGGATTGTCAGCCTGGGCCAAGTCCCTGGGGGAGTGGTGACCCCTCCAACTAAGGATTCCCCCTCCTTCGGGGTGCCACTAGCCCAGGCTGAAGCCCAAGGCTGCCGGTGATGCCCCTGTGCAGTAGGTGCCAGGCTGATTGTAAATAGTGAAAACATTGGTGGCCATTGCCTTGGCATTGATGGCCAGTGCCTATATAATTAAGCATTGGTGGCCAGTAACCTAACATTGGAAGCCAGTAATGAAACATTGATGGCCAGTGCCCTTACATTGGTGGCCAGTTGACTTATAATTAAACTTTGGTGGCCAGTGCCCTAACATTGGTGGCCAGTGCCCTTTTAATTAAACAATGGTGGCAAGTGCACTAATATTGTTGTCCAGTGGCATTCTATGTACTTTCCAGGCATTGGTGGCGAGTAGCATTCCTAAACTTACATCAAGAATGTAGAGATCCATCCTCCTGCAGCAGCTCCTCTGTGCGTCTCCAACTGGTTTCACTTTAGTTTGAAAACTGTCACAGTCATCAGGTGGTGGGTGGCCGTGGTGGCAGGGAGGGTCCGGAGGTGAGTGGTGGGTGCAGCTACAGGGGACTGTATCGTTCATGCCATTTGTCACACATCCACATTTAGAGATGTACGCAAACAGTATGAACAATTTTGGGGATTGATCTACATGTCTGGCCAACCTCAAAATCGTTAACGGTGCGTGGGGGCACACATTGTTAACAATATTAGGAATACACATCAGAATCCCCTTTCTGAACGATATTGGTGCCTATGTCCTCTAGTGTGTATGGGCCTTTAGATTATCTTTCCAATCTGGTTGTTTGGAATGAAAATCTGGGATTTTTTGGGATGAATTACAAATCAACCATTTGCTTCCAAAAGCTGGAAAATGTACAAAAGCAGTCTTCTGCATAAATTGATTTAAACAATTTGTTGAATGACCATTTTTGTCTGTCTGCCATGTTTAGGAGCAAATGATCAATTGTCTTTTGCTCAAAAATTTTTTTACAGCTTTGTATTCCAACCAGCCAGATTAGAAAGATACATTTATGATGTGTGTACACCTTAAGTAGGTTTTTGTATAAGTGTAAGATACTGTATTAATGAAAACTATAAGAATTATCAACTGGTAGGCATATTATGTATTCCCTGTTCAGGTAGAAAAATGAACATCAAGACCCCCTTGATGACCCCCACTCATTTTGATTGATCTCAGCCAGGACAACATTACAGATTTTTTTTTTTAAACAAAACACAAAAAATAAATATGCTAGTGCTTGGCTAGTGCTAGTGCTAGACCCAAATTGTCCAATTGTAAAGCACAATTGAACTTATTGTGTATGCAAATAAAATACAATTAATTTTATATCGAGATTGGTGGTTTGTAGTAGGATGAAAGAAGAACAGGTTCATTTGTAGCGGTTTCAAGTAGCTGAGCAAAACTGATCTTAGCCGTGCTGTATCGACGCATCCGGGGAAAGAACTCTAGGGCCAAAAGTCAATTTTTAACTTTGATTTTTAAATAAACAATACAATGTGCAATTCTAAATTAACAATTCATCAGAAGTGGAGAACTTAATCTTTAAAATGGTTCTTCATTTATTGATTTTGGTTAAGTATGAAGGGATAAAAAGGGATCGTCACCATAAGTCACCTTATAGAAATAATATATATGATGGTATCTGCTATATACTGTTGCAATTTTATGACAAATTAATGGTTGTTTGAATCATAGATTCTACTGTAGACACTTGCTGAGAATAGGTTACTCTTGACATTGGACTGCAATATTAAATGTTTTGATCAAAGTATGAGAAAATACTAACTGGTTTCATTTTGTAAATAGGCACAAGCAGTTTCTTTTCGTGACATCCTATAAAGCAGTGGTTCCCAAACTGTGTGCCGTGGCACCCTGGGGTGCCTTGGGACCCTTGCAGGGGTGCCTCGCGTTGGTGGTCCAGGACCAATTCATGTTAATTGTTGTCAATGTAATAGGCAAAACCAGTGCTTGTGGCTGCCAATCATAAGTGTTGTGGACAAACAGAAGCAAATCCAGTCCCTCACTACATATATAAACCTAAAGATGTTATATAAGCAAAATGTATTTAATTTCTCCATAACAAACTTTTGGCCCAGGGGTGCCGTGGATAGAATTCTGATATTATCAGATACTGTGATTCTATAAAGTTTGGGAACCACTGCTGTGAAGCAAAATAAGGATTAACATTAAAATGGAGAAAGAAAGAATGCAATGTAATATAAGTAAAAAAGTGAAAATTATGGTAACAGTTCAATTTTCAATAACATTTTAATTAACTGTTGATTGGATGGTAATAAAAAACTCAGAAGTGAAACGGCAACAAGAATGGAAAAGAAGTTTTATGAAAGTTTATCATTTTTGTTAACAATTTAAACTTGAATAAAAGCTATTACAATGAAATGAAACAAAACAACATGATAAGTGTGTTGGCACAGCAGGAGTTAGACACAAGTCATTAAAACCTTTGCAACCGCTCTGATACTTTTCACAAGTTCCTTCTTATTTTTGTCTTTGAATGTTCAGTTAAAATGTTTTAGTTAAGTAAAAATAAACATTTTTAATTTTAATAATACACATATCAAAATAGGTCAAACTGAATTAATGACATGGTATTTGATATAGATGAATGTTATAAACAGCAACTATTGGTTTGACATATATAGGAAAAATACGGGATACATTGTTAATTAATATTCACTTCTGTTTTAGCAAAATGCAAATTGATTCAGTTCCAAACACCTTTGTTTGTTAAATCATCACCAGAAGTAAAAGACTCTAAACCACTAGCATCCTTGTTGTTAGACAAGGAAATTGCAGAAATGTGCTATAGCCTGTTCTAGAGCTTGGATGATGAGTCAGTTTGTTATTTAAGCTTTTGATTAAAATTTCTTAAACTTTTAGAAGTTTCTTTTCTACTTTTAAAGTTTTAAACATTTTGCATAGGCAGGGCCAGAGCAAAGTTTTTCCGTACCCTAAACAAAATGTCATCTTACTGCTCCCACCGCCATCCAAACCCTGATAATCCTTAATATTATGTTAGTCAGACTCAAGGGGCATCTCCCTATTCTGAAACCCTTAAGGCCCCTTTCACACGCTCCGGCTCCTTCCATGCGACAAAACCCCACACGGCCAAAAGCTGTGCCACACACAGTAGTTAATAATGGACATGTTTGCACATTTGCAGCCGGATCCCACCACTGGAAAGGACGGCTGCCGGGCTGTGGCCATCCCCTCCATTGTAAACATCTTAGTGCGGCATGGCTTCTTGGCCATGCAGGGTTTCACCGCCCGGCAGGAGCCGGAGTGTGTGAAAGGGGCCTAAGCAGCTGCCTACTGGTAGATCCAGCCCTGGAGTAGTGAAGACATTGGCAAATTTAGCACTGTGCAAAACTTTCCAACATTACATGAAAATATCTATTGCAGTATGAGGGAGAACAGCTTAAATATAAAGTTACACATGAAAATCCTAATTTTCACTTTTTCTCCATGGAATTACCTTAATACTACCATAGTGGCAATACTACTACAGTAGTTAAAGTACAGTAAGGCATTGTAGCATATGTCTACTACAGTATATCAAAAGCAAATTTCCACAAAAGCACTGTAGTTACAGGAACTAATTAATTAATGCAGATGCTATTATTATTATATTTAACTAATGACAAATTATATACTGTACGGTACATTCCTATAATAAGTAACCTAACAATGAACCATCACTATCCTACAGTAGTTTAGATATTATCAAATAGCGTACTAACTATAGTGGGCACCTAACTAACATATAAGTACCTAAACAGGCTTCTGAAAATTTTTCTAACACAAAACAAAGTCTGTGTGCACTGAGCTGGCCTTTTCAATCTTTAGCTTGCTCACATCATTAGGAATGACCAACTTTGCCATGGAGCAGGAACTTGGCATACATTATGACTATCGTATGGGTCCATCTTTATGTAACTAATATATAGTTACCGTAAATATAAAGTACGTACAGCCAATCTGCATTTTTAAAAAGGACATCAAAATCAGTGTCTAAATTTCTGGTAGTTCTATAGTGTGAATGTATATAATGTAAAAGTACTTTGCAATTCTTGAATACTTTATTAGGATTTGGGATGAAATGCTTACATTCAAATCAGACTATATTAATAGATGTTGGATGGATAGACAACGTTTGTCAATCATCAGTGGAAATATTGGCAGTTAAGGTATTCAATCCTGACCAGGACTCGCAATCCTGGCCCGGATTCGCCTGCTATAGACCCACCTCTCTATTCAGGTGAGCCTGTATTGTCGGAAACGTCCATGGATTGTCAAATTTGCTGCCAATTTTCAACAAAATGGACACTTTTTTGCCAATCCTCTGACTTTCCGACACTCAACAGTGAATTCTGGCTGTCAAGTTACAGTTGAGAGAAACAAAAACAACCAGGGATTTTGACAGTCGGAATCCTGTATTAAATACCCCCCTTAATCTGGAAAAAAAATACTGCTAGTTACCTTTTACAGTAAATTATACATTATGTTATTAGCAATTCTATAATAAACATAAAAGAAAAAAGGAAAAATGTATTTAGTGATGAAAAAGAAACATTGAGGGGAAAGCAAAAAACGACAGGATTTGAAAGACCCTTCAGTTATTTATTGTTTAACTTTTTTTGCTTAACTTTATGAACAAAACATATAAATCTACATTCTGCTCATATTGTTTAAGAAGATGGAAGAATTTAAATAACCTGGCATGAATTCCATTGTTATAAATATGTAATTTTCCCATTGAAATGCAGCACGCAAACGTGAAAAAACTGGGCTTCAGAATCAGAATTTAGCAGGTTTATATGATTGTTTGGCCGAAGGCAAAAGTAATAAAATCTACATTTACGCACCATTGGGGCTTATAGAATGAAGACATCTGCATTATTATATTAAAATCTTCCATAGTGTAATAAATACAGCTGACAGTAGTGCATGACATCCTTTATGAAAAATATGTTGATAGCTGTTCAATCTTAAATACTGAAGAAGCTCATAATTAAAATTTTATGTGTCTAGTTTGTAGCTAAATGCTCAACAGATGTCCATATTATTGTTCACTGTTGGGCATAGGAAATACATATTTTACTTAAAAACCAATGAAAAACTACATGCAGGCATTTTATGATGCATTAATGTAATGGAGGTCTTTATTTCTACAATAAGTAAAGTATAATCCAGAGATGTCCTTATTGGCAGCGATATGGCACAGTGTCATTAATCAATTATTGAATACAAATTCACATCTTGCTCGCAGATACAGTATATATATTTATATGTGCTAATTAATAAAAGAAAACATTGATCAGACAAAAGGTGGACATGTTTATTCCAGTTCAGTTTTATATTCTGGCAAACAGCACACAGCTAGACATCTGTATTGTAAAGGGGTGTGGTATAGGGGTCCGACAGACGAGATCCCGACAGTCATTATCCCGACGTCGGGATCCCGACTGGCCGGACCCAGACAGCATGGCGAGCACAACAAAGCCCCTTGCGAGTTCGCTGCGCTTGCCACGCTGCGGGCACTGTGGCTCGCTCCGCGAGCCACCTATTCTGTTCTCCCTCTATGGGGGTCGTGGACCCCCACAAGGGAAAATATCCGACTGCCGTCGGGAACCCGACTGTCGGTGTTTGTCCTTTAAATGTTTCTCTGCTGACTGGCAAAAGGGGAGAGCTTCTAGGAGTTATTTAAAAAATAGGGTGTAGGGAAATATGCATCACAAAGATGCAAGGGATGGGCTGTCTGGTGAATTTCCTGGATTAAAGCAATGTCATCTTTTAATGATTTCAGTGAGATACGTGCGCTAGTCCTCTTCTCAAGGGGGTTTTAACCCTCTAGTTTTAATAGAGAGAATATGCAAAGAACTAATTGTAACCCACTCTATATTACTTTGGAAATGTGGGTTGCTAGATTGCAATACGTGCCTCCACCCAAACTATTTTATTTGTATGAAACTTTAACCTAGGCTGGTTTGGGACAGCATTCCTATGATATTAAAGGGTTGCATTGATCTCACCTAAGACATGTATTTGTATACAGTTTACTCCTGTTTGATTTCTTCTGTTTCTGTTCTCTGGGTTTTTCACAATAGCAACAATATATCAATTATTATTATTATTATTATTATTATTATTATTATTATACACTCTTTAACATTTGTATCATAACTGCTCAACTATAAATCACAATAAATGGCCTATACAGTTCTTCTATTGCAAGTAAAAATACAACACACAAACCACAATGTAAATACCCATGTATTATCAGTCCTTAGAAATTACTACTGAAGTAGGATGGTGCACGTAGAGTTGGGGCCCTTTCATTAAGATTCCAATTTATATATATCTTCCTTCCTTTACAAAAATGAATAACTCCACAATGGTGAAGGAGTCTCCTGTACTGTATGTAGTTAAAGTTATCTCCTTTTCTTTTAAATAAGCTTGGATTAGATTAGAAGGTTAGTGCTGAAACCCGCTCTATTACCTTAAAGACTTAATGAACTAATGTTACAATACTTCTGTTAACAGTTCAGTCCTTTCATATTTGATTCCCTATTAAGGTAATTCAATTGTTACATCAGAAAATTGTTTTCAGTCCAGTAGATAAGATGTTTTGGTAACAGTCAGTCAGGGCCGGCGCTACCCACTCAGCAGCTCCTGCAAAACAGGGAGGCGCCATGCTGAAAAGGCGCTGTCTGCCTGCCTGCTCTGCTAAAGCTGCCTCAGCCCTCACTGTCACTGCCTCCTGCACGCCGCCCGCAGCACCTGTCTGACAGTGGTCAGCAGTATGGAGAGGCTGAGCAGCTCCATGCACCGCGCACACACTGTCCTCCTCCTGCAACCTGCCCCCTCTTCTTCACGGACACTTGCGCTGAGGCATGTAGCACTGTCTGTGAATGGCTGGATGACATGTCATGTCCAGATCCGCCCCCTACCCATTGCTCCCTGCGCCTGTCAGCTGTCAATCAAATGATGAACAGGCAGCAGCGCCTGCCTCCCCTTCCTTCCCTCTTCTCAGTGTGCTGTGCCAGTGCCACTGCCAGTCCTAAACACTCCACCCTCTCTATCTCCTCCCCTCTTCTTCCATCTCCTTCTTTTCTCCCCTCCTTTCTCCCTCAGTCTCGAGAGGGGTGTAATGGCATCCTCAGCAATCCTCATCTTCAGATGCAGCAACTCCCCTAAGTCCACTCCTTTAGCAGACTGCTGAAATTGTCTCTTTCCACTAAAACTACATGGTGCTCCTCTCTGCTCTGGAACTCCTGCTCCTCAGCACCGGCTAGACCTTAGCTACCTTCTGCGCTAACAGTCATCAGGTGGTCATTGCTGGTCATCCTGCACATTCTCCTCACTGCCCTTTACTGGCACCTCTTCTCCAGCTCTTGACTGCCACTACATTTACAGCATAGCTCTCCTGCCAGTCTCACTCAGGCAGCCATCAGGTCTGCTCTCTCAGAGGAACTGCCACCATACTCAAGCCCCACCCACTGGCAATCACACCACCTCACAATGGATGATTGACAGTTGGGACACACAGCTTCTAGCATCTTCTCCTCTGCCCTGGTCACTAATGTATACACACAATTTTTGACCTATACCTCTGTACACATACACTGTTTTGTTTTTTTCTAGTGTATATACACATCTATATACATATACAAGTACATTTTACCTCATAAACACTACACTAATTACAGTGTTACAAAATCATACAGTAGGTGTGTTTTGTACCTAACTCTCAGTGGCTGATAACCACTATGCAGAATTTTGCTGTGAGATGTTTCACCAATAGCAGTAGCCTTTTCTAGGAACAACACTTTTCACGTACTTAGTTACCAGCTAAATTAGATCTCAGTAGGCATATTTAGTATAGTCTATGGCAGATATTCTATTATTCTATTATCTGCGGATAAAAAATCAGGGCATATTTGTGCACCAAGGCATGGCTGTGATTCAGCTCCTTTAGGGCGTGATGTATTAAAATACATTGCCGCCCTTCGCCGCCCCCCCCGCCACGATGCTGCCGCATATGTACTAACATATGCGGCTGGCATCGCTTTGCGGTGACGGAGGCCCCCCTCGATACCTGTACACCGGTGTGCGGGGGGTCTCCGTCACCTCCCTGCCACCACGCTCTCCTCTCACGCCGAGGACAGCTATGCATGCTGTCCCCGGCGCTTCCTCCTCCCCCCTGCAGCCGGAAGGATGTCCGGCTGCTTCACTAGGGGGAGGCAGGGCTTACCTTCCGGGGTCCAGGAGGACCCTTCAGGAAGGTAAGCCAGAGGGGGGGTCGTCGAGGCGGCGGGTTTGCGTCGGCGTCGGCGGGCGGCGAAAAGAAGCCCATAGGCTTCTATAGGGTATCGCCACCCAAAGGTGGCGATACCCTTCAGTGCGGTATAATTTTTGATACATTGGAAAATGCGGTAAAACCAGGGTTTTACCGCATTTTCCATTTGATACATCTCGCCCTTAGGCAGGTAAAAGTGTGCACCTAAAAGCCATGATAAGTGGTACACCACCAGGGCTAAAAGGATAAAAGTGTAAGAGGGAGGATGTGTTTGGGAGACTCACAGCTATGGTGTCTCATAAAGTACATGATAAATGATACACACAGCACACATGGCTGACCAGTTCAGGAAGCAGTTTTCTGCATCTGGGAAATATGCATTTGGGATGTCATGGATGGGGTGGCATAGGTCTATTCTTTTCTGAGGTATGAATATGTAAAAGGGACCCCTGTTTAAGATAAATCTGTTGTACCCAGTATGGAGTAGTTGTAAGTGCTGATATTAATGATTACAACAGTGGGTCTGTTTGCATCCAGGTTCCTGCATTAGCATTTAGTAATACATCTTGCAGCAGTGACCATCTGGACACTACGTTTGTGGCTAAGATTCAGATTAATGGAGCAATTTAGCTCCATAAAGCAGCTGTTGCACAAACAGTGATACTACTACTGTACTTAAACATCAGGGATCCTTACAGGTGCCGGATCTTCTCATGTGTATGCATGACCTGAAGTCACACAGTCACACAGCAACAGATTACTGTTGGTGGTGGCCTGAGCCGGTCTAGCGTCTTGTTACTGGTGTGTGTGACTGGGTGCAGGGGGATCTGCCGGTCCTGGTGATGGTTCGGGCCCCATAGCAGCTGCACCCCCTACACCTTTGGTAGTTATACCCCTATTAACACACCTGCATCTTTTGCACCACTCCCTGTAAGTGCCCTAAATGGTCACTGACATTTAATCCCTGTGAGCAGCAACGCAAAGGTACTTTGCTGCATGAGCAATGTGACTGCATCACATCCATAGTTGGTGGATAATTAATTTAACTGAGTAAATATTGGCATTCTGTAAATATTTAAATCAGGGTTGAAGTTGGGGAACTTTCATTACTTTACTCATTTTAAACCTATTTATCCATTAACTTCCAGCTTTAGCAGCTGCACAGTGAATCAGAAAAGAATTCCATAGTCTACTCAGTAAATGTCATTTTCTATAGGTCTTGACATCTCAACAAGGAACGAGGGAGGGTATCACTTTTATGCTGATTGTGAATGATCGCTGTGCATTCCTAGAACTATTAGTTGTTTAGTAAAGTACCTCTGTGATCTCCAGTGTTAAGTGGTAGTCAGTACTGAAAAAACTGTATGTTACAGTAGTTTGGTTACATCCCTGCTTTTTAATAAAACACCTAAGCTTAAACACATGTATATTTTCAGACAATATTGCAGAATTTGAAAACAAATAGTATCACAAATATTGCAGTATTTGTTGGGTTCATGTTAAACCATTAAGTGGAAATTCAGGTGCTGATTGTAGTTAAGACAAAAAAAAAAGAAAAGAATAGAAAGCGAAGATCTGCACAGATGAGCAGCCTAATGCTTAGGTGCAAATGTGTGAAAGGCTTATAATACTTATAATTTGCATATTTTAACATCTGTGGAAACCAATTTGCAAGGAATTATTGCATCATATTTTTAGAGAATATTATGGTAATACTCAATTTCTCACTTAGTTTTTTTCCACATTTACTGCATCTTCAATGGCGTAAAGTTATATTACATTGACTAAAAGCATGTGTTAAAACACATCATTACAATATACTGAAGAATTAAACACACATCTATGAACATTTATGTAAGTATTGGAAAAATAAGTTAGTTAAATCCAAATGCTTAGTTCACATTACAGATTTTTAGTTAGGTTATTGTAAGTTTAGTTAAAAGTTTTAATGGAATCAATCTTATCTTTAAGTGTATATATATATGCAGGGCTGCCAAGAGAAATCCTGAGCCCCAGTACATCAACTTCCAGGGGCCCCCATGGGGGGGGGGGTTGTGACCACGGCATGTTAAGGGCGTGTTTAGCACATGAGAAGAACCCACTCACAGAACTATGGCAAGCATGCCTCCCAGCAGCTCGGTCATAAGTATTATATATATATATATATATATATATATATATATATATATATGGAGAAAAGTGGGGTATTCAGGGTGCGCTAAATAAACCTTATACAATTCGGACTGTACAATTCAAATGTTTAAAAAACAATTTATTAAAAAAATGCTCACAGGAGCATAGCAGTTTAAACACAAGGTTCAATTACAGATACTGTGAACTGGAGGTATGACAATCTGTATGTACACAAGGTAGATGGATGTCCATAAACGACAAATGTGCCCAACGCGTTTCGTCGTTCGCACGACTTCCTCAGGGGCATGGCATAATATGATAGTCACACTGTAAATAATAATACAAAACATCAATCAAATGTATGTTTATATGTTGTACAGAAATTCATTAAGACGTATAATACGAATAAAAAAGGGAGCGACAGGTGTAAGGAAAAAAGGACAAAGATATAAAATTGAAGTGCATAGATCCTTCTGGATCACATACCGGAATTGTAGTAGAACTCTAGGATAATCCTAGGTAGCGCAATGTTTTTTGGCTGTAGAGGTTTGTTGGATCTATAATTATAGACGTGGTATCCTACAATGGGAACCAATAGAATCCTCCATAAAACATCAATCAGAACACAAATGTGGTTGGCGGGGGGGACAAATTGGAAAAAAACAATACATACCACTGGCCGTAGTGTATACGGGTATAGAAACAAATATTCTTGATGAAAGAAAAATGTTATCTGGTGATAAAAAATATGGCTCCAATTAGATGAAGAGCATGAAGAGGGGTTACAGAATCTGACTGCCATAAATTAACTACTGCTGTGTTGGCGTACATGGGTTATCAGCATAAAAACATCTAATTAGGATGTCTGCAAGTTGATCAATGCATAAACAATATATAGGTATAAACCATTTGATACAAAACTTTTTCCAAAAGGTACAATAAAAATGCATATATTGACACATAATGGCCCTATCATGGCCAAATACAAAAAAATGGAGAGTGTCACTTGCTAGTATTGAGCTGCGACATCAAAGCTTCAGTTACAGGTGGGTAAAAGTGAACCACTTACTTGGTCTTTCAGTCAGAGTAGTGAACTGCTAGGCTCCACAATGGTGAATGACTGAGAGAGAGTGAGCTGGGTATATATAGTGAAGGACTAAAACGTCACTTCCTGTTACCTGTGTTTAATCAAAAATGTAAAAAACCTTTTTATAGGTGTCTGGTGTGTTTAATAAACGGCTGTACAGCTAAATGCCTTAGGCGCCACATTAAGGGTGTGGGTTACAACGTGGGGAAGTTATATCCCCATGAGAACTGTTGTAAATAAATCTGTTGGAACGCATGGCGATTCCACCATGCGTTCCAGTGACATCATTTCCGCTCCAGCGGGTGTAAGCGCGATGTGAGGGGAGTGTTAATAGATGACGGGTGGAACGCTGTATGCGCTCCAGCACTGAGCGCTATCAGCGTGCACAAGAATGTGTTTAAGGGGATCAGGTGCCGTCCTTGTGGAGCGCAATATGCGTTCCAGAAAGTGGACATAGGGGAAGTGTATAGCTGATCTAAGCAACTACATTCTAGGTGGAGGGGAATGCGGACATCCGGTGTGTGGAACGCAATGCGTGCCACAGTGTGAATCACTGCCTTAATGAATATAGATGGCTAACAATTAAAGTATTCCCTAATTTACAGAATAATTATAATGGACTATTAGGATGTGGAAGTGTTAAAAAATGAAGGTGATCTAAAAGGGCTTGAAATGAATGAAATTGAGAATGAAAATAAAAATAAATAAATAAGAATAAAAAATGAAAATAAATATAAAAATAAATAAAAATAAAAATAAATATGAGGAATAGATAAAAATATAGGAAAAAATAAATAAAAATAAAAATAAAAATAAAAAATAAAAATAAATAATGAAAATAAAAATAAAAATAATAATAATAAATAAAAAATAAATAAATGAAAATAAAAATAAAAATAAATATAAAAATAAAATAAAAATAAAAATGGATGAAAATGAATTTAAACGGATATAAATGTGGAAAAATATATAAAAGGGGGGGGGGAAGGTCAAAAATATTATTATGAGGGCTGACTAAGTAACCTAGGCTGAGAGATCGCAGCTCAATTTACACTAAAATTGATGGATAACATCAAAAAAAGGTGCTGATTAGAAAACAGTTTAAAGATGGTGAGACATGTATGGGGTATAGGAGAAGCTTGATCTAAAGTTTACTTAATGAACTCCCATGGAGCAATTGAAAAAACAATTGCTCCATGGGAGTTCATTAAGTAAACTTTAGATCAAGCTTCTCCTATACCCCATACATGTCTCACCATCTTTAAACTGTTTTCTAATCAGCACCTTTTTTTGATGTTATCCATAAATTTTAGTGTAAATTGAGCTGCGACTTCTCAGCCTAGGTTACTTAGTCAGCCCTCATAATAATATTTTTGACCTTCCCCCCCCCCCTTTATATATTTTTCCACATTTATATCCGTTTAAATTCATTTTCATCCATTTTTATTTTTATTTTATTTTTATATTTATTTTTATTTTTATTTTCATTTATTTATTTTTTATTTATTATTATTATTTTTATTTTCATTATTTATTTTTATTTTTTATTTTTATTTTTATTTTTATTTTTATTTATTTTTTCCTATATTTTTATCTATTCCTCATATTTATTTTTATTTTTATTTATTTTTATATTTATTTTCATTTTTTATTCTTATTTATTTATTTTTATTTTCATTCTCAATTTCATTCATTTCAAGCCCTTTTAGATCACCTTCATTTTTTAACACTTCCACATCCTAATAGTCCATTATAATTATTCTGTAAATTAGGGAATACTTTAATTGTTAGCCATCTATATTCATTAAGGCAGTGATTCACACTGTGGCACGCATTGCGTTCCACACACCGGATGTCCGCATTCCCCTCCACCTAGAATGTAGTTGCTTAGATCAGCTATACACTTCCCCTATGTCCACTTTCTGGAACGCATATTGCGCTCCACAAGGACGGCACCTGATCCCCTTAAACACATTCTTGTGCACGCTGATAGCGCTCAGTGCTGGAGCGCATACAGCGTTCCACCCGTCATCTATTAACACTCCCCTCACATCGCGCTTACACCCGCTGGAGCGGAAATGATGTCACTGGAACGCATGGTGGAATCGCCATGCGTTCCAACAGATTTATTTACAACAGTTCTCATGGGGATATAACTTCCCCACGTTGTAACCCACACCCTTAATGTGGCGCCTAAGGCATTTAGCTGTACAGCCGTTTATTAAACACACCAGACACCTATAAAAAGGTTTTTTACACTTTTGATTAAACACAGGTAACAGGAAGTGACGTTTTAGTCCTTCACTATATATACCCAGCTCACTCTCTCTCAGTCATTCACCATTGTGGAGCCTAGCAGTTCACTACTCTGACTGAAAGACCAAGTAAGTGGTTCACTTTTACCCACCTGTAACTGAAGCTTTGATGTCGCAGCTCAATACTAGCAAGTGACACTCTCCATTTTTTTGTATTTGGCCATGATAGGGCCATTATGTGTCAATATATGCATTTTTATTGTACCTTTTGGAAAAAGTTTTGTATCAAATGGTTTATACCTATATATTGTTTATGCATTGATCAACTTGCAGACATCCTAATTAGATGTTTTTATGCTGATAACCCATGTACGCCAACACAGCAGTAGTTAATTTATGGCAGTCAGATTCTGTAACCCCTCTTCATGCTCTTCATCTAATTGGAGCCATATTTTTTATCACCAGATAACATTTTTCTTTCATCAAGAATATTTGTTTCTATACCCGTATACACTACGGCCAGTGGTATGTATTGTTTTTTTCCAATTTGTCCCCCCCGCCAACCACATTTGTGTTCTGATTGATGTTTTATGGAGGATTCTATTGGTTCCCATTGTAGGATACCACGTCTATAATTATAGATCCAACAAACCTCTACAGCCAAAAAACATTGCGCTACCTAGGATTATCCTAGAGTTCTACTACAATTCCGGTATGTGATCCAGAAGGATCTATGCACTTCAATTTTATATCTTTGTCCTTTTTTCCTTACACCTGTCGCTCCCTTTTTTATTCGTATTATACATCTTAATGAATTTCTGTACAACATATAAACATACATTTGATTGATGTTTTGTATTATTATTTACAGTGTGACTATCATATTATGCCATGCCCCTGAGGAAGTCGTGCGAACGACGAAACGCGTTGGGCACATTTGTCGTTTATGGACATCCATCTACCTTGTGTACATACAGATTGTCATACCTCCAGTTCACAGTATCTGTAATTGAACCTTGTGTTTAAACTGCTATGCTCCTGTGAGCATTTTTTTAATAAATTGTTTTTTAAACATTTGAATTGTACAGTCCGAATTGTATAAGGTTTATTTAGCGCACCCTGAATACCCCACTTTTCTCCATTTCTTTACCCGGGTCCCATCTAACAGGGGATCCTTTCAGGGTTGCAGCTCCATCCTTTACTCATATTGAGCGCACTGTGTGGCCCCCCCTTCTTTCCATATATATATATATATATATATATATATATATATATATATATCTATATCTTAATGCTGGGGTAGCCAACTCCAGTCCTCGAGAGCTACCAACAGTTAATGTTTTCCAGCTCTCCTCACAGAATCACAAGTGAAGTACTTAGCTCCACCTGTGGATCTTTTAAAATGTTTCAGCTAGTAATGAGTGCACCTTTGCAGCAGCTAGGTTGTCTGGAAAATGTGCACTGTTGGTAGCTCTCGGGGACCGTGGTTGGCTACCACTGGCTTAAGGGGATGCGGCGGCACTCAGAATGAAGACACAGCAGGCAGTTTTTCCACCAACAGTTTCAAAGCAACAAGGCTCCTTTAACAAGGTGCTTTAGAGAACATATATATATATGTGTATATTTATATATATATATATATATATATACTGTATATAAAATCCTCCAAAGATGGCAGCACTCGGTCAGACTTCTTTAAAAATGTCCCTTATTGCTGCTGTCTTTGGATGAAAATATTTTATATTTGTATATACAGCATATATACATACAGATCCTTCTTACTATACAAAACTATACAAAAGGCCTTTGCCTTTGCTTTATATCATATACTGGATATATATATATATATATATATATATGTATATATATAGTGTGTGGATGGTCCAGCACTCCCAAAGAAATTAACAGCGATTCCAGTGCCCTCACTAAAACAATTTGCAGATGCTGTATGAGGTGCGGCACTCAGGACAAAATATGCGCTGACACTTGGAGACGTATAACCTAGTCTCCAAGTGTCAGCGCATATTTTGTCCTGAGTGAGTCCACTATTTTGTCGCCACTCCACCTTTCCAAGGTAGAGGAACTGGTGTACTCCAGAAGTCTGTACAGGTAATCCAATGAAGGAGGCGCACAAGGAATTATGCAGAAATTACTGTATTAGCGCCTAGCGCCTTTCAGGGTCTCCCTTGTCCTCAGGGCGATACAGAATAAATTTACACACAAAAAGATATTCACTTACCCCTATAAATACCCCCACTGTAGTCCCATCTCTCCATCCCCGCCGGGCTCCCGGGTCCGACCTACCGGAAGTGCTTTGCACCGTACCTCCAATAGGAAGTAAGAACACACTCACCTGCGTTCCACAGGCAGGCAGTACCAAGCTACATCATAAAAGCGGATCCACGGCACTCATTCATTGGGGTCTAAAATCGCCTCTTCTGTTACAGCTGGGTGCAGTGGATCCGCCTGTCATGAGCTGGGTACTGCCAGCCAGTGGAAAGCGGAGGGGGAGCAGTGGAATGAATGCGAGTGTGCCCTGACTTCCTACTGTGCGCGATACGGGAAGTATGGTGCCAAGCACTTTTAGTAGGATGGACCCAGGTGCCCAGCTGAGACTACAGTGATGGTATTTATATGGGAAATTGAATGTCTTTTTGAGTGTATACAGTATTTATGCTGTATCGCCCTCAAGTGCTAGGTGTTAATACAGTCATTTCTGCATAATTGCTAGTGTGCTTTCTTCATTGAATTATCAATATATATATATATATATATATATATATATATATATATATATATACAAACATTGTATGATTGCTTTATATAGTTTAAGTCAGAATTTTATATTTTAACAATTTTACTAAACAACCATCCAAAAAAGAGATTTTCTATTATTAGCCTATAAGCAATTTCTAATATTATTGTTTCTTTAGACAGAACCTTACAGTAGATCTGAATTATTATTTTTAAGTAAAAATGTGTTTCAAAGGCAGGGTTGTGAGAGCGTAAGAGTAGCATTCCAGTAACTTACCCTCTTATTTCTACAACTTCCATATAAGATTCTTTTTATGGATTCCTTTTATGGATAAGCCTTTATTACAGCAAACTTAATTACAATACAATAATATTGTTTTCCAATATCATATATACTATACTATGTATATACAGTATCTCCAAATATATGACACCTTCCACAATAGATTTGCTACTACTGTATGTGCGCAGTATAGGAGACAGAATAGGAGACTAATCTTATTGTTGTATAAGCGATTATTATTAGAGATGTGCGGCGGGCACTTTTTTGGGTTTTGGTTTTGGATCTGGATCTCCCTTCGTGTTTTGGATCTGGATTGGTTTTGGCAAAACCACCCTTGTGGGTTTTGGCTTTGGATCTGGATTTTTATGAAAAAATGCTAAAAATGGCTAAAATAACAGAATTTGGGCCTGTTTTTGCCCCTAAAGTAATATTAACCTCAATAACATTAGTTTCCACTCATTTCTAGTCAATTTTGATCACTTCACAGCTTACAAAATTGTTTTAATTTACTGTAGTTGGGCCAAAAGGGTATACCGAGGTAGCTGGATGACTAAGCTAAGCGACAGCAGTGACTGGTGGTAGCAGCTTCAGCACTCCCACTATTTCCTCCTCCATCATCCTCGAAAAATGTGTTTTTATTTTATTTATTACTTTTATTTATTTTTCTTACTTTACACTGGACACAGCCTGTCACACTGGACACAGCCCCTTGGACACTGGACACTGCCCCTGGACACAGCCCCTGGACACTGCCCCTGGACACTGGACACAGCCTGTCACCCTGGACACAGCCCCTGGACAATGGACACAGCCTCTGGACACAGCTCCTGTACACTGGACACAGCCGTCACACTGGACACAGCCCCTGGACAATGGACACAGCCGTCACACTGGACACAGCCTCTGGACACCGCCCCTGGACACAACTCCTGTACACTGGACAATGGATATATGTCACACTGGCCACTGGATATATGTCGTCACACTGGACACAGGATATATGTCGCTTTTAGAAGGGAAAAGGGGAAGTGGAAATGGCGACCGGTGCACAGGTTGGGATTTACAGTAAGGTTTAGTAACTAGGTATATACCTTGACCTTAAGGTAGATAGATGTTCCACAATAGAGGATGTGTTGTCGGAAACAACGTTTTCCTTTAATTTGGAGACGTGGAGGTGCACCCAAGAGAGTGGTTATAGTTAGACAAAAGAAAGAAGAAAAAGACTCTCTGTTTTTCGGGGCACTCTTTAGTAATTGATAGCGCAGGACAATCCCTGCGTATCTGGAATGGTCAAAATTTTTTTTTTTTTTTTTTTTTTTTATATAGGATGGGAAAGGGTTACACTAGGTTTAACCTGTTGGGTACATAGATGGAGAAACAATGTCTCTGGTAGTAGAATAACCGTGAATAATTGATCTAGTTTACACAATGTACAGGAGGCTGGGGGAGTTCATGAGGAATTCCCCTCATTCTCCTAGTGAAAAATGGGTTTCTTAAAATATAACTTTTAATAATGTATTACTTAAAAAAGATTACTGGACAAACATGTAACTTGAACTAGACACACATACATAAATAACATAAAAAAGGAAGAAGAAAAGCGGTGCACGATACGGTATTTAACAATTTCCGTCGTGAGATACTTAGTGATTGCCACAGAGGGCAGATACGTACACCGTTTGTCAATCCTTATACAAATATAAATATAAATATCCCGTCAGTAGTGAAGTTTCGCCAAATACAGATCTGGGATATCAGTTTAATCGATACTATAAGGGTGCTTCTTTATGTTCACCCAAATTCTGGTATCCGCTAATCTGTTGGTGTCCCACTAGTGCAGCCCGTAAGCTGGATTCTGGTGGATCTCAGCCTAGGATGGCCAGCTAATTGTAAGCTATCCCTAGGAATCTAAGAGGTAGGGTTCTGATGAAGGAAGAAAGATGCAAGAATAAGTGGGTGATCTGAGGATTCCTGTGGGGGTGATGTGAGGTGTTCCCAAACCGACTTTATATACCTTCAACAGACAGGTAGTGGGATCTGGTCAGTTCACAGAAGGTCACCCTTCCTGACTGGTAGGTCCCTCGAATCCTGTGGTCAGCTACCACCAATATAGATCGTGTGGGCTTTCTAGGTATTGTGGGGGAGCACCTCCCCTCCAGGTCTCGAAAAAGTGGTGATTGGCTCTGTATGGGCCCTTGCGTGACAGGCGGCTGCTGCCCAGCTTTATATACCTTATAACCAGACTGGAAATTAATACATGTTATCCGAGGAGGTCTCCCTTCCTCAGAAAATGTTTTCGAACATGCCTGGCAGGCTGCCACCAGTTTAAATTAGGTGGGCCCTTTAGGGTATTGCGGGTGAGCGGGCCTGTGTGCACAGCAGGGGGGTTCCTAAATAGGGAGCCAATAGATAAGGGTGCTGTTGTCCAATTCTCTCCCGCGTCTCCCTGTTGAAAAGAGATTTTCCAGTACAGGGAGATACTGAGGGGTAGAGACTGGGTAAGCGACCCTGAAAAAATAGATGAAAGAAAGTGCTGGTGTGGCACGTTGCTGTCCTCCCCTTGTGGCTGACCACAGAGGTGGGGGGTGAGTGCTGCCTACAGTTTAGAGACCAGCCAAGACAGAAAGGAGTAAGTAAATGAGAAACTCGAAAATGAGTTACAGGTAAGTATATAGATTAGAGAACCACTTGTTCTTTGGGTATTTTATGTAACTGGCTGTTGTCTACACGGAGTGGTTATGAATCTAATTATAGATTGAAACTGTCTTAATACAGTTCCAAGCAGTGTGCGTATAAAATATAAGCTATGCGGCTGTAGTTATATGCTGGAGATAACAGGGAAAGAAGCGTTTACTTGTGCTGCATAATAATTATGACTGTATCCATATTACCCCGGAGTAGTACAGTTTACCTTCTGACATGGGTTCATGGATACAACTACACTTCTGAGATAACATTTGCCCAGACAGTCCAAATACTGTTCCGGGTGATACACTGCAATTAAACGTTGGAGGTCACAGAAACATTGTATTTTTAAAGCGTTTAGATGCGCTACATATGAGTTACTGCTAGATACAATTTTATAGCAGATTAAGACAAATGGTATGATCACAGTGAGTCAAAGGCTCTTGTGTACAGCGTTTATAGCTGTTTGTTACTCAAGAGAAAACGCAACATAGGAGTTTATATATGCAGATTCATTAATTAGCACCTAGGTTGCCACTGGATACAGACACAGCATAGACGTTTAAACGTTGGAGATCACAGAAACAGTGTATTTTTTGAGCGTTTAAATGCGCTACATGTGGGTAACAGCTGGATACAATTTTATAGCAAGTTGAAACAAATGGTATGATCACAGTGGGCCAAAGACTCTTGGGTACAGCGTTTATAGCTGTTTGTTACTCAAGAGAAAACATAACATAGGGGTTTATACATGCAGATTCATTAATTAACACTTAGGTTGCCACTGGATACAGACACAGCATAGGAGTTTTAAATATGCAAGCCGGTTAATTAACACCCAATGTATACGCAGTAAATTTCTCCAGGTACTGTTGATTTAATGGAGCAGACTTTCTAGGAGTTTTAAATATGCAAACCAATTGAATATCTCCTAGTGTGTACGCAGTAAATATCTCCAGGTACTATTAATTTAGTGAAGCAGACTTTCAAAAAGCTGCTGCTATGTCCACGTTATAAGGTTACAGGTGATGCCCTGATGCTGGGATGAGCGGTTGCCTGAGAGTTCACAGTGACCAATGCAGATTCATTAATTAACACCTAGGTTGCCACTGGATACAGACACAGCATAGGAGTTTTAAATATGCAAGCCGGTTAATTGACACCCAATGTATACGCAGTAAATATCTCCAGGTACTGTTAATTTAATGGAGCAGATTTTCTAGGAGTTTTAAATATGCAAACCAATTGAATATCTCCTGGTGTGTACGCAGTAAATATCTCCAGAAACTGTTAATTTAGTGAAGCAGACTTTCAAAAAGCTGCTGCTATGTCCGCGTTATAAGGTTACAGGTGATGCCCTGATGCTGGGATGAGCGGTTCCCTGAGAGTTCACAGTGACCAATGCAGATTCATTAATTAACACCTAGGTTGCCACTGGATACAGACACAGCATAGGAGTTTTAAATATGCAAGCCGGTTAATTGACACCCAATGTATACGCAGTAAATTTCTCCAGGTACTGTTGATTTAATGGAGCAGACTTTCTAGGAGTTTTAAATATGCAAACCAATTGAATATCTCCTAGTGTGTACGCAGTAAATATCTCCAGATACTGTTAATTTAGTAAAGCAGACTTTCAAAAAGCTGCTGCTATGTCCGCGTTATAAGGTTACAGGTGATGCTCTGATGCTGGGATGAGCAGTTGCCTGAGAGTTCACAGTGCCGCTGTCCCTTAGCAGGGATCAGTATGTGTGCAAATACCTCTGAGCGCGCTGGTGCGCTCGTTGTGCCCGGAGGACCCGGGCGGCTGTTATCTACAGACTGCGGGAACTACGTCCGTGGGAGCGTTGCTCCTGTGTTGCCAGGTGCCGAATAAGCAGTAACTCACAGCGCGCTGACACGCCCGCTGTGCTGGTAGGGTCCTGGTAGCTGCTGGCTCTGGCTGCGGGGGATAGTATGTGAAATGGCGACACTCCACTTCCACCAACGACCGTTTCACCTCCTGCTGAGGCTTCCTCAGGGTGTGTGGGTGTGTCAACTGGACACTGGATATATGTCGTCACACTGGACACAGGATATATGTCGTCACACTGGACAATGGATATATGTCACGCTGGACACAGGATATATGCCGACACACATAACATGTCACACTGGACACAGGATATATGTTGTGACTTGTGACACTGGACACAGGATATATTGTCGTCACACTGGCCACTGGATATATGTCGTCACACTGGACACAGGATATATGTCGTCACACTGGACACAGGATATATGTCGTCACACTGGACACAGGATATATGTCGTCACACTGGACACTGAATATATGTCATCACAGTGGACACAGGATATATGTCGTCACACTGGACAATGGATATATGTCACGCTGGACACAGGATATATGCCGGCACACATTACATGTCACACTGGACACAGGATATATGTTGTGACTTGTGACACTGGACACAGGATATATTGTCGTCACACTGGCCACTGGATATATGTTGTCACACTGGACACAGGATATATGTCGTCACACTGGACACTGGATATATGTCGTCACACTGGACAATGGATATATTTCACGCTGGACACAGGATATATGCCGGCACACATTACATGTCACACTGGACACAGGATATATGTTGTGACTTGTGACACTGGACACAGGATATATGTCGTCACACTGGACACAGGATATATGTCGTCACACTGGACACAGGATATATGTCGTCACACTGGACACAGGATATGTCGTCAGTCGTCACACAGGACAGGACACAGGATATATGTCGTGAGTGACTCGTGACACTGGACAATGGATAAGATATAGGCCGTCACACTGGACACAGCCCCTTGTATTACTGCAGCCCCTGTACACAGTGTACTACTCAGCAGCACTGCAGCCCCTGCGTGTGAGCACTGCAGCACTGAGTTAGTTAGTTAAATCACAAAAAACACAGGGTTCAGGGCTAAATAAATCACAACACAGGGCTTAGGGCTAAATAAATCACAACAGGGCACGGGCCACAGGACAGCCCCTGGACAGTGGACACTGCAGCCCCTGCGTGTGAGCACTGCAGCACCTAGTTAGTTAAATCACACTACAGGGCTCAGGCCTATAAACAGTCACTGACTCTCAAGTCTACAGCACAGGGCAGGTCACGGAGCACAGCACAGCACGGAGCACATGGCACGGAGCACAGCACAGGGCAGTGAGGGCACAGGTCAGGTCACGGAGCACATGGCACAGAGCACAGCACGGAGCACACGGAGCTTCCCAACCACCCTCTTCCCTCTCCAAGATTGGAGTGAAGATGGCGGGGCGCGCGTGCGTCTTTTATAAGATCCCGCTCCCGCGAGAATCCGACAGCGCGATGATGACGTTCGGCCTCGTTATTGGTCCGGAATTCAGGCGGGAACTCCCGAGCCGGCTCGAATCTGACCCGGATACCCGATATTCGGATCTGTCGGATCTCGGGGATCCGGACCCGCTCATCTCTAATTATTATATGAAACATAGGGCCTTATTCTGGTTCTCTCTTAGAGGCAAATTCCTTCTCAAATGGACAAAACCATGTGCACTGCAGGGGGGGGGGGGGGCAGATGTAATAGGTGCAGATATAATTAGATTTGGGTGAGTTATTTTATTTCTGTGCAGGGAAAATACTGACTACTTTATTTCTACACTGCAATATAGATCTCACTTTGAAGAAAAACCCCACCCAAATCTTATTCTGACATGTTATATCTGCCCCACCTGCAGTGCACATGGTTTTGTCCGTTTGAGAAGGAATTTGCCTCTAAGTGAACCAGAATAAGGCCCATAATTACTAAATAGTAACTTTATTTTTAAAAATAACTTTCACTGTCTTATTCTTCCCCATAATCACACACTTTTTTTGGACAGCCATCAATCATTTATTGTGTTGCTAGAAATTTACTACTGGTTGTCAATAGACCATGGAACACAATGCCACACTGGATGAATAAGAAAATGTTTCTGTAAATAAAATAAATCATACAAAGTATAATACTCCCTTTTCAAAATCAAAATACATAAGCAATAAAGATTCACTACTACTATTAGCTTTGGAAAATGAATAATTAACTAATTAAACATACTGTATATAAATACAAAATAGGATAGTAGCCATTTTTAATAATCTATTCTAATACTTTGTAAACACTTTCAATTTTTTATGTATATTTATCGTACACATAAATATGTATAACATGTATATATATAAAGAACACAATAAAAGTAATATTTTAATTAGTACCAATTGTTATTGCATTGCTACAATTATTTCTCAGGATGCAAATGGTACTATTCTGTCTTCTTATAATCAATAAAATAGGAAAAGATTCTTGAGTTACTAGATATCACCTCCTAAGAAACTGGTGGTTTTATAAAATACAGTTTTTTCAACATTTTTAATTTATTTAATGTTCGCCACCGCTCTCCCCTGGTCCCCCCAAACTCCGGCAGCGCTGTTGGCACTGGAGGCTTTAGGAATTAAGTGGGCGGTAGAGCAGGGCTCGACAAAACCAGGGGGCCAGGTCGCCATGGCGACCAGATTCTGCTTTCTGGCGACCAGATTTGCCAGGAAGCAGCACCCCCGGGCAGAGTGGTGGCTTGAATTATGGATAGCAGCAAGCCCCGCAGTGGGTTATACTGTTATATATAACAGCCAGCGCAGCAGCCGGCAGAGCAGTGCACAACTCTCCCGGCTGCCGGGAGATGGACAGGGAGAGCTGGCAGCAGCCTTTGCGTAAGTAGCGGGTCCCCGTGGCTGGTTATTCTATCAGCATTTACAGCAGCCTCGGGTGCCCCTGTTCTCAGACACATAAGCAGATGGCCCCACGGTGGGTTATACTTTGCAATATAACAGCTAGCACAGCGGCAGCTCGGTGCACAACTCTCCCGGCTGCAGCTGTATCAGAGCCGGCCAGCACTGAGCGCGCCTATTTCAAAACTCAAGAACTGCAGTGTTAGCTCCTGAATGGCGCGTGAGCCGCCTTGACTTTTGTAATAGTCGCGCTGCGGACCTTCTCTGATACAGCGGCAGCCGGGAGAGTTCTGCACCAGTCTGCTGGCTGTCGCCGGGAAAGTGGGCATTGAGTTGGGGAAGCTGAAGTTTTGGCTAAGGTGCTGAAAATCCTGGTACCAGCCCTGTTTGAATCCAGCAGCATGTGTAGCCCACTGCCACCTGAACCTGGACTGTTGTAGGAACGGTTCAGTTCATAAAAATAAGTCTACTGGCAAGTAGTAGTAGTACGTTTATTTATGGCAAGTGAAACAGATACTGTGCAGGCATATATGAGAGTGACCACCTAGCAAGACAGTACACCAGCGAAGGAACGGTTCCCCTCTAATAAAGTGATTAATTATTTTACAATAATACCAAGCCTCTGTCATTCACCACTCACACATACATAGTTACATAGTTACATAGTAGGTAAGGCTGAAAAAAGACTTGCGTCCATCTAGTTCAACCTGGTATAGATATCCATTGCTGATTTGGTAGGTTCTGGTATTTTACAGACAAATTATATTTCTTATTTGTACCCATGGATGTTTTTCTCCAGTAAATGTTTGTCCAACTTTGCCTTGAACGCATTTAATGAGCCAGCCGTTACCACCTCTCTGGGAAGAGAGTTCCAGAGTTTGACTGTTCTGACCATAAAGAAATTCTTTCTACTAGCTGAATGAAATCTTTTTTCTTCTAATCTATACTCATGCCCTCACATCCTAGATTCCTTTCTAGTAGAAAAGAGGGTGCGTGACAGTTCCTTATATTGGCCCTTGATATACTTGTACATGTTGAGCATGTCCCCCCTTAAACGTCTCTTTTCTAATGTAAATAGTCCCAAATTGCTTAATCTCTCCCCGTAGCTTAAATTCTCCATTCCCCTAATAAGCTTTGTTGCTCGCCTTTGGACTTTTTCTAATTCTATGATGTCCTTTTTATAGTGTTGGTCCCAGAACTGTACTCCGTACTCTAGGAGAGGTCTCACCAATGCTTTATATAGTGGCATAATTACCCTCGAGTCCCTAGTTTCCATTCCCCTCTTAATACATGCTAGAATTTTGTTGGCCTTTTTTGTAGCTACATTACAATGGGCACTACATCCTAGTTTGCTGTCTATTTGGACTCCTAGATCCTTTTCAAGTATGGAATTACCCAGTTCCTCTTCGCTAAGGTTGTAACTTGCACACTGGTTGTGTCTCCCAAGGTGCATAACCTTACATTTATCTACATTGAACCTCATCTTCCATTTTTTTGCCCACTCATCTAGAATTGCAAGATCATTTTGAAGCATGGTGACATCTTCTGATGATTTGATGACTTTGCTAAGTTTTGTATCGTCCGCAAAGATGGATACATTGCTGAGTAACCCTATTCCAATATCATTAATAAAAATGTTAAACAAAATGGGCCCCAAAACCGAACCCTGGGGCACTCCACTTAGTACGGGTATCATATCTGATACGGCACCATTCACAACCACTCTTTGTTCTCTATTACATAGACAATTCCCTACCCATCTGCAGATATTTTCACCCAATCCTAGGTTCTCCATTTTATTAATCAATCTCTTGTGTGGGACAGTATCAAATGCTTTAGCAAAATCTAGGAAAATCACATCTACAGCATTTCCATTATCGAGGTTTTTGCTAACCTCTTCATAGAACCCTAGTAGATTAGTTTGGCATGAACGATTTTTCACGAACCCATGTTGGTTAGCACTGAGTAGACTGTGATGATCTAAATATTTCTGGATACCATCCCTTAAAAATCCTTCAAATAGTTTACCCACAATTGATGTTAAACTAACGGGTCTGTAATTAGCGGGATCTTCCTTTTTTGAATATTGGCACTACCTCTGCTATTCTCCAATCTTTTGGTACTATACCTGACGATAGTGACTTGCTAAAGATATAATGTAGGGGGGTTGCTAGTTCATCCCTTAATTCCATTAATACCCTCGGATGAATCCCATCTGGCCCTGGTGATTTATTTGTTTTGAGTTTGCTTAGCCTCAGTATTATTTCCTTCGGCGTGAAATCCACAATGAGATCTGGCTTATTTGTCCCGTTTGTGGTAAATGTTCGTTCCACAGTCTGCTCTCCCTTAGTAAATACTGATGAGAAGAACTCATTTAACAGTTTTGCTTTTCCCTTGTCCTCAGTAACACTTTTTCCACTAGTATCAGTTAGTGGGCCTATGTTTTCCTTAATTAAACGTTTACTATTTATGTATTTAAAAAACTTCTTTGGGTTGGTTTTGCTTTCAGTGGCTATGCACTCTTCATATAATATTTTAGCTGCTTTGATTTCCCCCTTTACAAGTTTTGTTTGATTCTTTGTATTTTGTGAACGCCTCCTCATTCAAGTTATTTTTATAGAATTTAAAGGCTCTGGTTTTATTGTTGATAGCTTACCTTACTTCTTTGTCCAACCATGGTGGCTTTTTTTTGTTGAATTTACCTTTAGTTACTTTAGGAATGTACAAGGAGGAGCAGAGCGCAGCACAAATACCTATGTATACCACTCCTGATAGGATAACCAGCCACGGGACCCACTGCTTATGCAGAGGCTGCTGCCAGCTCTCCCTGCCAATCTCTACCTC
Source organism: Crinia signifera (assembly GCF_055691185.1). Lineage (NCBI taxonomy): Eukaryota > Metazoa > Chordata > Amphibia > Anura > Myobatrachidae > Crinia > Crinia signifera. The sequence continues at coordinate 97,981,905 of NC_139221.1, read as the reverse complement.
CTGGATCCTCATCCATGATACTGTAATGGTGCCCTCCCCCTGTCATTTTTTTATTGATCTTCTCCGCCTGGCATCAAGCCAGAAACCCATAGCAATGAACATGTAGGTAAGCAGCACTTATGTGGCATACTATGTCATGGGCATTATGGCATGTGGTATTATATGTAATGGGCATTACAGTGTGTGGCATAATTTGTAATGGGCATTACAGTGTTTGGTTTACTGTGTAATGGGCATTATGGTGGGTGGTATATGTAATGGGCATTATTGTGTGTGGCAGAGTATGCAATAGGATTTATGATGTGTGGCATAATGTGTAATGGGCATTGTGGCAAGTGGTGTAATATGTAATGGGTATGTGACATGTAATAGGCATTATGGTGTTACTTTTTGGCACACACTGTCACTATTTTTTTTCCTGGCTCCTACACTTTCATTCTGGCTCCTAGATTTTTTACAAATTTGTCAAGCCCTGCGGTAGAGGCATTGGGGACGTTGCTAGGCAATGTCCCAAGCCTCAATTCTGTGTTCTCCGGCAGCAGGTGCTTGGTGATTACATCACCAATTACTGGGCAGGCTATTTAAAATAAAAAACGTCCAGATTTTCTGTCTGAAGCCAGTTATAGCATCCTGTGTGCCTGCTTCAGTAGTGCCTCAGTCTCACGTGTTCCTGGTTCCTGTTCCTGCTCCAGCCTACCTGCTTGCCAGTCTGCTGCAAATCTCCTGTGTTGGTCTTTTGGTTTTCTCCACAGATAAGTCAGAGGATATATGCTTTACTCTTTATTATTCTTTCCGGTGTCACCTTCATGCTCTGTTGCATTTACTGTTGTTAGGGTTCAGGTTTCACAGTGGATACCTCCTAGAGTCCTAACATATACATGAGTTGACCAGTAGGGGAGCATAGATCAAAAGACATGTTAAATGTAATTATTGCTATAATGTTTACCAATCGATTTAGGAGGATGCAACAGTGATTGGCTATTAAATAACAGTTCAAAAAGCATAAAACAACATCTGAGGACTACCAGTAGAGTCTTTACTTGCCTTCAACATCTTACATTTCTGGGAAATGTAGCTTGTTAAATTCATTTCTGACTTATTTTTTTTGATCACTTATAGTAGCACTAATTCTTCTATATCAGACCTCACAATGGGGGTGATTCAACACCATTGCGCATGTGCAAGTGCGTAATTGCACATGTGCAGACCACAGCAATGAATGGTCGTTCATTGCAGGGAGAGAGGGACAGTGGTAGACAGCGATGGGCACGGGGCTCACCCATGGGAATGCCCATCAGGTGGGCTGATGTCACAGGATGTCAGCTGCCCGCCCCATTTTAGGCCTAGCACTCATAATTAAAAGTCAGTTCAGACAACAATTTAATGATTTCTCGTGCTAGTGGATGCGTGCTAGGGGTAGTGAAAACATTTCCTCACATGGTACAGAAGGGATTCAGTGTGTGTGTGTGTGTGTGTGTGTGTGTGTGGGGGGGGGGGTCATTCGGCGGGGCAGAGTTAAGCTGCTTGGCAAGCAGCGAATGACCACTGCTTACCGAGCAGTGTTGAATCACCTCCAATGTTTGTTTTTCTTACTTTTCATCTTTTTTATACAATAAATGTTTCTTTTTTCCATCCTTAACCCAACCTGCATCAAGGACCTTTATCTACATTGCCCATTTGCTCCACTACTTTATGGACCTCTTATTTTCAACTTTTCTGAACAAATATAGACTTTTTAGTCCTATATACACTAAGTGATATTATACAGTAAACAATATTGCTCATCTTGGCCCTTCTGAAAGATATTGTTTATAATATCATTCCCACATTGCCTGTGCTGCATGCTAAATGTTGACTATATTGTCAAAGAGGAATGCTAGCATCATAGGTCGGATGATGTCATTGAACAATTTTGTTAACTATACGGTTCAATGTGTATGCGCTATTTACAGTAGGCTATAGTCTAGTGTGTATGGGGCTTAAAACCCCATACACACTAGTTGATATCACTCCGTAATTCCCAGGAAAATTAAATAACGCAAACACACTGAAAGATATTGTTAACTATATCATTCTGTGACATCATCGTGTCCTCCTTCGTACATGCACTTGTTAAAAATATAGTCAAGATCGAGCTGCCTGTACAGTTGATGGCGGACATAGTTAATTATCTATTTGCGTATCGTTAATGATACTGAGCATGCACACTAGATGATATCAACCATATATTGTTAACTTTATAATTATCATTCATATCATTAATAACATATTGTGTAACTGCTTTAAGTAGCTACTGTATGTAGTAATGAATCACTCAATAAAGCCTCCTCCCCACACATACATGTAAATAGTACTATTTTTGTACAAAAATAGGTTCAGGAGCTCCCGGGGAAGGAGAAAAGTTGGCGGAGATGTGGATGGAGCTTTCGTGGGGGGTAATGCTTGAAAAAGTGTGTATAGATTTTTCTCTTTTTTAAATGTCAACATTTGGGCTGTGGTGGTGGATCTTTTCATTTCTGATAAGGTACAATATGTCAAACTATCATATAAAACAATACAAATAAACATTAAATTACATTAAAATCCACACCTTGAACATTTCTTCATCGTAATCTTTATTGAAATGGCAAGCTGTAGGACAAGACACGGCAGACTGTAAGACTTGACATGGCAGACTGTAAGACTGGCAGAGAGGGGTTCTGTGGTGCACATGGTTTTGCCCATTTTGAGAACAAATTTGTCCTGCACACAAGTCTGAATAAGGCCCATTGTGTGCTATGACCCTCATTATAACCTGTTCGGTAAGCTGCTAAGCCTTCAGTTTACCGAGCAGTTGTAGCCGCCCCATCACTCCACTAAATCGCCCCCCACTTCCGTATAACCCCGCAACCGTGCGAGGGGATATGTCATGAAAACACACCCCCTCACATGTGCTCGCTGCTGGAGAAATCATTTGATGGTCACTGATCATCAAATCATTTCTACAGGGCTTGCAAATATAAGTCAGTGGAGACTGGCTTATTTTTACGGGCTTCCAGCCAAAGACTAGGCAGGTGAATGACGTCATGTGATGAGCATGAACAGCATGCTCACATTCCCATGGGAACGCCCAGCATTTTCATGGAGACGCCCATGAAATGCTGGGCGTTCCGATGGGCGTCAACCGACTCCGTCACTCTCAGGCTTCACCACTCCATGCGAAACAATTTGCCCATGGGCCCGAATGCGCAAGGGACCGAACTCATCAGAATGATCCTACAGTATATTTGTAATTTGTACACTATTTCTAACTAAACATATTTTATTGGTTACTTTATGGCTGTGTTTTAGCAATATCTGTTCAACTGTAAGTCAGAAATCTTTTATGCATTCATTTTGACAACTATATTAAAACATGCTCCATTTTGTTTTAAAAACTGCCATTGATTACATAGCACTGTTTGCAGGGCTATTTTTGTGCAGGCTCCAGCAGGAACTGTGGCCCTTATTCTAGTTCACTCTTTCTGACAAAATATTTCTTAGATGGACAAAACCATGTGCACTGCAGGTGAGGCAGGTGTAAAACCCGACCCAAATCTAATTATCTCTGCACAAGTAACACCTGCCTCACCTGCAGTGCACATGGTTTTGTCCATCTGAGAAATATTTTGTCAGAAAGAGTGAACTAGATTAAGGATCACAGTTCCTGCTGGAGCCTGCACAAAAATAGCCCTGACTGTTTGTATAGCTTGCAGTTCACAAATACTCAGTTCTGGTTTGTGTCATCTTGAAAAAAGAAACATTGTGGCTTGATGTGTGCCTTTTACTTTTAAATCGTATGTTTTAAAAAGCACCCAAAATGACACATTTTACATTTCCATTTGTTATAAACAATTTCTGAAATATCACCCTCCTAGTGTTATATTGAGCTGGAATGATCTTACATGACATTCATGAAAACAACGTGTGTCAAGTGTGGGGATGGAGGAGTTAGAAAAAAATGATACACAGGTCAGGTGATGCTGTGCAAGGTCTATACTACTTCTTATAAGCAGGTAATCACTATACAGTAGTTCAACTATAAGACTTTGTGAAAGAAGCAAAAAAAACCTGAGAAAAATAAAATAATGGAATTGCTCAATATTTTAAAACATAAAAGGATAGTTTGTCAAGACTAAGCCCGGCAAATCCAAGCTTTGGCCCCCCCAGCTGTTGTGCAACTACATATCCCAGCATGCCTTGCCATAGCTTTAGCATTCCCTTATAGCAAAACTGTGGCAAGGCATGATGGGACTCTTAGTTTAACAACAGCTGGAGGGCCATAGTTTTGACATGCCTGATCTAAGCACAATTATTTATTCATAGTTGTAGTCCTTAGTGTTAATTTGTCACAATACAATCAAGATGCTTCTGGTAATCTTTTTATAGTACAGATTGTGCACTCAGGTCCATGTGGTGACCTGTGTGTATGGTCCATGTGGTGACCTGGCATAACTAGAACTTTGTGGGCACCATAGCAAAATCTTACAAGGGGCCCCTCAGCATTTGTCACTACAATTCCCCTTTGGAGATGTAGAGCGAGGGCATGAGAGAGAAGGAGGGTGTCAAGGGGACAGAGAGAGAGAGAAAGAGAGAGAGGAGTGAGTTAGAGAGGGAGAGAGAGAGTTTTCATGGAAAAAGAGGGAATGAGAGAGTATCAAGGAAAGAGTAAGAGAAGTGAGGGGGAAGTAGCGAACAGGAGAGACACAACTTGAGTCCAACACAGGACATGTGTGGAGGCAAAGACGGATGTATGGGGGAGGGGCATTGCATATTTATAGGGATAAGTGGGGGTAAGGCCATCTACACGGGAGCATACTACAAGAGGTGGCTGGAGGCTGGCTACAGGGGATCACACTATGGGGACGGGGATATGGGGCTGGCTATGGGTGTGCACCATACAGCGGGTGGCTAGAGGCTGGCTACAGGGGATCACACTATGGGGACAGAGATATGGGGCTAACTATGGGGGGGGCAGGGGGGGCAGGGGGGGGGTGGGGGTGGGGGGCTGGAGGCTGACTACACACACCCTGCACCCTCTATAGTTATGCCACTGCGTATCCTTAAAACCTGGATTGTAACTGTGAAGTTTGGGAGGTGGTTGTTTCAATGTTTGTGCATGCCTTTTGTTCACTGCTGTCCATATCAATTTAAGAACTTGTTATTTATATAAAGTATACTGTCTCACCTGAGGCAGATAACGGGCCAGATGTATCAAGCTTCAAAAAGTGATAAAGTGGAGAGTGATATACAACCAGCCAATCAGCTCCTACAGTGCCTTGCAAAAGTATTTATCCCCCTTGTCTTTTTACCTATTTTGCTACATTACAACCTGTCATTTAAATTTTTTTTATCTGAATTTTATGTGATGGATCTGCACAAACCAGTTGGTGAAGTGAAATGAGAAAAAAAAAATATATAAAAATAAATAAATAATTTAATTGAATAATAAATACAAATCTGAAAACTGGCATGTGCATATCTATTCATCCCCTTTGCTATGAAGCCCCTCAAAAGTTCTGGGGCAGCCAATTACCTTCAGAAGTCACATAATTAGTGAAATGAAGTCCACCGGTGTGCAATCTGAGTGTCACATGATCTGTCAGTATAAACACACCTTTTCTGAAAGGACCCAGAGGCTGCTGACCAAGGAGCTCTCCATACAAGTCAAGCAAATGATGCAGAGCCTGGCAGAGAAAAATGTGAATAGCCTGCAGACATTCACTCAAGTCACCATTACACAATTTATAAGACTTTTTTAAATCATTTGTATAAATGTACCATCTTCCAGTTCCCCGGTGTACCTCCTCTACTAGTACCGTTGTACACCCCTCTGCTAGATCACCTTTACAACCCACTCTGCCATTTCCACTGTATCCCACACTTCTAGTCCTCCTGTAACCCTCTATGCTAGTCCAAGTGTACCCCCACTACTAATTTCAGAATACACCCCTTTGCTAGTCCCCCTGTACTCCCCTCTGCCAGAGCTCTTTCACCCCCATCTAACAGTCCTCCTGTGCTCCCCTCTGCCAATACTCCTCTGCCCCCCTCTGCCAGGCCTCCTCTAGGACTCACTGGACCCTCTTCTTGATGATGTTGCAGCAGATGTAGTTAAGCATTTATCACCCAGTTACTGTATAAGGTAATTATTATTGCCTTTCATGTATCTCTTACTTACATACAATTAAATTCTTGACCACCCATCAGCAGCATCCATCCATTGTCATATTTTTTCCTTTAACATCCTCAATTTCATTACCTGTAAACTGTACGCCTTTTCCCATGCTCTATAGTATAAATAGCATAGCTGCTTAACTACCCAGCTACTGTATTTTTTCCCATAACCAGTAGCGGCTATTACCTCGTCCGAGGAGAGGGGCTCCCGAGATGCCGCCCCCCCCTCATGGTGCCGCTGCTGCTGGTCCCCGCAGGTCCCCGCTGCCGCCTCCATCTTCTTGTCCTGCTCACCGCTGTGGGACCGGCGCATTCGCAGTTGCCTCTTCAGTACCGGCCTCTATGGGGCTACTTTGGGAGCAGAGATGTAGAATTGTATTGATGTCCTGGGTGCAGCACATGCGCAGTATCCTCCACTTTACTGCGCATGTGAAGAAACCATTTTTAGGGGCTAACCCGCAGTTGCCCATAGAGAGTCATCCCGGAGGGAGGGAATACCACTCAATGGGACTACGTTGAGTGACTGGCAGGTTGGACTACTAATAGAAAGTCACTGCCACCCACAGTGAAGCCAGTCACAGACTGCAACGGGCTTCACACAATGGCGGATTTAACCTGGGTGGGCTGCAGCCCTGCAGCCCATAAGTAAAAACTGCTACTGCCCATAATCCATTCTGGTCTCATTAGCCAGGCTGGACCTGACAGCCCCTGTACCTTCTGAGAGTATTCATTTATAACAAAGACACAATCAAGCAAAATGCATTTTAAAATGAATGTATTAAATATTAAAAATTTCAAAGTATAAGTAAACTTTTTACTCTGCATTATAAATTAGAAAATGAGTGACCAAGCCAGGCCAGCAGCTCTTCCAAGCTTATCCTAAAGGACCAGGCTGGTGTAGCCTCCTGACTCGCAAAGTGTCATCCTTCAGCACTTAGGAGAAGAAAAAACCCCTGTGGGGGACAACTCTGTGGACCCATGGCTGAAGGACTACCTGTCCCTCTGAGCATTAGGAGGCTATGCAGAGTTACATTAACGAACTTGATAAAATACTGTATGAACATTGCAGACTGATATATACATTATACCCTAATAGCTAACATTGGCTGTTGTCATTAATATCGCTCCTGTCCATGCCTTCTGGTATTACCCAATTCACATTCCTCACAAAGCTGCTCAATTTTTGGAAGAGGATGCTTATCCCCCTTTGAGAAGCACCGAATATTCCCAATTGGCAACAATGTTGGGTCAACACCCAAAATGTTGCCATGCATTGGGTCGACCACTGAAGGTCAACATGGCGTAGGTCAACACCTGAAATAGTTCAACATGCTTAATGTTGACATGGTTGACACAATCATTAAGTCAACAGTGTCTAGGTCGACAGTCAAAAGGTTGAATTTGGGGTTTTCACTTTTTTTGTCCCGAATGTAGACACCACTGACTAGACGGTAGACAGCAGTGGCGGCTTTTACCTCTGTGGAGAAGGAGATCTGCTGCAATGCTGCCCCCCCCCCCCCCACTCTGCTGCTTGACCCCACCACTGGTGCCCACTGGTCCCCTCTGATGCTTGCCGGACCAGCTGCCGGATCCCTGTCGTGGTCGTGTGACCAGCGCATGCACAGTAGCTTCTTTGTTACTATGCATGAACTGGCCCCCAGCCTCTATGGACTGATGCTTTAGCTGTTTGGAATATTTACAGTCCAGTGCAGAACCAGTTTTTATGGGCTGCCACCGCAGCAGCCCATAGAGGCATCCCAGAGGGAGGGATCACCTCCCTATGGAATTGCCTTGGGTGACTGGCAGGTCATACTTCCAATAAGAAGACCCTGCCAGTCACAGTGAAGCCAGTGCAGTCTCACAGACTGCATATGGCTTCACACAGTGGAAGATTTTACCTTAGGGGCTGCAGCCCTGCAGCTCATAGGTAAAAACTGCCACTGTCAGTTACTATTGCATACCAGCATTAGATGGTGGAAATCCATTGCACCATTCAGAGACAACCTTCTGATGTCCATCCCTAGTGTTGACAGAAAATCTGATTTCAGCAGCAGTAGCCACGCCCAGCTAATGTGCATGTGACCTGTGCACAACCAGGGCTGCTGGGCAGCTGCAGCTAGTCTGTAGGGCTCTTTGTCCATCTATGTCTGCCCTTATATACTGCAGCACTAGAGGCAGGAACTAATTCTATACAGGACCACCATGTGTTTGCAAATGTCTCTCCTAGGTGTATATTAACTAAGGTGCAAGATTATAGACGTGGATATGTTGCATAGCAACCAATTTGATTATATATATTTATTTTTAAATGGCACCTTTTAGAAGATAGAATTTTGAATCTAGTTGCTATTGGCAACATGTGCACTTCTATAAACGCACACCTTAGTAAATATAACGCTAGTCTTCCTGCAGTATTCATTGCTGATGCATTAAGGTGAGCCAGCAGAGACAAAAATACGATGGATCTTAAAGTTGATAACCAGAACTGCTGAATTGCATAGATTTAGTAATATGTGACACATGCAGTAATAGTATACATTGCTTTTCTTATTGGAAACCCAGTGGACAATGTTTATAGCTTGGCAAAGGTGTAACTTGGGAGGCAATGGAGTCATCTGCCACTGGGCTTTTGCTCCAAAGGGGGCACCTCTCCTAATTTGAATCAGTCAATTGAAGATCACTACATACCATACTCTCATTATTTTTAACAGAATTTTTGCAAGTGTCACACCCTGTATTAGAACCCATGACCTGTTCCACTAGAAGCAAATACCTTACTGAGTGAGCTATTTGCTCTTGCATAAGAAGCACGCAGATTCTAGTTATATTAAGTTACTACCCTACAGAACTCTAATAGCAATGATTTTGAACTAACATTTATACATAGTCAGAATCTGTATACTTACAGTGCAGGAGCAAATAGCTTTATCATTAAGGTCTCTGCCTCCAGTGACACAGGTCAAAGGTTCTAATCCTGGGTATGTAGCATATTCCTGGCATGCACAAATCGACTGTGTACATGGCAGCGTGGTATTCAAACCCAATTTGATCGGGATCAAATAAGGATTGAATAGAAAGTACACCCCCATAGGTGTGCACATTGAAAGTTAGGTGTACACAGGCACACACTAATGCTGTCCACACCCTAATGCTGTCCACACCCTAATGAACACCTCTCCATCGCAACAACGCGTCAGCCACAGGGCCTCTGTCGGCCCTCAGCCATTTGAAATGCGGCCATGAGCCAATCGGGGTTGGCGTGTGTGTTTTGCATTATTAATGGTACTACACCATTGCCATATCACTACATACCTGCGTCATCCATATGTTTTTGACTTTTAAGTTTTTTTGCATTGTACTTTTTACACAGAGTAATTAGAAGACTAAAACTGAAATAGGCAGGAGATTATGGTGCGGCTGAGAGACATTTTATATTGGAGTGCAAATAGATAATGAGAGACATGCCTGATTGGTGGCATTAGACACACCCAATGGGCGGTTAGAAATGCCCAATTGGTAGGGCTAGACACACCCCTTTGTTGGTACACCCCTAATAAAATGCTGTGCACTCCTAAGTACACCCCTTTAATGCTTTCCATATGTTTTAATGCCAAATAATGCTAATATCCTTTACACTAATACAGTAACTGCTGCTGGAGCAGTCAAGATGTCCCTTTCTGCTATCTGGAATGGAATGTTATTCAATCTTCTCACAGGTTTATAGAAAGTTTATTACTCACGAAAAAGGAAAAGCTGCTTACTATCTAAAAGAAACAGTTACAGTATACATCTCTATTCCTTCCAAACACTCATTTCACTGCTGAAAAGTCAGCAATTATTACATGGTTATGTATACAAATGCAAACATAATGCATAAAAGTATAATTGCTGAGGACAGAAATAATGTATAATTCATGATACTATCCAGTATGGTAAAGTATGGTAAGCAAAAATGAAAAGATATTATCATGGAATAGACATATTATCTGTAAACGGATGTATTTAATTTCCCTAGCTCATATCTCTATTAAGCTGTTACATTTCTCATGAGATATCAATAAAGCCTTTGGTTGTTTGAAGAGGCTCTTTCTATTTGCTGTTATGATACTTCAATCTCAGATCTAATTAGCATTCAAAGATACTGTAAATCAATCATGTCTACCCTCTGTCCTATTGCCCCCTTGTGATATACGATTTTATTAAAGCAAAATGCAAAACAAATATGTTAGGTAAGGCTGTTAGAACCTTTAATTAGCCCCATCCCACATGCCTTGCAAAAAATAACTTTATTAGGCTTAATAAGGTATGAGCAGATGTAGTACATAATATCAGAGATGTAACTAGGGGTGTGTGAGAGGTCCTGCTGCTATGGTTGCAAGGAAAAGGGCCATCAATTTTGATACCCTATGGCACCAGTATTTGTTCATCCTAAGGATGAACAGTGAGCTGAGCTTCCTGATCCCATGACATCATGATCTTCATGACATCATGATATCCCATGTGTGGTGGATGGAGTTTCTCCTGGGTTTTCTTCATTCCCTGGCTCTACAATGCTATTTTTGAGTTGGATGCAATGTGGCTGTTTTGAAAGATACCCCAGAAGCCTGAGTTATTATCCTATTGAAGCTACCATAGTGCTAATGCGAGGATCCATACAACTAAAAGCAGTAAGCCATTCAGCCCACTGTTTTTCCGTGCACAGCTGTAGCCTTCAGAATTATTATTGGTACTTGCAGCAGCCCTTAGCTCGGAGCAAGAGATCCACACGAAACATGCTACCAAACTCAGGAAATTATTCAGACCTGATCACTGCTTCCCTAATTTGCATAGCCCTGCGATCAGATAGCCGTCGCCCGCTAGGGGGAAATCTTCCCTGTGCAAGGCTGCAAAATGTATGCAAAAACATCGCAGATAGGCATATAGCTGCTGATCCTTTCGCAACTCACTTATTATCTAATGATTTTCCCAGTGGGTGCAGACCTGCAGGTGCAATAGAAACAGGCTGATGAAGGCCGGAGCTGACGTTACACGCCTTGCTTGAAAATTACTGGGTACACCTGCATTTTCCCTGAAACTCCAAGAAAATGTACGGTTACCACCCACTGGCAGTTGCTTCACATTTGAAATGCTACCTATCAATCACACACAGGAGAGGCAGCACCAAAGGGAGGTGTTTACTCCCCTTGGAACTGCAAATATGGGTTACGATTAAAAGATTGCTTCCAACAGGAAATCACTCCCTGGCTTACCATCCGCACTTCCGAGGCTGCAGCCGATGCATTCCCTAGAAACCTGTGTTTCATCATATGTGTTGGACCTGAAGTCAACAAGATCCATCATGACTGTGGGCATAGCTTGTGTCCATGCAATGTTCCTAGTGTATTCTAGTTTCATTCTGCTGGCCCCAAGGACTGTGGACTGCAACACGGGCAACACTCCTTACCCAAGAGGTTAGAAGCTACCACTGTTCCCAAATGTATATTATCAAGCCAAGAACATTTGATTTAGTGATGTGCTTCAATTAAAACTACTATACGGCTAGCTATTTCCAGATAAATATAGAGAGATTTGTTCAGAGAGTTGCAAGCATTAATGCAAAAATGGGTATTGATTAAGATGAGATGATTCGGTAAAATCCTATCAACTGAAATTGTGTTGCTGGCTAGAATTCTACTTTTATTCTTAGATGGGAACAATATTGTCTGCTGTGTTGCTTTACATTCAATAAAATGTTAAAAACATTTCTGGACATTTTTAAGTTGACTTTTTTTTAAGAAGCATTTTAACCGCCAGTCTATTCTTACAAAGTAAATGCATTCAAAAAAACATCAAACATGCAAGAATTTATTACAACAATGGAACTGTCTAAAATTCTCCTCCAGACTCCATTACATATACTGTAGTACACTCATTTATAAGCTGCTTGTTGTAAAGCAAAGTATCACTTGTACAGTATGCCTATCCTTTGCAGCATTTGGCTCTTGAAAAGAAATAGAGATTAATTTTAAGGTACATCTTATGTCGTGCTCTCAAGTTTTATCCTGGAAGGCTTTTAACAATGAGTTCTCTTTCAATTGTTACTAAGAAACAGCTTTTAACCGGTAAGTGAAAGAATGTCTGAATTTAATATAAGGCCTACATAGCCGATCCCCTATCCAATATCAGATATTAGATCTTAACTCCCCTAGGACCAAAAGATATATATCATGATTATATGAAATTGTACAAGTATGGGTATAGAAAACATGGATTGGTTGAACAGATTCCGGAATGATCACTGTATAGGATTTTTACAACCAGGCAAACCCTGAGGTCAGCATATTTAACTCTTTGAGTGTCAATATCTCTGTGAGATATGTGCATAATATCTGCTAAATATACCAGCGTCGCTCACATTTGTTATATAAATTAAAATAAAAAATGTTGAGTAAAAAAAATTATATTTCCTACATAAGGCAAACATTGCAGGTCATCATGAATAAAAACGTTTGCTTGGCAATTTTTGCACCTATTATGACAAATTCACTTTGCACTCCGAGGGTTAAGGAGATTAAATTAAATTGTTTCTTGTACTGTATTTGCTTTTGATAACTTGCTTTATGCAAATTTGTTTTTAAGTATTGATCACAAATGTCTAATGATTCTTTCTACTATACAGGAGACAAGTTATGTTTTACAGGATGTATACTGAATTTCATATAAAAAACCTTTGTAAAATAAAGTTGTGTAACTATGGTAGGTTGGTGCGTTTAGATGGCATCAAGGATTATGGGGCTCGTAGAATTCAAGCACCACCACTTACTTTCCTATATGGGGAGTGACAAATGTATGGTTTAAGAGGATTGTCCTTAGCCCTTGATCGGTGATAAATACAGTACGATAGTAAGTGCAGCCATCATAATAAACAGATTTCATTAAAGAGTCACTGTGTCTCAGTGCTTCTATTCCATAGGATAATTTGCTGGAAATCCTAAATAAAAATAAAGTTTTATTTAAAAGTTAAATCGCTATTATGATCTGTACTTTTACAGTACTGTTGCAGTTGGGGCAAGTCTTAAGGTGCGTACACAGCAGCGGCATAGCTAGGGCGGAGCAGGAGCTCCTAGCGCCAAAATATCACAGGGCACTGGAGTCGTGCACTCCTCTGCCCTGCTCGCCCGCTCCCCCAGCTCGCCCGCTCCATGTTCCCCGCTGTGCCCGGCTGGAGACAGTGTCCCCTGCTGGACCGCTAGCCAATAGGTGCTTACAGTCCAGCAGCCAATCAGAAGCAGCATTGGCTGCTGGACTGTGAGCGCCTATTGGCTAGCAGTCCAGCAGGAGACTTGAGCTCTGGCTCAGCTGGGCACAGCGGGGATTGGGACAGCTGGGTGGTTGGGCGAGCGGGATGCATTCCCCCTTGGCAATGAGCAATTTAAGTCCCCCTTGACAACGAGCATGAAGCCCCTTGGCATCGAGCATGAAGCCCCTGGCATCAAGCGTGAAGGTAAGTGGCACTTATGTGTCAAATGTGTAATTATGGGCATTATGGTTTGTTATATAGTATGTAATGGGCATTATATTTTTTCATGTGTGGCCTTACGTGTAACTGGCATTAAGGCATGTGGCTTTATGTGTAGTGGGTATTACAAAGTTTGCTAAAATGTGCATTGGCATTACAGTGTGTGGTATAATGTTAGGCCGTGCCCCCTTTTTGCTACGCAAGAGCCCCACCTACTACAAATTGTGGGGGTGGGTGCAAAACATGTCCTTGCTCCTGGCACCGTGGCACCTAGCTACACAATTGGTACACAGGATAGATTTGGCAAAAGATCTGGGCGTTGCCGACTGATTGAATCGATCAATGGCTCAAATCGTTCCGTGTGTATGAATGATAAAGATGACGATGCACGTACCCGCCAGTCATTTGTAGAGGTCGATGATCTTTCCTGCATGCTGAAAGATCATAGACCAATCATTATCGAGGTTTACCAATCGTTTCATGTGTATTCACAATGAACGATTTTGTAAAGCTGATTGACTTGCTCCCACTCCCCTCCACCATCAATAAAGATCGATCGTTCATGTGCAATCGTTTGTACAATTGTTCACCATTTGACACCAAATTGTTTGTCCAGGAGTTCTGAGGAAATCATGAACGAGATTGGATTGTTTGCTAAATATTTCCATGTATGCACCTTCATGGGGAAGAAATGTAAGAGATTAGTAAAGTTTTTATTTTTTGCTCATATTACATTTAAACTGTCCTTTTATTCTTTTGATTGTTTGCAGAAAAGCAGAAGTTTTTTTTTTTTTTTACAGCCAATGAACTGTGTTAGGTAAAGTCAGACAGTGTACTGTTATTCAGACCTGATTGCTCCTCTGCTAAATTGTATAGCCTTGTGATCAGGTATACGCCACCCCGCCAGAGTGAAATCCCGCCTGTGAAAACCTGTAAATTGCTTGGCAGGGCGTGAGAAAATTAGCTGGATAGGCAATAAGCTGTAAATTCATTTGGAAGCCCCTCACCATCAAATAATTTTTTCTAGTTTGTGCAGTCTGTGCATAGCTCAGGACTTAGAGTCGGATCAGGTTAGTGCTAACTTTCATACATCTTTCCCTCAAACACCTGGGCATGCTTGCATTTTTCCTGACATTCCCAGAAAATGGGCAGTTACCCTCACAAACACTACTTTTCGGTCAATCAACTTACGTACAGACAGCAATAACAAAAAAATTGCATTATTTTATAGCCGGACTGCATGTGCAGTCAATAAATAATCGCCCAGCCTACAAATTTGCAGCAACCACCTTGAAAAAAGCTGTCCTTGAAACGCGTTGGTGATCTATTGGGACCTGTCTTGGATACTTTGCCTTGCACCTGCCGATTGATCTGGACTTTGTCATTCTATTCCCAACACCCGAGCACTTTATCTCTCAAGCAATAGTGCACTTTAGAGAGGGTCCCCCACATGAATACAAGTCCTCCTTAGGACTGGGACACCTCCAGTGAGATCTTTGGGATTGCAATTTGGAGCATCTTTCCCATAAGTACAAACGCACTTTAGAGAGGATCCCCACAAGCCAGCAAGTCCTCTCAGGACTGGGACACCTCCAGCGATAATTTGGGATTACAAAATTGGACTCCAGCGACCCCCTGGTCTCACTCCTCCAATCGTGTTGGGATTCTTATTGACCAGAGCAGGTTTTATTACATTCATATTGACAGGTCCCCATTTGTTATATTGCTTTTAATTAATTGTATTCTATGCACTTATCAATTACATTTGTTTTAAATATTATATTTGGTTGAATCATTCAAAAAGAGCGCTGCAATACCTCCTTTATCTTTTACAGCAATGCGATCAGGCCTGATAACCCACTCAGTTTTGTAGAGCAGCATGCATATAAAATTAAGTTAAAGGAGCAGTATTATTGGCATGAGTTAATTGAGTGCAGGATTCATTTCTAAAGGTGTTTTTTCCCTGAGCAGAAGGAAAAGAGGCTCTTTGTAATCATGAGACCTTCCTAATCTTTTAATGGAACAATTTGGGTACATCATGTTTAACACTTCAGTGGAAAATGAAGCCCCCTTTGGATATTGTAAAACAAGCCATAACAAGAATAAGAGAGTGATTTTAATTATTTTTCAACTTCTGGCACACCAAACAAGATTTTAATATTGCCAAGGCACATCATCAGACCCCCACCGAGAAAAACACATTTGCCCCATGGGAATAAAAACAAACCCATTGGCTCTTAAATGAAAAAAAAATCACACTGGTCTCCACAGATAACAAAAATAAAACACATTGGCCCCCACATGGAAAAAATATATACCAATGAATTGGTGGAGGTGGCTGTAAACTGGTGTGGACATCTCTAGAACTGGTGGTACATTTGAGAGCAACTCATGGCACACTAGTGTGCCACAGCTGTCACAATCCTGTGTATCTGGCCTGTGATTTGGCTATTCACTTCTGTGTATTCCAGCCAGCTGCAATTAGACTGCAATCATGCTGCCTAGAGAGACTATGCTTGCTAGTAATTAACACATGTGGTAGTCCTAGCTCTGTGTGAGATATTCTTCTTATTTATTTATTAACAGTTTCTTATATAGCGCAAATAGATTCCGCAGCGCTTTACAGAGCATATTTGACCATTCACATCAATCCCTGCCCCAGTGGAGCTCACAAACTATATTCACTACCACATGTACACACACACACAGACATACTAGGGTTAATTTTTGTTGGGAGCCAATCAGCCTACTAGTATATATGTTGATTGTGGGAGGAAACCGGAGTACCCGGAGAAAACCCACGCAAGCACTGGGAGAATATACAAACTCCGCACAGTTAGAGCCATGGCGGGAATTAAACCCATGACCTCAGCGCTGTGAGGTAGTAATGCTAACCACTACACCATCCGTACTGCCCTATGTTCTAGTGACAAAAACAGAAAGCAGTCTGGAAAAGGAGCTAATTAAGCTGTTCATTTAGCACAGCTGATTCATTACAAAGAATGAGCATTATTAAATGATAACAAGTATGGGGGTTGCTCCCATAGAGAAGACTGGCACTAGCTGCACAGTGCTTGACTCATGCCAACATCGTACAAGCTATATTGGGGATGACATTTTAACCCTTTGCCCCGAGTAAAATGCCACAAATTAAAAACACTTTCATCTACGAGGGCCCAGCCCATCATTTTATCCAAGCAAACTCTCAGATTACCTACATTTCACAGGGGCTTTGCTAGGCCAGGTGAGCTATGTACAATAGTGTTCACATGGACAGCAGCCAAGCACAGCTACTGGGGTCAAGGGAATACGCAGAATATGTGAATTCCATATTATGGAAGATTTAACACTATATCAAGCTAGAGTTTATGTGCATGTTTTATTTGTATCCATAAGGAAGAAAGCATTCCGTACTGAGTTCACTAAAACAGATTCAAAACTGTTGCTTGTATTATTTGTGACTGTCTACATCAGGCATGTCCAACCGGTAGCCCTCCAGCTGTTGTGAAACTACACATCCCAGCATGACTTGCCATAGTTCTGCTATTAGGGAATGCTAAAACTATGGCAAGGCCTGCTGGGATGTCCAGATACTGGTGTGCATATTTCTTTTTGCATACAAGACAAATATTTTATATGAAATATTTTATCTTATACATTGTGTGCAAAACTCATAGGTATAGGAATTAATATATAATAGATGTTCTTACAAGAATCCATATTATGCTTCTACTGTATACAAAATCGGCAATTTAAAATAATAATGCATTTTTATATGTTTCAATTAAAGTCATTAAATTTGTAGGAATACCTAGTTGTGCCTTATTATGTTGACGGAAAATGACATATAGATATGTTTTACAGTATATATAATATTTTCTTTAAAAAATGCTTGGTACTTATGTAATATCTGGGCTCCCGTTTTTCTTATGAGACCGCGTCCCCTCGCCACGCTTCGGCACGGTGGCTCGCTGCGCTCGCCACACTATATAAACTCAACTCCATGCGTAGTTGGATAGTAGGGGTATAAAAAAATGGGGTCCATTTAACATGGGAGCCCAGATAATACATAAGTAGAAAATGCTTAGTAAATAAATTTAATTGCTCTGTTTTTGTAACACTAATTTACAATTTAAAGTAACATTTGCACCTCTTCATCAAATAAAAACTACTCATAATACTGTTTGAAGGCACTGGTATTATTATAACATTTTGAGTTATGCATGCATATTGTATATTTTGCTACCTTGGCATTCATAGTTGAAATCATTACTGATATTGTTTGTTTATGATGCAGAGTACAGACATAATGCAGGGATGCCTGTAAACAAATTGAAATTATTTACCATAGCAACATCCACATACTCATTTTTTATTGACACCCAGGGACTTCATAGAATCTTGTACATAATATAATTTCTAGCATCATTTTGCATTCAACAGATGTGGCACAGTATTGGAAGCAAGAAGGCAATCCTTAACAAATGAAGTGTCCTAAGCAGTGTATAATATTTTTCAGACTGTTTAATGAGCCTCAGAAAGAAGTAATTTTAAACAACTTTGTGGGATAATGTACTAACGAAAGAGATAATAAACCGTACATTAAGATTCATCTCTCTCTTCTATAGCTGTTTCTAAATGGCTTTAATATTGATTGATATTGCCCTTCCTTTGCTACTAACAGTAAATGTACTATTTTCTATTTTATTCAGCCATGTGATTACAACATTCCAACTGTGACAAATAGCTGTTTATATTTGGTAGTCCGCACATTGTTTTTGTAAGTTTTATTTGTGGTGATGCCCAATTACTTAACAATTGACTTTTTGAAATGGGAAAAAAAGAAAATAGGTAAAGCATTTATATTGCATGTTCAATGACAATAAAATGAATGTATCTCGCTCAATTAAAATAAGTATAAAAAGTGAAACAGTCTTAGACTGTGTTACAGTAATGTCAATATTTTTAAAGTTTGAACCAGAAGAATTGCTAAGTGCATATAGTTATATGCTTGCTCCTGTTTAAGTGCATAGATATTACAACTCAAGTAATATGTTTTACAAACTATAAAATATTGATGAACTCACATATTTGCCCGTATAACAGCTATAGTTTCATAGCACTTCAAATTGCAAACTAAAGACATCTCATTCAGGCACTCATCCATGCTTAAAAATAACTCACCATTTTAGCAAAAAGAAACAATACAGATGATAGGGGAATAAATGTGTACTTAGCATAATAAACATGTCCTGCTTTATCTACTGTTACTTAATTACTAATGCACCCCTATTTACCATTCCCTTCTCTGTATGTACTACATTTTCTTAAACATTTCTTTATTTATTATTCATTAACAGTTTCTTATATAGCGCACAGATATTCTGCAGCGCTGTACAGAGAATATTTTAACATTCACATCAGTCCCTGTCCCAGTGGAGCTTACAATCTATATTCCCTACCACATGTACACGCACACACAGACATTCTAGGTTAAATTTTGTTGGGAGCCAATTAGCCTACCCTATATATTTTTGGAATGTGGGAGGAAACTAGAGTACCCGGAGGAAACCCTTGCAAGCACGGGGAGAATATACAAACTCTGCACAGTTAAAACCATGGTGATAATCAAACCCATGACCTCAGTGCTGTGAGGCAGTAATGCTAACCATTACACCATCCGTACTGCCCCATCCATTTCTTCAACACAAACTCATAGCTAGTGGTAATGCATTGTAATTTCATACTGTATGCTGTGCAAAACATCTCAACCTTCCTTTAAATACCTATACTGTAAGTAAAATGTTGGAAACAGAAACCAAGGGTGACATTTAATAGAATGCAATTTTTAGTAACATTTTGAAATTGCACCTTATCGCACCGTATCGCACTTTTTCAATTCACATTTTTTCCTCCAAAACCGATCATTTAATGGGATGCGAGAATGCACCCAAAAAGGGCGGTGAAGTGCGAAGAGATGCGATGTGATGCAATTTTATGACACAGTAATGTGCGATTTCCGGTACTAGTCATGTGCGATTTTCTGACCAACCAGAATGCGAATTACAACACTGCCTCCGCATGCCAAATAACCCCCTAACCTATTGCCCACCTAATTCCCCTACAATATGCATCACACCCCCTATAAAAAGGGGCACAGGCACCATTTTTACCTTTGAAAGGTAGTAATTAGCATGGAGAGGAGGGGAGGAATTTCAGTGAGCGGAGGTATGTCTGGTAGTGCAGGTGGCAGAGGCAGCAGGACGTTAGTCACAGCCAACAATAGCAGAGGTGCCAGGAGTAGAGCCAGCAGAGGCACACCAACACCTAGCAGTGTTAGAGGGAGAGGCAGCACTTTGGCAGCCAGCATGGCCACATCAAGGCCTGGCCCAGGCCGGACCCTGGAGGAGCAGGCACAGCAGGAGGAGGTGGAGGACCCTCTTGCCTCTCCATCTCATACACTCACACAGGACCTGTTCAGCACACAGTCCGAGGAGGAGCTTTAGGAGGTCCACATCTCTGAGGCTTACTGGACTAAGGTGGAGGAAAATGGAGGTGAGGAGGAGGGTGAGCCTGCCCTGGATGAGGAGGCGGACATGGTCACAGAGGAGGTGGAGGAGGAGGCAGATAGTGGCCGCACCCAAAGTGGCCATAAGGTGCATTTTTCCATAAGAGGAAAATGTAGCCCTTGTCCGCGCCATAGTCCCTGTATTTGACAGGCTGCTGGGGAAGCATAACAACAGGACCACTGCGCAGCGGAAGAGGGCCATGTGGGAGTCTATTACAGGTGCAGTCAATGTAGTAAGCAGCAGCAAAAGAAGCGTAAGGAAGGTCAAGAAGCGCTTCAATTATATTAAAAGGCTACTCAAAGCCAAGATGGCCACCGAAATCAAAGAGACCACCCACACTGGAGGAGGCACCATCCAACCCGTGACATATACCGCCTATGAGAAGAATCTCAAGCGAATAATACTGCCAGACTCCAATATCCAAGTCCTTTCTGGGCTCCATGTGGCGGACACGGATAGGCCAGCAATGCCACCCCAAGCTGGTAAGTGTTCACACATTTTCATGTACATTATCCATTGCAATGTTTTATAACTGTAATGCTCTCTTGTAATGTTTGCATAACAATAATGCTCCTGTGGAACTACATATCCCAGCAAGTAACTTATGTAAATGTAATGGTCATAGATTGAAATTGTTGGTGATGCTGGGTCATGAAGTTCCACCTTTAAAAAGCTGACGAGTTCAGTTAAACTCTTTGGTGGCATTGTGAGCAGACCCCTGAGCGGAGTACCACTGGCATAAGACTTCCTCCACAAGGCTGAAAAATTACCAGTTTGGAAACCAACATCCGTTTACACAGTAAATACCATTTCACCACTCTGGGAAGCCCCACCAGGTCCTTGATCTTCCTCCAGCGGCCCTTTACCATCAGTGCACAACCGCATCCTTGTGAGGACAATTGGACCCAAGCCGGAAAAATCACAAAACAACATTGGTGAGACATTTAAAGCTGTTATTCCAACCATCAAGCCATATATATAATAGAGGACTTAATTCAGGCCAGACCTCTCCCTCATATGCCCAAAAGGCTGCTCCTAAAAACAACAACTTGTTTTATTAATTGTTTTTTATTATTGATATTTTTTATAAATTTGTTACATTCTTGAAGGCAATCCCATGCAATTTTATTATTTAAAAATGTACTAGCGCTGCTTTATGTATAATTTATGTTCATGTAGTTCCACACCTGCTGGTATTGGTCAATTGAGTAACAAATTATGTTACAGGTTTGAATTGCTCAGGCCCCAAACACACTTGTAATGTTGTCATAGGAAAAATGCCCCAGATCACAGAGGGAGTCCAAGTACAAGGATAGTTGTCGAAACAACTCAGATGGGTGCTGTGGTGGATTGTGATGTGGAGCTGCTACTAATAAGGGATTGAGGGTCCCTTAACGAGAAAACAGAAAAATACACAAAAATAGTAGCGCGGAAACAATATAAAAATTTAACACATTTAATACATATATATATATATCTATATATATATATATATATATATATATATATATAGATATATATATCTATATATATATATCTATATATATATAGATATATATATATAGATATATATATATATATATATATAGATATATAAAATCGTCGTATGGAGGCACTCCAATAATAATCACACACTAGCACAGGTGTAAAGCGTAACGTTTCGAGGTTTAATGCCTCTTCATCAGACAACAAATAACAGCAAGTATACAGAATTTATACTCACGGCACCATCAGCATGAAGGGTCTCCGGCGCGGGAGCAGCACCCGATGACTTTCGCTTCCGTCATTCATCTGCGTCGTCTCACTTCCCTCCGCAGAGAGCGCGGCTACGTCACGGCAGTCGGGCGGCTCCGTTGCCATAGATCCCTATATACAAAACAAGAAAAACTGGTA
Organism: Crinia signifera; assembly: GCF_055691185.1. NCBI lineage: Eukaryota > Metazoa > Chordata > Amphibia > Anura > Myobatrachidae > Crinia > Crinia signifera. The sequence goes on along the minus strand of NC_139221.1, from coordinate 97,959,753 downwards.
CTTATGTAGTATCTGGGCGTCCGATTTAGAAATCGGATCGCATCGCATCGCATCGCATGCGACCAAATCGTATGCGATGCGATGGTCAAGATTTTTCCATAGGATTCAATGTTAAAATGGTCTGAGTCCATTTTAACATAGAATTCAATGGGAAAAAGGGGTCCTTTTCCTTTCCCCACTATCCAAGTGGGCATGGAGTTGGATATAAACCTGTGGCGAGCGTAGCGAGCCACCGAGCCACCGAGCCCGAAGCGTGGCGAGCGTAGCGAGCCCCGCGAGGGGACATAGAATACTTTTTAAGAAATATGCGTCCCCTCGCGGGGCTCGCTGCGCTCGCCACGCTATATAAAATCAACTCTATGCCCACTTGGATAGTGGGGAAATGAACAGGACCTTCTTAACATTGAATCCTATGCAAAATCGCATCGAATCGCATCGCATCGCATCTGATTGTATGCCTTAAGGTAAGGCATACAATCACAAAATCGGCAGCCCAGATACTACATAAGTACCGAAAAACTTTATTACAGACAAAAACAAACAATCAAGATATATATAACAGTAAAAAAATGAAGAATGAATTAAAAACGCAGACCATCCTATCACTACTAACCCAGCGCAGGCCAACATGATGTTAGACATGCAAAAATATAACAATATAACAATACAGGCATAGAAATGAAAACCATAAGGTACCCATACACGGTCCGTTAAACGGATCCGTTTGGGTCTTAATTAGCATGCATCGTATCAGATCGCATGCCTAGTGCATGCAATGCGATCCGATACGATGTTTAGCTAGTACAAAAAGTATGTGCAGCACATACTTTTTGTACCGTACTATGTGATGCGCGGGAGCGCGCATCGCATAGTACAAAACGGACGGTCCGGGAACGGACCGTCTATGGGTACCTATACCCTAATCGAAACGCCAGACAGTGGCTTACACCGTAGCATATTTACACAAATAACAACCTGCAGATCTATGACAGCCTCTAATTCATTTTGTCACCCTTTGTCTGGGAAGAAATATTTTATTAAACACAACCTGACATGCACTACGAAATTCGTTATATATCTTTTGACCTGTCCATGTGGTTATAGTTATGTGGGGAAGACAGACCGTACCCTGAAAGAAAGAATGGCTAACCATCGCCATGCTATTAAAATTGCCCTTAAGACCAGGTCGAGTGACCAACCAGTGGCTCGGCACTTTTTACAGGCCGGACACAGTGTGGCATCTCTCAGATATATTTTAATTGACCATGTACCGCCTTCCATCAGAAGAGGAGACAGATCTCTGAAACTCCTCCGGTGTGAAACAATGTGGATACACCGGTTGTGTACACTGGCCCCCCGTGGCCTTAATGAACAGCTGGGCCTACGTTGTCTTTTGTAAATACTAGTACTGCCCCCGCCAAGCTCTTTTTTGTTATTTGTTATTTGACACTCCGTGTAAATATGCTACGGTGTAAGCCACTGTCTGGCGTTTCGACTAGGGTATGGTTTTCATTTCTATGCCTGTATTGTTATATTGTTATATTTTTGCATGTCTAACATCATGTTGGCCTGCGCTGGGTTAGTAGTGATAGGATGGTTTGCGTTTTTAATTCATTCTTCATTTTTTTTACTGTTATATATATCTTGATTGTTTGTTTTTGTCTGTAATAAAGTTTTTCTTGTTTTGTATATAGGGATCTATGGCAACGGAGCCGCCCGACTGCCGTGACGTAGCCGCGCTCTCTGCGGAGGGACGTGAGACGACGTAGATGAATGACGGAAGCGGAAGTCATCGGGTGCTGCTCCCGCGCCGGAGACCCTTCATGCTGATGGTGCCGTGATTATAAATTCTGTATACTTGCTGTTATTTGTTGTCTGATGAAGAGGCATTAAACCTCGAAACGTTACGCTTTACACCTGTGCTAGTGTGTGATTATTATTGGAGTGCCTCCATACGACGATTATGTGTTGAGATCCTATGCAATTGGGATCCCTGGTAGGCACCCTTTTGAAAAGTACCTGTTATTTTGCCGGCCGTGCTGCTCCAAGGAGATTGTGTATTGGGATTTACAGCTGCTACAGGAGCTGAAATTCTGGAGCGGAGCACCCGCTGTTTTGAAGCATATACCTCATCTTCATCATCAGTTATCTTCTGTCCCATTCTTCCACGACCATGGATTCCCAGGATGCGTCCATAGAGGATCCATTAGGAGTGGTGAATGTGGCCTTGCAGACACAGGGGTCCACCCTGACATTTACTGCTGACCAAGCGACCAACATGTTGTTCCAGGAGCACCTAGTGGATGAGGCTGAGGCCCGTCCACTTGAATACCTGTTTAAGGATTGGCAGCGTTTAAAACAAAAATAAATTGATTTTCTCTATCATGGGATCACTTTGAGTGACTATTTCAGGGATAAACGTATACCCAGAGGGTTCAGGGTTAAAAACATCCCGATGATCGGGCGCCATAATGCTGCATTTTGCCGCAGATGGATCACCGTCCTGAACAAATGCAGCTTGGACCTGATATTATTAGTGGTGGAAGAGGCTGGCAGAGAGCTGGGTGTGATCCGCAGTAAAATTGTGGACTTCGAGGTCCAGCATAAAGCCTCGTTTGAGAATGATGCGGAGAATGGCTGGTTGGAGAAACTATCTAAAAATATTTCTTTGTACAAAAGGGATTTGATCGCCTTCAAAAAACAAAAATTGCAGAAGGTGATTGGCGATTACGAGCAAAATCGTGTCTATGTCTGGGTGCAAGGGGGTAGAGCCGAGACCACGTATAACCGTGGGAAGGGGCCAAATCGACGAAGGTGGAGACCCCCACATGATGCAGGCTCCTCCTATGAGGCTATCACCTCAAGCGACTCAGATGCAGCACCTGGACTATCTAACTCCCAAGGTCAGTTCCCTTTAGGGGTTGCATCCAATTCACAACCAGACCACGTCGGAGGAGGCATACCCGCCGTGGTGGCCAGAGGAAAAGGGAGAGGTCGAGGCAAAGTGGGGCGACCTCCATTGAATCGCAACAGACGTCCACGATAATAAACCTATCCTCCCATACTCTTACGGATGCTGAGTCCAAGGTTTTGAATCGAGGTTTGTCATATGTCCCCTCTGGTGAGTTGCAGAGCCTTAAATGGGAGACCGAGAAATATAGGCTTCAGAGACAACTAAAGCTGAAGGAATATTTCTGCAATAATCCTCAACCCCCGACAGTCGACATCATTCCACAACAACTCCGTAAAGTACTACCACGAACAACCTTTGAGCCAGTCTCATATAACCCTTCTATCAAATCTTTCTGCAACATGCTGGACACTAGTGTGGTTCCTGAACAGCAGCGGCATCAATTCAGCAATTTAGGTAAAGATGAGTTCCGTGCACTCCAAGATTTATCCAAATACAATGACATAGTCATTCGCTCCGCCGACAAAGGCGGAGCTATCGTCATTCAAGATCTAAGTCATTACAAAGAGGAGATTGCACGTCAACTGGCTGATTCTTCAGTTTACTGTAAATTGTCGGGTGATCCTACTGTATTATTCAAGAAAAAACTGCAGTCCATTCTATCGGCTGCAGTAAGTTCCGGGACAATTGACCAAAAACTGGCAGACGCATTGGTTCCCACTGACCCTGTAGTGGCCATATTGTATACCTTACCAAAGGTTCATAAGAACTTGTTACGGCCCCCAGGGCGGCCAATTATTTCCACCAGGGGATCCCTGTTTCAGGCCCTGGCGGTCTACTTGGACGCTGTGATACAACCTTGCATAGTGTCCAGTCGCGGACATATACAGGACACCACTGCTTTCCTTAATGTGCTGGCGGCGGTGGGTACGCCCCCTGCTGGTAGTCTTTTGGTTAGCTTGGACATTACAAGCCTTTATACTGTTATACCAAATTCTGATGGCCTGTTTGCCATGGGTAAATTGCTCAGGGATAATCCAGCTTACCGGGGCCCCCCTGTTGATCTGGTTTTGCAGCTCCTTGACCTGATATTAACTCACAACTACTTCATCCATGATGGCGAGTTCTACCTGCAGCTGTCGGGTTGTGCGATGGGGTCCAATGTGGCCCCATCGTACGCCAATGCCTATATGCTGCAGGCGGAACGTGAGATCTTTTTAGATGTTCCTGGCGTGCGGGAAAACATCATAGCGTACGCCAGGTTCATCGATGATTTATTCATGATGTGGTCGGGGTCAGCTGCAGAACTGGAGAAACATCTTACCACCCATAATTTGTCAAGCTCCCCCATGAAGTTTACTTATAGTGTACACCCTGAAACTGTCCATTTCTTGGATGTTAAGGTTACTTTGAGCACTGATGGTGTTTCGACCGATCTCTTTACCAAGGAGACGGATAGAAACACTATCTTACATGCTAACAGTTTTCACCCCAAGCCCCTGAAATATGGGCTGCCTTACTCCCAATTTTTGAGGGTAAAATGGGTTTGCAGCAGTGACGTTGATGCAGAAAGGCAAATGCAGGTCATGGTTGATAAATTTCTTTCCAGAGGCTATGATAAAAGCTCTGTACTGGCGGCCAAAACCATGGCCATGAGCGAACAGCGCAGTAATCTGCTCAAAATTCAATCCAAAAAGGCCCAATCCAACAATCTCCCCTGGGTTAACCACTACAATGACCAGAGCGAACAAATTAATAGCATCGCTAAGAAATGGTGGCCAATTATCAAATCTGACCCCAGTATTGGTCTTTCCGATAGCAGGCTTATGCCTTGCTATCAACGGGGGAAGAATGTGTCCGACTGGGTGGTTCGTACAGACATCACTGGGATGTCAAGTAGCCAGTTGACAAGAGATGGTTTCTTGGCCCGTCGTAATGGTTGTTTCAGATGTCTTGGCTGCATTACCTGCAGATCTATGAAAGCCTCTAATTCATTTTGTCACCCTTTGTCTGGGAAGAAATATTTTATTAAACACAACCTGACATGCACTACGAAATTCATTATATATCTTTTGACCTGTCCATGTGGTTATAGTTATGTGGGGAAGACAGACCGTACCCTGAAAGAAAGAATGGCTAACCATCGCCATGCTATTAAAATTGCCCTTGAGACCAGGTCGAGTGACCAACCAGTGGCTCGGCACTTTTTACAGGCCGGACACAGTGTGGCATCTCTCAGATATATTTTAATTGACCATGTACCGCCTTCCATCAGAAGAGGAGACCGATCTCTGAAACTCCTCCGGTGTGAAACAATGTGGATACACCGGTTGGGTACACTGGCCCCCCGTGGCCTTAATGAACAGCTGGGCCTACGTTGTCTTTTGTAAATACTATTACTGCCCACGCCAAGCTCTTTTTTGTTATTTGTTATTTGACGCTCCGTGTAAATATGCTACGGTGTAAGCCACTGTCTGGCGTTTCGACTAGGGTATGGTTTTCATTTCTATGCCTGTATTGTTATATTGTTATATTTTTGCATGTCTAACATCATGTTAGTAGTGATAGGATGGTCTGCGTTTTTAATTCATTCTTCATTTTTTTACTGTTATATATATCTTGATTGTTTGTTTTTGTCTGTAATAAAGTTTTTCTTGTTTTGTATATAGGGATCTATGGCAACGGAGCCGCCCGACTGCCGTGACGTAGCCGCGCTCTCTGCGGAGGGACGTGAGACGACGCAGATGAATGACGGAAGCGGAAGTCATCGGGTGCTGCTCCCGCGCCGGAGACCCTTCATGCTGATGGTGCCGTGAGTATAAATTCTGTATACTTGCTGTTATTTGTTGTCTGATGAAGAGGCATTAAACCTCGAAACGTTATGCTTTACACCTGTGCTAGTGTGTGATTATTATTGGAGTGCCTCCATACGACGATTATGTGTTGAGATCCTATGCAATTGGGATCCCTGGTAGGCACCCTTTTGAAAAGTACCTGTTATTTTGCCGGCCGTGCTGCTCCAAGGAGATTGTATATATATATATATATATATATATATATATATCTATATATATATATAGTGCACATACAAATTAAAAAATTGGATATTTGCACCAGCACCTCAAATGAATAACTTCCTACAATAGGGTCCATTCCTAGTATGCCACCTAATTTCCGGAAGAGAAGATCTCCTTATGGTAAGATATTTACCACAAAGGTAGTCCAAAAGTGGGTTATTCCATTTAGGATTGCATGTCAGCAAAGGGGGTTTTAGGGGGTCACTGCCTGCAACCTTCTGATACCAAAACCCAAAACACCTTGTGGGGTTCCCTGGTAAAAAAAAGTACATAGGCGGTATCCAATTACACTATGGGATATCCAATTACACAGGTTAAATTAGAATTGTCCAGCTGGAGGATATCTGTTGTGCTCTGCAGTTTATAGGGGATTTTATTTCACCTGCCTCAGACAGGCGAGACCAAATCCACAAAAGCAACCCCATTTTCAACTGAAAAGCAACCCTATTTTCAAGCTTTTACAGCCCAAAACATATACGTTTCACTGAACCTACTGTATGTGATATCAGGTGTATATCATTTGTTTTTGGGCGACTATAAATGGATAGTCTGAAAAACAATATCAGAGAAACATCATTCACAAAAAATATATCAGTTTTTGCTCCAGATGTTTCCTTGTGGGCATAAATGGGTATCCCCCTTATACTCTCCAATCCTGCTGTTGGGAAGGTAAATCTATGCTAATAGTGCAATTTACTTTGATCTAACCCAGAATCATGACAAATAGTACAGTATATGATCACAAAAGAGCTGAAAAATTATCAAAAAGCAAGATGTTGCAAGCCGTATTAATAAACAGCTTCTCCAGAGGTTATGGCAATGTTTCTAGCTCTTACAAAGTTAAGGAGCCCATACACGCTCTGTTGTGTCCGGCTCCATTCTGTACTATGCGATGCGCGCTCCCGCGCATCACATAGTACGGTACAAAAAGTTATGTGCTGCACATACTTTTTGTACTAGCTACACATCTGATCGGATCGCAGTGCATGCACAATGCATGCACAAGGCATGCAATCCGATACGATGTGTACTTTAAAAGTACATAACGGAGCCAAAAAACGAAGCGGGTATGGGCTCCTTTAGTCCTGAGTAGCCACATGCCTCGTTAATAGGCAGGACAGTGTAAATTATATACAAGGTTTTATACTGAAGTATAGTTCACATTTGATCCAAATCAGAAAATAATTACATTGTCCATTTCTTCACTATATCAAAAATATGTGACTAACATTATTTACATGCTACAGATGTTAATATGAGATATTTTCCATCATATTTTTCCAGCATATACTAATTATGTAAACAGTGATCATGAAACCTGACATGAACTACAGTGTATATAACAATATTCAACATTCACATGATTCTCCTGAATAGCTGTAAACATAAGCAACTTCTTATCCTATAACAATATTTAAACACACATGCATACAGTGTATATATGGAAACAGTACACATGGAGGCTGAGTCGGTTGAGGGAATGTGGTCTATTGAAGGGAGAGAATCCCTTCTCATAGAGCCTGATTCTAAGTTGGACACCGTTGCACAGTCCTTGTGTCTTTTGCTGCATTTGTGTCTCAGACTTTATGTTAAATCCACTACAATGCCTATCCCTGGTGTCATAGACAGATTGGAAATTTAGAGTGGCCCTTGAACAATTTCAAAGAGTGGCTTCCTTACAAGCGCACATTGCCACCTTCTACCTCAAACACACCCACACCAGCATGTCATCCTGTTCCCTATTACACACCCAGGCTGCCCACCAGGAATCTTCCCTGTACCTTTGTTTGGCAATCCATACATGTATGTATGTATGTATGTATATATATATATATATATATATATATATATATATATATATATATATATTTACACACCTGCCATAATTTGCAGCAAGCACACGTAGGACAAAATCAGAAGGTTTGGGACATAAGAAATAATGTTAAAAATGTACATTTTATGATGTAATAATTAAAAAAGCCAACAATATATTTAATAGTGTGTACATTTTAAAATGCTAACATGCAAGATCTCAAGTATTTGTTTTCTTTGCAAATTGTACCTTGATAATACACACCTGAGAATATCTGGGAAGTAAGCACTTTATATGCTGAGGATTTTGTAATATGAAATATGTGCCCTATAGAACGTTTAGCAAAATACAAAGAGGGCTTCCGGTGGTGATTCAACAGTGTACTGGGTACTTGGGGTTTAGATTGGCTGCATTCCAGGAGAGCACTGAAGTGTTTAGTTTGTATCTACATTCTACAGTGGTGGTTTGAATATTATGGTGTAAACATTACAGGCAGCTGTGTATGAGATAGAATATAAAGATTAAAGAGATACATAATAAAAAGATAAGTCAACTGCAGTAGTCCGCTTTCAATATCACTGTAACATATTGCTGTAGATGGATGTAACAAATATAAGTACTTCACATTCTACCAAATTATGTAAACTTAATAATTAATGATGTTGCAATATTATAACGAATAGTAACTATAATCTTGGAAATAAAATATAATTTGTATTCACTATGTACTGTAAAGGATCGTTAAGGCTAAATATTCCAACAGGTCAACAACAGATCATTATTCCTTGGCACACATTACATTACCTTGTATTTTAATATTTCACAAACTTGTGTCGAGATCAGAGATTTTAATATGAATGAATAAAGATATCATTTTTAATGTATAAGTGACTTTAATACTTATTTCATTACTTTCATTCAGTAGTACAAGGAGCCAAGACTTTTTCCAAGGGTTCTTTGGAGATTACAAATTCTTCTATGAAGAAAAATTAATTGAAGTTTAAATAATAAAGAAAATGTGAAATTCTATGGATCCCTAGGCTACCGCAGGAGCCATACAGCTTCTATATCATAGATTGCAATGGAATAAAGGTTGAGTATCCCTAATCCAAATATCCGTTATCCAAATTATTCATAAAACCATAGTTTCCAGAATGTATTTTTTTTTTTTTTTTTTTTGCTAAAAGCACTATTGGGGACATGATCTGTAACTGGCACTACTGGGGACTTGATCTGTAACTGGCACTACTGGGGACTTGATCTGTAACTGGCACTACTGGCGACATGATCTGTAACTGGCACTACTGGGGACATGATCTGTAACTAGCACTAAATATGTGCAAGAAAATGATTGCTTAGCATTTAAATTCAGTGCTTGCGAATTTCGGTACTGCCAAACGTGTACAAAATCAGAACATGTGTGCTGAGTGACCCAGACACAATATCAGAATAATTTCCACAAGGCATGTGCACAATGCATGTCATAGTCAGACACTTTCATTGCACATACTGTAAATTAATGCTTCCGTCTTTTGGGATTGTTTAAAATACACAAGAGCTATTATTAATCAATGGTTTTGTATGCAGTTTGAAAACCACATTTTGCATGTAGTTTTCTAGGTAAAAACATATGCATACAAAAATTTTCATAGCTTAGATTCAGATAAAGTAAACCTGATTACTTTTTATGCCCAAAACTATCAATGTAATTTGGAAGCCCAGATATTTAAATCATCCAAAACTATGCTCAATTGGAGAGTATGTAATATGTTGGAATTAGTATCATTCAGCAGCCAAGTTGGCAAAGGCGGCCGCCGTAGTCAAGGAATTTTTTGAATCAGGAATTGCAAGCAATGTCCACATGCAGGTATGTATAGATAAATTGGCACATATGGACCAAATACCTTGTGGTGACTGTCCCACTATAGCTCTCCCAGAGCATTGGTGTATAATATATATGTTCAGTGCTAGTGGTCCAGTAAATTACTTTGAAGCTGCTCTATTTTCTATATATTTTTTGCATATACTGTACATGCATAGCCTATAGAATATTAAATAACTCAAAGTTGTATAGACAGTACAACATATTTTTAAATATTGGATTGAGTATGCTAACCATTAAGGAATCACACTTAAATTTTATTATTAAGATTTTCTATTCTGTGTATTTCTTTAGTTTGAAGGCTGAAAACGTAAAAATTCATATTATGTAAGTCACACAATTTTACCAAAGTCTCCAGAAGAAAAACAAAATTTATAGACATGGTTCTGACATAAATTTATTAGTTATAGTAAAAAATGATTTATTAAAGAAATAATTGAATATATTATTTTATTAGGGGCCTATATTGTTTTTTTATTGAAGAGAAAAATAACTTATTATTTTATTATGAGGTAATCTTAATGTTTTACAATTTCTAAAATAATAAATCAATAGAGCCACAATTGCACAAAATAAATGATAACTCCATCAATCTACAAGTACCTCTCAATAAAATTATACATTTCTTTTGCCCCAGTAATATAATTATACAGTAGATTAATATTCAACACTATAAACATATTAGATTAATTTAGACTTCTTAATAAAATAAATACTGTTTCTGTAAATAATACAGTAATCATTTATCGTCCCTAAGAAATACTTACCTTATTATCTTGTTTCCATTCTTGCCGACCAGTTTGATCAAACATCTTTTAATCTCAGCCATTTAAAAAAAAAAGGTTATTTTTTTAACAGCAAAAGTGCACATCGTATATTCTATAAGTATTGTTAAATTATTTAATGGGTTTCTTGACTAAATTTAATCTCTTAAGTATTTAACATCATTCAATGTGTGTGAACTAACTAGAAGCATGCAATAGTACTGTAGATGAAGTATCCAACAACTAAAGATCTTTGAAAATGTAGTCCTGGAAAAGAAACCTTGCCATTCTTCAGCCATGTGTCACTATTGCCTCATTACCTTTACCATTTATTTTGTCAGGCTGACAGTTAAGAAAAAAATATTCAGGATCAAAGCAAAGTAATATAAAAGGATAAAGCCTTCTCCACTAAATACAATAATCATTACTGCTAACAGTCAAAGTTGCAGATGGAATAAATTATAACCATACTACATGATTCTATTTCTTTCTTCATTTGATCAAATTTGCAAACATGATATGTCAGAATTTACATTTAGCCAAGTGATGTGATACATGTATTTTATTACCATAATTTTTTAATACATAAGTATTCATTTTAATAGGAAATATTTTACATTTTTTTACAAGCCTATTCAATTTGATTTTAAATGTAACACTTTTACAAACAGTACCAGTGCATTGCACCCGGCCCCTGAGGACTAAAGAGTCCACCGCTACAAAGAAAAAGCAAGTTATCACCTGCCCTCCCCCAAGCCTATTTTGAGCAATGACAGATAAATTGGTCAGTGCAAAGAAAAGGTGGGACCTGTCCCTTACTTTAAGTCTAAAGGGATAACCTTTTCTGAGATTGCTGATATAAAAGTCCTGCCACCTATCAGTACTATTGATCACAGCCATATACTGCCTCTATTTAATAGACCGGTTTTCCCATTCACTGCTGTTGCAAATTTAAAGCAGTTCACAATCAGAAAGCACAAAGGGCAGGGGCTCCGGTCACAGAAAGAGTAGAGACGGATGTGTTCCTGAGCTCATTAAGGTACATGCCCCCTGTTCTCTGCACGATACAGGATATTGTGCTTGTAATCCTGCCACCCATTGCCTCTCCCTGTCATCCTCTACATTTAATCCACTGCTACCCATCATCCTCTGCCTCCCACTGCCTGCCTTTGTTGCCCTCTGCCTCCCATTGCCATTTGGTGTCCCTGTCTTCCTCTATATGTTAACATCTCATTACAATATGCTTTTACCCTCTCTCTCCCTGTCACCCAGTGCCCCCTGCTCCTCTGGCTTCTGCTATCAACCTCTGCCTCCCACTGCCTTATGCTGTCACCCCCTGCCTCTCCCTGATACCCACTGCTTTGTGGTTTATTGTGATCTAGAGTTGTATTGGAGGAGGAGGGCCCAAATTATATTTTTGCACCTTGGCCAACCACCCACAAGTTTTATTGTACTATTGTGTCTGTAACTTTTTCATATTTAATATTAAACTTACAACCCAGCATCTCTGGTATAGATTGAGTGACAATTTGTTTTGTTTGTGGTAGGGGCATAACTCCCAGATGTAATGGAGACACCTACCACAAGACTGCAAGCCTTGAAGGAGCAGCTTCATGTACAGAAGCACCTGTGGTTTTCACAGTTCAATCCAAGTGTGATGGCTTTTCTTCCAAAAGAGCTCTGTAGTGTACCTGCTGCTACAGAGTTAATTAGCTCTACCCCATGAGCCCTGATAATATCAACAATAAAGGACAGGATGGCTCCAACCTGAAAATGCTCAACCTGTTCAGCAAGAAACTACAGTGCATCTGCCATTGCTGTTGTGCTGTGAGATGAAAACACCATTGGCTGATTCTGAATGCTGCAGATGGCTCAATTACCTACTGGCCATTGTCACATGTTTGAATTATTAGATAAACTGTGTCTAGATACACAGTCAATAGATCATCCACTATTGGTTGACAGTCAAAAGGTTGACATAAACAAAAGGTCAACATGCACTAGGTCAACATATTCAAAACGTCGACGCAAGCAAAAAGTCAACACATATAAAGATTGTCATGCATTTTTCACATTTTTGTTTCAATGTTGACATCTATTGTCATGGACCCCTAATTAGTGTAATGCATACCCCTTCAGGGTTCGCTTGACTTGCCATGCTTTGGGCCTGCATATAGGCAAAAAAACAGGGGGATTTGTGCTGAGCTTAATGAATAAATCAAGTTGTGACAAAATTATGAGTTGCAACAATACTTTTACTTAATAAAATGAATAAAGATAGGTGATTAAACAATCTGCCAATATCTGCAGCAATAAATGTTTAGGCTAGATGCAGGTTTTGGCCCTGTGTCCCCAATAATTGCACACCGGGGTCTCAGCCCGTCTTGCCAAATGAATGGGGGGGCGGTCTCCTTGTTAGCCTAAAAATTATAAAACAATGGGCCTTATTCTAGTTCACTCTTTCTGACAAAATCCTTCTTAGATGGACAAAACCATGTGCACTGCAGGGGGGAAGATGTAAAATGTGCAGCGAGAATTAGATTTGGGTGAGATATTTTGTTTCTGTGCAGGGTAAATACTGGCTGCTTTATTTTTACACTGCAATATAGATCTCACTTTGAAGTAAAACCCCAACTAAATCTAATTCTCTATGCACAAGTTACATCTGCCCCACCTGCAGTGCACATGGTTTTGTCCATTTAAGAAGGATTTTGTCAGAATGAGTGGACTAGAATAAGGCCCAATGTACACTTCTTGCCTTTCGCAGGGAAATGTTATAGTCTATTTCAAAGTTCAATGTCTATATATGAGTGTGGCATCCCGCAAATCAGATATACTGTACACGGTGATATGTTCAGGTACCCCTTTAAAGTGCTGTGATGAATGTGCAGGTTTTCGGGAGAGGGGGTGGATGGTGCAGTTTAGGGTTGCCAGTATTCGCAGTGTGCCTGTTGCCATCCGACTTCCGCATGTGTGTAGTTCATACAGCGTGCCGTAGTCACGGCCTTCTGGTGGCGACGCTGTAAGGTAACAGGGGATGGGAACACTTCGCTCTGGCCAAGTGCCTTGGCGTGTGCGGTGTGTCGTGCTTTGGGACTGGCCACTTTACTTCTCTCAATTGTATTCCACGTGCAGGGCTTAAAGTGGTCAAGCAGAGGTGGTGGAACTCATTTATCTATGCCACCTAATTAACCCCCTCCCCTACCCCCATTAGGGCCAGTGGTAGGGGTTTTGGTTTTTACTGTTCAGGGCCAATGTGGAGTTTAAAATGTTCCACCTCACCATTAGAGGTGGTGGAACTCATTTCCACCCCATTCCCCCTCACTTTAACACCTGTCCACGTGGATGGTAAAGTATGAAAACAGTCCCAAAACATTAATACAATTGAGATTTACTCATGTAGACCTTTTTATGTGTCGATGTTTTGACCATGCCAACATATTACCTGCTGATCTTTTAAAAATTGTCAACCTTGTGCACATCAAATTTTTGTTTGTGTGGACCTACTAACTGTCTGTGGACACTGTAGATCTATCATCCACATTGTCACGCAGATAAGCTGGAGCCCTGCCACTTCTATAAAATTTTGTAACTTGTGTGTTTATATATAAAAAGAGATTACTCTATGGATCCTCTCTCTGGAACATTTGCATGGTATGAGATCCAGTGACTAAGGAACCTTCCATGTGCAAGGGGGAGGGAAAAATACACTGTGTGAGCTGTTGAAAGATACACTTGATGTATATGATTACCATTAGAAATTTGTGAGTGCAAAAGTAGGAGCAATGCAGTGCAAGCTTTGTGGCGCCCTAGGCAAAGCCAATGAATACCACCCCTGCTCCTTCAAACACTCACTGGCCGACCCCCCACATACACATAAATGCCCACTCCTACCCTGTAGGCCAAAAAAAGGGCCTAAGTTAGGTTTGTATGCAATAGCTGATTGTCAAACAACAGAGCAGTTATCACCAAACTGTAAATGTGCTGCATTCGCAATGTGCATGCCCAAGGATGTCACTGCAATCTCTCTCGCAGTTTGATTAACAGGAAGTGGCCATTTGGAGGTGGTAACGTGGAGTTTAAGTAGAGGGGTTTTGAGAACGCAGATGTTTCATGGCTGTTTTTGAGATGTATGTTTTCTACTGCTGTGGCCAGTCTGCGTAGTCATAGAGAAGGCCTTTGTTTCGATTTTCTTCATAATTTGGTATAGTCTGCTAATGTGGAAACAATTGCGAAAGAGTCTGCAATAACTCTGTTTTCATTCCTGGGTGACATCTTTACTTGCTAACATTAGCAGCTCTACAGCCTAGATAAACTAAATTTCTATTGTATTTGCATACAAACACATATTAGGCTCACAGTCTCAAGTCCGATGCACATGTTTAATATACAAAAATGCTACTTGCAGTAATAAAATGGCTCAAATTGCACCAAAAAACTCTTTGATACCTGGGGCAGCTATATAAAGACATTACCACTGTCCACCAGACAAGCCATTCATCAATGCTTACAAGGAACTCTTTGGTATGAAGAATGTGTTCTACCCAATGACTCTCTAATAGTTTTAGATTAATTTCCTTTTGTTTATGTTACACTAGCACAATATTTGATTACATCTATACGACCTTTTTGGATTTGTAGATCCTAATATTCTTCCATATAAATATGATATGTATTGTAGGTACTTGTTTCCTATCTGGGCGCCCGTCGTGGTGATCGCGGGTACATTTATGTCTGGCCGCGACGCGGCCGACGCGATGCCCACTATTTCCCATTGAAACCCATGTTAAACATGGAAATCGCGTCGGTCGCGTCGCGGCCGGCCATAAATGTACCCGCGATGCCCACGACGCGATGCACCCGATTTCCCATAGGAATCAATGTTAAATGGCCCGACCGACGCGATTTTACTGTTAAATGCCTCAATGGACCCGATGTGGCCATAGGAATCAATGTTAAATGGGCTACAGAGCCCAAATAGGCACAATTAACCCTTAAATGTCCCCCCAAATTTTTAACGCCACCCCACGATCCACACCAACCCGAAGCGTGGCGAGCGCAGCGAGCCCGCGAGGGGCGGCGGTACGCGTCCTCCGACCTTTTCATGCCCTACTATCCACGTCGGCGTGGAGTGAGAATAGAATAGTGTGGCGAGCGCAGCGAGCCACCGAGCCCGAAGCGTGGCGAGCGCAGCGAGCCCCGCGAGGGGACGCGGATACCTTCACAGGTAAACGCGTCCCCTCGCGGGCTTCACAGGTGTCCGTGGCCACGCGGACACCTGTGAAGTCCGCGAAGGGACGCGTTTACCTGTGAAGGTATCCGCGTCCCCTCGCGGGGCTCGCTGCGCTCGCCACGCTTCGGGCTCGGTGGCTCGCTGCGCTCGCCACACTATTCTATTCTCACTCCACGCCCTAGTGGATAGTAGGGCATGAAAAGGTCGGAGGACGCGTACCGCCGCCCCTCGCGGGCTCGCTGCGCTCGCCACGCTTCGGGTTCACGTTGATGGCGGGGTGGCGTCAACTACTTTTGGGGGGACATTTTTATGTTCAGGGGTGTTTTTGCCCCATTTCCCATTGTTCCCTATGATAATTTGGGGAAATTGATCCATTTAACATTGTTTCCTATGGTAAATCGCGGTCATCACGGGTAAATTGAGGCATTTAACATTGTTCTCTATGGGAAAATCGTGGGCATCGCGTCTGGCACATCGCACCCGATTTTTTATCGGCCGCGATGGCCCCGATTTTACCCCCGATGCCCGCGATTAAAATCGTGGGCGCCCAGATAGGAAACAAGTACCGTATTGTATTGTATCTGCGATTATGCATTGTTTTGAAGCTTTGTCCAAATAAAAAAACTTTTTTTTTTAAATGGCTCAAATTCCATTTATGGTTGATAATAAGGCAGCCAATGTTTAAAAATAATTATATAATTGACATATACATGGTATACTGTATAATAACAAATAGGTACTTGTGTAGTTTCACGGCGCCAGCATGCTATCTAAAATCAACTCCATGCCAACGTGGATAGTGGGGATATGAACTATCCACGTTGGCATGGAGTTAAGTTACTTTATTTTAGATAGTTTGGCGAGCGTACCCAACCCGTGAAACTACACAAGAACCAACAAATATATCTGTATAACAAGAGCAGTCATCCATCAGGTATAATACTAGAAGATGGCAATGCATGTGGCAATTATAGTGTTTTATTGATAGTCAACCAAGGGTGTGACAGATGTCATAATATATAAAATATAGTACCAGATAAATGTGAGGAGTGGCATGCAAACAAATACACTGTGTTATAAAATCCAGTGTTGGATAAACAGAATACCACGGTAGAGTTAGGATTAAACGAAAATGTGCCTGTTAGATACAAAAAGGGATGGAAATAATGGAGGTGCCAACTTTCAGAGACTCTGCATGCTGTAATATTGCCAATGTTTATTTAGAAGTCACCATTTCTCGCATCATCAACACATACACCAACTCTAGATAAGATGCAGCTGAATTGTCTGACTCTGGCTTCCTGTGGGTGCAGCTGTGTATCTGAGAAAGCAGCTGCTTTTACTTACTCTTAAAATATGCCCAAGAGGCAAAGAAGTATTTCATGCACTTTTGCCGGCTCCTGGTCACCACAAATGAACACCATCACTTTTCCACCCTATCACTGAGACCATGTGACCTGATTGCACCTTTATGTCATGCAGGCATGGCAAATTTCAGAAATATTTGCATATGCAGTTGCAAAGAATGAGTCAACTGTGTGAGCATTAGCACTGCATCAGCATCAGGAGCTATATGTAATACTATAGTTGCCGTAAAATTATCAATTATCAATTAATGCTATGACAAATAAGCATAAAAAATAACAAATACTGATGGAGCCATCCTCAGCCAGCACACCAGCGTGCAAGGCCAGCAGATGGGGACTTGCGAGCGGCTTACATGCTCACACATTCCACTCAGCAAGGCAGTGGGGAAGGGGGACTGAGTACTTCTCTGTCTTGCACCCCTAGGGGTTAAGTTGTGGGGATGGGAAGGTTAGGATTAGGTGGGGTCACCAGAATGCCATATGTATCCCATTTATACTGTAAGCTGGAATATAGAGAAGTTATTTAATACCACTTTTCAACCAAAATGGACTTAAATTTGACTCAGGATTTTGTTACAGTACGTCTCCACACTGGGGTCCCCAGTTTCATTGCACTGTGTTCACCATTATTTCCCAGGTAGAAACTGTTTCTACTGAGGGTAAACCCCAGGAAAGCAGGGCAGTAGGCGAAACAGGCAGGCATTGATAGGCATTGGCAGGGACCTGTGGGCATCTGCAGGCATGTGGTGGGCATCAGGGGAGACCTGTTGATGGGCAGTGGGCAGCATCAGCCAGTGGACAGGGACTGGTTGGTGGCCAGCAAGCAGCATCATCAGGCATTTGTGGGCAGTGGGAGGCAGCTGCTCAATGGCCAAAATACCCTGCCCAGGTAAGAAATCCTGGGTAAGAGCCATTTCCACGGCTTTTTACTCATATTTTAGCCTCCAAAAACCCTGCTTGGTTCCCAGGTAAAAATCCTGGGTAATTTTACCTGGTATTTTTACCTTGTGCCTGTTTCCACTGACAAAAATCCTGGATAGGTGCATGTTCATGTGCAAAAACCTAGGATTTTTATATCAGTGGAAAAGCGGACTAGAGACAAGAAACTTGGCTCCTGATTGGCTGCTAGGAGGCCAATTGTGCACTTCAGAGGAGGAGTGGAGAATGTAAACAATACATTCTCTGATACTCAGTCCGGTGGCTTTATGTCAACGTCTTTTTATTTTACCACTCCCAGGAATGCCTACTTAGACGAAGCGGACCAGTGTTCACTGGAGGTGTTGGTGAGTATATATTTCTTTCCACAGGTACTCAAACAGATACTACTGGACATGGGGACCCTATAGGTGAGTATACACTGATTGTAGTGAGAAATAAAGTTGTACTTTACTGGTGTGTTTGCATTATTTAACTATTTGCATTGTTGCAGAACTACAAGACACAGCGGGCCATGCATGCAGTGCAGGATTGCTGGGACTTTAATTCTATAATAATCTACAATAGGTTTGATTTTATTTTTACACTTAAAGAATAAGCCCGGTGCCCACTGCACTGGGGCCAGCCCCGGGCTTCAGCCTGGGCAGGGTTAATTATGGAGGGGGGAACCCTTTATTGGGGGGTCCTCACTCCCCCAATTGGAGTCATTGCTAAGGCTTACTGGTCAGCCATATTTTATGTACCACTGGTTAGTAAATTTGGAATCACCATTCGTAGTCTGCCTGGAATACGAATGGCCGTAAATCAGCCATAATAATTTTTAAAAATAGGAATTTATGGCCATATACGGACAGAAATGTCTACGAATAGGCGTCATTTCAGATTAGTAAATTACCCACTGTGTGTCATTCTGTTTAATTTTTATATGTATTCTTATCCATCACAATAAAAAAGAGAGGAGATGTCATGACCTTACAGGAAGTGTCATTCATTTTTATCTATATAACACCGTCGGAGTGCCGTATGGTTGAGTTAACCCTCACCCTAGCAAGTTTGTCTGTTTCCCTACAAGGGCACAAGGGCAGCTGGATACTGATAGCGAGGAGTGCCGGATATATATAGTTTTTGGAAGGGCAGCACTTCCTAACACGATGTCTTGTGCTCCGGTGCCCAGCTGAGTGATACCGCAGTACCCAAACATGTGCAAATAGACAGTGGCACCCGGAGACTCACAAATAAGGCAAAAGAAGCAGTGCTTTGCTGATCGAACATTTTCGAAGTTTTCAGGATCCTGATGACAAGGTATTAAACTTCGAAAACGCTGTCTATTTGCACACACATATATATATATATATATCCGGCACTACTCCCAATCAATTCAGTAATGCTCCGGTACCCTCAGCCAAGTATGGGTAGAAGCAGTGGGGGTTGCTGCGGCACAACAGAGACTGGGCTTTTCAAATATAAATTTTTAATGTGGTAATAACACACATCACGTGCCCGACGTTTCGGGGTCTATTATGCCCCATTTCTCTCACCTTGAAAACGGGGCTTGATAGACCCCGAAACGTCGGGCACGTGGTGTGTGTTATTACCACATTAAAAATTTCGGTACTTATGTAATATCTGGGCTCCCGGTTTTCTTATGAGACCATGTCCGCTCGCCACGCTTCGGGCACGGTGGCTCGCTGCGCTCGCCACACTATATAAAATCAACTCCATGCCTAGTTGGATAGTAGGTATGAAAAAATGCTTCTATATATATATATATATATATATATATATATTTAAAGTGCCATTTTTCACAATTCATAAATTTTTGATATGTCTATTGTCGGAGCAATTGTGTTTTTCTTTTATTTTTATTTTCATGATCATAAGCACCAACATAGTATGTAAATTATTTTCTATTTTAATGAGATTTTCACTTTAACCATTCTCACATCAAAATTTATTCTATCTACAACAAATACAAAACATAAATCCAATTAAACAAAAGAATATCGTTTATCAGCTTTGTCTTTTTCTATTCATTATATACCAGCTCTGTAACCTTACCTACAAAAGTGAAGGTTTTCATAGGATTTTGGCCCACGTTATCATTCTTTAAAAGGTCAAAAAGCAGATAATGATAACAACCAGGACAGTTTTCACCTCCAGGCTTTAACTTTCAGCCAACGCCATTTTTTGTTGCTATGTCTCCTTTCACTAAGCTTAACAATTGTACATTTATTATTTTTCATTACTTCAGAATTTTTCATTTAATATAGAATTTATATTTACTATGTTCAAAGACCAACATTTTAATTGATTTAAAACAATATAATAAATACAAATGTATAAAAAGTGCAATCATACTAATTAGAATGTGTCTACATCAGAAAAGAGTTTCCCTTTACTGGGATATTCATATAACATCGTGAAATGAATTATGAGTTTGCTAGACAAAAACAAGTCACTTTTCCCACAGGTATTCAAAAGCTTGTGAACAATGCCAAAATAAATAAACATTTTTTTTAAAACTTACAGTATTGGCTCATTGCATCGACATATTTAACCCTTCCTAATTAAATATAATCAAAACCACACTTTGGGTCCATGTACACTGGGTGATTTTGCCCAGCATGTATGGACGAATGGGGTAATATCGCTGGGCTGAAAATTGCTCGGTGCATGCACACTGATCGATTTTCGTCCTTCTGAACGATGTTTCCAGGGGTGGATGACTTTCCATAGCAGGATGCAATGCTCATAACGTCCCCATCCCATCCCACCCCATCGTTCATCTGCTAGTAATACCAGCAGATGAGTGGTGGCCACATGCAATGATGCTGCTTTTTAGTTGAAAGCAGCTCGAATGACAAAACATCTATTCTTTTCTTTTGTCTTTGATTTGCATTAAATATTTTTTTCCTACTTTGTAAGTCTCCTCTCCAGAAGAAGCCTTGAGAGGAAACACTGCAGGGTACTTCAAGGGGCAGGTCTGAATGGTACCATCATTAGGCAGGGCTAACTGATGCAAAGCAGTCCTTTAGCCCCGCATTCTTCCCGAAACTTCAGTGAGTGACATATAGGGAAGCCAATCCTTGGGCATTTTTCCAATCCCAAGATTCAGGTTTGAAAAATCCTCAATACCGGGATTCCAGAGACCCCGCAATTGGACTCCCCGGGGGGGGGGGGGGGGTGGTTGCGAGCAGACAGGTGAGGTGGGTGGGTGTGGCCTGTACAGTGTGACCTCTGACCACATCACACTGCACAGAGCTGCACAGCTGGGGACTCTACCCAGCATTAGACTGCATATGTGCAGTCTAATCCCGGCTACCCTAGTGACCTACAATCCTGCCCACATCACTAAAAATTAGGTTGTGGGAGAGCCAACAATACATCCAGGACTGCGGGGACAAGCCCAAAAAATTTGGAGCCTCCCGCAGGTTACAGATGGGTATATACTGTACGTATGACTTAAATTCTTCTTTCCCCTAAGATTACCATATATACAAACTATTGCTACAGTAGCAATAAGTTTAATAAGTTCTTTACAGGTGAGGCATGTAAATAATTGACTTGGTACTACCTCTTCCACTTGGATAAGAATGGTAAAATGAACATTGACATACAGTAGGCTTCATGCAAATCACTGCCTGAGCGAGTTTTTTGTAAAGTGCCTTTCCCCAATCTTGGAGTCTGTGCTGAGCACCTCTAATATAGTATAGTACTTGTCTAGATTAAGCCCCCCTTACGTGCATCTGTGATGGGCCAATAAATTGAGCAACTTCCATCCTGTGCATCACTATTATAAGAGTCATGTATGAGATCAGTGCCAGGAATGGTATGCTGATACTTGTAGTGCCAAATTGGAGGATTCTGGGGTGACTTAGCACTCCATTTAAAAATACATAAATATGGTATATGACTCAAAGTGGGTGCTATTATTTTATAGTGTAGGCCCTCCAGAGCAGCACCAGGATGTGTCTGGTGGCTTTCCATATGTTAGAAATACATGTAACTGAATCATCTTTATTCTAAAATTAAATAGAATGTGAGACTCTTTTGGTGGTGCATTGCAATGTACTGGTTGAACTTATTTGTTATTTCTTGTCTAAATTACATTTGACATTTTGTGCCGTGTAACTGATTACTTCATCATGTGCCATGTGCTACCCAGATTTTTGGCAACTGGACTCTGGGTGAAAGTGTCTCATATATTCTGAACATTGATGGAATAACAATGTCTAGATACATAGATTTTTTTTTACAATAGTAAAAGGGTAAGACAGGGCTGAAAGTACAGATGGAGCTCCTCCCATGCTTGGCCGGCACTCGCCTGAATGTCTCTGCTGGCAAGAGCCGGCGGAGAGGGACTCCAACAGATAGGCGCAGGCGCGTCACAGTCTCTCGGCGGCTGGACGGAGGGACCCTGCCCATCTCTGCTTCAGGGAGATGAGCAGGGCTAGGGGGGTCTGGGCAGCGGTAGGGACCGGTGATGGTATCTCGGAGCTCCGTCGCATCGGGGCACGTGTGCGTCTCATGCGCGCATGCCCCCTGGCGACTGCTGGTGGGGGCGGCTGAAAGAGCTGCACTCTATCTGTAGTATTAACTTGTATGGGACTCCGGAAACTATGACTGCATATGGCATACAGTACCTTACATTACAGGTTTGATTTCAAACTTTTTTATTGAGTTTCCATAGAAATGTATCAATGTAACATGTGGTTCGAATAAAGATTAATAGAGTAATGGGAGCTAGGTAACAAGTTTCACATCACTTTTTCATATAACAGCATTATTACAATGTGTGTATACAGCATTAAATGGTATTGACTGTTCAATCAATTTGCTGATCAGGTACAATGGTTTGTGCAAAAACTCTAACATAGATAACTAGGGTGACCTAATAACATACAAAAAACAAGACATTACAAGGAGTGTGGGGGGGGGAGGGGAGACAATAAGGTAGTGGAGGGATGGAACGGTAGGGGGGCATTGGACTCATCTCGGTATAAATTCTTGTCTGATGACCAGAGTGAATCTTGATAATGAAGACGAGACCCCACTCCCCTTAGCGAGGTTAATGTATTCTCCAAAGGCAGTCCTCATTCCTATCATTCCCAGTTGGATTCTATGCCGAAGTAGGATGGGTTGGATCTTTAAATCTATATGTCATAAAATACAGGGAATCTTGTCTAGTTGGAGGGGATGTTAGGTGAAAGAGATAGTAAGATATTTGATTTCTGTCTGGTCTAAGGAGTGGATAAAGGCATCCCATTTTAATAAAAATTTTGAGGAAGATATATGTGAGCTAAGTAGCATAGTGCGTTTACCTAACAGCAATAATTGGAGGAGCTTGGTTTTAAGTTCATTTCTAGATGGGGCTGTTGTTGTTATTCAGTGGACCAGTATTAGCTTCTTGGCTAATGAGAGAATGATAATGAGTAGAGGGGTATTATTTGAGAAGGAAGGGGGGGAGGGACCAGTTTGTAAAATTGAGACACAGACATGCTAGAGGGTCTACAGTTAGTTTAGTAGAAAATATGGTGTTAATGAAATGCATTCTGGAACAATTCCAGTAACAATGGAAGAACTTAGCGTTCCACATTTTGCATTTGCAACACTCCCCTGTGGCCTCTGGTCACATGTATTTACCCTGTGCTGGGCAATATAGGTGCAATGGATTGTTTTGTACCTCATGGAGGTAAGATGATTTCAAAATGTTTATGATGTTTGAAAATTGTGCAAATAGTACGTCTGGAGAGTTAATATTCGGTATATCACTCTTCCGCCTGGTCTGTAGATACATATAGAAGTGTGAAGGTGGGAGTCTGCATCTGTCCTGTATAGAAGAGAACGAGAGTATGGTTCCTCCGGGACAAATAATTTTGTTTCTAAGTCCAGTCCCTTGCGTCGCCATTCATTGTATTCAGAGTTGAGTAAGGAGGGGGGAAACTAGGATTGCCCCATATTGGTAAGAATGATGTTATTTTTGCATTTCTTTTCAATTTTTTATTTATCTGTATCTACGCATCATAGGTATATCTAAATAAGATGTGGTTCAGTAGGGCTGGAGGTATGAGTTTAAGTGGGGCATGAAGTAGAGCACTGGGAGAGTATGGATGAAATAAAGATCTGTCTACGAGCTTGTCAGTGTAGGTGTTTCTATTGTATAGACAGCCCGAGAAATATAGGAAGTGTATTGATTCAGCATAGGCACAAAAATCTGGTATTTTCATATCTCCATTAGAAATATTGTGCATTAATTTTAGCAAGGGACATTCTTAGCCTTTTCCCACACCAAAGAAACCTAGTCATATGTTTATTCAAGGTAATGATATCTCTACTGAGTATGATGCAAGGTATCATTTGGAGTAAATAGAATATTTTAGGGAATATGATGCTTTTCAAAACTGCAGCTCTGCCTAGTAAGAAAATAGGGGTGTTGGTCCAGCATTCCAGTTGGGTGCTTATTTTGGTTAGCAGAGGGTTACAATTAGTTTTATAGATGTGTTGAGGATTAGGGCTAATGAGGACTCCAAGGTATTTAATTTGGTTTTGTTGTATACAGAATTGGTTTAGGGTGGGGTGAGACATGAGATTATGAGGAAGAGGAGACATTAGGAGGATTTCAGTTTTGCTGACATTAACTTTATATCCTGAGAATGAGCTAAATGAACTGATTATGGACATGATATTGGGTATGGATGTTAGTGGATTGGAAATTAATAACATCAAGTCGTCTGCAAAAAGTCAAGCTTAAGTTCAGTGGGGCCAACAAAGATACCTGTAAGTCTGGGGATGTTCTGAGTGCTATTGCAGCCTTGCAAATCCACCAAACAACAACTGTCGAATGTCCGCCCACCCTCCCCCCTTTGCAGGGTTCACTCGCACAGGCTGCGAATGGTAATGCCGCAGGTAACCTCCCACATCTTTTGATGGTCGCCGACCATCAAAACTTGTGGAAGGTACACGCATATAAAAGTGACGTTCAAGTCACTTCCATATGCATGCATGATGGGTTTTATATGGGCGGGCAGCTGACATCCGTTGATGTCAGCTGCCCGCCCCCCGCACCCGCATCACTGCCTCATTACCCTGAGAATGCCCAGCATTCTCATGGGAACGCCCCTGGAACACTGGGCGTTCTCTTATGGTAATGGAGCAGCCCGGTACTCCCAGCCCTTCTCCGCCTCCTAGACTCTGTCTAGGGTGCATGTACCCAACAAACTGAAAGTTTTCCGTGGGTGCACGCACCCTATGTCTGCACATGCGCAGAAACACGCCTGTGCAGAGGACCGAATGAATAAGAATGTTGTTCTTTAATGAAGCCTCTCTGGTCCTGATGGACTATACATGGTAGGATTGGATTGAGGAGGTCTGCTAAGATCTTAGGGCCTTATTTTAGTTCACTCTTAGATGCAAATTCCTTCCCAAATGGACAAAACCATGTGCACCTCAGGTGGGGCAGATATAACATGTGCAGAGAGAGTTAGAAAGTGAGATCTATATTGCAGTGTAATAATAAAGCAGTCAGTATTTTCCCTGCACAAAAATAAAATAACTCACAAAAATCTAATTCTATCTGCACCTGTTACATCTGCTCCCCTGCAGTGCACGTGGTTTTGTCCATCTGAGAAGGAATTTGCCTCTAAGAGTGAACCAGAATAAGGGCCTAAGTTAGAATTAGTAAGGAAATTGTACTGTAGGATACAGGTTTAGATCCTTACATTGCAGGTTTAAAGGATGAGAGAGAGAGAGAGATGCACAGAGCAGAGGACCTGCAGATGTATTCTAACCTGAGGTACTGCTTATTAGGTACAATTATGTATCCCTTTTTAAGTATAACAATTAATAACAACACTGGATACAGTATGTTTTTTATATATATCTATCTAAATGTTTACATTTATTAAATGCTTCTTTGTCTCTCTTCCTTTTGAAGTTGTAATTATTTTGTACATACATTGTATGTAGTATAATTGATTTAAAAAGAATAATGCTTTACACTCTAATGCTGTGTACACACGGGGGAGATAGGGGCTATAATCGCTGGGAATATCGTCGCAGGCGACCATATTGCCAGTGATTGGGAGTGTGCCCCGGCGATAAATCGCCGGGTGCACGCTCCCGTTTTCTGCCCCATTGTAATCGCTGGTCGCAGGAGCTTGCTCCTGCGACCAGCTAATTACCTCTGTGGCTCCCCCAGCAGAGGTTCCTTTTCATCAGCGACCATCTCTGGTCGCTTGATGAAAAGGAGACACTGAGCAATATATTGCTCAGCAATATATCTCCCCCCATGTGTACGCACCTTAGAAATATGCATAGAGATATGGGAGGGGGATTCAACCCAGCAGCTAATTGCCAACTAAAATCCCTGCAGCACAGGGAAACTCTATTCAATGAAAAAGCCTTTTTCCCTCCACCTAAAAATCACGATTCAGGTAGAAACCCACTGATTCCACAACTGTATAATCAATGTTTTTTTAATCTTGCAAATTAAAATCATTCTCAGTGAATAAAGCCAGATGCAGTCCATGAGACTGCCCTGGTTTCACTGTGAATGGCAGTGACTTCCTATAGTACAGTAAGTCCTATTGGGAGATGGTTTTTCCCTCCGGTCCGGGCTGCCATAGACAGAGAGCTGGCTTCCTGTAGGAAGCAACTCCCTGCCTTACTGTGCAGCTCATGCACAGTACTGTGACTGCTACTGCTTTGGGCCCAGCACCTGTAAACTTTATTTTATAGGCGCCGGCCACGGGCTGGCAGGGGGACACATTTGGTGAAACCTGCAAGTACTGCCAGCGGTACCCCTCATCCTATGCTCAGGAGCTGAATTTGATGCTGACTTTACTGTACTTCACAGCTACAGTAAAACTTAGGGGATTCAGTCACGGGACAACACACCCTGATTGGATTGATTCAGTGTGGCATTTGGGTGCAGTGCAAGCCTCGCTGCTAATAGGAATACCCCCTATGTAATAGGTATTGGTGTTCAATAAAATAATCAAATGAAAATGACATATATATGCATTTACACCATTATTTATACATTTACAAGTGAAAATGTTTTTATGAGTCAAATTCCAAACTTTAATTTTGGAAAGAATTCATGCATTTGCAGGTGTGTTTGCCAATCACCCTTCTAGCATGTGCCAAAATGAAAAACAGCTGAGTGTGGAACATGATATGGCTCACTAGAGAGCTACAATTCAAGCTACATCTGCACTGCATGTTACAACAAAGCATTTACAAAAAGTACTTTATGTTTATTGAATCAGTAAATGATTCCAATTACATTCACAAAAGAAAAAAAATATTGAAAGCTGGTTCAAATTAAAATATTTAGATTCACCTGAAGTGCGAAGGTTTTAAAATGTTAGTACATTATAAAGATAAAATGATTTTACTAGTTTATTTTCTTCTAGATAATGGTTATCTTGCGGATCTATAATTTGTTATTAAGGAGACATTATAATTTGCTGTTTCATATTATCAAAAAACACCAGATGCACACATTTAAATACTGTTAAAACATTGTTTCACAGAGCAAATAATTAAATTATAAATTCAGTGAACTGTGGTAGTCAACAATTAACATGCAGGAACTTTAACACAGATATACAACTTTCAATTTCCATTTTAGCATCACAGAATGATGTCTATGCATTTAAATGGTCCCCGTGATAATAATCTATTGGGTTTTTAATCATATTTTACATTGCAGGAAATTAAGCTTGCAATTTTCCCAGGTGCTTTTACCAAATTACTAATTCTCAGCCCCCAAGTTAAGAGATTCAGCACAATGTACATTAACAGACTGCTTATGCTCTCTCTCTCTGTACCAGAAGGTAAGTTAATATGCACTTCAATTATATCCAGTTTGTGCATTTATGGCACCCTGTGGGTAGCAGTAAGAAGGCTATAAATGGGCTTACTCTGCTTTTTAATGCTCCAGTAAATTACAGTAGAAAAAAAAGAGGTAGAGGGATATAGAAAGGGAGACTATATTGGTTTAACAAGGGAATCAATAAAAGCTAAATTGCCTTCATTGATGTCATGCCTTAAATCACATATACAGTAGAATTTTTGCAGTCTTCTTTATATCATTTTCTTTCTTCTTTATAACTGGTGGAGAAGTCTCATGTGTGTCATGAATGACCTGAAACACAGAACCTTTAACATGAGAGGAGGATTGATAGTCATTTCCAAGTGTCGTGGATTTCACAACAAACATGCCTCTGAAAAGTACTAAAATAACTTTAGAACTATTAGGGGTAGGTTAATTTCAACAAAATAAGCTCTCCATGGGGCTGCTTCAGATTTGGAATCATAGCAGAAAAAGTAGAAAATGAACTGCTTGGTAAAACCATGATGCACTGCAGGTGGGGCGGATTTAGAGTTTGGAGGTGCATGCCTGGCTGAACTGTAAATTGTAATGTAAAAACAATACTGACCAGTAATTGTGTCTGAAATGCAAAAATTACTATGGCGAGTTTTATCAAACCTTGGAGAAAGGTGAAGTACTAACCAATCAGCATCAAACTGTCAATTTTAAACACAGATTGTAAAAGGGCATTTAGAAGCTGATTGGTACTTTATCTCTCTCTTGCTTTTGCACTTCTTGCTACAACTTTAAAGCTGCTCATTGTTTTTGCCAACTCTGTATCAGCTCATTTGAGTGCTATGTAGTACTTTCCAGAGGATAGGTCCACAGTTGCTAGGTCGACAATAAATATTGACAAACAGTTGACATGCTCTAGGCTGGAATTGACAAGAGGGCCACACAGGAAAAGGTTTTTCAGCATTTTTTCTTATTTTTCTGTACTGTTTCCTACTATGATCCACATGGACCCCACTCAAGAACAGTAATGTGTGCTTAGCTCAGTGGCAGCAGAGAGATAAACTAGGCTGAAGCATGGCATTTAAAGCAAGCCATGCAATAGCAAGTGTAACCCTCCTTTATAGGAATGTAGATTACTCTAATGTCTGACTGTGCCTCCACCCCAAGCTTTGGTGATATATAGATAGTTTTATATTTCAAGAGGGCGGGCTTGGGGAAACGCCCTTTGAATTATCCAGTAACCAATAAATTTTATTTACCTAACAATAATATTATGAATGTGTATATAGGCAATTCAACACAGCACAAATAGGTGAAACAATGGCATAAATAACCAAAACACAGTTTTATTTGACTGGAACGGAAGAATGATAGTCAAGCTCCGTCAGACTTCTTGGATGCCTCCTTTAAATACAAAGATTATACACTCCTACCTTAGTTGTATATAACCAATAATACAATGTTTACATACACAAGAGTAATTATACTTTAAATGTTTGCACATATTTTATATCAACAATGAAACCTATTAGTAATGAACAATAACTTATTATTGCGCAATAATATGGGGTTTTTTTTTTCTCACCAGTGTACACTTGTTAGTCAAAGGGGAAATCCCTAAGCGCTTTGGGTTTATTTTGTAGAGTTCGAAAGGGGTACGTCCTGACTTTCCTTAGATGTTAAAGTTCCCACCTGAGTCCTGTAAGGTGAGGTGTTTAATCGCTGAAATTTTAACAATAAATTTGTAATCCTCTCTAGGAATGGTCTGACCAAGAAATACTGTGGGACTATAGCAAGCGGTTCCAGTGGTTAATGTTAAAAACCTTCCCCAAGATGATTCCTTCCTGGAATGGAGCTTTAGTATTTCAATTATACTGCCCTTCTTATACCAGCTATGTAGTCTATTCAGTATTACTATAATAATAAAACTAGCACACTTTGTATCCAATTTCAAATAGTCCCCATTTCTTTCGATTGAAAACAAGGTGAACGTGAATAAGGCTCTCTGCTGTGTACCTTGATATTCTGCCTTTGAATCTGCACTGTCTTATATCACGATATAGATGCAGCTGACCATAGTATAGAGCACAGGTTTTCTATAGTAAGTGATATTCAATCTCTGCAGAGCAGTAAATAAATTATTGTCTATGTCAGCTGAAAGTTCATAGCAGGGATATCCTTTCTCTCTCTAACTACAGCTCGTCCCACTAAAGTGTCATAAAGCAGGCCTTATATGCAGCAACCAGGTTGTAGCTTTTCCTCAGCAGTCTCTTTTTACTTGCACCAAGGTATAACAGGGATAGGTTATCCACTTTTCCTCAGTAGTCTTTACCAAGCAGCTGGGTATTGTATTTATTTCCACTTATACATACTGTATACAAAGTCTCTTTTTAGCAGGCAACTTTCCTCATGGAGTGGATACATTCAACTGTAAATTAATTTACTATGTGCAGCATCAAGTATATTCATTAATGAAGTATTTTACCCCAACTGATAGTGAGTATTTATCTGGTCACTTGGGAAAAAGCAGAAACGCTTGGGGCCGCAAGCTGTGTAATATAAGGCTCTGGCTCCCTTTACTCAGCTGCCTGCTCTGTCTCCTCAGCTCAGCTCCTGACAGGCAGCCACTCCCCCAGACTCTCTGACAGGCTGCTGTTGTGGCTATTCCTTACTGTACTAGGCTCCGCAGCACAACCCAGTCCTGCTGTAAGGGCTTTCAGTAAGTCTATATTAATGACACTTAGTGCTCAGTTGTGATGTACACATATATGTAGGGGTGATGTGTGCTGAACTCTATCACAAAGAAGCAGGCTCACCACTCCAGACAATACCTCCCCTCCTGGGGTTATCTCTGTTCTGCTCCTCTGTCACTTTTTCTCCTCCTACCTCAGGCCTGACACTCACTGCATAATCATGAACAGGCCTCTACGATCACTACGGCAACTGCTCCTGCTCCCCCTTCTGAAAGCTGGCTCACCAAGACCATGCCAGCAGATCAGGGGGGTCTCTCCATTCACCTGCTCCTTCACTTCCACTGTCCCCCGCCGCTGCTGCTGTGTTTACAGCCATCTACTTTGCAAGCAGCAGCGGGGACAGACAAGGTGTACAACACTGGCCAGGGGATCAGCAGTCTCCAGACTCTCTCTCAGCTGCTCTATTTATACCCCTCTCCTCAGCTGGCCACACCCACACCTCTTTCCCGCCTTCTGCCTCCCTCTCACTGCAGCTGACTGGATGAGTGACAGCCTCACAGTCAGCTGTGCACATGAAGCATCTAGTACTTTCTCTCACTGTCATCAATGTACATAGTAATTGATTTAACCCTAAAATAACTGCCTCTAATGTATATAGGTATTTATACACTACGGCATATCCCTATGCCACATATATATATATATATATATATATATATATATATTAGCCAATATATGTTCAGAAATATACATGAAATACATACTGTTAACTCATATATTTACTTATGGATTTATTATTTACCCCTTCATTGGGTTACAGTTCTGCTCATGTCAATTTAACCCTTTATCAGGGTTACACAAGTGCTAAACTAATTGGGGATCCACATGTGTCAATTTTAACACTCCAAAAAAACATAAAAAAAATATTCTTGACCTTTTTGACGTGATGGACTTTTCCATGTCAATCTAATGTTTGTATCGACTTTTTGTCAATGTAAACCTAGTGCATGCAACATTTTGTCAACGACAACCTAGTGCATGTCAACCTATTGGTGTTGACCTATTAAGTGTCGACCTAGACACTGCCGGCCCTTTTGTCCACACCCCACACCCCTCTCCTCTTTGTGAAGAGTGGGCTCCAATCAGTCCATTCAGAAAGTATAAAGCAATTTAGCCCTAAACAAAGACATGTGTGGGAGTCACTAGGAATCTACATTTGAAGAGCACATTTGTGAATAACCGCTGATACTATTAACAGTAATTTCATAGTTGAGGAAGAAGTAAATCCCAAGATCCTTCACTCTGGGGTAGTATGGGTGTATGAAGCAGTGATAAGGGAGGAGAAGTGATAAAGTGTCTGGTACTTTATTACCAGCCAATCATATTCTGACTGTCCCTTTTTAAACTCAGCCTGTAACTTAACAGTCAGTAGATGATTGGCTGATGATAAAGTACCAGGCACTTTATCACTTCTCCTCCCTTATCATTGCTTCATACTGTGTCATGGATTCCTCTAAAAAATCCTGGAGTCAGCAAATGTGCAACATTCTCTGATTCTAAAAGTGCTTATCCATCTATGGTAGCTGATGGTTTCATCTGAAGGTACAATAAAGTATCCAAGAGTCCAACATTTAGATGTATCTTCTAACAATTATAATAGACTTTCAACTAGCTTAATCAAGTATGCACCTGATAGGTTAAGAATATTAAAGTTGAACTGAATCTCTGCATTATAGTTCCTTTTACTTGAGATTGGCTATCTCTGACTACATGGCGTAAGCTAAATTTATGAATTTTATTGTGCTTTGTATGATTTTGCCGAGATTGGAGATGGGTGAAGTTTTATTAGTCAAACACTTAAATTTGCTATGAATCATGTCTTCTGTAAACGTGTTTTTAGATGGCATATGGATTTATGTTTGTCAGCTGTGTTTGCTGCATCAGCCCACAGCCAAAAACTTCTGAACATGAAGCGACACAGGAGTAACCTACTGAAGGTCCCAAAGAGACCTTTATTAAATGTCCGAGTTGGAAAACATGGCTAAACACACCCAAGAATGCAAACTTGGGCAAACATGAGACTTAGTCAATTTAGCACCTGGTTCTCTGACACTCTTTTTTGGCTACAGATATCACTGAACTCAGCTCTTGCTATGTACTTTCATGGGCACTGTACATCTGTTATCTTGCTCACTGAACCTAACTTTGCTTCTTGACCTAGTAATCCTGGCTTCAATACTACAGAAACAGGTTTTTCTTGTATCGTTGGAAGTTTATCTGACAGTGGCATTTAGAATACTTTTATAACAACATATGAGGTCATTTTTAGTGTGGTTGCAATATAATTTATTTTGTTTTAAGTGGCATTTTACAGTAATCATAGTGCTAAGAAATGCACGCAACTAATAAAGTTTAATGGATGTAAACCACTTTTTTCTGGTATCTTAAAAAGCAATACTTACAGTTTTTAATTGAAATTTGTGTCAACTTAAAGCAAATTGGTAATCAAAATGATGTCTAGGAAGCATCATAATGCAGTTATCTAAATGATAAATATATTTCATTAAAATGAGTATTTAAACTTCGCTTTATGAACCAATTATGTTTGAAGCAATATATTTAATGACCAAAATATAAAACAATTTATTTTCTTTGAAGATTGATATCTTTTATTAGAAACCCAACATTTTTTTTGCTTCCCAATGACTGGAAGAATTGAACACTGAAATAACATACTTCTGCTCCAATTTTATCAAAGTATCAATTGTATTTAATATATTTAATAGATTAAAATCAAAATGATTGGAAGAAATATTGACTTAGAACAGTATTGTGTAAAGTATGTGGGTCAGAGTACAGTATGCACAATTGAGCTAATTACATATATTTCATTAAACAATTTTTCACAATTACGATTTCTAAACTCACTATGGGGGAGATTCTCTAAGCTAAAAATGCGGTAAAAACCCCGTTATCTGTTTTTTTACCGCATTTTGGGATGCTGTAAGCATCCCCCGCCGGCGGGGGGCATAGCCAGAAAAATCTGGCGATGCCCCATAGAAGCCTATGGGCTTCTAACGCGACCCCTCCCTGCCCCGCCGCCGCCCCGCACGGACCCCTGCCGCCCCGCATCGCCCCCTCACAGCTCTGTGCTGCCCGGACCTGTGACCTCCTCCCTGCACTGATCCTCTTCCGGGTGCAGGGAGAACGAGAGCCCGGCGCAGCAGCAGCAATGCGGGGTGTGGGAGGGAGGGGGGAATCGCCGGGACCTACTGGGACCCGGCAGCTCTCAACGCAAGAGCTGTCCTTTGCTATAATTATCGCATATGTTAGTGCATATGCGATAATTATAATTGCGATGGGCGGCGACGGGGGGCGGAGATTCTTAGAGAATCTCCCCCTATTTTAGAAATAGTGGATACGTATATTTTTATATTTTAATATCAGCTTATGATTATTATTCCTAATCATATTTGTTTCTGATGTATTTTTTTTTACAAATAACATTGCTTTATATTTCCATATTGTTAATATCTATTTAAATTCTGTTTAGAGATTTAATATGAAATCCTGCCTTTACTTTTTTTTAAAAGTGTAAAATGTGTCTTCTATAAATGCCACCCAATTACTCAATCAGTAAGGCTTATTGCACAAATGCTTAGGACACACAGGTCCAATTTGGCCTGTTTTCATCTGGTCTGAAAGAATGTGTTTTGACATCAGATCCAATCCATGTGCATCGGATCCAGAGATCATATGTGCTTTACATATAATCTCTGGATTCAGCCCCCTCCTGGAGGCGGGGTTATAAGCATGCCACCCTGCCACCCAGGAATCAGACTGTCATTCACTGCTCCGAGAAAATGTCTCAGTGTATGGCCAACTTTAGTCCAAATTGGCCAGTCCATGATTCATGCAGACTGAGACTGTACTATCATTCTACTGTGGTAAACCAATTAGTACTTGTTTGTTAATCCCAACCAATTAGTGGGAATATTTAAGCAGGGATGGCTATTTATAGCTTGGGGTTTCACCAATACAGGTGGAAAAGGCCATAATTCAACTCATGTACTGAATAAAATGTCAGGTTTAATATTTTGCAGGTTGACAAAATTGCACCAAGGTTGCAGGGAAAGACTGCAAAACAATATGGTGCCAGTGAAAAAGCTGAAATCTTATACCTATGGCCTGCTAACACAGGTGGCAATAGTACAAATATCACTTACTGTTCTGTTTAGCACACAGTATGAAGCATATGAGAATCTACTCAGATACCTTTGCAGTTGTGGGTGAGAATACTGTAGGCATTTTAAGATGTTGTTTTAGTGAAACCCTTTAAAAAGAATATGTACTGGAGGGAGCAGGAATTCATCATCAGATCAAGGATTCAAATATGTGCATGCCTTCAGAGCCTGATTGGCTGTGGGCTACCATTCTGATCAGATGACACAGATTTGTAGCTGAATAAAACAAACTTGCTGAAACCGTCTTAATAGGGGTGAGATGTACTAAGCCTGGAAAAGTGACAAAATGAAGAGTGATAACCAACCAATCAGTGCCTACAGGTCATATTTCAAACACATGACATGACCGTCAGGATTGGCTGGTGGTTTATCACTCTCTATTTTAACACTTTTCAAGATTAGTACATCTGGCCCTAGGTGAGAGATAACTTAGAGGCTTTGCCAGCTAAAAGTCTGAGCTGTACAAATTGTTGTGTTTGCCTACACTTAGTAATTTAAGTCACTGAGCTCAAATGCATTAAGGATTACACTGAACATTGGCAAGGTATTTAAGCACACACACACACACACACAAATCTGCTTCCACTTCCAGTATTCAGCATTGCAAAAATTCAATATACTATAACCTTCTATAGGGTCTCAGGGATACTTTAGGTCAGGCATTTCCAACGTTGGCCCTCCAGATGTTTTGAAACTACACATCCCAGCATGCTTTGCAATAGTTGTAACATTCTCTAATAGCAAAACTGTGGCAAAGCATGCTGGGATGTGTAGTTTCACAACATCTGGAGGGCCAACGTTGGACATGCCTGCTTTAGGTCCTTGAAGCCATAGATTGGACACAGACAGCATTGAGAGC
Source organism: Crinia signifera (assembly GCF_055691185.1). Lineage (NCBI taxonomy): Eukaryota > Metazoa > Chordata > Amphibia > Anura > Myobatrachidae > Crinia > Crinia signifera. The sequence continues at coordinate 97,924,142 of NC_139221.1, read as the reverse complement.
TATCCTGTATACTTTTACTCAAGTCAACATGTTTGCTGTGTGTAATTTCAAGCGATTTAAGACTAATGTGAAATATCACCATGTGCAGCGAATCCTGTTTAGGATTCGCTGGACATTCACAGGGTTCCTCAGGGCTGGAGCATTCGCTGCCAGCCCTCCCTCTCACCCTACTCAACACCTCAGGGGCTCGCTTCCCCTGACAGCAATTTTTAACTCCTGTGGCAGGGAGATCAGTGGCGTAACTATGGTGTGGCAGCCCCAGCTGTGGCTTGTCTCAGGGCACACTGAAAAATACCTGCTGTCCTGTATGAATACATAGTTTGCTGTCACTCAGTAGTAGTGGGCGGCGGTGGCTGTGTACTGTATCTGTGTACCGCAGACTCCTCACCTCCTCTGCACCTGGTGGCAGCCAGTGTCATTACCCGCACACAGTTCTGCTAGTATCCCCGGTTGGTTCTTGGAAACTGAGGCTGGTGACGGAAGGCTACAGTATGTCAGAGGAAGGGATGTCCTCCCTGTTATGCTGCATGGGCGCACATCATTCCTGGTGAGATGCAGCTCTACACATGGTGGCACACAGTGGCCCAGGTAACCAGTGTGCACCCTTGTCATGTTTTTATAAAGAAGGGGGGATTGGGGGAACCACATTTTCTTTGGCAGTGGGGAGCAAAATTTCTAGTTACGTTATTGAGGGAGATGGAAGCCTCCCTGTCTGCCCCTTAATGTGTGGGGGAGAAGTAGAGCTCCCGGGGACACAGACAGCAGAAGCTGCCCCCAGGGAGAGCTGTTCACTTTAAAAAGGTGTCAAATGCAAAACAGTGAATCATGGCGAAAATCATGCTGAAAGCAGTTCTAGCATTGAATACACTCTCAGCAAATCCCAGTGAAAACCCCATTGAAATACACCAGCGAATTGCAGGGGGCATGAAACGGAGAACTGGTCAGCATTCACTGTTCGCTTTCAGTGAACAGTGAACATTGCATAGGGTGAATCAGATTTTCAGTGAAAAAGATTCAATGCAAGGAACGAAAACAGCCCGATTCGCCCAAAAAAACAGTGAATCGGGAGTATTGAATACTGCCCTTAGATGTCACTCTTGCATTCAAAACCTCTGTTGAAACCACAGACCGCTCATCACAAATATAATGAGTATACAGTACCTGTAGGGGTTTGACTAAATGCACATTTCACCTATTGAAGACCAGGTTAAAGTACCTTTACAAATCCATTGGGGTGATTATCGGTTTTCACTAAAATGTGTTGAGCATGTGAACTGGTGAACTGCATGCCTGGCAGGGAATCTATCACAGCATATAGACAGGATGCAGATTTCCTACTACCATTTTTTCATGTGGAAAATCCCTGACATTGTTGTTAAGACTCTGCCAATTGTACTCTGGCACATTTCCATGTTTTTATTTTCCAGATACGGAGAGCAAGGACAATCTACACTGTCAGAACAAATTTTTTGCCATTTTTTTTATATTTTTATTCTGTATTCCTGATTTATTGTATCTTTTACATGGCACCCCAATAAACATCTCTTTTATGGATGATCCATTGGTATGAGCCTTCATCTGTAAAAATATATTGAGGGACACACAAAGAAACCTTTGGTTGCACACAGGGCGTTGCCCTGAGGTGAGTCCTTGTTTAAGGTGATTGCTGAGCGATGACGGTAATTCTATTTGTACAGTGGAAATGTTGGTCATGTGGCAATCATACAGACAACCAAAGAAACCCTTATAAGGATATAGGTCACACCTAAAAGGTCAGTATTTTGAGGCAACCCAGCACAACAACAGCTATTTGGTACAATAATTGGATTTAGTCGAGTGGGAGGAACCTACCATCATATAAAGAAACACTTATGGGCACATTGGGTTCTGACCTGAGGTCAGTTATTACATTTGGTCATATCAGCAGACATAGAAGGATACACACAACATACATTACATTTGTGTTTATTCAGTGTATTCAGATATACATATATATTTCAACATTTTATACAGCATTGCTTAGGGAATTTATTAGCCAATTTTGAGGACTTTCTTTATTTTCTTATATTGATTTTTACCTTAAAGTAAAAGAAATAATGGTAAATACTACCATGAATCAGTTTTCAATGTAATACATGTTTATTTTGGAAATACAGGTTGAACACTTTTTATCTGGCATTGTTCAGCATTGTCAGTTCCAGCACTGAGCCAGATTACCGATTTTGCCAGAAACTTGAAATAAGAGTTTCCATGGTTTCTGGTCCAGTACGGAGGACATTACTACAACATTACTCACGTTAGTCCACTTTCCCCGGTAAGGTTGTATTAATCCTGGATAAAGGAATACTCCCCAGCCAAGTTACCTCAAGCTTCTAAAGACCCCCTTACATTAGAACAATTTTGCATGATTTTGGCCATTTTGGTCGATATATCGTCTGAAAAGTGCAACATCGTCTGTGTTTTCCATCCAATTCGATGCGATGCGCGGTCCCGTGAGAGTCAGATAGGAGCCTCTAGGTTGGTCAGACCACACCTGTGATTTATCGGAATTGTCTGGAATCGGATGAAAAAAGGAGTGCCTTTTTGTTATATCGCCTGTGATGTGTTGGCGGAAGTTGACAGGCATTTCCTAGACATGCCTCAAGGAAGGAGCAGCAGCAGCACGAGTGAGCACAAGGCATCAAGCTGCAGCAGGAGATGCAGGTCAGCATTCAATTGTCAGAAGGAGATTCACCCGATTGTGCCCTAGAAAAGTATGTATATTTCACAGACACCTGCACATGTACAATGGCCACCAATGCAGACACTGGCCACCAATGTATTAACTGGCCACCAATGTATACACTGGCCTACAATGTACATAATAATAAGCACACTGCCCATGTGTTTCTCTCCTGGGCCCAAAGTGTTTTTAACCAACTGCTGCCCATGTGTTTACCCGCCACTGTACCCTAATGCTGTACCATGTGTTTGTCTGGGTCCAAAGTGTTCTTTACCCCCTGTTGCCCATGTGATTCCCCCTGCCCCTGTACCCCAATGCTGTACCATGTGTTTGTTTGGGCCTAAAGTCTTTTTAACCCCCTGTTGCCCATGTGATTTCCCTGCCACTGTACTCCAATGCTGTACCATTTATTTGTGTTTAATTTGTGCCCAAAGTGTTCTTAACCCCCTTTTGCCCATGTTATTTCCCCGCCACTGTACCTCAATGCTGTACCCTTTATTTGTCTGGGCCCAATGCTATACTATTCATGCTTGCTTAATGAAGAAACTTTTATTATAAAAACATCTTTATTTTAAAAACAAACAGATGTAGCCTCTTTCTTCTTGGCATTTAGTAAGAATAACTGAGAAAGACCAGTCACACTAATCCCCTGTTATCCCCTTGCTGTATTGTTCTCTCTATTGTATTGCAGCTGAAAACAATAGATGAAAGGAAGCATTTTCTGCACCTACTGTAGGTGCAGAAACTTAGTCAAGGTGATCCTGGCTCTATCTGTATTAACCAAATTTAACCATATACAAAAACATTGAAGGTATATTTTAAACTATATATAAATGTACAACTTTTTTTCTTATAGATGTAGCTCGACAAAGATGTTGATTTTACGTCTGGGCTCCCGGAGGGCTACCGTGAACGTGAAATGTCTCTGGAGAATGAATTCCAAAGGATACTCTGACAAAGTGTGGTGTAATTTGGCTTTGGCGGAGCTTGTGGAATACAGCCTCCCCTTCTATTCCTCAGCCAATGCAGAGTGGGTGAAGAAGCAAATCCAAAACATGAGGACTGTCTTCCTAAAGGAACATAACAAAATGGAGGACTCAAAAAGATCAGGAGCAGCTACATCACAGGTGTACAAAACATCACTATGGTACTACCCTTTGCTGGAATTTGTGCTGGAGCAGGAGCCCACACGAACAGGATTCTCCTCCCATCCTAGGGGTGCCACACTGCAGCCTGCAGAGGGTGAAACATCTCAGGCGGCATCTGTAAATACATTTTGCCAACCTATATAATTAAATTAAAGGGAGCTCCTGTAGGCTGGAGCATTGATCCGGATGTGATTTCCGTTAGTTTCTCCTCCACAGTTATGCAGGTAGCTGTTAAAAGAAAAAAGGGGACAAAATTAATATATGTATTTAAACATTGTATTGTTGTATTGTTGTATTCCCATTACAGAGTTTGGAAATGGAGATTCCACCTACCCCGGACCTCAGCCTTATTGCTGACTCGACCGCTGGCTCCCAGGATCCATGGATACCTTGACACTTGCTGGGTGAATTTCTTGACAGCTCGGCAGCAACCTCTATATCAACTTCCCGAGCATCCTGCAAAAAAAACAGAAAACAAAGGAATATCACGCAGGAGGAAGAGGAAGACATGCTTTTTAATGAATTCAAGTAGAAACTGTCCCAAACACCCGATAACTTCAGCAAATTTGGAGAGTTTATGGCCTGTGCAATGCACATCCTGCCAGCTGATCAGAATGACCACATTGAGCACATCAGTTTTGAGCTATAGTAGTTGCCAAAGCACGCCAAGGAAAATTAATTCCAATTTTTAAATTTGTGATGACATTTCTGGCAGTGCTCCTCCTACTCCTCAGCCTATACTGGCCACCCAACCTTAGCCTATACGGTCCACCCAACCCCAGCCTACTGTATATGGCCCACCCAACCCCAGCCTATACGGCCCACCCAACCCCAGCCTATACGGCCCACCTTGTCCCCATCCATATATTCCGCTATGCTGGAGGCAGAGGAGGACATGCCTCACAAGTTATTGCCATGTTGGCAACACATTTTTTTTATTGCAGTAAAAACCTGATCCGGGTTATTTAAATTAAAAGCTAAAATATTTGCACTTTTTTTGTGGAACACGAATTAAAAACCCTATCCATACCGGACCCCGGACTGCCAGACCCAGACGTCAATCTCTGCATTCCTGCGCTTGTAGTGTCTGGTCTGGGGGTGGGGGGTGGGGTTGCCTGTGATAGCTTTCACCAGGGACATGGGGAAGTGGAGATGAAAGCCTCCATGTACAACATCCAGGGGCCGTACATGGTTGCTTTATAATCTCCCTCTACCTGTCCCTGGTAAAAGCTATCAAGTTCACATGCAACCCCACCGGACAGAAACCACATGGATCGGACACGACAAGTTCATGAATGGAGACATTGCGGTCAGGCATTACGGGGTTCTGCCTGGTTCCGTTTTTTTACCCATACCACTTTTTGTGGCATTGGATACGCTAGAAACACATATAATATTTGTCATTGCACAGCTATTTCAAAGTATTTCAAGTTTATAACTGTTAGGGGGCCTTTAAACTTTGTGTATGCCATGTTGTTGGCAATAATTTATATTGCCCAGCTATTTGCCATGCTGGCAAAACATTGAAAAGTTTTTATTGCACAGCTATTTGCCATGTTGGCAAAACATTGAAAAGTTATTTTAAAAAAGAAAATTCCAATAAAAAAGTATATAAACTAATACACACCATACCTGCTTTAAATACACACCATACCTGCTTTAGCTCTAAATATTGTTTTTGTTGAACCCTGACATACATACATAGATAAATACTGGCTCAGACAAGTGAACACTTATCCAGGTGACCAATTGTATGGGCGATCCACTTGAATACCGGCATTTATTACCCCAAAACAACTCTTACTACCAGAGGCGGGGCCATTTCGGGCCAGTTATCAACCGATTGAGACAGTAGCATAGGCTGGGTGCCCTTCTCTTTTGGCTTAGAGGAAAGAATCACACACACTTTCCACCCTGTTTATAGTTTTACCACAACGTTATTCTATAAAGCTGATACCCCTGAGGAAGCCCCTTGTTGGGCGAAACGCGTTGGGTGAAAACAGCACTTTTTGTCTAAAAAGACTTTTAATAAAGAGAATAACACCAAGTTATGGACATTGTTTACAATATTATGGACTAAAGTTGAGAAGTGCGCCATTCCACACTTGTTCTCGTATCTTTTCTAATTCCCCTCAGCCAACAGGGGTATTGTGGAAACAGGCAGGAAACTAATAATCTCTCAGAATTTAGCGCGAAAAAGAAGGGGTTTGGTTGATATATATATATATATATATACATAAAAGAAGAGACCCCTTCCTGCGCTAATAGAATAGAAGCAGCACCTCTGAAGGGTCCTCTGCTAGACAAGACCCAGTCAATAGAAATGGAAAAAAGGGGGAAGGATCAGAGTGCGCTAGTATACAATAAATGCAGCTTAGAAAATTATATATTTAATATAAAATATAAAATGTACACATATACATAATGTACAATAATAAAAACAAACCCTTAATAGGGTATCAAAGATACACGAATGGTGAACATCAATAATAATTGCTCAATTCAGGAGTTCTTGATCACAGATAGAAGGCCCAATGCGTTTCGTCAAATCATGACTTCATCAGGGGCAAATATTGCAATCGTCAGTAACTATATGTGTTTTATACACAAAAATCTCTGGAGCTTGGTGTCTCAGAAACAATCCGGTACGTTTCCAACAATCGGAATAGTACAAGGAATGTTCCTAGTATAGCATATTTGATCAAAGATTTTGCCAGATGAAACAGAATCGTCAAACAAATTAGCAAAGAGTAGGAGCAGTCACATACAGCAGGGGTTCACCAGTGTGAACCCCTGCTGTATGTGACTGCTCCTACTCTTTGCTAATTTTTTTGAAAAAATTGGCGCCAAATCACTCCCAATCCACACATACTCAGGTATTTAAACCCGACCAGGACAGCATTGAGATGTAGCTGTCTCCATTTCCTCCAGGGCTGAGGTGAAAGCTCTACCATACGCTGGTGATCCATCCTAAAAAAATATGTCTCTTCTTTGATTTTTGATATGTATACACTCCGTATGTTTATAGCTACTTGGTGCATTTACATCTGGGTGTAATCTATTACATTTTGTATATTGTCATAGGCTCCTTGATAAAGGTCCTATTGTGGACCGAAACGTCGGGGCAGGATGAAAATTAATATATTGGAATAAAAATTACCAACTGTGATTTTACACAAAACCATTGAGTGTTTCTCAATTGATGCAATAAGGAGAGTGTCCATAAGTCCCCCCCAGCACGTGGAGGGATTACTGGGATATTATTGGGGCACATGATTACACACGTTAACCCCTTTTTGGACACCCCGAACTTTACTTGGTTCTAAGTGCGAGTGCGGTCTTCTTTGGATCTATATATATATATATATATATATATATATATATATATCTAGGCAAGAATAGAAGAGATGCGCTTCATGGTGCAATACCCAAACACTTTATTGTTAAAAAAGATAATGTCCACGGTACCAATATATGGGACTCGTACCAAGTGAACTACAGATGTGGGCTGGATACCACACGTTATGTATATACAAGCCAAAAGGCAAAGCTGCTCACGATCACGCCAGGATGTAGCTGGTCCAACTTACTGGGGGCTGCAGGGCTGGATTGCAATGCCGCTACCTGGAGAAGTCAGCCTGGATGGAATCCCCGGAGGATGAGACAGCCAAGGAGAGCGTAGTTAGCCACGCCCTGACGCGTTTATTCATAAGACTTCATCAGAGGGCGTGGCCACTACACTCGCTGAATGAACTAATATACTCCCTGACCTGTCAATCACCTATGCGGTGAGACAGGATCATCCCAATTGGGGTGGAGATAGAGGTTGACGCTGTAGCTGCTTTTACAGCGAGCGCACCACCTAATGGGGGGATGATAAAGAGATGCAGATTGTATAAACCAAGGAAAATCTCTTGGTGTGTATGTAAATATTTCAATGCAGATTTTTACGACACTGATGGTCAGCTTTACCCCAGGCTTAAACTAACATATGAATACACACACGAAAGTACCAAAAAAGTACAAAAAAGTACAACAACTCATTAAAAAAAAGTTAATAAATACAAGTAAAAAAAATACACATTGACAACTTAATAATAAAGCATAAGAAATATTTTAAAAATATTAGAAAAAATAATTTAACAAGAAGAATATATGCACAAAATAGTAGTATATCAAAAAGATTTATTTTCTAATATCGATACTCAATCATCACATATTCAACTGGTGTATGATGAAGCTATATAAATGGCATTAATTTATGAACGGTGTAATCTCATATCCTTCGTTCAACCCGTTTGGCACAAGAGAATTCAACTTAAAGATCCAGAATGTTTCTCTCCTAAGTAGGTGCTTTTCTCGGTCACCACCTCTCTTTCCCTTCTGGACTAAATCAATCCCCTTGAAGGTCAGAGTACGGGGATCACAATTATGCACCTGCTTAAAATGTCTGGAGATACTATGATTCTGGACCCTGTGTTTTATATTTTGAATATGTTCTAAAATTCTTATCTTAAGACATCTCTTGGTTTTTCCAATATAGTTAAAACCACAACCACATGAGATAAGGTATACTACGAAGGTCGAATTACAATTGATAAAATCTGAAACTTTAAAATCAGTACCCGTATTGCATTTCCTTTTTTCATATACAAACAGGCCTTACAGTCATTACACAGAAAACATCCATTAAGCATTAAGAACGTATGACTGGGGGGTTTCTCATCGAGAATTTCCAGCTGGCTTTTGGCAACAAGAGTTTTGAAGGTTTTAGCCCTTCTGTACACAATTTTAGGATTGTCAGAGATATGATCTGTGAGAACAGGGTCCAGTTTTAGGACTTTCCAATGTTTCCTCATTATACTATTAAGGTCTTTGTCATGTGTATTATATTGGATAATGAACATCGGATCATCAAATTACTTTGTATCTACTGGAATTTTACTGTCACATAGCAGATCGTCCCTATTTAGGTTACGAGCTCTAGAAAGAGCTCCTTGTACAGTACCAGATGGGTAGCCCCTTTCTTTGAATCTACTAGTATATACCGATGCTTGTTCTTCAAAGCATTAAGTACTTGAACAATTTATTTTGAGGCATAGAAATTGCGAAAAGGGTATTTTCTCTTTCCAGGCACCATTATGGCAACTCGAATAGTCCAGATAGCTATTTGCGTCCACCTGTTTAAAAAAAAGTACAAGTCTGGATTTTTTTAACATCAGAAGTCAGGTCGACGGACAAAACTATGTCCAGAAATTAAATTCTAAATTCATGAAACACTGAAGTGAACTTTAAGTTCTAATCATTTTGATTGAGACGTAACAAAGTTGTCAAAGGCAATGGGACCACCACGCCAGATAATTATGTAAAAATGTAACGTTTTATCATAACGATGTTCTTCCGATGTTCATCATTCAAAGTGACTCTTTCCCAATTTTCCATATAAATATTTGCAAGACTTGGGGCGCAAATGGTCCTCATTGCCGTCCCGCATATCTGGAGAAACCACTCCCCTAAAAATTCAAAATAATTGTATTTTAAAACAAATCTAAGGCAGTCACAAATAAAGTCCCTATGGGCCACTGAAATGGATGGATCACCTTTGAGGCGTGACTCTACCGCTGTTATCCCTTTTTCATGCGGGATACTTGTGTAAAGGGCTTGTACATCAATCGATGCAAAAGCAAAATCATTTTCCCACTCAATATCTCCTAAAAGCTGCATAAGATAAGTGGAGTCCCTTAAATAAGTTTCAATGTCTGGAACATACTTTTTTATAAACACATCGACGTATTCAGATACACGGAAGTCTGTGACCACACACCTGCAACGATTGGTTGCCCGGGGGGGGGGGGGGGTATCACCCCTTTGTGCATTTTAGGTAAATGGTAAAAGGTAGCCAGATTGGGACAACCATTATACATATATTTGTATTCATCTAAAGCAGTGGTAGCCAACCCTAGCCCTCGAGAGCTACCAACAGTTCACATTTTCCAGACAACCTAGCTGCTGCACAGCTGCACTCATTACTCACTGACACATTGTAAAAGATACACAGATGGAGCTAATTAGCTCACTTGTGATTCTGTGAGGAGACCTGCAAAACATGCACTGTTGGTAGCTCTCGAGGACTAGGGTTGGCTACCCCAGATCTAAAGTAATGACTTTATCTGTCAAACCTTTTTTGAGAATTCTCTCTAGGATAATCAAATAATCGGCGGTTGGATCAAGCCTCAATTTAACATATGATTTATCATCAAGCAGCAACTTGTATGATTCTGTAATGTAATCACATCTATCCAAAATATTGATACGTACGCCTTTATCAGCGCTCTTTATAACTATGGTCTTATCTGCCATTATGTTTTTGAGCGCCCTTATTTCTTTGAAGGTTAGATTCTGTGGAACTGATTTTTTTATCATCGATTTTTTTTAAATCTTTTTATTTAACCAGTTCAGAGAACAGGTCGATGTATGGGCCCTTTGATTCCAAGGGGTAATATGTATATTTTAATTTTAAATTAGAATTAGAACCTGTCATTGCTGGTTTACTAACAACTTCTTGACTGGATTTTTTCAAGAAATGGCGCTTAAGTGTTTTTTTTTTCGTGCAAATAAATTAAGATCAATTTGGAGGTCTATTTTGTTCGGACCTTGAGAAGGGGCAAAAGAAAGGCCCTTTTTGAGTACTGAGGTCTCAGTCTCTGAGAATGACCTTTTAGAAAGATTAAAAATTCCAATAGTATTTTGGGGGGGTTTCAACATCATGTCAGTTTTAGCAGCATTTACAGGAATCTCTGTTTTGGTTCTTGTCTTGGTATTTCTTTTTCCTCTGGAACCCCTAATCTTCTTTTTAATCTTTCTTGTGTGTGATTTGGAGTCAATGTGAAAAAATATGCACACAGACAATAAAGCGCTCCCAAATAACACCATGTGTAATTGAAATAAAAAGGTACTGTCCCTTTAAGGAGGTCGTTCCCTTTTTTCCTTTTTGATCTCCAAATCAAGATCTGAAATAAGAGCTTGGTTCTATGCAGTCCATAATACATGCATAGTGCCAAGAAAGGACACTGATTTAGTGCAGATGGTATGTATACAAGTGGAGTTACAAAAGGTATATATTGCACTCACACTATCCAGAAGTAAATATAGCATTCAAAGTCTCCCACTGGCAAAACAGCAAAATCTTCCTTCCAGAAGTTGGTGTACCATGGAGTGAATGAAAGGAAACAGTGATAGTGCAGACTGATTTAAACACTGAACCTTTTAATACATAATACACTCACATGAAGAAGACATAAACAAAGCATGTGTTTATCCCCCTGGCAAACTGGAATAACGTCCCACCAGACAGCTCCCTGGAATGGTTGTTGTATCTTCACTGACCCTCCGGAAAGGTCAGACTCAGGATAGCCAAACGGAGGTGCGCATCCAGCAAGTCCAGCAAAACGGGGTCCACACAGTCCTGACCACGCTAAACGCGTTTCGGAATTCACCTTTATCAATAGCGTCAATGATTTGGAGTCAACAGGGTTGGGCTGTCGCTTTGACCCATTCCTTAAAAATAATGCGTATCTACGACTGGCATAATAGCTTCATATCTATTATTATGAACCCACCCTTTTTGTTGATTTTGGGAAAACACCGGTTTAGTCCAAGATTTTTTGGGATCTTGTATTTTTATCAGGTTTCTGTAAGGGACTTTTTGCCATCTTACCTGTTCTGGTCTACTATTAGATTGATAATCGGGAGCATATACATGATTTTGGTAATTAGATCTACGATTACCAGATAGCGCTCTTTTATTATTAAAATGATCACGAGATCTAGAGCGGTCTGGTGCATCCCTATCTTTTTGCTGTTTTTTTACAACCTGCCAAGTTCTAATTTGATTATTTTCATAATCTGTTCTATCGCGAATGAACTTTCTTTGTTTAGTTTCAATTATTGTGTTCTCTATAATGGAGTCTTTTTTGTCTATACAAATTTTTGCTGTGGTAAGCGCTTCCTTACTATAGTTTGTTTCAAGTATTGGTATAAGAACCGCAATCTCTTTCTCAGTTTCTTTAAATTTTTTTTTATTTTCACAAACCAACAAGTGCAACATGCGCTTGTTGGTTTGTGAAAAGAAAAGAATATTTTTTCTTCTGATGCTGTGGAGACATCTGAGAGTGTGGTCTTGACAAAGGGTCTTGTATGGCTCGAAACGTCGACATGACTGTTTAGACCTTTGGTGATGTATTAAAAAACTTTTAACTGCAGAAGTGCTGGAAGTCTGGTGGTACTAAACTTATCATTTACAAATGTAGAATAAAATAAATAATAATTTATTAATTATTACACTATTGTAAGAGAAACAATGTGCAGCAATAATGGCAAGCTTCAATACATACATAAAAAAAGGAAGAACCAACAGTAGGGAAGAGTCTACAAGATTTAGCAGCGATTTGAAGTCAGCAAAGGGACTATGTAAACATAGAGGTTCTATCGAGGGTGGAAAGTTAAGTGATACCAGGAATTGTAGTATTATAGTAAGTGTACCAGGGGAGCCATACAGAGTGAAGTTTTTAATGGTATTGTTTTGGAGACTTGAGATGTTCTCAATTTTGGCTATTAACCAGAACCTATTTACCAGTTCTTGTTGACTAGGAGTAGAGGGGAGTTTTCAATTATGGTCTATTTGACATTTATCTGCACATGAGATGTGAAGGAGTTTATTAGCTTCCTTGAAAGTTTGGTCCATAGAAGCATAAAGGAGAAAATTGGCAGGAGTAGGGGGTCGAGGGAAGGTAATAATGTGAGAGAGGAGAGAGCACATCATTGTCCAATAGAACCCAATGATCGGGCCCAATCACCCCGAGTGGAGAAAAATGCGCATTATAGTCCACCGTTTTTAAAAATAACGACATTTTAATGGTTAATTATCAAAATATATCCATATGTAATTTTATATTTATATATAATGTATTACACTCAAATGAGTATAATGTGTTCAAGGTTTTGTTTATCACATTAGCTTTCTATATGTTTGCAGGTGATATTTTCATTTAAACTAATACAACTGGCAATACATAAAAAAATGGTTTTCTAAAAAGATGGGTAATGCAATTAACTAATTTCCTTGGGGATGTCTAAATATTGTTGGTCTCAATTAGTAGACTTTGGAAACTTTTCATTTTATTTATTTTGCCTTCCACTTAATAATTTAACTAGCAATTGAAACAAAAGTATTTTCCACAAACAAGCTTTCTAGTTTTATTTATGCTGTAGCTATTGAAAAAAACATTTATTACAGCAAATCTTCTTTTACAAAGTCAATTACTGCAGTTGGAAAATGTAGTGTTTTAAATTGATAAATTGCCATTACATAGTAGTGCAAACTATTGAAATATTCTATAGTTATTGAAATAAAAGTTATCCACATATTTTCTGAATTATTCCTAATTTAAAATAAGAGAAATAATATCATATAATTGCACTAACCTCACAGTGTAAAACAATAACTTCCTCACCATAAAATGGAATATTAAATAACTTAAGTAACTCAGCAAATTATGCTATTTACTAAAGCTGGGTATACACGTACAGAATTATCTGTCCAATCTGTCTGGTGGGAACAAAACTCTGGTAATGTATGGGAGCATATGAGAATCATCTATTCGCTCTCAAATGAGGGAAAATGAACAAAAATGATTGTCCGGATAAATATGTTATATAAATTGGATTTAACCAATTTGTCTGAAAACCCATTGGGGGAAATTTACAAAGATGTGTATTCTACTTCACATGTGATGTTGCTATGGGCAACCAATCAGAATCTACTTCTTATTTATTTAGCACCCTCTAGAAGATAGTAGACAGGATCTGATTGGTTGCCCATAGCCACTCCACATGTGAAGTAGAATACACATCTTAGTAAATTTCCCCAGTGTCTGTTTTCCAGTGTTTGGGAGCAAATATTTGCTTCTCATTTGCTCCCTTACATTACCAGATTTTTGTTCTTACCAGATAAATTGGACAGATAAATCTGTAGGTGTGTTTACCCAGCTTTAATGTCGCTGTATAAACTGTTTCCTATAACAATATAAAGATATATAAATCTATAGATATCTATATAGAAATATAGAAGGGAACGCCAAAAAACTGATCAGATGTTAATAATAAAATATTGATTAATTTATAATATACTGTAAACAATATGATATAACTATATTATTAAAGTAAACACACATATAAAAATAAAAAATAATGCACCTTCTCAAGAAAAATATTAAGCTCCACCTCTGTCAAAATATTTGTTTGACCTCTTGTAGGTATAGTAAGATTCTCACCCATTTACGGTATAATGGCTGTGAATTCAAACTGTGGTATGTTTGTTCCGACTTTGATAAACAGCAGCATCGCTATGGAGGGACCATTGCAGGTGTAGTGCCCAGACTGCGGTGCAGATAACCAGCTGTGTAGATCACAGTTCAAGCAGAGCACTGTAGCTGGCTGTCATCGTTGTGTGTTTGCTTATACCTCCATGGACTGTATGGGAACTGGTGGTTATAGCCACTGAGGGCTATGTGGAAACCGGCGGTGATATCCGGGGCTTGCAAGTGGCTCCAGCTGTTTGCACACACAGCGACCGTCGCCTGATTGACAGACTGCCTGTGAATGGTCTGGCAGACAGCGAGCCAACAGCCTGCGTTGTAGTAGATGCTAAAATCAGCTGATAGCATCTTGTGCAATTTTGCCATGGGTGAGAGCACAAGATCAGAGGCAGTGCAATAAGTTAGCAATGGTTTGGGAGAGAATAGCTGTATACCCCATTTTCTGGATGTATTTCTCCACTATGTAGGGTGCAGCGGTTTCATCAGAAGAAGATGGCTGGGTTCAGTAAAGGTCTGAATATTTATCAGGTAAACTATCCAACCATTATCATTGTTCAATTATTGACTTCAGATGTGCTGGAAAAAAGATTGTAGGATTCAAAGTTATAAAACTGGCAATTTGAGCACTGAAAGTTCAATCATCTCAGTTAATGTGCAATCATGTCATAAAAAATAAATAGAATAACAAAACTAATAAATAATCAATGGCATCTTGATATACAGGTATAGAAACAGATCTAGACTGATCACAATTAGAACAAAAAAATGAAGTTCACTAGTAGACAGAGCTGGGGCTCATAAAATAGAGCACATAGTTCACCAGCAAGTGAGCATCTGAACCATCTTGGTTCTAACCCCGACCGGAACCCAATATTTTTGGGAATAATTTATATGTATTATTAGTTTTAGTTTTTATTAAAAATTAAAAAATAAATTAACTATTGAAAACATCAGAACAAATGGGTACAAAAAATGGTACATTTGTTTAAATGTAAATACAGTCAAGGATTATTATAACGGAAAGTAATAAAACAACCAGTCTCCTATACATAATAAAGATGATAATATATTTTATTATTTATTCTAGAGACAAAAATAATGAAATATCCAGATTTAGGGGACTATTGCAGTGGAACACCATTGGTGTGCTACAGCAAAAATTATAAACAAATAATTATAGACAAGTAGTGTATGTACTCAAACTGTCAAACTCACATATTAACAACTGCAGGGTAAGGGGAGGGGGTGAAAGGAGGGGGAGGTAGGGGAAAAGGGAAGGAGATGGAAAAAAAAACTGATGGAAAGGGAAGGGTAAACATTGTGGATTTCTGACAGAGACAAAGGTATTTCTGAAATAAATATAAGGACTCTAATAAACAAGAATACCAACTCATATATTGATTGTACTCAGAATTCTTAGGCTACAAATCAAATATTTTTTAGTTTAATGCATTCATTCAGATCTGCTGGGTAAAGTGTGTTCAAAGCAAATGTCCAATAGGCTTATTTTCTACATAAGAGGTTAAATCTGTCACCTCCTCTTGGAGTATAATCGACTACCTCAATACCTTGTATACTGAGGCTGTCATAGCGTGAAAGGCTATGTGATTTTACGCCTTTGAGCACATTTCTCCTGAGCTCTAGGAATAATACGTTGTGCGCATATGTTGTACGCCCAACCTATTGGGCCTCGCACCAGCAAGAAATCAAATATATGACAAAAGTTGACAAACAATTGATATAGTCATGAGACTTACCAATGGTCGTGGAAGAAAAATGGGTACTCTTGTTAATGAATTGGCAGGTGATACATTTAGGTTTCTTACATTTGTAGAAATCCATTTTAATTGTTAAATTACTGTTACTATCATTGGGGAAAGAGGAAAAATTACTTGGTGCCAAAGTATTTTTTAAAGAGTTATTCCTTTTGAAGACCACTTTAGGAAGTTCTTCCAGGGACCAAGCCCAAAATGTATCAGTTTTGGGAATCTATGGGTGAAATGTAATAGAATGAGAGATTCGGAAAGTGAGAGATTTGGTAAGAAATCTCCAGTTTTTTTTAAATCAGCAATCATTTTACACTGCAAAACCATTTGATTCTGAAGTGTAAATGATTGCCGCTTTAAAAAACTGGAGATTTCTTACCAAATCTCTCACTTTCTGAATCTCTCATCCTATTACATTTCACCCCCATAGTTCTTTTGGATGAAATTTTTTAATTGTCTAGAATGGGTGTTGAATGTTGAAACAAAAATGGGTGAATAATTCTCAGAAAAATACTGTTCTTTAGTTTTTGCTACTTGTATTAAAAGAGATGCCTGATTAATCCTAGAAACTTTCTCTTTTGCTTTTCAAGAAGATGTTCAGGATTCCCCAACTGCAGAAAAGCAATAGAAATCTCATCTGCTTGACTAATGAACTCAATGTCATCAGAACAATTTTGTCAAATTCTCAAATATTGAATAAAAAAATTGACTTCTAGGAATATAGGTGACCCATGGTCGATGATGACAACTTATATAGTTCTATAGTTGAAAAAACTATGACAATCCACTTTTTTATGGTATGTGGATGTGTGTTTAGTATCTCCTCTGGTGGAGAGGCGATATCCAAGAAAGTGATCTCAGTGCTGTGTATTGTGATGTGAAATGTAACATAAGTATGTAATATGTTGCTATTCAAATATAAAACAAACTCATTTGCAGAAGTAAAATCCCCAATCCAAAACAAAAAAATAAATCATCTTTGTCTATATCTATCTTTCCTATAACAAAAGGAATACTCCTAATGTTTTACAAACAACTCCACTGCTAAGCTACTGTCTTTTTACTGTACATAATTATTTCATTTGTTTATGAAGAAACTTTCTTTTTTACATCTGATAAAGCTTTCACCTTGGGATGAATATCTGGTCAGAATGGCAGCATGGACTGAATGGTTCTTAATACAATTTTTTAATTTTGTACTGACCTGGCATACACATGTGTAACTTGATTCTTTGGGACATATTGTGTGATCAAGTGAATATGGAGTATGTATCCTGGACTTTTTGTATATTGTTCCTGATTCATGTTTGTGAATAAAGCAAAAAAGCAAGGCAAAACCATATTGCACTGAAGGAGGAGCAAATATCACATGTGCAGAGAGATAAAGATTTGGGTGGGGTATCTCCAAACTGAAATCTAAATGACAGTGTAAAAAAAAAGCTGTCTAACATTTGTATACTACATGCAAACACAATCACCAGCATCCATATGTAAAGCTCTCTGCATGATTTACATCCACCCCACATGCAGTGCAGCCCAGTTGTTTTACTATACTCAGGGCCGGCGCCACCACTAGGCAGGACTAGGCATTTGCCTAGGGCGCCGGCCACTGGAGGGCGGTAATGAGCCACCGAGGAGAGGTACCATAGAGGTACCATAGAAAGCTGGGAGCGGGGAGCAGGTAAGACAGAGGGCTTCCTCTTCCCCCACCCCCGAACCCGCCTGTAAATCAACGCTGCCTTCCCCCCCCCTGGATGCAGGGGCTACGGCAGCAGTATTGCCCGCACCCCCCCCCACAGTGCATGCGCTCGCTGTAGTATCGCCCGCAACCCCCCCCCCCCCCTGAAGCACGTGGGGGGGTGTTGCATCGGGCGGCTCGCGGAGGATTTGCCTGGGGCGGGGGGAGGCTTGCACCGGCCCTGACTATACTCACAAACATGAATCAGACCCATTGTTTTTAGAACTTTTTCTTTTGCTTAACGGTATGGAATATATTTACCGGCAAGTGAGTTATCAAAGTTAGCAATAAATTTACAACAGAAATACGGTAAAAACATATGCAAAATTAGGCTTACTTAACATTTATTTAATGATGTTTTAAATCTGCTGATAATTGGCAGCTTTGAAAACCCAATAATTACTTAATATATACTGAGAAGTGCGACAAGGTAACTGCAAATGTGGATATCACATTTAATGTAGTAAAAGGTGCTAGGTCATGCAATTTGTGTGAAAGAAATGCACTTCATACTTCTTACACATTGTAGCTTGGTCACTTCTAAGTCTTTTCTTTCCAAAGTAAACAACTGTTTAATGAAATCTTACTATTATTATCAGAAAAGTTCCTGACTTCTGAATAGTTTTGAGATATCTTAATTATGTTTTAACAGTGATATGCCTAAACTGAACTTCATACAGTATTAAATATATGGTTTAACTAGTCACTTTGCAATGATAACAGTATGTTTGCATCATGTGCATCCGCCATCCTGTTTATACATCCCAGGAGTCTGGCACTGATCCCTGGCTTTATGTACTGCTACTTATTTTCTCCAAGCCTTTTAGAAAATCATGTTTCACAGTTCTATTCCATTTAATGTGCATCTAGTACAGTACTCTTCAAATTCTAAATTGAATAAAAAAAATTTAACGGTGCAGGCACAGCCATCGTTACAGGTTTTTTCTTTTCGTTTTGGGTGGGGGGGTTGTACTCTTAACAGGAAAATTCTGAAAAACAGTGTCCGCACTGATTAATAAGACTTTTGGGAAACATGCTAATGGGAACATTTATTTAAAAAAAGTGGTAAAAACTTTGAAATATACCACAAGTTACAGTTTCAGAAATCAAATTTATTACCACACTATTTGAACTTATTTCCAGTATCCAGTGGCAGTGGGTGGGGTGCTGATTAGCATGGAGGTAGAGAAGAGACTGCTGCTGCTCTACCACTGCTCGAAGTGCCATTGTCTTCCTCTGCTGCCATTCTCCCTTGTCTATATAACATACAATGTACTGCATTCCAATATATAGATAGACAGTGTCATGATAGACAGTCAGTGGGGGAATACATGCAATAGGTCAACAGGTTCAAAGATATTTTTGAGACTACTTCTAAAAATATTTCCAGGGCCCCTTTAAATTCCCTTGATAAAGCAGTCAGTAGGCACTGCGAAACGCGTTGGTGCTTCATTGGTTGGACCCACATTGTCCCAAGGACTTCACCTCTTTTCACCATAAGGACCACCTCACCTGCTTAAATCATCTGATCGGATAATCCACCATCTTGGAAGTCTCAAGCCACAGAACAACGTTGGATACCTGACCACTCGCAGCAGTGGGACTCCCGATCGGCTAATTCCCATCTATGCCATCGGTTGCAGTCCGTAATAACAACATCAGGATACCACCAAGTGGCAAATCAGGACTCCCTCACCCTCTTTTCCCCTTTTGCCCTGAGGATCAGAGCAGGTTCTGAAATACCATCCTATCATCGGTGATCACTTCAATATTGGTGACTATAACAATTGGGTCCACCCTACAACCTTTTATACCATTGGTTCATTTTTTAATGCTTAATATGTTTTATTAATGTATGTAATAAATATTTTTACATTGTAAATTTCAGCGCTGCTTTATTTTATTTATTGTTTTTTCTTGTATTTGGGAGCTGACTACTCCCACAAGCAGCTGCTGTTCTGATTAAACCACCCCTGGCAGGCGCTCCTAAACCAACCCAGGTTGGCCCACTTTTCCCCCTTTAAATTCCCAATCCACCTGGGGACAGACCCACCACATATATTTTATTTCATGATCATTAGTACTGCATAAAAAAGTTATCGGGTCAAGCAGTGTAATAGTTTTCTTTGTAACTAAGGCCAAAAGACAGTTTGCAAATCATATAACCTGGTTCCACATTGCACCAGATGAATCTGGGATTTTGTTTCCAATAGTATACGGTAGTCTCATAAACTGTAACACCCCCTACCAAACTAAGCATCCAAGTCTTATGCATCCAGAGGCGTAGCGAGGGCGGTGCCGGTGGAGCACAGACTCCAGGCACAGGAAGATAGAATGGCGCCGGAGCTGTGCCGGCACCGCCTGCTCGCCCCACTCCCCTGGACTCTGTGCGGCAGTGCTATGTAAGTTCACATCTCTTGCTGGACCGCTAGCCAATAGGCGCTTGCGGTCCAGCAGCCAATCAATTGGTGGCTGCTGGACCGCGAGCGCCTATTGGCTAGCGGTCCAGCAAGAGATGAATTGAAAATAGCGGTGGGGACGGGGAGCCGGGAGCGGGCTGTTGCAGAGTCCTGTCCTGGGCCGCCCACATTCCCCTCGGCCGGTGTGTATTTCAGTGCCCTGGCTCTGTGCATCTGGCGGCCGGGACACATAGGATGCTACCCGGCTGCTGAGCTTGTTTTCCCCTGTGGCTGTAGTTGCTGTAGCTGCCTAATATAGAGCAGCTTCAGCAGCATAATTGATCGGCACATCACTGCCAGCACCGCCCGACACCCGCCGCAGGGACATCCTCCTGCACACATCAGCAGGCTCCCGAGTCCACAAGTTAACCAAGGTAGGCAAGTCTGGGGCAGGTTTTATTACTATACAGTACTTCCCCGCGTGCTGTGCTATGGTTGCAGGGGGGGGGGGGAGATGGGCTCTGGTGGGGTTTTTTACTGCCTTGAGGTTATTTAAAAAGTCTGAGGGGTTGTGCATAAGTCATGCTGTGCTGCCGGGGATAGAGGGAGGAAATGCTAAGCGTGCTGCTTAATCTAACCCCCAACCTGCAGCCTTAACCTAACGACCCCCCTTCAGCTTTCATCTAACCTCCCGCCACTCCCACAGTCTAACCCTCTTCTCTCACAGCCTACAGCTTAATCCTTTCCTCCAGAAAAACCCTACATTAAAGCCAGCAACCTAAACCCTGACCTTCCCTCCCGCCGCCTAAGCCCTGACTTTCCCTCCCGCCGCCTAAGCCCTGACCTTCCCTCCCGCCGCCTAAGCCCTGACCTTCCCTTCTGCAGCCTAAGCCCTGATCCTCCCTCCCACAGCCTAAACCCTGACCCTCCCTCACGCAGTTTAAACCCTGACCCGGCTATCTCTCTTGCAGCCTATCCTTCCCTCCCGCAGCCTTTTCACTGCGCAACAGCCTCTCCTACTACAAATTGGGGGGGCGCGAAACATGACTTTGCTCCGGGCACCGTGGCACCTAGCTACACCACCTGCATCACTTTTACCAGCACTGCAGTGTAGGCAGTGTTTGATTATACAGTAGATCTCAGGAACAGGCTTCAGGCTATTTTTGTTTTTTTTTGTTTTTTTTAAATATGGGAAAGGCGACCACTATATTTTACACAACACTGTCCAATTTTCTATTACTCTGTTTATGACAGCATAAACAACTTCTTTACAATCATCCTTATCTGATTATAATTTGCGGTTTAGTTTTTCATTGCATCCATAACCAGACACTGTAACTGTCTTGAAGGAGTTTTTTGAAGGTCACAATGAAAAGTCACAAGAAAACTTGTATACTGCTACTGTATTTTGTAAATGGATAATATAATCCAATACACATGTTGACTCTAAGGGCCAGATGTATCAAGTTTCAAAAGTAATAAAATGAAGAGTGATAAACAGCCAGCCAATCAGCTTCTAACTGCCCAAAAACGACACGTAGGAGCTGATTGGCTGGTTGTTTGTCACTGTCTATCACTTTTAAAGCATGATACATCTGGCCATAACTAAGTTTCATCATCTAACATTCACAAACATATACCAAAATTTAAAGATGTTTAAAAATGTAATCACTGGGTCCAAAATTTTTTTAGATTTTTTCTAATTATTTTTCTTACAGTAGAACTGTGAGCTATTTAATACCTGCCAATTAGTTTGGTGCACTTTATAAGCATACAAAACTTTATGTAAGAATAAGAAAATGTATAAAGTGACTATGCATTTCATATAGCTATTCTTGTGATTCCTCTCAACAAATTTGGAGAACGGTTAATTTCTTATTATAATTACTAATATTATGATTTGATTTTAAGGTGCAAGAAAGTGCCCATAGAGCTGTACATGAACAACAGCAGGATAAATAACAATACAATATAAAATAGATCACATATTATACTATTATACTAGGACAAGAACCAGAGACATAATTACAAAACTAGATAAAGTATCAGTCATTGACCCTATGCCTAGAAAAGAGATAAAATTCACTGACTTTGCGGTTCTCTGTCACATTTGCAGGGAAGTTGCATAGAGAAGAACTTCAACAGGAAGTATAAAAGAGGAAGAGAAAGAGATGCACAGTAATGGTTACAAATGTAAGAAGACATAATTTAATGAGCATAGTCATGGACCCAGAACGAACAAAGGGTTGGAATGGGGAGAGCATTGTCAGTGGTATCAATGGCTAATAAATAAATTAAGCTGACAATGGGCTTTGTTTTAGCAGTGAGAAATTCTTTGATTACAGATGGAGCGTGGCCCATCTTTGGCCGGTGCTTGCCAGATCCCTTGCACTGGTGAGTGCCAGTGATAGAGACAGGGCCGGCGCCACCACTAGGCAAATCTAGGCATTTGCCTAGGGCGCTGGCCACTGGAGGGCGGCATTTCGCCCCCCCCCCCGTGCCGCGGGGGTACCTGTCCTGCGGCTGTGTATATAAAGCTTGCGGCGGCGGCAGTGGGGGGTCCCTGCAGTCAAGAAATAACAAGCGCTATCCGCCTGGCTACGCGGAAGCGCTTCTGTTGTGGAAACACTGGCCGCACGCTGATTGGTTGAGATTCAGCCAATCAGCGTGCGCCGTGCGGCCAGTGTTTTCACAACAGAAGCGCTTCCGCATAGCCAGGCAGATAGCGCTCGTTATTTCTTGACTGCAGGGACCCCTGCTGCCCCCGTCGCAAGCTTTATATACACAGCCGCAGGACAGGTACACCCCCCCCGGCACCGGGGCGACCCCACCCCAACTCGCCTGGGGCGCTCCGGTGCCTTGCACCGGCCCTGGATAGAGACTGGGCCACTTCTGCGTCCCAGTTTCCCGTCGACGGGGGGACAGGGTTAGGGGGGTGCGGCAAGGCGGCGGGGACCCGGGCGACCATTGGCGAGGCGGCAGGGACCCGGGGGGAGCCCCGTTGTAAGGGGACGTGCGCGCATCTCGTGTGCGCGCATCCCCTTACGGCGGCTGGCGGGGGATGGCGGCTGGCGAATCTTCCGCCATCCCCTGCAAACATGGGCCACGCTCCATCTGTACCTTGATAAGTGAATTTTCCACAGAATGAAAGAAACAGAAACTAGATTGAAATTGATAAAGGAATATTGTGATGATATGTAGTTCACAGATAAATCCATCATGTGGCATACACAGAGTATACCTTTAAATTTCATGTAAAATGAATAGATTCTGTACAGGTTCAGTATTTCTTATCTAAATATCTATTATCCAAATTATTCCAAAAACCATAAATTCCTGAAAGTGAAAAAATATATCTATTTTATTGCTAAAAGCACTAATGGGGACATCTGTATCAGCACTACTGAGGACATGATATGTAGCTGGCACTAAATATGTGCAATAAAAATGACTGCTTGGCAATTAAATTCAGTGTCTGAGATAGTATACAAACTTTGTTTCATGTTTCGAAACCTTGTTTTCGACACAAATAAAATATATTTGTGTGCATTTCATGTGTTTGATGCGTTTGTACAACATAAATGCAAGATACCTCATTGAATTATAAAAATATTCTGAAATACGGAAAATTCTCTTCTGGTCCCGAGCATTTTGGATAAGGGATACTCAACCTGTATTATTAATTACTGTTAGAGCAACCTAAGTCTAAGACATGGAGCAATATGTAAGAGCCTGCAGCTTTTGCTATGTTTTGCTATTTTCTTTTTTATTTCTCATGCAACAATATTATACTACAGTATGTTAGCAATACAAATAAACAGAAAGTATTTTTTTTGTTTTTTTTTATTAAATGACAACAAGTTTTTTTTTTATATGTCATAATTCAGTACTGATTCTTTTGACTTGTCACAAACTGAACTGATTATTACATGCCCCAAACCTTGTGTCTTGTCTGAGTGACAGGTTTGTATCCTTATCCTATTTGTGGAACACTCTGTCCTCAGGCCGTATGCAGGAGGAATTTACATTTTACCAGTGAGTGAAGGAGGAGTTCCATCTGTCATTAAAAATATTTTATGCTGCGAGTCAGATAAGATTATGTACTAGTGACTGTGACAATGTCTGCTCATTCATAATTCTGAATATAGAACATCCACAGCTTTATAGTAGAGACTGGAAGAATAAAATGTGTTTAAAGATGTTTACAGCAAGTAGGTATATGTTTTGATGTACATTCTATTTTGCTTATAAAGCCTGCCACAGCCAGATGGCAGACATCAGATCCAGATATGTAGAACAGACAGTCTTGACTACTGCAAACAAATATTCTGCTCAGAGATGTTTAAAAATAAATCTAGTATTTTTTTTTTACTTTTCTGTGTAGCACTGTAGAGAAACTTTGAATGAATACTGTTTAAGAATATATAGAAAACAATATTTTGAAATAATTGAAATTTGTTATTTCAAACAACAAGTTAAAATGATAACATTAATAACTGATTAGTTATATATATATCACTCTTCCTTCATTGTCTCTCAGTCCACTTATTTACATCAATTTCCCTCTCACGCCATGACTTTTCTCTTTTAATTGGTACTAGAATACTGTAGCACCAGCACACATGTAATTTCTCTCCATGAGATCAGCACATTAATCACCTCAGTCTGTATTGCTGTGACTATTCTATGATTTCATTGGCTGCAGCTTGTTCTATTCCCACCCACATCCATACAATACAATTCAATGCATGTACTGTTAATGCCATGTTCATGTTAGCAAGCAAGCAGGCTGGCAGTCTACCAGTTTACACACAGTCTACTTGGCGGGTTGCCTTCAGGGTACAGTAAAGACCAATCAATAGAAGATGCAATGCAGCGGCACTCAAACAGGACTTTCACCAAATAAACAGTCAGACCACTTTGGGTTTTCCATGCGATGTTTCAGTCGGCTAGACTTTTATCAAGAACTTGGTCATGCACGTGTATGCCCAAATTCTTGATAAAAGTCTAGCCAACTGAAACGTCGAATGGAGAACCCCAAAGTGGTCTGACTGTTTATTTGGTGAAAGTCCTGTTTGAGCGCCGCTGCATTATGTCATATATATATATATATATATATATATATATATATATAAGACAATGGAACCCAACCGCGCCTCACAAAGGGAAGGCAGCACCACTGAGGGGCCCCCTGTTAGACAGGACCCAAAGGTTTTAGAGATAAAGGAAAGGAGGTTTCAGGGTGCGCCAATTTCATATACATATACAACAAATCTGTTGATCAACATTATAAAAGTCCAGATGGTATTTGTAAAAAGGTTTATTCGGGAGTCTTCCAAAATGATGACGGGCCTTTGTCATCATTTTGGAAGACTCCCGAATAAACCTTTTTACAAATACCATCTGGACTTTTATATTGTTGATCAACAGATTTGTTGTATATGTATATGAAATTGGCGCACCCTGAAACCTCCTTTCCTTTATATATATATATATATATATATATATATATATATATATATATATATATGTATACTGATAGGCAGCACACCTGGTAAGTCCGTAAATGTGTACTGGTGCCTTCCAAAATAACCCAACAGGGTCAATATGTAGTCAATACCGCACGGCGGCACTCAGCAAATACTATTTGCTGAGTGCCGCCGTGCGGTATTGACTATATATATATATATATATATATATATATATATATAAAACCAAACCAGATGTAGGGGTCACCTCTCTGCACTCTTAATTTTAAAAGCAGTACCTCTGAAGGATCCTCTGTTAGACAGGATCCCGGAAATAGAAATGAAAAAGGAATGGGGTTTCAGAGGGCGCTGGAGTAATACACCAACTTTGATAAATAAATTGTATTTAATACAAAAAAGGATAAAATGTAAATTGACATAAAAATCATCCTATTTAATGTGTAGCAAATTGACACAAGAATTCAATTTGTTCAAGTTCTTTGGCTACTGTGGATTTTGCCTATCTGGGTATTAATGAGAATTTCAATCTGGATACCTTTTATTTGGATTAACGTAGCTGTATCAGTTGCTCCATTGCCCCTGATAAAGTGACATGATGAAACGTGTTGGGATTTCCGTTCTAAACAAATCTATCAACCCACTAGAGTTGTGTATCTACTTGTGAATTATTGTGTCAATTTGCTACACCCTAAATAGGGTGATTTTTATGTCAAATTACATTTTATCCTTTTTTGTATTAAATACAATTTATTTATCAAAGTTGGTGTATTACTCTAGCGCCCTCGGAAACCCCATTCCTTATATATATATATATATATATATATATATATATATATATATATAAAGTTTCCAGGGGCTAGGCACATCCACACAATTCGATAGGACGGTCCCGGTGCCAGCTGTAGACCAAAGCTTGGCCA
The DNA here is from genome assembly GCF_055691185.1 of Crinia signifera. NCBI lineage: Eukaryota > Metazoa > Chordata > Amphibia > Anura > Myobatrachidae > Crinia > Crinia signifera. The sequence goes on along the minus strand of NC_139221.1, from coordinate 97,897,584 downwards.
AATACAAACACTCGCGCTGCCGAAGCAGCCACAGCAGCACACGGTGCTGCTGTGGCTGCTTCGGCAGCGCAAGTGTTTATATATATATATATATATATATTCAATCCAAGCAGACGGGCACAATCCGGCACATTGATTACATCCACCGCAGTGCTACTGGTCATATATAACATACATCACCTCCAGGGACCGGCACATGCGGATTACACCAACCGAAAATAATCACACTCAAGACAATGAGGTGGTGCATATATATATAAAACGTTAGTGCCAAATGGGAAACAATAATATATATAAAAATGCATTAACATTAAATGCAGATTAGTAAAAGGGGGATAAGGGAATGGGACATGTGCGAAGAAAGCGGGGGAAAGTTCTGTCACAGGAGTCAATTTAAGAGTTTAATGTGATCAGAAAACATCTAAGTGGACTGAACATAAAATGTAAGAGAATAGAGCAAAACGGGAATAGTCATCTCAATATGCAGCTGCATCTTTAAATTGTAACCAAGGCAGCCAGCTAGAAGAGAATTCAATGTACCTACAGATGGAGCCTACAGTTGGATCGCCAGCCCCTGCCAGCCACCGGAAGGGGACACGCACACTAGATACTCGCGTGCCCGTTTCCGTCGGAGCTCACCGTCAGTCCCCGCCACCTCCCAGTCACTTTCTGCCGGTCCCCATCACCTCCCGTTCAGCCCCTAACCCTGCCCGACTCCCTGAAGCAGAGACATGCAGGGTGCATGTCCTCTGCCACCCTAATACTGGGATGTGCGTACATGTGGGATGCTCCCTAAGCTATACATTTTGAAATGATTTGCATACATAAAAATAATAACTTGAAAATACCTAATTACATACTGTATTTGCAGGTCTTTAAGAAACTTTGAAAGTGCATATGTAAAGGTATATTTTACATTGTTGTGAATTAATTTACATTTTTATGCCACAGGTATATATTACACCTATGCCTAAATATATCAGTATAATGTATTGTGGGGGATCCCCATTGTGTTAATTGATACTTGTGCAAACAACATTTTATAAATAAGTGATACACCACTCCTTAGTCATTTGAAATGTTGGCTCTATATTTTCCCAAACCATGAATTTTACATGGACTGGAGAGAACCCTTTAGGATTTCAGTACATAGGTAGTATACTTTTGCAATGGGTAAATTAGACACAATTAGCGGACTTGATTACAATGAGTTGACACTTAACTTGATGATATGAGGAAAATCATAATTTTTGTAGATTACTTTTAAAATGTTTTACATGTTTTGATTGCCATGTTAATATATACACTTTAAATTATGTGTAGAGCTGTCTTCTGGTTAGGTGCATTCCTGCAAAAGTAAGAGTTTGCTGAAGATGCTTATCAAAAATCTAGGGGCATGGCTTCATGAGGAAGGGGTGTGGTCATAGAATAATATCAATTCACACTACACTAGTGTAGTCACACTACACTACAAATGAGTGCTCGTTATTCTAATTACAGTACACAGTAGTACACTTACACATAATATTATACACAGTAATGCCCCTTACACATATTACACCATACAGTAGACCACCTTAAACAAATTAATCTATAATATACCTCATTAAACACAGGGCACCAGAGTAAAGTAAATCCTACACATTAAGCCAGGAAGAATCTCTTATGCACATTATACCAGGTACAGCACCTACAGTATACCTCATTCCTTCTCTTAATTCCTCTTTCACATCATAACTCCACTCCCTCTCCCTCCTCTTCCCCATACGGTGTAGTGTCAATGAGCAGAGTGTGTAAGCAAGGGGGGCGATTCACACCCTTGCCAAAATATATATATTTTTATTTATTTATTTATTTTTTTACACAGGAAAGCCTGCACAGATCTGTCTGATCCGTGCAGGCTTCTGATTTGTATTTATATTTGGCAGCCGTATATACGGCCACCAAATATGAATATGAATGCCTACACCATCATAATATATGGCGATTAGTACATTTGCCCTATTTATGTGTTGTATTTTCCCTGGAATACAGCTGATGCCGGTCGTATACATTTGTATCTGGTATCGGCCATATTCGTATTTCTTAAGAAAATGTCCCCTTATGTGTGTGCTATATAAATAACTGGCAATGAATAAAAATAAATAAACATTACATATCCCAGGAGAGTCCAAGTGGGGTAAGTCACTGTGCAATGATGTCTGCCAGTTTTTCTAAAAGTTTCTTAGCTTTTTCCTCTTACTAAAAGCAATGATACCCAGCATAGCCTGCCTAGGAATGGGTTGGTTTTTGTGAGATGCTACTACTGTTGGTGGTGGGACATCACAGTCATGTACTTCTAACTGTGTCCTTTTCTACTTGTCCACATGTCAGTGGTTAAGTGAACACTGCATACAACGGCATTTCTGAGTGAGTACACTAATGACACTGTAAGGTGTGACTGAGTGAGGGAACCCTGTTGCTGTGAGTCTAGAGTTCTACAGGTCTCCTGCAGGCTAAAACTTCACCACTAACAGCCACATTTGTGAGGCCACCTGGTCTTATGTGGGACAAAGTGGCCAGTAGGAGATAGGACTCACGGCAAGGATGGGTGTAAATAGGTGAACACACTCAGCCCACCAGTACGTGGGGACAGGACCCTGGGGGTGTACCAATACACAGCTGGAACCTGGGACTAATACTATACCCAAAACCAAATACAACAATGCAATTAGATGGAATCAACAAATAAATAATAGTTGCAGGGACAACCCCTGACTTATCTGAAAATAACTCTGGCAGCAGGCTCTGGCAAAGACACAGCGAATTGGACAACGCAGGAACAGAAGTCAGGAACAAGCAGGGGACCAGGAACACAAGACACAGGAAGTGTGGATGCTATAGCCGGCGTCGGTGAGCTGGTCTGGATGATAATTAGGAGTGTTAGGTGCCGCCTTCCGGGAGGAAGAGAGACGCTCGGGGCGTTGCCTAGCAATGTCCCCGGCGCTAAGTAATACAGCCAGGTGGGAAGATGGCCTCCGTGAGGGGAAGAGATGCTCGGGGCATTGCCTATCAACCCCCAAAGCCCGCTGACAAGGAGCCGGGCCGGAAGAAGATGGCTGTCAGCGACCTCCGACCCAGAGCCTCTGGCACTGTAAGTACCACCGAAGCTTGGGGAGAGAGGGAGAAGGCAGCGGCGGTCACATGGCTGCATAACAGACACTTAAAAATGTCCTTTTACAGTCTGCAAATTGCTTGTCTAGTGAAGTGGAATCTAGAGTGGGGACACAGTACGTTAATCAACTGTGTAAATACCACTGCACTAATGGTGGTTTTGGATGTACTCCTAACACCAGCATAGTTGTATGGCCTCAGTCATCTGCTTTTCAACTGAGTGACTGCTGTCATACTTCATCTTCCTTGTTCCTTACAAATAGTATAATTTAAAGATAGGTTGAACTTGAGGGACTAACATCTTTTTCAACCTCACAAACTATTAGTCAGTCATGCCTATGACATTGCATACAGGACTACTTTCAATCTTGATTTAGCAGGTAATTGACAATGAGGGTGTTGGTGGTGTGAATTGCAGGCCCATGAATACATCACAGAAAATAGGTCTACTGTAGGTGTCCATGGACAGATTACACTTTTCGCCAAAGTTTCTGAATATGACAATAACTTTTTTGTTTTGATGAATGCCATCTTGATCAAGAGAAAACTGCTATCCACAGCACAAATAGTGGATTTCTGCCTAGGGTGACACAAAAAGCCTTTACCAGATGTAGCTTACAGGGATACAAAATCAGACACAAATGGAGCGCACTCACTGGCGATATTCACAACAATTTGTATAAGAACGTACACAATTATAAAAGTTGTTGATGTAGCTGATCCTTGTTATCCCAAAAAAAATTAAACAAGGAGAACCATAGTGCAATATTGTTTAAACACATGATTTTCACACAATGCATTCACTTTAAAGCGCGATCAAAGAGCATGTCAATAAATGGTCTTTCACTTGTAAGCAAACTCCTCATCCATAAATTCAAGTTCCTATGGAAACTTGAAAGAAATATACATAGTACAATCCCATTTTGGCAACAAAAATAAATACATTAATTGGACACACTCACATAATAAAATGAGACAATAGCATATAACACTCAAAGGGGTAAAGGATACCTCCAGTACATTTAGGGCACTTAATGGAGAGCATTTTAAAGGTATGTAAAACTTGTAGATTTTGTCCTGGTGAAATGGAATATAATGTGAATCATTGACTAAATAGACAGCATGAAACTTGGAATGCATTATTAATTTTAGGTACTTATGTAGTATCTGGGCGCCCGATTTCAAAATCGGGTCGGAAAAATCGCATCGAATCGCATTGAATCGCATCCGATATCGCATGCGATATCGCATTTGATCCGATGCGATTTTCCATAGGATTCAATGTTAACATAGTCCTGTTCATTTCCCCACTATCCAAGTGGGCATAGAGTTGATTTTATAAAGCGTGGCGAGCGCAGCGAGCCACCGAGCCCGAAGTGTGGCGAGGGGCCGCAGATTACTTAAAATGTTTTCCGCGTCCCCTCACGGGGCTCGTTGCGCTCGCCACGCTATATAAAGTCAACTCTATGCCCACGTGGATAGTGGGGAAATGAACAGGACCTTGTTAACATTGAATCCTATGCAAAATCGCATCGAATCGCATGCGATATCGGATGCGATTCGATGCAATTTTGCAGAAAATCGCGTTGAATCGCATCTGATTGTATGCCTTAAGGTAAGGCATACAATCACAAAATCGGGGGCCCAGATACTACATAAGTACCTAATTTTAAAGGGGGGGACTGCATTTGCTATACCGTAAGAGTGTTTTGACATCTAAAATGTATTTAACTCTTTTTAACCAAGTTAGAATTAGTCAAGGCATGCCTTTTTTGGATTAATCCTGTCTTGAGTTGTCATTTTTCACAAAGATTTGAAAACGGTGTTAAAAATGTGTTTGTTATGTCACAAGCTGCAGTCACAATAGAGATCAGAGAATTCAGTTATATTATTTTGCCTCTGGGAGAAATGCTAACCTTTCTTTATTCTGATAATGACAACATCTTGATTAATGGAATCCTGACTGATATTAGTGAAGACTTTGTTGGACAAATATTCATATTATTGAGTTATTGAGACTTAAATATGTTTTTTTTTTATTATTTATACCTGGTAATTTTATCTGACTATTACAAGGATAAAAAAAAAAATATTAGAGGGTTGAGCATTAAAAATTTGCACATTTTAGGCCATTATAATCTTTGGTTTGCCATCAGTGGGCAGCTTTACTTAACAAATGTTCATTTGAAGAATCAGTGAGGGAGCTCTCCAAGATCAAAGAAAAAATAGATGAGTTTTAAACATAACATAGAAAGACTAAAAATGTATACCTTGGACAACTTACTTGTGAAATAACCTACATCAAAACATCAAACTGATCTAATTAAGTTTAAATACAAATTAGCAACAGTCAATCCTAACTATAGAGAAAAGAAGGTTTGGATAAATGACAGAGGTCAAATGAAATTTGAAACCAAACTACCTAAAAGGTATTTTTGTAGACTAACACCTCAAATAGTGCAAGTTCTTCTACTTGCGAAGCAGAATGTGTAGGGGAAACATCAAGCTGTCAACCATAAACTCCCTTTTTGGAGTTATCATCAGGTCTTATGAAGACCCAATAAAAGATCCCATGATGATAGGAAGTTCATTGGATATAGGTGGGGAAAGTGAATGTATTAAAGGAGGATCTAGTGTTCAAACTTTCCCCTAGAGTACTATCACCAGAGAATACCAATGTCTTAAATAAGCGTCTGATGTTTGCACCAACCAGTTACTAGAAAATATGTGAAAGTACAGTGGACCTACAGAGAGACAATCAACAGCTCAGAGGGAGGGAGAAATTTGGATCAAGATATTAGAAAATACTAGAATCTATATCTGATGAAAAGTCTACTTTTGACCAATAAATCAGGCAGAACTATAATCTTAGCTTGTCAATCTTTATATTATGTAGCCTTATAATTTCTCAATTACCACCTACAACCAGACCTACAAAACAACCCCCTTTCTTTTAAAAGGCTACACGATCCATCACCATTCTCTGCAATGATTACAAATACAGAGGTGAAGGAAGCAAAGAACAATATGATTTGCATCTTGAAATATAAATATCAGAGGGTGCTTTAAAGTATTTCTCCACCTAAATGTATTAACTTGCCCTAACAGTGGGTTAAAAAATACAATCATTAAAATGGAAATCTTAAAAAAATAACAGTTTTATTCAGTAAATTATAGTACTGTAAAACAAGAATGTGCCATTAGTTAATAAATAAATAAATACATTTCATTCAGTATATTCTTAAAATTTCATAAAGGTAATACAGGTTGTCACAGTAAAAGGTAGTAAAGTAAAAGGATTCATTTCTTTATTCAAACAGAATGCAGATTATGGACATCAGGAACTAAAATTGAGAGATTTGGTAAAAAAATCCCCAGTATTTTAAAAGCAGCAATTATTTACACTGCAAAAAAACTGTTTTGCAGTGTAAATGATTGCCGCTTTTTAAAAAAAATCTCTCACTTTCTGATTCTCTCACCCTATAACATTTTCAGTGTTTTGGTGTTAAGATTTTATCTTGGGTGTGTTCTTACCAATATGTTTGCTGTATTAAAAGTTACAGTAAACCCAGTAATTCACCTTCACATGTGTCTTCTCTGAATCAAATTTGAGTGAGAGACATGTGAAAGTGAATCACTGGGTTTACCTTTTAAATGAAATCATTAAAATCGGTAAATCTCTTATAAGCAAGATATCTGCATTCTTACATGATCTCAATCTTACATGAGACCTCAAATAACAGGGGGGTTCATCGTCAGGTGCTGCTGATGTTAGGGACCTTGTTTTCTTTCTCTCTGGAGATATACACAGTATATATATATACTAGGTTTTTCATCGCGCCCTACGGGCGCTCTTCACACCGGCGTAAGGGGCTACGCCCCTTAATTTGTGAACATTTGTATTGTGAGAAATATGGTTAGAATTGTATGAAAGATGCCCTGTATTGCAGCTTCTGGCAGTGGGTGAGGGTCCAGCGTGGCAGCACAGGAGTACCGGACGGTGGCCCTGAGTCAGTGTCTCCTCCTACTGGGTGGGAGTTAGGGTGCATGAGAGCAGGAGGCTGGGATATGAGGCATGATAGGGGTATGTGGGCAACACAGCGTCAGCGATTACCCAGTGGTGGAAGTTACGGTTCAGGAGAGCAGGAAGCTGGGTAGTGATAGGGGTGTGTGGGCATACGGGGGACTAAAGAGGGTGGTGGACACTGTGCAGCTTCTGCCAGTGGGTGAGGGTCCAGCGTGGCAGCACAGAAATACAGGAGTCAGTGTCTTCTCCGACTGGGTGGGAGTTAGGGTGCATGAGAGCAGGAGGCTGGGCGGTAAAGCATGATAGGGGAATGTGGGCAACACAGGGTGAGCGGGTCTCCACTGGCAGAAGTTACGGGGCAGGAGAACAGGAGGCAGGGCAGTGTCCTCCCACATTGATGGCAAAAGTATTCAACATCGGCCATAAACCATCGATTATTTGAAAATCATTGATGGTCGATGGGCATCCCTAGAACTGGAGGAGGGTGGGGGACAGTATGCAGCTCCCGGCAGTGGGTGAGCGTCTCCTCACACTGGGAGGGAGTGAGCGTGCATGAGAGCAGGAGGCTGTATAATAGTGGTATGTGGGCAAGACATTGATAAAAGATGTGGCGCTGGTGCAGAGGGCAGTGGGGAAACCTGCAGTGCGGCATTTCTGGGGCCGGATTTCCCACCTAGGGGCGGTACCTGCTTGTGGTGGTACAGGATCCCCCATTGTCACGGGGGTACGTGAAATGCGGGAGCGGGGGCCGCGGTGGTCCGCTGGGGGGTGGAATTGCCGGAAGAGGGGGCCCGCAAATCGCGGGAGGGGGGCGCTACGGGTGGTTTCGTGAATCGCGGGAGGGGGGGTCGTGGGGGGTTGCGAATCGCAGGAAGGGGGGTGTGGGGGGTGCCGTGAATTGCGTGAGGGGGGCATGAATCGCAGGAGGTGGGGTCCCCGAATGTGTGAATTAGGGGGCGGTCGCAAATCGCGAGATGTGCCGAGGGGGCCCGCAAATCGCGGGAGGGGGGCGCTACGGGGGGGTTCCGTGAATCGCGGGAGGGGGCGGCGCGAATTGCGGGAGGGGGGTCGCAAATCACAGTAGGGGGGGGGGCCGTGAATAGCGGGAGGGGGGGTTGCAGGGGGCCCTTTTAATGCCGGGAGGGGGGGTCGCAGGGGTCCCGCGAATCGCGGGAGGGGAGGATGCAGTGGTCCTGCGAATCGCGGGAGGGAGGGGTCGCTGGGGTCCCACGCGATTTGCGGGAGGGTCGCGGGGGTCCCGCGTTTCGCGGGAGGGGGTGGTCGCGGAGGTCCAGCGAATCGCGGGAGGGGGTGGTCGGGTCTGGGACGGATATTAGACAGCACTTACATCGACAGCCATTACATCGACACCATTAGTTCGACAGCTCAATAGGTCGACATGGTTTTAGGTCGACATGTCATTATGTCGACATGTCATTATGTCGACAGCTCCTTAGGTCGACAGCTCATTAGGTTGACATGTTTTTAGGTCGACACTGCCATTAGGTCGACAGAGTCTATGTCGACAGTCAAAAGGTCGACATGGGTTTTTTCACTGTTTTTTTGGCCGAAATGTCGACACAGTCGACATGGACACAGTTTGAAGTGTACCGCAGCCGCTCGCTATGCTTCGGGCACGGTGCCTCGCTGCGCTCGGCACACTATTTTATTCCCCCACCACGCCCTAGTGGATAGTAGGGCATGAAATACCGCCTGTCGGCACATGGCGGCTTGATAAACAGTGAAAAAACCCATGTCGACCTTTTGACTGGGCGGGGGGAGGTGATGTCAAGGGGGTGGAACGTCAGACACATGAAAGTGAAACTGTTCTACACAGGAACGTTCTCCACAGGGGTTGAGTGACAGGTCTGGCTAAATATATATATATATATATATATATATATATATATACATATATATACTTTACACATGTTTGCACTTGTATTGTTGTGTTGGTCCTGACGACGGGAGTAATCCCGAAACGGCGTTGACCATTTTAACACATTAAAGTATCACCTTTATGCATGAGACCCAGAGTGACGCCCATCTGTTCCTGCACTGTATTGGTGGTATACCCACCTTGGGAAGGCACCCGGGCAGTTCACCTTTGGAAAACGGGGTGTGCCGGACATTGTACAAAGCTATAAATATATATATATATATATATATATATATATATATATATATATATATATATATATATATTGGTCCTAGAGGAAGCTAACCCCCTATGATGGACAGGGAACTTCCAACATGGCACTCCTGGGACTGGTTAGTGAAAAAACATTCAATAACATTTATTATTACCTCATTCTGTCAGCTACCCTGAGAGGAGACAGTTCTATGCAATTAAGATTTTGTTTACCGGCATCAATTCGAGAGCCTGGATCATTGCCCCGGCATTATAGGTCTATAAGCATAGCCTTGTATGCCTGGTACTTCGAGGGTGTACCATATTAATTGGAGGAGCACTGAAGGATTAAGTCATCAATCTAGAAGGACTACATCGCACATTCACTTATATAGTCAGTGTAACTCTCCCCTACACGGGAGCACTCGTATATACAGCACTTAGGAATCCGATCGTTGGGACATAAATTACAGTGCATGTAATTTACATCTACCAATAGAATAAGAGTGTTAAATGCGCCCCTGATGAAGTCTTGTTAGACGAAACGCATTGGAACGTTTGGCATTTCTTTGGAGACAAAAAAATAAAAAACATCAATTTGAAGATCACTCTCATTTATTACCGTTGAATATTGTTAAATTATGGAGAACATGGACTGACACATGATATTGGCGCTAAACCACTATTGGGGAAGATATATATATATATATATATGCAAATGGGGGTTTGACCCTGAAAGCGATCCAATTATACAAAGCGACTACCTCCACAAAATCTCCCCTGCTAGTGGGAGATGAAGACAGCAACCAGAAAGTGAAATGTGGAGGGCGCTACAGAGATTTCCACCACCTAGTCAAGTGCTCAAATTAGGCAGATAGACTATTTAACATTCTTAATGGTAATTTATTAAAAATATATGGATAAAATATTGACAATTCGTGATCTTTGAAACCGCATAGATAGACCCAACGCGTTTCGTCTCCGAAGAGACTTCTTCAGGGGTACACTGTGGGTGGTACAGAATGCCAAATGAATAATTACATATACAATACCATAAAATTCAAAAACGATTTCATAAAGAATTTCATGTAAAATAAATGATTTGATACATACCAAGAATGGGCGGTATGCTAGGTCTAAGACCAATAACAGACTTTCTTTGTTTTAAAAATATCGGAGAAATCTGTGAAAAACGTAAACCAGAGCATGTGTCATAGAATGATTTGAATGAGGAAGTGAGAAAAAAAAAAAAAGAATCGAATAAGAGAGGAAGGAGAATGCGAGGAGAAGGCAGGAGAATGCGAGGAATAATGTAAAGGGACATACCCGATGACGTGGAACCTTTATTGAAGGCCCTTATAAAAGAGGCAGGGCACTTCTGAAGAATTGGAGGAATATAATACCTGAAAGAGGGATAGTCAAGGGTACTTTCAATACTCGAGATGATGTGGTAACATATATCTCAGAATGGGTAAGTCCATTAGAAAACCCAAAAAGGACCACACCTAATAGGGTCTTTTAATATCACAAAAATATCACAAAAATATATAAGTCTTGACAACTACTTAGCCTCATAGCGTCTATAAAAATTGTATATGGGCCTTAAAGGCGGTAGTATACCAAGTGTTTTACATAATTATGGTATTACATATATATATACTTTACACATGTTTTCACTTGTATTGTTGTGTTGGTCCTGACGACGGGAGTAATCCCGAAACGGCGTTGACCGTTTTAACACATTAAAGTATCACCTTTTTGCATGAGACCCAGAGTGACGCCCATCTGTTCCTGCACTGTATTCACTGCTCCTGCACCACCTTGGGAAGGCACCCGGGCAGTTCAACTTTGGAAAACGGGGTGTGCCGGACATTCTACAAAGCTATATATATATATATATATATATATATATATATATATGTCCAGACGGCGGCACTCACCAGAAATAAATTCTCACGGAGGCAGAAATGTCATCAACGTTTCGAACCTTTTAATAACGGTGCTTCATCAGGATATCCTGATGAAGCACCGTTATTAAAAGTTTCGAAACGTAGATGACATTTCTGCCTCCGTGAGAATTTATTTCTGGTGAGTGCCGCCGTCTGGACATATCTATTAACCCTTGGAGGGTATTGGATGGCACCCCCTGTATGCTGAATGTGTTGAGGACGTGCTGCTCATGGCTTGACTTTATATATATATATATATATATATATATATTGGTCCTAGAGGAAGCTAACCCCCTATGATGGACAGGGAACTTCCAACACGGCACTCCTGGGACTGGTTAGTGAACAAACAATTTATTAAACACAACGTTTCGAGACCCTTAGTCTCATCGTCAGGTGTGTGATGAACAATTCTACAAGTGACACATACCTCAATAAATACAGGTACTGTATGATGATCCCTGCTTCTGTTGTGCCAGCCACCGTCGGAAGGTGCTTGGAAGTGACGTCAGCCTCACGCCGAGTCATCCTGTAGCCTAGCAATTGCTAGACGCTGCGGCACGGCATCTCACAGCTACTGTAGCAGGGAAAACAGACGGAGTGAATGATTAAACATACAGCATTCTTAAACATAAACTTTAAGCAAATATCAAAAAGGTGGTCTTAAGATGCCAGAACCTGACAAAATATAAAAGTAGGGGGTTAGCTTCCTCTAAGACCAATGTATTTACTGCACAAAGGCACCCGGGCAGCTGATTATTCAAGTGGAGTGCCAGCTCTAACCCACTACTATATAAATATATATATATATATATATATATATATATATATATATATATATATATATATATATATATACAGTATATATATGTAGCTGACATATGTGTGGGTTAAAACCTCATTATTTTGTTATTGCTATTATCTCTCTACAAGCCATTTCTTGAAAAAGGTTAGTTTGAAACAAAAACATTGACCTGTATTTTGAGATGACTGATGGACTCTTTTTGCATTAAATTGGATTCATTTGTGAGTGCCGTTGTTTGGATTATTTCCTGTTCTACTTATTTATTTACAGTTTCATTGCGCTTTACAATTGGAAACAACAATGATTAAACAAACTGGGTAGATACAAACTGACATGGAGGGCCCTGCTCGCAAGCTTACAACCTATAGGGATAATAGGAGAGATACATAAGGATAAAATTCCATAGCATGGCAGTTCCATCAGTCCTGATGGGATGCAATTAGATATAAATACTACTGGAGCTTGTGTGGGGTCCTGAATATGATAAGCTGACCTGAAGAGGTGAGCTTTCAGGGAACGCTTGAAATTTTGGAGGCTAGAGGAGAGTCTTAGTATGCATGGAAGGGCATTCCATAAGGTTGGTGCTGCCCAACAAAAATCCTGTAAGTGTAAGTGGGAGAGAGTAATGAGTATGGATGAGAGACACAGATCTTGTGCAGAGTGGAGAGGTCGAGGTGGAGCTATATTTTGGGATAAGCAAAGAGATATAAGTCAGTGTAGTAAGAGTGATGGCTTTTTATGTAAGTAGAAGTATTTTATATTGAATAATATAAAGGCAACCAATGGAGGGACTGGCACAGCGGATCAGCAGACGATGAACATCTAGCCAGGAAGGTCAGCCTCGCAGCTGAATTCAAAATTGATTGTAGTGGTGAGAGTCTTTTCTTAGGAAGACCAGTAAGGAGGACATTGCAATAATGTGTGATATAATGGCCCTTATTCTGATTGACGCGGACTTTACCGCATACTTTCGGATCGCGTCTTTACGGCGTCTGCGCATGCGTGGAGAACGCTACGCGCATGTGCCACGCCTTGACTCGGTACCAGTTCGGCCAAATCCCGTCCAAAACTGTTCACCGCTATCAGTCGTGAAATATGGGCGTATTATGGGCGTCATGCGGAATGTCACATGGGCGTAGTTTAAAAGTGGGCAAAACGGGGCGGAAACATGGGCGGACACGGGGGAGTACACTTATGTTGGGGGGCGTACATTCGGATACCACTCCGAATGCACGCGATCAAAAGGGGAAGAAATGTGCGGTGTCCACAAGTGTACTATTGCTTTGCGGACACCACTCGTTCATGCGGTAGGCGAACGTACGCCTAATGACTACAAGCATTAACACCTGAACCCAATAGAATCTACTCCTTTACTCATTACTCACTAATAGGCCGCTTGTCAGTGCTTTAATTGAAACCATTGCTGCTTCAAGGAACCCTTACTAAACACCCACATATCCTGTACTTGTCAGACACTTTAAAACTGCTAACAATGGACATGACAGAATATTAATACTAGCAATACACATGTGTATTCGACATGTACTCATGAAACCACACATTTTTGGGTAAAGTAAAAAAATTTATTTCTATACATGTCACAGTCAATGCCACTGTGATGCAATGACCAAAAAATACAAAATCAAAAAAATAAACAACATGGCAGGAATGTAGCAAAATAAATAATAATACAAAACAAATATAATTGCACACAGATGGACTCCAGCACCTCCTATGTGCCACTGCACATGCAGCCAGTGGGAAATGAGGATGCTGCTGGCCCTTCTACAGCAGGGCAACCTGCACCTGACCATTCTACAGCAGGGCAACCTACACCTGGCCCTTCTGCAGCAGGCCAACCTGCAGCTGGCTCATATGCACCATCAGCAGAATCATTTGGAACACAACCGGGGACTTCACAAGATAGTACCATGGCCATCACTTCAGTTACAGCTGACAGTAATGGCAGGCAAAAGAGGGCAACAGGGGAACCAAAAAGGACATATGAAGCAAGGGCTCATCTGGTTACCCTCAGCACGTGATTGGACACAAGAAGCTGACACACACAGCACAATGGAAGATTTGGGACCACATAACGGTGGAGATTAATGCAGCCACAAGTTCATTTGCGACCACGTTTGGCCTTGGTAGGCTCCTTGGCCTGTGCAGCAGCTCTTCGGGGACGGCCAGATGCTGGGGCAGGTGGAGCAGATGATGTTGAGGGGTTGGCTGGTCTACCCCTCCTGCCAGCAGGGAGTGTTGCCGGTGGTAATGCACCAGAAACGGATGACATTAGGACCCTGTTGCTGGTAACCAGCTCCACCATAAGCTCATTATGGTGGAGGAGGAGATCATTTTGGCGGGTGGCTTGCTCGGCCAGCACCTGAGCACTTGCAGCCATGGCCTGATGTGACTGAGCCATGGCCTGCATGCTCGCAGCGATGGCCTGCTGGGTGCTGACCAAGCTCGCCAGGATCTCCTCGGTCCTATGCATCCGTTCTGATGCCAAGTCTCCCTGCTGGTTGATGTCCCCAAGCATCTGGGCCAAGGCGGCCAAATCGGCTTGGGCCGATGGCTGCTGCTGCACAGGCCTACCGCTGGGGCCAGGTGGCACGGATTCCTCCACCTCCTGAGCAGAGTCGTCACCAAGCGGTGGGGTGTCTGTGGAAAAAGATAAACACAATTAGGAGACATTCTAACATAATTACTTGCACAAGTTTATGGCATGACCAATATTTACCTTCCAGCAAAGACGCAAACACTTCAGCTGGGGCCTCGCTATCCATCGTGCTCACCCCCCTGATCTCCTCAACTGATATACAGCTCTCGGCCATCAACTCCAGGGGGGTGAGCTCTAGCCCTGATGGCATGGGCCCGGCCCCAGATGTCTGGCTGTGTTCCCACCGCTTGGTCATCTTCCTCTTCAGGTTGGTTTTGAAGTCCTGCCACCTGCAATGTAAGTTGACATATTAATACATGTCACTCCAGATGTTAGCTGTTGCAGCCATTGCTCTGTGCTACATATTACGACATGTGATTAATGTCCAAAAGATAATATTATATGCAACTATGATATCCACCGTTACAATACACATTCACAATCACCCTACTCTAACTCTCACCGAAATAACATGGCAATAATGTATGTGTATCGTAACAACCTCACGGGCCATTTGCTAAATCCATCTAAGCATCAATTCAATCATTACTTGGCTATTACTGGGCACATGTATGACAAAACAACTTGCCTCTTCTTCACATGGTCCGTCTCACGAACTTGTGGCGCTACTTCATTAATCTCTGCCGTTATCTGTTCCCAAATCTTCCATCTGCGTGTGTGTGTCAGCTTCTCCGATGGACACTCAATCCAATCACGTGCTCGGGGAACCAGGATGGCAAGCTCCTGTGCTTCATATGCCTTATTTCTTGTAGTTGGTTCCTCTGTTGCCCTCGCTCTCCCCTTGCCACGTCCTTGGCCACGCCCCCTGTCACGTGTCGCTGCACTTGAAGTGCTGGCCATGGTACTACCTTGTGAAGTCCCCGGTTGTGTTCCAATCAATTCTGCTGATGGTGCATATGAGCCAGCTGCAGGTTGGCCTGCTGCAGAAGGGCCAGGTGTAGGTTGCCCTGCTGTAGAATGGTCAGGTGCAGGTTGCCCTGCTGTAGAAGGTCCAGCAGCCTCCTCATTACCCACTGGCCGCATGTGCAGTGGCACATAGGTGGTGCTGGAGTCCATCTGGTCAAATAGTTGCTGCAGATCTGGGTCCACCTCTGGTTGTGATCCAGACATGTTAGCAACAACATGGTCACCTTCTAATACACCTTTATATACTGTTTGTGTAGCCTGTTTGGCGGACATCAGCGGCAGCTGCGTTCCGTGCGTGAGCGTACGTCGCTGTTTTTTCGCGCCGCATACGGTGGCGGAAATTCCATTGTGTAAAACCTGGCGAAAGTTCTACATGAAATACTGGGCACCAATGCTAACATTGCATAGAATCTTCTGATACACCTGTGACTATTGCACAATACACATGCTATTTGCTAGCATGACATGACATTTGATTCATGACTACTGTGGTATTGTGGCGTTTGTTTGCAAGCTAAAAGTAGCCCAATCCCTTAGATAATCCAGGCCACAAGTCATGCAATACTCATCTCTACTGTTATAGACCACACATGTGAGAGCCCTATAAATAGTGACTTGCTGCTAGAATCATTTGTCTCCAGATCTGGACTTGTCAGGGTCTAAGGTAAGCTCTTCCATGCTCCTTGTAGATATGATATCCATTAACAATGTAAGTGTATGAATGTATGCACCATTGCCTCACTGACTACAGATTGTTGGGCCAGCAAAGTGCGTGTAGCATTATTGCAACATGTCACATGTTCACTATTTCACTCACAGGTCTTAAACCTGTGTGGGTTCATCTATTGCAGGACAACATGTCCCAGCAATAGATGAAATGTCTCATAGTACATGATGTTGGCAAAAAATGCTGACACCTTTATCTGTGTGTTTTGGACGGTGTGTATTGAGTTCATATTATTGTGTCATCATTAGAGAGTCAAATGGATCTGCGGGATTTCACGGGGCGGCCATCTATTGTACGTATTGAAGGCTACAAATCTATTTGTAGTGGGATATGGCCATTATGTGCATAGGTGCATCAGTATTTATGTTCATTTCTTTATAGGTTGCTGAAGCAATGATGCGCTACATGGAGAGGAGGCTAAGGGCACTTGCGGCTCTCCCCACTCGTCGCCCAAGGAGGCCAGGACGTGCTAGAATCTATCGCACACGGGTGACTCTGTTTGCTATGCCCGATGATGAGGTACTTACTAGGTACCGGTTACCGCCACATGTAATTCTGGATCTGCTCACCTTAATTCAGAGCGATCTGGAACCTCTACACGGGATCACGACAGCAATTCCGCCTCACACACAGCTGCTGGCGGTGTTGCATTTCTGCGCCTCAGGATCATTCCAACAAGTAGTGGCAGTACTTGCTGGAATATCTCAGCCGGCCTTCTGCCGAATCCTGAGGCGTGTGACGTCGGCCATGTTCAGGCGCAAGGGGCACTTCATGGCCATGACATTTGCCACCGAGACCCTGCGCAGAAGCCAGCAGGCCTTCCATCAAATTGCTGGCTTCCCTAATGTGATAGGGGCTGTGGATGGCACCCATGTACCATTTGTGCCTCCATCTCGAAGTGAGAAGATATATAGGAACCGCAAATTGTTCCACTCACTGAACGTGATGGTGGTATGTGGCCCATCCATGGAGATTCTCGCCTTCAACTCGAAGTTTCCCGGAAGTGCCCATGACTCTCATGTCATCCGACAAACCGGGATATGGCAAAGACTACAAGAGCTGGAAGGCCGTGATGCGTGGGTTCTGGGTGACTCCGGTTACCCATGTACGCCCTGGCTACTTACGCCGTACAGCTACCCAACACCGGGCCCACAGGAGGCATTCAATCGGGCGCATGTTGCCACCAGGCAAGTGGTGGAGCGCTCAATTGGCCTTTTAAAAGGTCGATTTAGAGTGCTCCACCGCACTGGTGGTGACTTACAATATGCGCCTGAAATGGTGTCGAGGATCGTGGGCCTGTGTATATTTTTCCACAACATTGCTGTGCGGCGTGAGATACCCTTTGATGAGTGGGAGGTACCATCTGAGCCGCAAGATCCGCCCATGCGCCCATCCCGCGCCCCTGAATGCCGGAGGGGATACCAGCTGCGGGACTCTGTGGCGCAAAGATACTTCAGGTACATGTTATCGAGTTGACAGAACACACCAATTATTTTAAAAATCACCCCTTCAAATAAGTACAGTGTGTTAGTTGTCAGTGTTACAACACGAAAATTAGCCAGCCTGCCCTCCTAATGGCAAAGAAATAGGAGATATTTATCATATGTGCTTAGTTTTGGGGGAAGTTAAATATAGGTGCTAATTATTATACCTTGTTCAAGGGATCTTATGTGTTTGTTATATCTTCATTATTGTAGTTGATACTATCCCTGATGACTGGTGAGTACATTGATTTATTCTGTAATGTGTTGGGGATTTTTTCATGTGTTGATGTCTGATTTGTTTGCAGATATATATATATATATATATATATATATATATATATATATATATATCTATATATATGATATTTGAATTTATTCACATGTTTCAACATTTCAAGGAGCAGGCAGCCAGGCAGGCAGGCAGGCAGGCAGGCAGGCAGGCAGGCAGGGCTGGTGTATAATGCTGGTCTCAGGATACCTGCAAGTGTGTGTATGTGTCTTTTACACATAAATGTACGCATACACATAGATGCATAGAGTAAGTAATGCTAACTACAGCTATGCGTTGCTAAGCTATAGCACGCGTTGCTTGGCGGAGCGAGGCGTCATTGGATTTGCTAAGTGCATACACACTGTGTTTTATATATATCAGATTTGTTCATTGCCATACATCAACACTACTGTTTTGAAGGCATGCGAATTTGTCACCATTTGTGTTGGCGCAGAGACGCTGTTCATGTAAAGATGAACAATAAAGTTATTAACACAAATAACTGTGATCAACCAATGCCACCACCTGATTGGTTGATAGATGCCATTGTCAACATGGCGGAGACACGAAGGGCAGAACCCTTCACACATGCGGAGCTGAGGGTTCTTGTCTCCGTCATGGAGACAAGGCTGGGCCGTGCGGGGCCCTTCATCACAAACCGCCATAAGCGGAGGGCGTATGCTGCGGCAGGGCGCCGTATTTACGCCCGCACTCGGGTGCGGAGGTCCCTCGGGCAGCTGGAGAGGCGGTGGTCGGACCTCCGCAGGCGCCAGCCCCAGCTGCTCCAGCAAATCAGGGGCGAAATTGCTGAGTGTGAGTATTTTAGCTATGAAATTTCGCACTTACAACATAGCATCTAGAAACAATAAAATGTGTCTCATGATAAGTGGGTGTCCATGGGTTTAAAAGTCCATAGACTGTTATGTGTGCTTCTTCCTGGTTAACATGCAGTCATGTGGCTTTTATATGTAATGCCATAGCATTGAGGATTCTGATGCATACAATGTGCCAGATCTAATATGTGTTACACATTGATAAATGCCTGGGTTGTAATGTGTGAACAAATTACTAACAATCACATAATAATTTAAATGTCACAATTTGGAGTCCATTAACAGTAAGGAGCTACTTTCCTGCATCGTTTGCCATCATTATCACCCTTCCATGTATGTCTTGTTATGGATTAATACATGTGCACCAATGACCCGACATTGACCATGATGTTTTTTTCTACCACACAGCACGAGCCCGAGCGCGACAGGCCCGTGAAGAGGCGGAGGCAGACCTGGCCCAGGAGGAGGCCCAAGACCCGGAGGAGGAGGTGGCGGCAAGGGTGGAGGAGGAGGAAGTGGAGGAGGAGCAAATGTTGGAGGAGATGGTGGAGGAGGTGGTGGAGGAGGAGGAGGTGCGTGAGGAGGTGGTGGAGGAGGAGGAGGTGCGTGAGGAGGTGGTGGAGGAGGATGTGGAAGCGGAGTTGGTGGCGGAGGAGGAGGTGTTGGTGGCGGAGGAGGAGGTGGAGGAGGAGGGGGTGGTGGTGGAGGAGGAGGAGGAGGAGGAGGAGGTGGAGGAGGAGGTGGAGGAGTTGGAGGAGGAGGTTCTTGTGGCAGAGGAGCTGGCGGAGGAGGGGGCTGAGGAGGCCACGGTTGCCCCGGACGATTCTGATGACGAGGGGGAGGAGGCGTGCCAGGCCCCGGAGTCCCAGCAGATCGGTATGTTAACATAATGCATCATTCATGAAGTAGTTGTACTGGTATTTGTTATGTAGCACTGGTGATAAAAAATTTTGGCCCCATACTATTCATATAGACCCCAAAGTGGGTAGCTACAGATACAGGTACGGGTTAGATGGGGTGTCCAAGGCATCCCTTTCATCCAGGACACCTCTCAATTACACAGGTTTGTGGGATGGGTTGGAGGTCCATTTTGACTGCCACATAACCGTTGTAGTTAAACAGGATCCATGAGTAAAGGGATGAGTGGATCATTTGTGGATTAAAATCACCTGCTGCAAGCGTAGATTATGACCCATCAAATAGTGGAATCTATATTGTTGGTGAATGTTATTTATAAACTCTAGGATGTATGCTATAAATGGAGTAGGGGCCAGCCTACCTTGGAATGGAGTCAGAAGTTGCCAGTGTCCCAGGAGCCTCCTCTACCTAAACACCCCCTGTAGTTCAGATTGTTTTTTTTGCCCTCACAGAATTGTAGGTTGGTTTAGACAGAATTATGATTTTGAGGATGTGTACTGTGCATTCCTGACATTTGCATAACTCCCATGCCACGAACCATCACTGAACTTAGACTGAGCAGATTGTGACAAGTTCTTATTGACGGAGGCCATGACATGCTTGTCATTGGTTAGTCATGGGTGGGTTGTGACTGAGAAGAAACAATATGACTGTTATGTCTTCTGCAGAGTAAAGGGTAGAGGCCAAAAAAGACAGTATGTAGTAAATAAGTTTGCATGTATGTATATATGTATGTGTCATATCTATTTATCTATGTGTGTCTCTATCTCTCTACATAGATAGATATATATATATATATATATATATACACACATGTCACGTAGCATTTGTGCAATTTATGTCTCAGTATGTGAAATGTATGCATGAATAACATGACTAATTTTTGCCCCTTTGACATGCCCACAGATGACACCACACCGGCAGATGAGGGGGTGCGTGGGGCCGTCCTGCGAGCGGAGCACCATTTGAGGCTCCTTCTAGCAGACCTGCAGGACATCCGAGATCTGCTGCTTTAATTTATTATTTTATATTTTTTTTTTTCTATGTTAATGGTGTTTTTCAATAAATTCTTTATGCAAGTTCACAGTTGTTGGTTTTATTTGCACTTGAAACAGTATATGTGTAGATTGTTTATAATCTTTTACACAGGGTGTAATACAAACCATTGCACTTACATTGCTGTAAGGGTTAATGTGTGCAATGCATGTGTTAGGCATGCTTGTAAGGATATATTGGCATCTAATTGATTCCAATTCCAAATAAGCTGTTTTTTATGAGGATAGGTAATTGAATAAGTGGGTCATGTGATGTATTGCAGAAGATACTTCATAGTGGGTTGTTTGGCGTAAATACTCTGCTTACGGGCGGTAGCACCGCTTGGCTCCCGTTCGGATGCGGTATTTCCGAGCATACTCTGTAATACTCTGTAATACCGTGCAGAATCGGAGTGTTTCTCCCGCACACGCATGGTTTGTATGTCGTCCGTAAACACGCCCTGTTCTTAAAGAGTGAGTCCGTCCGAATGCGGAGGACACGTGGGCGTTTCTACGGACGATGGCCGCATGCGGCAAATCACCGTGGCGTGCGGACCGCTCCGTAAGAATGCGGGAATATCCGCACCGATCAGAATAAGGGCCAATGAGTGCATGGATTCAAGTTTATGCAGTGTCTTGTGTAAGGTATGGATGAATTTTGGATATGTTTTTTAGATGCATGTAACACGATTTAGAGACAGATTGAATGTGAGAAAAGAAAGACAGTTCAAAGTCGAGGATGACCCCTAGGCAACGAGCTTGTGGAGTAGGATTGATTGTTGTGTTCTCAACAGTGATGAAGATATCAGGTTGGTAACTATTCTTGGCTGGTGGGATTATAATTAATTCTGTTTTGGAAATGTTGAGTTTGAGGTGGCGAGATGACATCCAAGATGAAATGGCAGAAAAACATTCAGAGACACAGAGCAATACTGATGGTGACAATTCTGGGGAGGAAAGATAGATTTGCATATCATCAGTGTACAGGTGATACTGAAATCCAGAAGAGTTTATTAGTTTCCCAAGTGAGGAGGTATAGATTAAGAAAAGCAGAGTACCCAAGACTGAACCTTGTGGTACTACAACAGACAGAGTAGTGAGGAGGAGGTAGAATCAGAGAAGTGAACACTGAAAGAGCGATTAGATAGGTAGGAAGAGAACCAAAAAAGGGTTGTGTTCTAAAGACCTTGGGATTGTAGTGTTTGTATGAGAAGAGAGTGGTCGACAGTGTCAAAGGCAGCTGAGAGATCTAGAAGAGTAAGACGTGAGAAATGGCCTTTAGATTTAGCAGTGGCCAGATCATAGACTACTTTAGTCAGAGCTGTCTCAGTGGAGTGATGAGAGCAAAAGCCTGACTGAAGTGGGTCCAATAGGTTGTAAGAGTTAAGAAAGTGTGTGAGGCGAGTGTAAGCAAGTCTCTCAAGTAGCTTGGAAAGGCATGGGAGCTGGGAGATGGGACGGTAGTTAGAGAGACAGTTTGAATCAGAATTGTGTTTTTAGAATGGGAGTAATAAGTGCATGCTTGAACAGAGAAGGAAAGATACCAGTAGAGAGAGAGAGGTTACAGAATTTAGTTAAGCTTGGGATAAGCACAGGAGACAGAGCTTTACTGACTTGTAAGGGTATATGATCAAGAAGAGAGTTAGTGGAGTAGGAAAATGAGAAGAGTGTGGATACTTCATCCTCACTTGTGGGGTCAAATGAGGAGAAAGTGGCAAAGGGTTCAGGAAAGGAAGTAAGCAATTCACTGGCTGAGGAAGAGCATGCCATTTCATCTTGGAATTTAGCAATCTTTTCCTTGAAGAAGGAAGCAAGCTCTTGTGCACTGATATTGGCAGGTGGGCGGGTGAAGGAGGGTAAATAACTGATTTAAATGTATTAAAAAGTCACTTGGGGTTAGTGGCATGAGAAGAGATGAGAGATTGAAAACAAGTTTGTTTAGCAGTGTCCAGAGCATTATGATAGGAGTGGTAGGTAGTCTTAAATGTGACAGTCACTTGGATTTTGAGATTTACGCCACTGACGTTCAAATCTACGTGATAGTTTTTGCAGGTGTCTTGTTAATTTAGAGCACCACGTTTGGCATCTAAGCCTTGTGAGGAGTAGCTGGAGCAGCTTCATCAAGGGCAGTTTGTAAAGTCTGTTTCAGGTGAGTTACAGGTGAGTTACAGCTGTCTCAGGCCTGGCAAGTGTAGAAATGGGTGAGAGCAGTTGTTGCAGAGAGGTGGAAAGTTGTTGAAAATCAATAGCATTATTATTTCTGCAGCTTAGAGGAGGCTTCCATGATTTAGGCATTTTAGAGTTTGGAGAAATGGAAGAGGTTGACAAGGTGATACGGCTGTGATCTGACAGAGGGAATGGGGCGTTAGTGAATTCAGAAACAGAGCATAGCCTAATGAATACAAGATCAAGGTAGTGTCCCCCCTTGTGAGTAGAGGAGTCAGACCATTGGGAGAGGTTAGAGAGAGGAGTTTAGAGGCATAAGTAGAAAGTGGGCTGTCAATAGCGATATTGAAATCACCCATAATGATGGTGGAGATGTCAGAAGATAAGAAGTGTGGGAGCAAGGCAGATAAATCTTCCAGAAATTGATGTTTGGGAAGCCCAGGTGGGTGATAGATAGCTGCGACACGCAGAGAGAAAGGGGTGAAAACCCTGATAGAGTGAACTTCAAATGATGTGAATGTGAGTGAAGGAACCAGTGGAAGGATTGTGTACGTGCACAGCTGGGACAGTAATATACCTACCCCACCTCCTTTAATGTTACCAGGCCTGGAGGTGTGTGTAAAGTGGAAACCACCATGTGACAGTGCTGGGGGAAGCTGTGTCTGATTGCGTGAGCCAGGTTTCTGTAATTGCCACCAGGTTGAAGTTGCCAGAGATGAAGAGGTCATGGACAGATGTTAGTTTTTTGCAGAGCATGCATTTAGTAAGGCACATTTTAGTGACTTGGAGGGTGAAGGGATACATGTGACATTTATGAGGTTGGCTAGATTTCTATATTGTTTTGATTCAGCTAATTGTGAGTGTGGCAGGTGATTAGGGCCTGTATTTGTGGATACATCACCAGCTAATAAAAGCAGCAGAGCTAAATGAATGTTAGTGGAGGTTTGTGAATAGTTGGTGTAGTGGCAGGTTTTGAATAAAGTGCATGTAGAGAAATAAGTAAAAGCTCATGAGTGTTAAGGAGAGGGGAGTGAATAATGAAAGCAGATAGTTGTAGGGGTACTGTAGGATGAGTATATTTGGAAAAGAATTCCATGACATGTAAAAAGGAGTAGTTTGGCGAGCATGCTGTCAGTTATACAGCTAAAGTTAATATCAGAAGGCAAAAGTAATATTAGTTCTTAACCTTTCCTTAATGTTGTCTAAAGCAAAATGACTTGCGGGTATTATGTGCAATGAAAGGTTTGTACAGAATAAATACCAACAATTGCAGGACACTTGGAAAGTTACTGATGAATCAGATCTAGTGCTGAGGATCCAGGTTGCACAGTCAGGAGATGCATGTTAAGAGTGGAAGGCAAATTGTCCTTTGTTGCGTAAAATGTCTTTAGTGATCCGTTGTATGGATAGATTGTTTGCCTTCAGTTTCCCTTCGGTTTAACATTGGTATAACATCGAAGTTCTTATTTAAATTAATGCTATCCTTTGAAGAGCTTTCCTTAGAAGAGAACGACCTACAGGCCTCTATCGGCTCAGGCCTCCCTGATGTTCATTAAATAATGGACTTCTAACATGTGTCTACTCTGATTACACCTAGGACCCAGTGAGACCCTCCCCCAGCAATTTCTTGGTAATAAAACTTATTAAACAAAGACACAAACCAAGATACAAACTAGAAATTAGCTAAGAGTCATGCCCTCTTCCAATAGTCAGGCGATAGGAAACATTCCAGTTAACAACCCATCAAATGCATAGGCAAGCTATTATAAAAGATACCTAATGCCTATTGCAATGCTTTCATTCCTAATCACCCAATTAGACAATTGATATGTCAGTGCAAACAATAGATATAATCTGCAGGGGTATTCCAAAATAGTTACAAATCAGTTACCTATCAGATTTTGATAGGGAGTTGCAGAGCAAGAGGTACAGTTGGAGAGATAAAATCCAGTTACCTAACAGATTTCTACTTGGTATATGTGATGGACCACGTATGTGTACCACATACCTACTACTTGAAGTCCCAAAGAGGACAGTGTGTGCATCTTAGACGTGCGTCAAAATTTTGGGGTCGTGGCCTAACTGGAAAGGAATGTGGCCAGTACTTGTGGCACTGCCGTGAGGCCACATCCCATTTCCACCACTCTGGGGGCATGCTCAGCAGCTCTGTGAGCTACTGGCTATGCCCCCAGCCCATCTGGCTGCAGGAATAGATGCTGTGTGCATGCACAGAGTGTCTATTCATGTGTGACAGGGGGGGGGGACTCCCAACTGCCCCCCCTGCCACAGGACACTCCCGGCCCTGGGAGGGATGTGGGAACATCTCAAAAAAAGTGACATTTCTGCGATAAACGGGACAGTTGGGAGGTATGGTACCATCAGGAGTGCAAACCCAGCTGTTGCCATTTATATGACGTGAGTGCAGGATTTTGAACTATATATATATATATATATATATATATATATATATATATATATATATATATATATATATATATATATTTGACTGATATTTTCTTGCTTAGATTTTTGTCACTTGATTTATGCAGAGACCCTTAAAAATGAAAGTGAAATAAAATACAGCTCCAAGTGTTAGTTGTTGATGCTATGGTATCAGTATGAGTTTGTGCAGCTTCTTTCTCCTCTGTGTGAAGAGATTATTACCATTGCCAAAGCTACAGAGAGCACTGCTCTATTGATATAAAAATGTCAGAAAATGTCACTGCTAAAATAGAGAGAAAGATGGATTAGTTTTCTAAACCTTCCCCTGCAGTGTATAGAAAAATATGATATTTTAATTACACATACAGTACACTAAGAAAAACAACCACTTACATTTATTTTTCAAATTATGCTGTAATACTTAATTAACCACAAATAATTATAATCCAGATATGTATTATTACAGCTACATGATAAAATGCATAAACATTGTGGGGGATATGCTCAGTTTGGACACCTTTCTTTTAAAAATGTAGTTGAAAACTTCATTTACAAAAAAAGATGCACAATTGTGTGAATATGATCTGCACCAGACAGGCTTACCACAAGCTTATACATTTTTTGTATATAGCAATGTTTTTATTACATTTTTATTAAATTAGAACTGCAAAAAGCTAAAGAGTATATAGCTAAAATACAAGAATAGAGTTATTGGCAAAGTTTTGTACTTGGGATGTGTGTAGAAAATAGCTTGGAGCATACTTACCTACCCTGCCGGAATGGTCAGGAGGTTCCTGAAAATCAGATCCCCTACCAGCCCCTCCGAAAGGGTGGGAAAGCCTTCAGCATCAGCACCAGCACCCCCTCCCTCTGCTGGTCAAATAACGGCATTTGCAGATCTTTGGGAGGGGGCGGGGCAAATATGGCGCAAATCGTGTCATTTAGTACCTCCACCTCCCTGAAGAGCAGTGAATCACGGTATTTACAGGAATGGCGGCAAGGCTTAATGGGGGCAACCCACCCTCCTGGAATAGCTACAGAGATTCTCCTCTATCTTAAGATAGACAAGTATGGCTTGGGGTAAATGTAAAAGGCTGCGAGAAGCAGTAGGTACATGAATTTATCTGTGAATTGCAATTTTGCAAAACAAGCAATCATTTACAAGGCAAAACCAGGTTGGCAAAACTGCAGATCCTCTGGCATCATGCACCCTATTACATTTACCCCAGATATTCTAACACACTAATGCAAGGGATGTAATTGGAATGGTAGGACATCTTCAGTTCACTGGAGAAAATGTTTAGGAACATCAAAATCAAGATTGATTGCTAACTTTGAACATATACTGTATGCCAGAGGTGTTTGTGACACCAGAAAACTGTACATTGTGCCTGTAATATAACCTGCTTGTCTGAATTCAGTTTGGGTAAGAAAAATGCTGCCTGTTTTTTAGTCACTCAAACTGGTTTTCCTTGTCATCAATCACCAGGGGTTACAGGGTTGAGCATACAGTTGTGCTAAGTCACACAGCAACAGCAGCTAGCACCCTCCTTCCACCACCAGCCCACTGAGACTTAAAAATTGGAAGGGTTGAGCAAGGCATTCGTAGCCAATCATATTTTTGTAAATATGCGAACCAATGAGATTTAACTTCCAATTTTCAAACTCAACCTTTAAAATTGTAGGTAGACACTGAATGATTGATACTTTAATTTTAATAAATCTCCCAGTACAGGAGGAAAAATATATTTTCAGTATATGACAGTTTGAAAATATTGAAGCAGAAATTCAAAAGCATAAGTAACAAATCAACGACAAATCAAACAAAAGGAAAAGATTTAATGCAAAAGGGATACAAAAGCATACAAGTACAAAAGAGAACATAGAGTCAAAGAAGGTCATCCAACCCCAGAGCCCATGAGCTGACCCATACCAAAGTCTCCTGGGCACCTGCAGAAAAATCTGAACATTTATCCTCTATGAAGGTAAAGATCACTAACAGAATCTGCATAATACAACATTTGTGCAAAACTATTTTATCAAAGGTCTTGTTTCACAAATGATGCTGTATAGAAACACGAGTGTCTCATTCAATAGCAAACCGAGGAAAAAAATTTTTGTTACAAAATACTGTAGCCTCAAAGGTGGCAAGATTTTCTAATCATGCAATCATTTGAGATTCCAAGGTGATCAGCCTGTCAATAACAGGATTACTAGAGTCTGCAATGATGGACACAAAAGTATCAGCCTCAGCAATCCTAAATAACAATCACTTATTATCAACGATCTTTGCTATATTCAAGAAGAAATTTTCAAAGAAACACTATTTCAATTATTTTGAACACTACAACATTATGGTTGAAATTGATGCAAGGACTACAATTCAGCATGCATTTTCATCATCTGGGCTGACATCCTTCTTTCTAGTCATCACTGGTTTGAAGGAGGCTGTTTGTGATGTGCATAGAGCAGTGGTTCCCAAACTGTGTGCCGTGGCTCCCTGGGGACACTTGCAGGGGTGCCACGGGTTGGTGTTCCAGGACCAATTCAAATTATCAAGATCAATTACTTATAGATAAAACCAGTGCTGGTGGCTGCCAATCATAAATATGTGTACAATATATGTGTACAAAATATGTGTATTTAACACATAACTGAACCTAAGAAGCACATATAAATACAATCTACTTCATTATATATATATATATATATATATATAGTCTCAGTGTAACCGCACTCCAAGCCATCAATGTCCAAATGGGGTGCACCTTTATGGCAGCAACGTATGCTCCTATTATAGTACACGACGGGCCCTTCAGGGTCCAATCAGGGCACTCACCAACAAGATATAGCAAAAAGCAAATTTATTGATACATCACCAAAGTGGGGACCGTAGTCCTAGTCGACGTTTCGGCCGATACCCGGCCTTTGTCAAGAAGACAGCCTCACAACCACACAGAAGCAGTGTATGAAGATCACTGAGTTAGCCTCGGGCGCCCCCCTAAATAGTATTATGGAAAGCCAATTGATATCAGGTGTACATTAACTCACCTCCGTCCACGCCGTCTATCGTGTACATACATTATGTTACTTCCGCATCAGGACGCCGGATCCAATATGGCCGTGCGTCTCATTGAACCGGAAGTGTCGCGTCTATGCGTTCCACTTACCGGAAAGCCAATACTGTGGCTAGGAAAGCGTCATATTGTTAGGAGTAGTTATGGTAACGTCTGGTGACGTCTGAGTCATAACTGAACTCAGACGCTGGACATGATAAGCAAGTTAGGTGGCATCTAAAAAAACAAACAAACGGTAATCATTTAACAAACGCGGAACACTGTCCACTATTAATACTTGTTTTTAGACCTATTTAGAGGAGCGCCAGGCAAAACTGACAATATACAACTACATTTTTATATCACCGTATGTAAATCATACTCAGGTGATATTTACAGCACATCTATATACAGTAACATTTCAATGGTAAGTGTATAAATAATATGAAAAAAATGAAAATAATAATAATACCCAAAAGAACCAAAAAACAAATAAAATAAAAATTATTGATCTTACGCAGAATTATCTGAGAGTATATCCATATATACATATCACATTCTCATATTCAAAAAACAGAGATGTGGGACAGGAACCTACGGTGACCATCCACTATGTACCAGCGAACAGCCCCATATTTATAAAAAACAAGAGAATGAATTATTCTCATTTAACCCTCGAGGGGCAATGGTGTCTAATTTGTATATCCATCGCGCCTCACATCTTTTGAGTGCAAGGATCCGGTCTCCTCCTCGTATTGGTTTGGTGATGTGGTCAATTAATATACATCGGATGGATGCTATTTGGTGTCCAAGCTGCATACAATGTCGTGCCACTGGTTTATCTGTAGTGCCAGAGGAAAGAGCCTGTCTTATATCCGTCCTGTGATTTGCCATTCTTTCACGAAAGGGCCTAGATGTAAGGCCAACATAATACTTTCCACAGGGACAGACAAGGGCATAAATGACGAAGGCACTTGTACAGGTTAGTCTGTGATGTATTTTGATCCGTTGTCCACTGTGTGGGTGTGCGATGGAATCACCCGTCATCATCGAGTTACACGTGGTGCAACCCTTTGGGCACTTTTAGCAGCCCATTTTGTTCGACCTCAACCATTGGGTACCCTTAGTTGATGGGTGTAGGGTCGGTCTCATGAGAAGTTGGCGAAGGTTTGGGCAGCGGCGATAGGCATTCATAGGTGCACTATATTTAGATAATTTCAATGTGTCATCGCTCCCAATAATCGGCCAATACTGCTTCTGTAGGGCTTGGGTCGTGTTGGACATATGATCAAAGGTCCCCACATGAACCATTCTGGGTTTTTGCGGTTCCTGAGTGCCCTCAGTCTGTGGCTTCTGATGTTTTAGTTTAGCCTTCCGCAGACATCTCGAGATTACATTATCTGAGTAACCTCTGGCTCGAAATCTGTCACTCATTTCCTCTAGCTGGGTCTCTGCTGTCAGTTCACATGAGTTTGTTCTCAGGACCCTTAAAAACCGAGAAATTGGTAAATTCGCTTTAAGGTGAGTCGGATGTTGACTCCCTGCCTGTAGCAACGTGTTCCGATCTGTTTCCTTACGAAACAATGTATATCCCAGCCTGTTATCGTTGCGGGACACACAAACA
Source organism: Crinia signifera (assembly GCF_055691185.1). Classification (NCBI taxonomy): domain Eukaryota; kingdom Metazoa; phylum Chordata; class Amphibia; order Anura; family Myobatrachidae; genus Crinia; species Crinia signifera. Next base: position 97,867,378 of record NC_139221.1, on the reverse strand, counting down.
TCCAAAAATGTCACTGTTCGCTGATCCATAGAGTAGGTAAACCGTATTGGTTCTGGTTCCGAATTTAGTCCCCTTATCATCTCTAAAAAATCATCTTGTGTTCCCGACCAGACGATAAAAACGTCATCGATAAATCTGACGTAGCACAGTAACTGTGCTGCGTATTTAGTGGTGATATATTTGGACTCATATGATGCCATATACAAGTTCGCATATGCGGGCGCTACGTTTGAACCCATAGCAGTCCCGTTCACTTGTATATAGTAGTTAGTACCATACATAAAGAAGTTCTTTTTTAAGACCAATTCAAGTAACATGATCAGAAATTCAGTGGGTGGATTATTCTGACCACTTTCAACCAGATGTTCTTTTACCGCCTGGATACCCCCTGTATGCGGTATCACAGTATACAGAGATTGTATATCTAGGGACGCCAGCCAGATCTCTGAGTCAGGTAGTATAAGATCTCTAATTCTTGTAAGGAAATCGGCCGTGTCCCTGATATAACTCCTTGTTGACTTCATCAGTGGTTGTAGGTACTGATCCACATACATTGCTAACGGCTGTAACAATGACCCCCTGGCAGATATTATAGGGCGGCCAGGGGGATTGTCCAGCCGTTTGTGGACCTTAGGTAGGGTGTACATTATAGGTGTGATTGGATGTTCCACAATCAAACAATCCACCATTTTAGCATCAACCCAACCGGCATTGAAGCCCAAAGTAATTGCTGCATCAATTTCTTTCTTTATGGTAATTGTAGGGTTTGAGTCTAAACATTTGTACACATTCACATCCGCTAATTGGTTGCGGATTTCAGCATCATATTTGGTCCAATCTTGTACCACCACCGCCCCGCCCTTATCCGCGGGGCGAATCACTATGGTGTCATTACTTCTCAGATTGGATAACGCTTGTCGTTGTGCCATGGTCAAATTCTGATAAGCAGGCCGACTTGTGGTGGCCTTATTTTTATCAAACTTGACCATCCTCATAAAAGTATTAATACTCTGATTCGTAGCAGGTGGATCAAATTTACTGCTCTTTAAGCTCTTAAGTTGACTCGTACTGATAAATGTTTCAGTGTCCCCAAAGTGATCTTTTAATCTAAGCTTCCTCCCAAATTTGTAGTGATCTACTTCCCAATTAAATGGGTCGTGTATGGAGGTGGGTATATAGGATAAACCAAGTGCAAGGGTAGAACTTTCAGCCTCACTCAATACGTATGAGGACAGGTTGAATACTGTCTCTAGGTTCTGGTTCTTCTCCCTCTTCGCCTTCCACCCACCCCTCCTCTGGTGGAGCCTCTTGCGCCTCTTGTTCCCCGTGTGGGGTATATATCTAAAAAAGGCACCTGGGAATTACTGGATTGGTCACTAGGATCAGTGTAGTCACTGTCCGAAGATGATGCACCTGAGATAGGTATATCACGATAGTTGTTGCGTTGTCTGTGGAACCGCGTGGGTCTTCTACCACGCTGTGTAGTATTGTCACCAACCAACCACCTATATACTGTATGTAATTTGTAATCGGTGTTAACCGTCTCTAGTTTTTTCCTTTTAAATTGTACCAATTCCTGGTGATAAGTGTCAACCTGGCTTTTGATTTTATCCAGCCAGGATTCACTTTTATCTGCAACCAATTTTTTAAGTTGTGTGGTCTTAAAGGTATCAATATCGGTGCGTACCCTAACAAGTTCACTGCCGACCTCCTCAATCACCAACAATATGAGGTCGGCAGAACACTTGTTGAGTACTCCACACCAGCGGGAGCAGAAGCTTGGGTTATTTCTACCCAGAGTGGGGACGTTGGCTATTCTAAAGCCCCGGGGTATCTTTTTGGATCTATGATACTCGCTCAAGAATTGGCCGTGTAGGAGCAAGTCCGTCTCACGCTTTCTCAATTTTAACAGTTTGAAATACAAATCACTAGAGGTCTCGGCTGGTAACTCGGCAAATTCCACCTGATCAAAATAGATCTTTTCAGTGTCATCATCCGTTAATGATATAAAGTTGCTGTGTGCCGCTGCTAATAGGTCATCATCTAAGAAAGCACCTGCTTGTGACATATTATCATAAGTATACAGGTATATAAATAGTATGATCACTGTAATCAGACAGTCTGGCCAGGAACATCAAAGATATAAAAATATAATCAATGAACCATCAATCAAAAATTATAATATAAAACTATACAAAAAAATGAAAAAAGTCAAAAAAGAGAAAATAAAGTGTGTCAGAAACAATCAAACACCTGTCCGTAGGTGTAAACTGTCAATTCAGTCAGCGATTAAACTTCATCTCACTACTGCTGAGATAATATTCCCAGATTTAAAGAGAAATCATCCAATATCAGCAGGTGCAGGATAAATGGGATTGAAACAAATTCCAATACCTAATTATAGTCTCAGTGTAACCGCACTCCAAGCCATCAATGTCCAAATGGGGTGCACCTTTATGGCAGCAACGTATGCTCCTATTATAGTACACGACGGGCCCTTCAGGGTCCAATCAGGGCACTCACCAACAAGATATAGCAAAAAGCAAATTTATTGATACATCACCAAAGTGGGGACCGTAGTCCTAGTCGACGTTTCGGCCGATACCCGGCCTTTGTCAAGAAGACAGCCTCACAACCACACAGAAGCAGTGTATGAAGATCACTGAGTTAGCCTCGGGCGCCCCCCTAAATAGTATTATGGAAAGCCAATTGATATCAGGTGTACATTAACTCACCTCCGTCCACGCCGTCTATCGTGTACATACATTATGTTACTTCCGCATCAGGACGCCGGATCCAATATGGCCGTGCGTCTCATTGAACCGGAAGTGTCGCGTCTATGCGTTCCACTTACTGGAAAGCCAATACTGTGGCTAGGAAAGCGTCATATTGTTAGGAGTAGTGATTACCGTTTGTTCATTACCGTAGTAATGATTACCGTTTGTTTGTTTTTTTAGATGCCACCTAATGCTGCTTTCAGACCGCATAACTGGCTTTGACCCTGTATTTGGAAACGTTTCCAAAAACGGGTCTGCCAGATAAAACCCCTTTCACACCGCAGCACTTAAACGGTATATTACCGTTTAAGTGCCGATTTTTTGACACTGGCAGACCCGTTTTTGGAAACTTTCCAAATACAGGGTCAAAGCCAGTGCAGCCTTCAGCCCTCCCCTCCGTGCAGCTCCCCCCCCCCCCTCGCGTGTCGACCGAGAGCATGTCGACGCCCCCCCGCGCATGTCGACGCCCCCGCGCATGTCGACGCCCCCCGCGCGTGTCGACGCCCCCCCCACCCCACCCCGCGTGTCGGCGCCCCCCCCCGTGTCGACTTACCCCGTGCCGGTACATCCGTTGTGGACTGCAGCTCAGTATGCTCGGAAAGCACTTATGAAAAAAGTGTCTTCCAGAAAATGGCTGCCCCATAGGAAACCCTGTTTAAAAAAACTGTCTTCCGTATGGGGGGCAGCCATTTTCTGAAAGACAATTTTTCATAAGTGCTTTCCGAGCATACTGAGCTGCAGTGCCGGGAACCACAACGGAGATACCGGCACGGGGTAAGTCGACACGGGGGGGGGCGCCGACACGCGCGGGGGTCGACACGCGGGGGGGCCGTCGACACGCGCGGGGGGCGTCGACACGCGCGCGGGGGGTGTCGACACGCGCGGGGGGGGGCTCCAGTGCTGTGAATACTTAATGAGCGCTCATTAAGTATTCACTGTGCTGAATTTAGGACCCAGCTCATTGGCTGGGTCCTAAATACCGTTTCTGAGCCGATTTTTGCGCTAAAATACCGGTTCAGAAACGGGTAGGACCCTGCATTTTAACCGGTTAGAAAAAACGGCATTTTCTAACCGGTTAAGTGGGACTGGACCTTTCAGACCGCACACATTACCGTTTTAAAACGGTAAAAAAACGGCAATTTACCGTTTTAAAAGTGCGGTCTGAAAGGGGTATAACTTGCTTATCATGTCCAGCGTCTGAGTTCAGTTATGACTCAGACGTCACCATACGTTACCATAACTACTCCTAACAATATGACGCTTTCCTAGCCACAGTATTGGCTTTCCGGTAAGTGGAACGCATTGACGCGACACTTCCGGTTCAATGAGACGCACGGCCATATTGGATCCGGCGTCCTGATGCGGAAGTAACATAATGTATGTACACGATAGACGGCGTGGACGGAGGTGAGTTAATGTACACCTGATATCAATTGGCTTTCCATAATACTATTTAGGGGGGCGCCCGAGGCTAACTCAGTGATCTTCATACACTGCTTCTGTGTGGTTGTGAGGCTGTCTTCTTGACAAAGGCCGGGTATCGGCCGAAACGTCGACTAGGACTACGGTCCCCACTTTGGTGATGTATCAATAAATTTGCTTTTTGCTATATCTTGTTGGTGAGTGCCCTGATTGGACCCTGAAGGGCCCGTCGTGTACTATAATAGGAGCATACGTTGCTGCCATAAAGGTGCACCCCATTTGGACATTGATGGCTTGGAGTGCGGTTACACTGAGACTATAATTAGGTTTTGGAATTTGTTTCAATCCCATTTATCCTGCACCCGCTGATATTGGATGATTTCTCTTTAAATCTGGGAATATTATCTCAGCAGTAGTGAGATGAAGTTTAATCGCTGACTGAATTGACAGTTTACACCTACGGACAGGTGTTTGATTGTTTCTGACACACTTTATTTTCTCTTTTTTGACTTTTTTCATTTTTTTGTATAGTTTTATATTATAATTTTTGATTGATGGTTCATTGATTATATTTTTATATCTTTGATGTTCCTGGCCAGACTGTCTGATTACAGTGATCATACTATTTATATACCTGTATACTTATGATAATATGTCACAAGCAGGTGCTTTCTTAGATGATGACCTATTAGCAGCGGCACACAGCAACTTTATATCATTAACGGATGATGACGCTGAAAAGATCTATTTTGATCAGGTGGAATTTGCCGAGTTACCAGCCGAGACCTCTAGTGATTTGTATTTCAAACTGTTAAAATTGAGAAAGCGTGAGACGGACTTGCTCCTACACGGCCAATTCTTGAGCGAGTATCATAGATCCAAAAAGATACCCCGGGGCTTTAGAATAGCCAACGTCCCCACTCTGGGTAGAAATAACCCAAGCTTCTGCTCCCACTGGTGTGGAGTACTCAACAAGTGTTCTGCCGACCTCATATTGTTGGTGATTGAGGAGGTCGGCAGTGAACTTGTTAGGGTACGCACCGATATTGATACCTTTAAGACCACACAACTTAAAAAATTGGTTGCAGATAAAAGTGAATCCTGGCTGGATAAAATCAAAAGCCAGGTTGACACTTATCACCAGGAATTGGTACAATTTAAAAGGAAAAAACTAGAGACAGTTAACACCGATTACAAATTACATACAGTATATAGGTGGTTGGTTGGTGACAATACTACACAGCGTGGTAGAAGACCCACGCGGTTCCACAGACAACGCAACAACTATCGTGATATACCTATCTCAGGTGCATCATCTTCGGACAGTGACTACACCGATCCTAGTGACCAATCCAGTAATTCCCAGGTGCCTTTTTTAGATATATACCCCACACGGGGAACAAGAGGCGCAAGAGGCTCCACCAGAGGAGGGGTGGGTGGAAGGCGAAGAGGGAGAAGAACCAGAACCTAGAGACAGTATTCAACCTGTCCTCATACGTATTGAGTGAGGCTGAAAGTTCTACCCTTGCACTTGGTTTATCCTATATACCCACCTCCATACACGACCCATTTAATTGGGAAGTAGATCACTACAAATTTGGGAGGAAGCTTAGATTAAAAGATCACTTTGGGGACACTGAAACATTTATCAGTACGAGTCAACTTAAGAGCTTAAAGAGCAGTAAATTTGATCCACCTGCTACGAATCAGAGTATTAATACTTTTATGAGGATGGTCAAGTTTGATAAAAATAAGGCCACCACAAGTCGGCCTGCTTATCAGAATTTGACCATGGCACAACGACAAGCGTTATCCAATCTGAGAAGTAATGACACCATAGTGATTCGCCCCGCGGATAAGGGCGGGGCGGTGGTGGTACAAGATTGGACCAAATATGATGCTGAAATCCGCAACCAATTAGCGGATGTGAATGTGTACAAATGTTTAGACTCAAACCCTACAATTACCATAAAGAAAGAAATTGATGCAGCAATTACTTTGGGCTTCAATGCCGGTTGGGTTGATGCTAAAATGGTGGATTGTTTGATTGTGGAACATCCAATCACACCTATAATGTACACCCTACCTAAGGTCCACAAACGGCTGGACAATCCCCCTGGCCACCCTATAATATCTGCCAGGGGGTCATTGTTACAGCCGTTAGCAATGTATGTGGATCAGTACCTACAACCACTGATGAAGTCAACAAGGAGTTATATCAGGGACACGGCCGATTTCCTTACAAGAATTAGAGATCTTATACTACCTGACTCAGAGATCTGGCTGGCGTCCCTAGATACACAATCTCTGTATACTGTGATACCGCATACAGGGGGTATCCAGGCGGTAAAAGAACATCTGGTTGAAAGTGGTCAGAATAATCCACCCACTGAATTTCTGATCATGTTACTTGAATTGGTCTTAAAAAAGAACTTCTTTATGTATGGTACTAACTACTATATACAAGTGAACGGGACTGCTATGGGTTCAAACGTAGCGCCCGCATATGCGAACTTGTATATGGCATCATATGAGTCCAAATATATCACCACTAAATACGCAGCACAGTTACTGTGCTACGTCAGATTTATCGATGACGTTTTTATCGTCTGGTCGGGAACACAAGATGATTTTTTAGAGATGATAAGGGGACTAAATTCGGAACCAGAACCAATACGGTTTACCTACTCTATGGATCAGCGAACAGTGACATTTTTGGATGTTTGTGTGTCCCGCAACGATAACAGGCTGGGATATACATTGTTTCGTAAGGAAACAGATCGGAACACGTTGCTACAGGCAGGGAGTCAACATCCGACTCACCTTAAAGAGAATTTACCAATTTCTCGGTTTTTAAGGGTCCTGAGAACAAACTCATGTGAACTGACAGCAGAGACCCAGCTAGAGGAAATGAGTGACAGATTTCGAGCCAGAGGTTACTCAGATAATGTAATCTCGAGATGTCTGCGGAAGGCTAAACTAAAACATCAGAAGCCACAGACTGAGGGCACTCAGGAACCGCAAAAACCCAGAATGGTTCATGTGGGGACTTTTGATCATATGTCCAACACGACCCAAGCCCTACAGAAGCAGTATTGGCCGATTATTGGGAGCGATGACACATTGAAATTATCTAAATATAGTGCACCTATGAATGCCTATCGCCGCTGCCCAAACCTTCGCCAACTTCTCATGAGACCGACCCTACACCCATCAACTAAGGGTACCCAATGGTTGAGGTCGAACAAAATGGGCTGCTACAAGTGCCCAAAGGGTTGCACCACGTGTAACTCGATGATGACGGGTGATTCCATCGCACACCCACACAGTGGACAACGGATCAAAATACATCACAGACTAACCTGTACAAGTGCCTTCGTCATTTATGCTCTTATCTGTCCCTGTGGAAAGTATTATGTTGGCCTTACATCTAGTGGACAACGGAACAAAATACATCACAGACTAACCTGTACAAGTGCCTTCGTCATTTATGCTCTTATCTGTCCCTGTGGAAAGTATTATGTTGGCCTTACATCTAGGCCCTTTCGTGAAAGAATGGCAAATCACAGGACGGATATAAGACAGGCTCTTTCCTCTGGCACTACAGATAAAATTAGACACCATTGCCCCTCGAGGGTTAAATGAGAATAATTCATTCTCTTGTTTTTTATAAATATGGGGCTGTTCGCTGGTACATAGTGGATGGTCACCGTAGGTTCCTGTCCCACATCTCTGTTTTTTGAATATGAGAATGTGATATGTATATATGGATATACTCTCAGATAATTCTGCGTATGATCAATAATTTTTATTTTATTTGTTTTTTGGTTCTTTTGGGTATTATTATTATTTTCATTTTTTTCATATTATTTATACACTTACCATTGAAATGTTACTGTATATAGATGTGCTGTAAATATCACCTGAGTATGATTTACATACGGTGATATAAAAATGTAGTTGTATATTGTCAGTTTTGCCTGGCGCTCCTCTAAATAGGTCTAAAAACAAGTATTAATAGTGGACAGTGTTCCGCGTTTGTTAAATGATTACCGTTTGTTTGTTTTTTTAGATGCCACCTAACTTGCTTATCATGTCCAGCGTCTGAGTTCAGTTATGACTCAGACGTCACCAGACGTTACCATAACTACTCCTAACAATATGACGCTTTCCTAGCCACAGTATTGGCTTTCCGGTAAGTGGAACGCATAGACGCGACACTTCCGGTTCAATGAGACGCACGGCCATATTGGATCCGGCGTCCTGATGCGGAAGTAACATAATGTATGTACACGATAGACGGCGTGGACGGAGGTGAGTTAATGTACACCTGATATCAATTGGCTTTCCATAATACTATTTAGGGGGGCGCCCGAGGCTAACTCAGTGATCGTCATACACTGCTTCTGTGTGGTTGTGAGGCTGTCTTCTTGACAAAGGCCGGGTATCGGCCGAAACGTCGACTAGGACTACGGTCCCCACTTTGGTGATGTATCAATAAATTTGCTTTTTGCTATACAGTATCTTGTTGGTGAGTGCCCTGATTGGACCCTGAAGGGCCCGTCGTGTACTATATATATATATATATATAAAGTCCAGAATGTCGGCACTCTCCCCGCAATCAGCTTGATAACCAGCCCCGGGTGCCCTCTTGGGTAGACCAGTAATGTAGACAGCGCGAAGGTAGCGGCACTCTCGGGATATAATGGACACGTACTTAGCAATTGCTTAACGTTTCAAATCTTGTTAGGATTTTTCATCAGAAGCAACAAAGTAAGTGAAAAGACAGTGAATAAATACCTGATCCAAGAGTGTGCACAGCTGATCAATCACGGCTACTACTTCCGGTAGCGTCTGCACGTGTATCTCGGCATCCACTGATGATGTCACTGGCTGCACACGGTTGCTAGGTAACGACCTCACTGCGTCCCGTCCACCCAGTAAGTTCCGTGTTGTTTAGCTGGCGCGTCTGCGCGGTACGGGACAATGTACATCCCTCTATACACGCTGCTGGCGTCTCTAACACTTCACGGTCGCTAGGGAACAGGCACGCTGCGTGCTGTCCGATCCACGGCGTCCGCGTTGCCCAGTGACAATCCTGTGGGCTGAGACATGATCACTGCCCATGTCAGTCAGTTGCCGGGAGATCAGTGTCTGGAAAAAATACATTAATAAGTTACGTGCTCACATCAAAAACGACTAATGATGACATGTATGTTGACATACACAAAAAATATTTAGAGAGCAATAATTCCACATATTGAAGTATATAGTACTAACTTGTGCAGAGATCAATAAAGATCAGTGCCTCCAAAAAAAGGAATGCATTCCTAAACAATTATTGAAGTTACATTGTACAAAACCACTCAATTATCAATAAATATCTAAGGATATATAAATATGTGCCACTATGTGGATCTAGAAAAAACAGCTGAAGTTAAGTTGTTCATTCAGTCCATGAGGACTGACAGTGTCCAATGTATATATCCATCGGGCTTCCCTTTGAAGTAGGGTCTTTGCCCGGTCGCCACCCCGTGGATTAGGGGATACACCATCGATGATTTTATATCGAATAGATGCTGGGTTATGCCTCAGTAGCCGGAAATGCCTAGCTACTGGCTGTTCTGTATCCTTGCCCTCTGTCGCTAGCCTGATGGCACTTCGATGTTGGGCCATCCTCTCCTTCAGCTTGCAAGTGGTCTTGCCCACATAGGCAAGGCCGCAGGGGCACTTTATCAGGTATATAACGTGGGTGGAGTTACATGAGAACACTTGCTTGATTTTAAATATTTTACCTGTACGTGGGTGGGAGAATGTGTCACCTGTTTCAAGAAAATTACAGGTGGCACACCCTAGGCAGCGGTAGTTGCCAGGTTTTTTTGTTAAAAAATGGGCTGTCTGCTCCTTCTTGGCTTTCAAAGGCCCCGTTTTCACTACCCAGTCTTTAATGCTTTTATTTTTCTGTAGCAGGGCACTAGAGTTGTGTCCCTGAGAAGGGGAAGTTCAGGGTCTGTATTGATGACAGGCCATAATCTCTTTGCTTTGCCCATCACCTTCATATTTGTGTCAGAAAAGTCTGTAACAAAGATAATTTTATCTTCCATTGATTTTTTAGGTTTAGTAACCCGAAAGCTCTCCTTGGGAATTTTCATCACCCGGTCGACGGCTTTATCAATTATGCTTTTTTCATATCCTCGTTCGAGGAACCTCTTTGTCATTGCCTTTATCTGTACCACCTCATCCTCCACATCACTGCAGATCCTGCGCACCCTGCACAATTGGGAGAATGGTAATGACTGTTTGAGTGGCTCCGGGTGGGAGCTAGATGCCAGGAGTAGTGAGTTGCCATCAGTGGGTTTGGAGAACACCGAAGTGTTAATTAAACCATCTTTAAGTCTAACAAGGACGTCCAAGAACGCTATTTCAACCTCGTTGTAATTGAAGGTGAATTTAATGTCATTGTCTTGGGTATTGATGTATTGCATGGTGTTCTCAAATTCTGCTACTGTACCCCTCCATATGACAAACACGTCGTCAATGTAGCGTTTAAAAAAGACACATAAAATCATCGATGGTGTATCCCCTAATCCACGGGGTGGCGACCGGGCAAAGACCCTACTTCAAAGGGAAGCCCGATGGATATATACATTGGACACTCTCAGTCCTCATGGACTGAATGAACAACTTAACTTCAGCTGTTTTTTCTAGATCCACATAGTGGCACATATTTATATATCCTTAGATATTTATTGATAATTGAGTGGTTTTGTGCAATGTAACTTCAATAATTGTTTAGGAATACATTCCTTTTTTTGGAGGCACTGATCTTTATTGATCTCTGCACAAGTTAGTACTATATACTTCAATATGTGGAATTATTGCTCTCTAAATATTTTTTGTGTATGTCAACATACATGTCATCATTAGTCGTTTTTGATGTGAGCACGTAACTTATTTATTTTTTCCAGACACTGATCTCCCGGCAACTGACTGACATGGGCAGTGATCATGTCTCAGCCCACAGGATTGTCACTGGGCAACGCTGACGCCGTGGATCGGACAGCACGCAGCGTGCCTGTTCCCTAGCGACCGTGAAGTGTTAGAGACGCCAGCAGCGTGTATAGAGGGATGTACATTGTCCCGTACCGCGCAGACGCGCCAGCTAAACAACACGGAACTTACTGGGTGGACGGGATGCAGTGAGGTCGTTACCTAGCAACCGGGTGCAGCCAGTGACATCATCAGTGGATGCCGAGATACACGTGCAGACGCTACCGGAAGTAGGAGCCGTGATTGATCAGCTGTGCACACTCTTGGATCAGGTATTTATTCACTGTCTTTTCACTTACTTTGTTGCTTCTGATGAAAAATCCTAACAAGATTTGAAACGTTAAGCAATTGCTGAGTACGTGTCCATTATTTCCCGAGAGTGCCGCTACCTTGGCGCTGTCTATATATATATATATATATATATATATATATATATATATATATATATATATATATATATATATATATATATATATATATTTTGGGGGCCTAGGGGTGCTGTGGAAAAATTCTGATACTCTAGGGCAGGCATTCCCAACAACGGTCCTCAAGGCACACCAACAGTGCAGGTTTTAGTGATATCCAGGCTTCAGCACAGATGGTTTAATCAGAATCCCTCAGATACTAATTAAGTCATCTGTGCTCAAGCCTGGATATCTAAAAAACCTGCACTGTTGGTGTGCCTTGAGGACCGTGGTTGGGAATGCCTGCTCTAGAGCGCCGTGATTCGAAAAATATTGGGAACCACTGGCATAGAGGGTGTAGTAACAAGCCAAAACCATGGCACGACTATCAGCAAACTGAATAAAAGTCCAGTGGGTAGTGCTAAACAGGTGACTAATGTAATGAAGACCAAAGGCAACAGCTGGTACAGGATCTTTTGTGGAAGAAAAGTACAAGGAACAACAGCAGCTGAAGGGCAGCTGTAAGCTTCCACATGGTAGACAGGGCTGTTTCTAGACAATTTGTCTCTCAGTGCAAAGTTGGGAGCTCCTGGCAGCAGACATAAGCCAGAGGAGGTGAGTGCCTCCCTCCCCTGTGCTGACCCGGCGCTCCGGCGGCTCATGGGGGAGCTGGCAGACAAGCCGTGCAGTCACGTGGTGGCATGCGCAACGCCCTGTGTGGCTGCATGGCTTGTCTGCCTTTAGAAACAGCCCTGCATGAAGATAAAGGACAGCGGAGCCTCTCCGCCGGTGGTCACCAGTGGGGGCATTCTGGTGAGCCCCAGCACTGGCTGAGAGTTGCTCCATATGTAATAAATTTGAATATATTTGGCAGCTACTGCACAAACATATATGCTTTAGCATTGTTTCTTAGTAGCATGCAGTATGGCATGATGTGGATGTGGTTTTAGTTTTATTGGGCCTAATTCAGCTTCAATGGCAGTTTTGCGATTACTCGCAAAACTACAACTGCCAGCTGTAGCATGCGGGAGACCAACCGGCACAGGGCAAGACCGCCTTTCATGCAAGGTCCCTCCCTGTGATGTTACTGCAAATTATTGTTGTCAGATCGCTGTTGTGCAAGCACTTTGCTAAATAATGAAACACTCACACATTGAGGGTAGCCCCTGGCTATGCAATCTGGTTTTAATGGTGACTATTACATTACTGAAGAGTGGTATCCTGTCAGGATACCGAAGGTCAGAAGACTGACCAATGGATTAAACAACTTTATGCTTATGGTGCATTCTTTTGTATTACACCTTGGAAGAACTCCTGTAGAGTAAGAATAAGGAATAAAGAATAAGGGCTAGTACATAAGAATATATTCACCTTACCTTGCTGCAGATTCCAGATCCCGGGAAGAGTGGATAATAACAAACATGAGTATAAGTGTAGTTTTCTGCACCCACTCTTTTTCTGTCTTTATTTTACATATAGTGGTTTACAGTGGGGGATTTCTTATTCGTATTGATAGCACATCAATACAAATACGAATTGCCATATTTTCGGGATAGTAAATGTCAAAAATAAGTGTATTTCTGGATACAAATACACCTATTTTCTTTACAAATTTCCTTTAGTAAATTTCCCCCTATATGTAATAAACAGAATTACACTATTTTGGATCCTGCTTCTCTCCTTCTCTTCTTTTTATATATTTCCTTGAAGTTATTGTGGAAGACCAAGGCAACCAGGTAACGAAACTGAGATACAAGGGTGAAAAACAATGAATTACAGTCTACATCAGTTTTAGAAGAATCAATGTGGAAAATACTTTAATTAAAAAGTGGTATAGCAGAATATCTAATAAACGTTAAAAAAATGAACCTTCAAACACACCATCTTTTGATCCACTTTAAGTTATAACACATTTGCCCCATTCAGCACATCAAGAGATTTGTTGGAAAACAATATAGAAACATTGAAAGATAGAGATATGGAGAGGAACTTTGGGAAAGTTGAAATTAAATGCAATTTTTAAATTAACAGGGCATACACGGGACGATTCCAGGGCTATTTCTACAGTAAGTGATCCTGCATCGATAGCTTAGAAATCAATCATGGATCATTCCATAAACAACCCCCCCAAGGGATGGCAATGTGCGGTCCTGAGCATCAGCATAATCAATGTTTTCATGTTGAGAACACTGGTCCACACACATCGCTCAGCGCGCATTGCTGATGCATCACATGTGTGCCATTGATATGTACTGAGCGATCTGTTCTCATCTACTTCGTTTAGCATTTGGGTTCAGTCAACCCATGTGTACTCCGCATAACAACTTTATCTCCAAGAGGGTGCATCTAAGATATTGAATTTTTTTTTTTTGTAGTACACTTTTAATAACTCATTAGCGTGATCCATATTTCTTCACAATTATCATGCCCCCTCTTTTCACAGACTACAGTATTGTTTAAAATATTTTGCTTGGAGCTTTTTTAAAGCTACCCATTTTATAGTGTTTTATATTAACTTATTTAATACTATATATTCATGCCTTTAATTACACCTTACAGTATATTAGGGTTTCTTAACCCACAATATTTTGGGGTTTAATACCCTCATTATTTTTTACCAGCAGTGTGGTTACATCATATGAATCATCATCTTTTGGGGACTAATACCCTCAATTTAACCATTTATTTTTACTGGCAGTGTAGTTACACCGCTACCTTTTATTATCAGTCTAGTATACAAGGATCACAGGGATAGGTCCTAGGTGTTATTGGGGTAGTCACCTTAACATATGGTTTTGGTTTTTCTTACTGTTTGACATTTGAATACACCTATTTAATGGATGACTGTTAGAAAACCGCCTTCTGTGTTGGAACTGAAAATTGGAACATTCTAACATAATATATAGTACAGAGGTAACGAGGATTATCTTTCCTGCAATGTGTACACATGTACATATGTATTTCGAGAGTAACTAGGCATAACCAGCTGTGACTATTTGTACCCACGATTAGACAATGTAATGTCTATGGGCCATGGGTGTGATTAAATGGACATGCCCATGAATGGGCCTACTACCTGTTGTTGTTGCAATTAACAGCAGCAAAGAGGAGCCTGGGTATGTTTGCTTATGATATAAGAAACATATAACAACAGAGACCTTTTCTGTCCCTGGGGCACCTAGTCTTTACAGGTAATTGTTTTATTGTGCTCCCAGGATATCATAATACATGTGAATAATAATGAAAGTACATTCAACCACCTAAGGCTTTCTGAATGTAATTAACTCATGTTGTGTAATGTGGACTCAATTTTAACAGTACATCAAAATAAAAACATTATACATTCAAATAACTTGCCCTCATTGATCTTACAATCACAAAAACAAAACTAATAAACCAATTCATATATACCAGTGGTTCCCAAACTGTGTGCCGTGGCTCCCTGGGGTGCCTCGGCACACTTGCAAGGGTGCCTCGGTTGTGGTCCATGACCAATTCAAAATATTTATGATTAATTATTTATGGACAAAACCAGTGCTGTTGGCTTCCAATCATAAAATATGTTTACAATCAGAAGCAAAACATACCCTTTACCACATAACTGAACCTAATAAGCACATATATACACTATCTACTTCATGTTATATATTTTTGGGGGGGGCCTGGGGGTACCGTGGAAAAATTCTGATACTCTAGGGTGCCGTGATTTGAAAAAGATTGGGAACCTCTGATATATACATTTATCATCTCAGCAATAGTTGAATTATTGTTAATGACAGCTACTGTATTATATATCTGCAACACTCTGTCACAATAAGTGTTCTTTATAACAACAATATATATTTTAAAAGTTATTCAATCAAACACCTGTATACTATTTATTTAGTCATCTGGATAACACTGCTCTGTTGATGTCTATGGATATCACTTAACTTAGCTCAGTAAAGCTAACCGAACTCTCCCACGTTTAGTAAACAATTAAAATATAAGTATCGACCATAATATTCCTCAATAGGCTTAAAATTTATAATAATCATCATCATCATTGTCATTATTATAATATAGATTGTCATATAAATCTTGATAATCTTATTTTTTTTAAATGAAAGGAAAAAACTAATTTGAACATCATTTCCTTGTGTTTGTAACAATGAGGAAAACAACTGTTAGGCATTTAATTCTCATGAATAATTTACTTGTGTAAAATCAAATATATAATGTATTTACTAAGAACTAAAACACTTGTTTTCTTTTCTGAAATGATTCTGATTTTTTTCCTTCATACTGTAGGTCAGATATTTCCATTTGGACAGTTTGATGCTTTTGCGGATACAAATGTGGAGATTTTGTCTTCAAATGCATCAACATCCTCCTGCTGCTAATAGTTGATATTGGAAGAGTTACAAAAAGATTAACGAAACAATTATCTTAATATGGCCATTATAAACCTGCCAATTTGGAAATAAACTTTTATATTTTTTTCATTCAAATCTGTTATCAAGATTGCCAGTCTGCTTTGAAGAGGACACATTCTAGTTTGCATATCATGTTATTTTTCTACCAAATGATTGATTATTCCCTGTAAATAAGCTGTTTACACAAAAAATAATAGATGCACATACTGTATATTGGGCCTGATGCTAAGCTGAACATAATGTAAACCTTTGTGAGGTGTTGGGTTTATTAGATAGACCTTAAGCAGGTCAACAGTCATTAGGTTGGCCATTCTTGGTCAACAGTGAAATGGTCGACACAGGAAAAAAGGTTTATATGCACTAGGTTGACACAAGCAAAAAGTTAACAAGGAATTGGTTGACACACGAAAAGGTCAATTTGAGTTTTTCCATTTTTTTTGCTGTCTATTTTGACATCTGTTGACATGGACACCCAATTAGTGTATGTGTACCCTCGCATGTGCTTTGGGTGTGGGGCCTAGCTCTGCTCAGCACACTTTAACGTTCCCAATTATAGTCCACATGTAATGTAAAGTATGAACAATTAATAAGAGTGAAAAAAATTGTAATATACTTAGGGCAACCTTTTCACGTGTTGACCATTGCCATATCAACCTACTTGTACTGAGCCTTTGTCAATGTCGACCTAATGCATGTTGACTTTTTGTCCATGTAAACCTTCCATTTGTCGACCAATAGTGGTCAATCTATTGGCTGCTAATTTCTGTCAACTTACAGTATCAACCAGAACAACCTTTGTGAAGCATATCCTACATATTGTAGTTTCACCCTACACATGTTACTTAACACAGCATATATGCAAGTACAGGCAATGCAGATTAAAATGCATTTTAAATACATCTTTAAGCATTGAAAGAGAACTGGGTCTTTAAATAAAGATTTTTGCATATACAAGTCATAGAAAGACAGACAAATGTAAATATTGCCTATGATTAATACCAAACTAAACATAAGATTACTAGGTAAGTACATCACAAGATCCAGACAACTCTGCACACAAGTAAGTATACACACTTTCCTTCAGCATGTCGACACACAA
Source organism: Crinia signifera (assembly GCF_055691185.1). NCBI lineage: Eukaryota > Metazoa > Chordata > Amphibia > Anura > Myobatrachidae > Crinia > Crinia signifera. Next base: position 97,850,211 of record NC_139221.1, on the reverse strand, counting down.
TGCTTATGTTTAGAATTAAATGTAAGGGCCTGATACAGACCTGTTAGCTAGGCTGCGTACACTCACAGCCTATCAAACAGAACAGTGCTGCCCCGCAAATGCCCACCACCCCCATCTCCTCACTAGCAATGCAAGGGTGTGTGTGTGAGAACACATCCCCTCGCTTGAGGCCAAATGGGAGAGAAATGATCAACAATCAGCAAATGATTTTTCTGCTCTTCGGAAATAATAGAATTGTGATGTCAGCCACCCGTTCCAATCAGGTAACAACCTGCCTGCATTCCCTGGGGAATGCCCAGCATTTTCATGGGGATGCTTCCATAAAATGCTGGGCGCTCCACTGATACTCATTGAAGGCATTCACACAGGGGGTCTTCACATGTGCATAGACATATACATGTCAGTAGCGCATGCAGGGGGGGTTTCTGAGTACCCAGAAACCCCCCCAGGAGTCTAAGGGCCCTGGGCTGAAAGCTGAGGGTCCCCTCTTTCCATAGGTACAAGAATTTTAAAAATCGTCCTTGGGAACCGGAGATATCTGACTTCAAAACAGTGGTCCCCATCCAAGCCTGTTAATTGCTGTTCCCAGTCAGATATTTCAGGTTCTGTCTGACTTAGAGTTTTTCTGAGGGTATATTCCAAAAGCTGGGACTCTCCCCCTTTGATGGACACTAGTACCTTGTCTCTACTGTTCCCACAACCAGAAATATCAGCCTTCCAGCAGCTGGTTACTGCTCCAGCTCCACACACCTGGTATGTAGTTTTATATTCTCGTTGGCAGATTGCTCTGCCTCCTGAACTCTGAGCCGTCTCCAATACCATTTGGTAGGTGGAATTTTCTAGTTTTTAATTCCATTAAAATCTAAGAATTTTTTTTTTCCGGGAACTGTAGATATCTGCAGTCAAGCAAACTGTCCCCCCACCAGAAAATTTTATTATTATTAGTATTATTATTATTTATATACATTTGGTCTATCTATAATACTTTAACTGACCCGGCGTATACTGGGGCACCTAAGTGTTCATCTCTGTGCTTTGCTCCGCCCCTCTGGAAACCCCCTTCTGAAAATCCTGCGTTTGCCACTGCATGTGCATGCACAGACCCTCCACCATCGAAAAAGGGTCCAATCTCGGACCCATATGAATGGGTCTGAATCGGACTCTAGATACAATCAATGTAAAAATGCGTTGATGCTATGCAGAGCAATGGTATTCACAAAGTCAACATTTTGTAATGTTGACATCCTTAATGTGGTTTTTATATCACGCCCAATCTTTTCATATACACACATTGAGGAAGCACATGCATTCAATTTATGCCTTATTTTCATAATGTGATATTGGAGAAATTATATTGATATTATCAATGATATTACAGTATGTGAGGCAGGGCTAGTGCAAGGTGTCTCAGCAACCCCCCCCCCCCGTTACCTTCCAAAACTTAGTCACTCAAAAAGTGCAGAGGCGGCATCTTATAAATTATCCACAGCCACCTCCTGACAAATTTAAGAATATTTTCTTCACAAAGAATTTGAAAGCATATAAGCCCATTCAGTCAACCCTTTATCATTAAGAGCTAGCCTATTGGGGTTAATTTAGGGGTTTTATTTAGGGTGTTATTTACTGAAATAGGTTAAGATATAGAGTTGCTTTAGCAGTTTGGGTTAGGGCAGGGCTGGGCAACACCGGCCCTCCAGATGTTAATGAACTACACATCCCAGGATCCTTTGCATTAGTTTTGCTATGTGGCCATGCTGAAACTGAAGCAAGGCATGCTGGGATGTGTAGTTCATCAACATCAGGAGGGCTGGTGTTGCCCAGCCCTGGGTTAGGATATCAGCATGGTAAATTGTTTTTGTGACTTATGAAAATTGAGACTTCTTACAGCTCTGCCCTATTTGCCCCTTGTTAGTAGGGCAACAGAAATGGGAATAGTTTGTGGGTTGTTCTTGGAAAGGTGCTATATCTAAATTTTTTTGGAGTATACATTTGAATAGCCAAACTACAGGTGACAAAGTATTCTCACCAGTTTAATTGAATTACACATATCATATAAAGCAGGCATTCCCAACCACGTTCCTCAAGGCACATCAACAGTGCAGGTTTTAGTGATATCCAAGCTTCAGCACAAATGGTTTAATCAGAATCACTAATGTACTAATTAAGTCACCTGTGCTCAAGCCTGGATTTCACTAAAACCTGCACTGTTAGTATGCCTTGAGGACCGTGGTTGGGAATGCCTGATATAGAGTATTGGTAATTTAACCCCCCAAGGGTCATCAATACTGTGTGGTTGCATAATTTTGATCTAGCAGTGATTGGATATTCCAGTTAACTACAGAAATTCTTTAACTTATGATGTGAGTGAATTACAAATTTGGTTTAAAATTTTTACAAACCCTTGAAGAAGTCCTGATAAAGTAGAACAAGTGTTTCAGAACCCACAGGGAAGAAACATAGATACATACAAATATGCAAATGTACAGTGGTGGTGTTCTGTGTACCAATTTGAATTCCAAGAAATTATATTATAATTATGTTTTAATAATTCATGTATGTTACGTCTCAAATGCATCTGAATGCCAAGGTACTTATACAGCAATTTGGTGTGCATGGTATGCAGTCTACTGGTCAGTGTAGTGGTCATCCCTTAATGTGTCAATCATAGCTTCAACAGCTGTTCCAGTGTGTCCTTACACATCTTAGTCACGGGCAAAGAATGACAGAATCCAATATTTCCTAAATACCCAGAAATCTAATTACAGAATGACACTCACCTGCTGACAGCCATAAACACAGTCAAGATTCACAAAAGTACAGTGAGATTACCCCAGCATCTGTAAGTTCACTTATCATCTTGAGTGTTTTGTAGATATAGTAGCGCTAGTTGAAATATACATTTTTCTTATTTGCACATAATTACCCGACTTTTGCTTATTCTTTGTCAATATTTCTAGCCTATCTCTTTCTTACTATAGAATGTCTCTCTTTTGACTTCTGATTTTGGTAATCTCATTGGTTTACTGGTCTTATTGGCAGCTGTTTTGCCTTTGACTTCCTTTTTGTTGGAACTGCAGCTTCCTGAGTGAGAAATCAGTTGAGATATAAAAATATGGCTTTTGAAAAAATGTCTACAAAATATTTAAGAAGCAACTGTGAGGACTATATTAAGAAAAGCAATTTACATAATGGAATTACTTATTTCTTTAAAATCAATCTAAGCAAGGAGAAAAGATCATAAAGGTTTACTATTATGGTTACTGATTATTGTGTATTACAGGTTGAGTATCCCTTATCCGGATATCCTAAAACCAAAATATTCAGAAAACCATAGATTTTCAGAATATTTAGGGATTTTTTTTGTTTCCCTCACCCGCATCTTCTTTTATACTCACCTCGGCCACCAATGTCCACGGTGGCCATCTAATTCATCTTCAGTGGCATCCCAGGTCCCAAGGATGCATTGCAATGTATCCTTATGACCGGGGATGCTGCTGAAGATTAATCCGATGGTCGCCATGGATGACAGGAGACAACGTGGATGTAGGGGACTGCCATGGGACCAGGTGGGTATGTGAAAAAAAATATTCTGAAATCTGGAATAATCCCTTAAGCAAAATGCTTGTGGTCCCAAGCATTTTGAATAAGTGATTCGTAACCTGTATTTATATATCAATGCTGAGTCTTTGGCTTATGTTAGTCTCGTTACTGAATTTGATGGTGTTTAACATATAAGTTATGCCTAATATAATTCCAGACAAACATAATCTTATTTTACAATGGCATAATAATTCAGTTATATTTCTTATTTCTGATTTTGTTTTTAATATCAAATTCCCTTTGAGGATTTTATGATTGATTGACTATTTAGCTCTCTTCTTACTGTTGTTTGTTTGTATTGTGGCTAAAAAACTGAAGCTTGCATCCATAACTTATGCAAAAGCTAATAAGCATAATACTAACCATAAGATTATAGAAGTATTTTGCATATATTTGAAATCCTGACAGACTGAATACAAGTACTTAAATTACATTTTTTTATGTTTATTAAGATTTAATCTCATCATTTTTGTATGCAAATTAGCATTGCTAAATAATTTAGAGTTATTCCTGTTTATTCTGTTTTATATATTTATTTATTTTTTTAAAAAGCTCATTTTCTTTCCCCCAATTTATTTCCTTCTTAGAGTCTCAGATGTTCCACTACACACTCATCAATCTTACTAAGAATGTTACTTATATTCTCCACACTCCACCTCTAACTAGATTACAAAACTGAAAAACTTACTTGAAGTTGAAAATGTGATAAAAGTAATCAAATTGCTGTAGTCAAATTCTAACAGTGGTGAATAGATGACACTAATTATTGTCTCTTATTATGCTACAAATGTAGTTTACTCTATCTTTATTCATGAAGAGGTATCATAGATCTCATCCTGGGAATTGAAGAAGCTGTGTTCAATATAATCATAGGTAAGTTTTTTCTCATTTTTCATCTCTTCAGTATGCTTAAGGTGGAGCCTGAATTTCTTTTTAATGAACTTGTTAAAAGTACTTTTTTTTTTGCACCCCACACTTTCCTGTTTAATTATAGCACTTGCTTCGAAAAGAGTTTATCATCACAATTACAAATAATATGCATCTGCATTCAAAAAAATTGCATTAAATAAAAAGTAAAGCATACAGTAATTCTTATAAATACAATACTCACGTGTTAAGCTAATTCTTTAACAATTTGTTCTGTATTGTAAATATCCTCCCTGTGTATAATTTACGTCAACGTCCAATAAATTTGTCAAGGTGGCAATTTATTATGTTTGGTATGATAAGATGTGATATAGTACAGTACAGCACTTGTGCTCTTGTTCTGCCAGCCAGTTTGAATGATAAGCTATGGTTAGCATTACTACATCACAGCACTAAGGCCATGAGTTTAAATCCCGCCGTGGCCTTAACTGTGCGGAGTTTGTATATTCTCCCAGTGTTTGCATGGGTTTCCTCCGGGTTTTATGGTTTCCTCTCACATTTCAAAAATATACAGGTAGGTCACTTGGCTCATCCCTATAATGAATGTGTCTGCGTATATATATATGTGGTAGGGAATATAGATTGTAAGCTCCACGGAGGCAGGAACAGTTATGAATGTTCAAATATTCTCTTTAAAACGGTGCAGAGTATGTGTGCGCTATATAAATAACTCCTTGATAAATTTTTATACAAGTACCCCCCAACCAAAGCATTCATCCCCTGACTGGTCAGCCCTGGCCGGGACCCTGTGGAAGTGGGGACCCACCCAATGAACGGGTCCCCCTCCAGAGTTAACCCTGTCTGGGCTGATGCCAGTCCCTGGTGTGCCTTGGGCGATGGGCACCAGGCTCATGGTTGTGTAAAATAAAGATAAAACTATTGGGTTCTGCTGTGGAACTCTGATTCCCAGCAAGCCTGGGTCACATACTGGGACTTGGAGAAACACAAGTCTCAGTATGCAGCCCATTAATGGGCTTGCGTGGACTCTTAGTTCCATAGCAGAACCAATAGCCAAATAAAAACACAACACCAGAAAATGTAAACTTTATTTCATCCAGAGCCTATACATACAGATATTAACTTACATCTTAACCCAAAGCTTCAGTCCCCTTGTCCTGTAGAATCCATATGGGGTAGCTGCAGAAGGAGACTATAATCACCAGGGTCCTCCAGCAAAGATCATGTTTTCTTCCTTCCATATAGACATAAGGGGTAAAAAATAACAAAACAAATTATCCGACACCAGGACGAACTGGAGGAGCCGCAAGTGTGCTGCCTATGGAGGGAGTCGCTAATTGATCCTGATCCAAAGTCTGCCGCCTGCACAATCTGACTGATCCATGCAGGCTGCGGTATTTAGCGGCTGTTTATATGTTCACTAATACAAATATGAATATGGTAGAATACACCCACCTACGCCATCGACCAAATCCGAATCAGTAAATACAGCAGATTAGAAAATCTGCCGAATTTATGATTCACATTTTGGCAAAAATACCATAGTTGAAGGTTGTATTCAGTTGTATAAAGAATACGAATCTGAATCAGTCGACATGGTATACTTAGTAAATTTCTCCTATTGACTCACTTGACCTGCAGTATCATGGATACAATCACAAGGGCTTATATAGCATTTAATAACATGGACACCATTTAAGGTAAGTTAACAACCAATGGATGAAATGTTTGAAAGGATGATATCTCAAGTATTTGAAGTGGTGTTCCACGAACCAGTGAGAAAACTAGCAGCCAATAAAAATCCATATGGCATCTTGAGAAATGCATACCAGTATTAAAAATGTAGACAGCACCAATGTCTCTTTTATCTAAAATAATTTGACAGAATCAACATTTAACATCCATTATTAGAAGATTAGAAGATTTGTACACCTATCTGTATGCCAGTGGAATTGAGATTTTGTGAGATTAATAGTATGACATATTTTCCTTTACATTTTGCATTTTATATGCTTTACAGAATCAGTGAAAAGTCCCAAAGAATGTGAACCCCTAGGCTAATGACTTCTCCAAGAGCTAATTGGAGTCAAGAGTCAGTCAATGAGATCAGATTGGAGGTGTTGGTTAAAACTGCCCTGCCCTATAAAAAAAAAAAAACACCAGTTTTGAGTTTGCTATTCTCAAGAAGCATTAACTGATGTGAACCATGTCTCGCACAAAAGAGCTCTTAGAAGTATGATTAAGAATTGTTTACTTGCATAAAGCTGGAGAGGGTTACAAAGTATCTCTAAAAGCCTTGATGATAATCAGTCCATGTTAAGACAAAATGTCTATAAATGGATAAAGTGAGTTATTCTGGTTCACTCCTTCAGGCAAATTCCTTCTTAGATGGACAAAACCATGTGCACTGCAGGGGGGAAGCTCAACATCACATAAGTGATGCAACATGACAACAACAAAAAGCACAGAAGTAGTTAACAACAGAATGGCTTTAACAGAAGAAAATACATCTTCTGGAGTGGGCCAGTCAGAATCCTGACCTCACGAGAAAGAAGAAATAGATAACTGAGGGGGTTATTCTAGTCCATTCTTCATGACAAAATCCTTCTTAGATGGACAAAACCATGTGCACTGGGGGTGGGGCAGATGTAACTTGTGCAGAGAGAATTAGATTTGGGTGAGGTTTTTCTTCAAAGTGAGATCTATATTGAAGTGTAAAATCATGCAGTCAGTATTTTCCCTGCACAGAAACAAAATAACTCACCCAAATCTAATTCTCTCTGCACATGTTACATCTGCCCCCCTGCAGTGCACATGGTTTTGTCCATCTAAGAAGGATTTTGTCAGAAAGAATGAACTAGAATAAACCCCTGAGTTATATAATGGAGGGGCAGAGGTTAGAGTTGCTGTTTCAATCTGCAGTACAATAACTGGGGGTGTCCCTCCCCAAAATATACAGAAAAAAAGAAAGGAAATGACTGCGCTAGTATAGTGTAAAATAAACATTGCCAATACCTACTAAGAATAATTTTAATATTGATAATGAAAATATATGAAAAGAAAACACATATAAACTCCACATTAATATGAGGACAATGGATAGTAGGGGTATGAAAAGGTCGGAGGACGCGTACCACCGCCCCTCGCGCGCTCGCTGAGCTCGCCACGCTTCGGGATGACATTGATCGCGGGGTGACGTTAACAATGGGGGGGGGGGCATTTCACACTTCAGGGTGGTTATTCAATTCAATTTGTGGTCTGGGGGCTATTTATCATTGTTCCCCATGTAAAATCATGTCCATTTGGTTGATCTGGTTGATTGGAAGGGAATTTAACATTGTTCCCTATGTAAAATCAGGTCCATTGGGTTGATCTGTTTGATTGGAAGGGAATTTAACGTTGTTCCCTATGTAAAATCGGGTCCATTGGGTTGATCTGGTTGATTGGAAGGTAATTTAACATTACAAACGCATAAGATGCATGCGATGCCTGCGATTTGCGTCAAGATACCCACGATATAGATCGTGGGCGCCGTTCTAGGTAAACAGTACCGAATGTTTTTATAACTTAAGCACCTTTTTATTTTTTTATTTTTGTTACAATGAAATTTAGTACTGTATGTGTTCTAAAGCATAGTATAAAAATAAGCCCATAATATAGGTTCATAGAAAAATGACCTTTTACTTGATGCCTAGTACATGAAATAGAGCATACTTAAAGAGTAGATGACCTTCTTTCTTTACAGACCATTATTAGATGCTTCATCAAATACCACTACCCGTAGGTGATGATTATTCTAAGGCATGTAGTGAGCACAGAAGACATTGAAATTCGCATATCTAAAGTGTGTTTATATTTTAACATATCTGTTGAATAAGATGGAAATAAAATGGACATAAAGTCTGAAAAGTAAATAGCTTTTGATAAACATATAAATCAAAAATATAAATGTGCTACTAATCTCATTTAATATTTAGACATTTTAATACAGATATATGAAAATCAAAAAATAATAAAACATTTCTTATCAATATAATTACTTTTTGAAATGTTACATACTGCAAAAAAACAACAACATTTAATTAGTGGGGAAACCACTACACAAATCCCACCTTTTACACCAAATAAAGAATGTCATACAGTGAATTGGTCCATGTCAGATTGAAAAACATAGGCTTTGTCCCTGTAGAGGTTCCCAAGTAGAGGGGAGCACAATTTATAGTTATGCCTCTGTCTGCTGTTCCCAAGAAAGAAGACCCAGACACTTGGTTGTACAGGGAGCCAGAGCTTGCCAACACTTACAGGAGAGAAATGAAGGAAAAAGAGGGGGAGGAAACAGTAGAGAAAAAATATGGGTGCACACTGCAGATAGCTTTAATTGACAGGACGTCAATTAAAGCTATCTGCAGTGTGCACTCATATTTTTTCTCTACTGTTTCCTCCCCCTCTTTTTCCTATATACATATATTAGAGAAGGGTAGCACCACTCCTCTTTTTTCATTAGATTGGAAAACCAATACTTTAAAGAAATTAAGTATAAAATAATAAAGAGATAGCAGATATAGCTTATAAAGACGAACAAAAGGACTTTCAGTGCGGAATAAATCCCTCTTTCCCCCTTCCCCTCACTCTTTTGAGGGGAGAAATGAAGCCTGACATTGAGAAATGTGTGTTGTCGACATATACATTTGCGTGTGTGTGCGTGCATATCCTGTTGTGTGTATGTGTGCATACAGTGTGTTTGAGTCGCTAAGCAGACGTGCCCAGCTCACTGTTTTTGCTGTGCTTTGTCTCCAGGCTTCCTTGATTTCTGCCGCCATGACTGTGTTTAACGTGCTGTCCACCTGGAGAAATGTGTGCTTAAACGGGGGCAATGGGACCGAGTAGCACAGCTGCTGGAAGAGCCCACAGGTACATTGGGCCAGCGACGGAGGGAACTCCAGGCCACATGATGAAACTTAAAGCCAGGTTAGTACACTACACTACACTGGACAAAAGGTGCTCAAACCATCAGGGTTATCAGAAGCCGCCCTTCCTGGCAGACCAACCCAAACCATTTACCACCCACCTACAGCCAAACTCTAACCATACACACCCACCCACAGCATAACCATACCTCCCGCTGCAACCTATCCTGGACCATTCACAAACAATACTGCCTAACTCTAACCATACCCCCACAGCCTAACTCACAGCCAAGACTCCCACAGCCTAACTCTACCCATACACACACTCCCCGCAGCCTAACTGTACTCATACACACACACTCCCACAGCCTAACTCTACCCATACACACACTCCCGCAGCCTAACTGTACTCATACACACACACTCCCACAGCCTAACTCTACCCATACACACACTCCCGCAGCCTAACTCTACCAATACACACACCTCCACAGCCTAACTCTACCCATACAAGCTCCTGCAGCCTAACTCTAGAATTAGATTAGAAATATATAGTATTAAATAGAAAAAGGGAAGTAATGCGGCAAATAAAAGGTGGGGAAAAATGTTATACTGTAGTCTAGGTCTAGTTTAGTAAAATGAAGATACAGGATATATGAAGAGGAAGTATTCCCCCTGACCTTGCCCCCTCATGAGATCCTGACCTCCCATAAGGGCTGCTTCGAGAAATTTCGCAGGCTGGTTTTAAATCCCAATCCACCCTGATCTCTATAGATAAGTATTAAAACCTATATGTCATCTAAAAAATATATTTCAATCCAAATAGTAAATAGAGAAGGAAAACTGTGTATTAAAATTAACTATGGCTGCTGCCTATATGGGTGTGAAATAACACACAAACAGTTTGGATTCTGACAGTCATTAGCCCGATGACATCAGAATCCCGACTGTGGAGACTCAGAGAGCAGGGGGGGGGCGCAACGAAGCCCCTTGTGGGCACCGTGGCTCACTACGCTCACCACCTATTTTATTCTCCCTCTATGGGGGTTGTGGACCCCCACGAGGGAGAATAGCCACTGCCTGTCTGTGTTGGGCTTTTAGCAGTTCTGACGTCAGTGTAGTGACTGTCAGAATCCGGCACCCGCCTATTTAACCTCATTAATGTAATATTTATTCTTTGTACAGTAGCTCTTGCATGTGTGTTTATCTATCACCTGACAGAGGGGTAAGTATAATTAAACTTAGTTTGTAGAAGTGCAACAGAATATGCTACGAGCAGGGCTGCCACTAGGAATTTTGGGGCCCGGGACTGATTTCCAGTCCGGGCCCCTGCGGCCCCCCTCCCTTCACTTACTGCCCAACTCCTGCTTCCTCATCCCCTCCTGCTGAATGCAGCAGGTCCTGAAGCACAGGCTTCTTCAATGCAGATCGCCAGAAGCCAATTAAAATGCAGCACCGGCTGGTGAGCCAATCAGAGCTTGTGTACCGGCAGCTGTTCTGATTGGCTAACGGTACACAAGCTCTGAATGGCTCAAATGCCGGTGCAGCATTTTAATTTGCATTGAAAAAGCCTGTGCTCCGTTCAGTTCAGATCGAAGCACAGCACAGCGTAGGCAGTAGGTGGTGGAGGGGGGTTTGCGGTGGGCAAAATTAGCTGCCCGGGCCCTTCCAGCTGTACCCACAGCACCCCCTATTGGCGGCCCTGGCTGCGAGTGCAGTGTGTAGACCCTCTGGATTCAGGGGCCCATGTGCAACTCACACCTTGAAACCATTATAGATAGGCCAGTGCAGTCAGCAAACATTATTAATACATGGATAATTTGGAAAACTGTTGAATTTGCTGAGATTTTTAAAATACTGACTCATTGAAGACGAGATACCAAAAATAATAAGGATCCATGGAGATGCATACAGCCAACCAGGGCTGAGGTCATTTACAGCACTATGACAGCGGCAGTCCCCACTGTCATTAGTCTGGAGGAAGCCACCTCACCCAGCAGTCAGTGCGAAGGGATCCGGCTCACCACTGCTGTCAGCGCATGGGGGGCTGTCTCACCCCTGCTGTCAGTGCTGGTAAAGTGCAGGGGAGAATCACCGCTGGAGCCTAAAAGGGTAAAATTAATATGTATATATTAAAGCTAAACTATTCTATGTGTCTGTGCTTATTTGAAGATTCTTTTTACAGGTGAACTACAAGTCCAAGGGCCCCATTAATGCTCTGCATGCTGGGACTTCTTGTCCGCCAAGTCCCAGCATGCAGGGGCAGCCTGCTGCGACTTGTAGTTTGACTGTAAAAAGCAATGTTTTTTAATGTAATTTTACACAGATTAGCCTGGCATCCACCACCCTGGGACACCAGGGACAGCCCCGGGCTTCAGCTCTGGAGGGGTGATGTCTGGGGGGACCCCTTTATTGAGGGCGTCACCACTCCCCCAGGTACCCTGTCCAGGGATGACCAGCCACAGTGTGCATGGTACGGCCGGGGGACCATACGTATAAAGTGTCCCCCGGCTATGGCATGACACCATGGGCTGTTGGAGCCTGGTGCTAGTTCCAAAAACTTTGGAATCAGGACTGCTCCAAGAGTCCGTGGCTGGTTCAGAAATCTGGGGGACCCTACGCTTTTTGTCCCCTGTATTTTTGGGGGATACAGTCATTAGGTCAACAAGCATAAGGTCGACAGTCATTAGGTTGACACCACTAAGTTGACATGCTGAAAGGTCAGCATGGGTCAAGTTCTACATGGGACAAGGACGACAAGTCATTAGGTCAACACAAGCATTAGGTCGACATGGGCTAGGTCGACAGTCAAAAGGTCGACATGGGGTTTTTAACTTTTTTTCTGACCCGACATGTGCCGACTGGTAGTATTTCATGCCCTAACAGCCACTAGGGCATGGTGGGAGAATAAAATAGTGTGCTGAGCATAGAGAGGCACCAAGCCCGAAGCTTTGCGAGTGAAGCGAGCCATGCAAGGGGACGCAGTGCACTTTATCTTGTGTCCATGTCTACTGTGTCGACATTCGAGTAAAAAAACTGTGGAAAACCCCCATTTCAACCTTTTGACTGTCGACCTAGCCCATGTTGACCTAATGCTTGTGTTGACCTAATGAACTGTTGACCTTGTCCCATGTCGACCTAGACACATGTCAACCTTTTTTTAGCACGTCGACCAAGTGGTGTTGACCTAAGGACTGTCAACCAACTTGTGGTCGACCAAATGATCCATACCCATTTTAGGAGCCAGGTCCAGCTTAATGAGCTCGGTGCTCGTTATGCTCTGGAGGGGGGACCAAGCACACTTTCAAGTCTAAAAAAATCGCACATTATCATTATTAAAAATTGCACTTTTTCCTTACTAACATTTGCACTAAATTGCATGAGAATTCTGACTTTGTCTAAAAAAATCGCACCCTATTACGTTTGCGAGTTTTAAAAAAAATGTGTGATTTTTTTGCATGCTATTTAGTGCGATTTTAAAACATCACTAAAAATTGCACCCTATTAAATCTCGTCAATAGAATTTGACAGCAGAGAAGAACCACTTGGCACATCTAGTCAGTTCTACACTTTTTTCACTGCATTATACATCTCCACCAAGGCTAGCTAGTGAAATTTTGCAGAACCCACATACAGGAATAGTCACACATCCTATATAGTAACAGACACAAAAGTAATGCAAGCTTGAATAAATTAATAGCTACTGTAGCAATGAATAAGGTAGAAACAAAATATAAGAATATAATGGAAACATGAAAAAATACAATATGCTGGCATATTTTATTTTAAGATGACCTTTCTACAATTGAAACCTAGATAAAAATGGCAACTTTGTGACAAATTCTAAAAAATGCCATTATGTTTGCATAAGGATGATTTTATATTTTTTGTTATAACCAGCAGGGAAAATGTATATAAGAATATTTGACTGTAATATTTCAAAATATGCACCTGAGCTACAGTCTGGCAGAGTTGGTATTTTTATTAGAGTTTCAAGACAGATAGGTCAATTACAGCATGAATGGTGGCTTTATAATTCATTTTTATGAAACATTCACAATATCCCCTCAATCTTGTCTACAAGGACATTAATGAAGAAATCATCTACACTATGCATATAAACATAGAAATGTTAAGACTTTCTCATCTTTACTTAGTGCTCTTTAAAGCTCATCTACACTGAGTGATAAAAGTACATTATGTTATTAACAAAATGTCAAGGTGTCAGTTTTAACTTGAAATGAGTACATTTAATGTGACAGGTGTTAGAGAACTCCATCTGGTTGAACTTCCCCATTCCCAGAACAATGGATCTGTAAGTGGAAGGCTAGTCTGATTTTATTTATATTGTTCATTTTGTTCATGGGATTGCTTAAAGTTATTGCATTATAAATCATATTTAGAGTAAGAACAGCAATTTATTTTTAGAAGAAATAATGATATCATGCAATTACTGTTTAATTATTATTGGTCTGTAGCAAACTGTGCACTTAGTCTTTCAGAGTAGAGTGTTAAATTATTGTGAGTAAAATGCACAGTATTTTATATTTTGATCACATTATTGCATGCATATTTACATTACTGTGGTTACAAAACATATAACTCCTAATCTCATCATCATTTCACATAGTTGTCATTACTGTTTTTTTTTTTGGGTAATTAAGCATTACTGTGGCATTATGTTTATAATCATCACTACTACTGTGGGCATAATGTGTAAGTGGCTCTACTACTGTTGGCATTATGTGTATTTGAGGCACTACTACTGTGGGTATTATGTGTAAGACCCACTACTTATGTAGTGAATAAGGGGCACTACTGTGTAGAATAACATGTATAAGGGGTCCTGATATGTAGCATAAATTGAATAAGTGCCACTACTGTGTGACGTAACATGCATATGGAGCACTACTGTGTCAAAACATGAATATGGTGAATTATGTTGTGTAACATAAATGGGGCACTACGTGCCGTGTAATGATAAAAAGTTGTGCTACCGTGTGGCGTAATTTGAATTAGATGTATAATGGGGGAAATTTACCAATATGAAAAACCTAGTTTTTCGTATTGGTTTTTTCCCTACGGTTGCATACGACTGTTTAAGTCGTATGCAACCTCGTGTTCCGGAGGATCAGTTACAAAGCAGTCATATACGACTGCTTTGTAACCCTCCGATGGTGTAGCCATCCGTATTAGCGGCCGTATATACGGCTGCTAATACGAATTATTTGTAGCAGTCTGCACGGATCAGTCAGATCCGTGCAGGCTGCAGTGTGTAAAAAAAAATAGAAAAATTAAATAAATAATAAAAAGAACGGTGTGGGGTCCCCCCCACAGCCGAAACCAGCACCAGGCTGACAGAGCCTGGAGCCGGTAATTAAAAATCAGGGAACCCGACAAATAGGGGCTCCCCGATTTCTAACAACCAGCCCCAGGCTCCAGGTCCGGGGCTGGTTCCCAAAATACGGGGAACAAGATGACTAGGGGTCCCCCCGTATTTTAAGAACCAGCCCCAGGCAAAACCAGCCAGCAGGGTAATGCCACAGCCGGGGGGAGACTTTTTATGCAAGTCCCCCTGGCCAAAGCATTAACCCTACCGACCAGTCAGCCTGGCCAGGGGCCCTGGGGGAGTGGGGACCCCCCCAATAAAGGGGTCCCCCCCCTCCAGGACTTACCTGACCAGGCTGAAGCCTGGTGCTGTCCTCGATGCCCCTGGGCGGTGGGCATCGAGCTGATAGCGGTGTAAAAAATAGAAAAACCATTGTTTTTTACTGTGGCACTACAAGTGCCAGCAAGCCTCCCCAGCAAGCTGGGACTTGGATAACCACAAGTCCCAGCCTGCTGGGCATTAAAGGGCCCGCTGGGTCTTGTAGTGCCACCGTAAAAAAAATAGTTAAATAAAACACACTGACCCCCGTTTTAAATAAAAGTTTAATACACACATTACATACATACTGATACTTACCTTTCTTGATCCCATAGGTAGCCCTGGTCCTGATGTCCTGTGTCGTCCTCCAGGTCCATGTCGGCTGTCTGCGTCGTCCTCCAGGTCCATGTCGACGGTCCGTGTCGTCCTCCAGGTCCATGGCGGTGTCCGGGTCCGAAGAAATCCATGTTGGAGCTGTGGAAGGAAATCCTACTCACCTGGTCCTGCGCTGAAGAAGTCTTCTCTTGATCCGACGTAATCCAGGTAATCTTCAAGCTGTCGCCGGTCCCCGCTGTCTGCGCTGTCTCTGCATCGCGCTGAGGAGAGATGCTGAGAAGTTTCATATTCGGCGCCTCTCCTCAGACTGAATTCTATTGGCCGCCTAGCAGGCCAATCAGGAGCCGAGAAAGTTGCCAGGGCTCCAGGACCAGGGCTACCTATGGGATCAAGAAAGGTAAGTATCAGTATGTATGTAATGTGTGTATTAAACTTTTATTTAAAACGGGGGTCAGTGTGTTTTATTTAACTATTTTTTTTTACGGTGGCACTACAAGACCCAGCGGGCCCTTTAATGCCCAGCAGGCTGGGACTTGTGGTTATCCAAGTCCCAGCTTGCTGGGGAGGCTTGCTGGCACTTGTAGTGCCACAGTAAAAAACAATGGTTTTTCTATTTTTTACACCGCTATCAGCTCGATGCCCACCGCCCAGGGGCATCGAGGACAGCACCAGGCTTCAGCCTGGTCAGGTAAGTCCTGGAGGGGGGGACCCCTTTATTGGGGGGGTCCCCACTCCCCCAGGGCCCCTGGCCAGGCTGACTGGTCGGTAGGGTTAATGCTTTGGCCGGGGGGACTTGCATAAAAAGTCTCCCCCCGGCTGTGGCATTACCCTGCTGGCTGGTTTTGCCTGGGGCTGGTTCTTAAAATACGGGGTCCTCTAGTCATTTTGTCCCCCGTATTTTGGGAACCAGCCCCGGACCTGGAGCCTGGGGCTGGTTGTTAAAAATCGGGGAGCCCCTATTTGTCGGGTTCCCTGATTTTTAATTACCGGCTCCAGGCTCTGTCAGCCTGGTGCTGGTTTCGGCTGTGGGGGGGACCCCACGCCGTTTTTTTTATTATTTATTTAATTTTTCTATTTTTTTTTACACACTGAAGCCTGCACGGATCTGACTGATCCGTGCAGGCTAAAACGCAAATAGAACAGGAAAATGGTGTTCTATTTTCCTGTCGTATTTGCGTGGGTGTTTTACACCACTAAGCAGCCGTATTATCAGTACGGCTGCTTAGGATACGACAGAAATCACCATTCAAAAGAATGGTGGTTTCTGATTTACTATCGATGGTGTAGGGCATTCGTATTTGTAACTACAAATACGAATGTTCCATCTTTAGGACTACGAATTGTTGTATTTTTGGGATTGTAAATCCCGAAAATACAAATTCGTAAAAAAAAGGTGTATTTCTCCCTACGAATACACCTTTTTTCTACGAATCCATTTTGGTAAATGTCCCCCATTATTGCGTAATCATGCCCCATCATTGTGAGACCACACCCTTTTTTGCACTGTGAGCCTTTGTCTGGATCTGGAATTGTTCCTTCAGACAGTATATGAGTTAGGCCACATATTTATAATTTGCATGGGGTTGCAGAACACCCCTAGCACCAGTAATGGCTCGAGCTAATGGGGGGGGGGGGGGGGGGGGGGCGGGGGCACAGGAGACATGAGTTCCTCCAGCACTGTACACAACATTTCAAAGCTGCATAAAAAATAAAAATATGCCTAAATGTAATAATGAGAGCAGAATGTGAATGTTGTATTCCATGTGAAAACATACAAGTCATATCTACCTAATTCCGATGTGGCTGGAGTTTCTATCATTGATGCTTACTTTGTAGCAGCGGTGATAGCAATAATATGTTAATACAGCAAAAAGGCTTGTATTACTGATAAGAGCTGTGTCTTTGTATGAAGCATTGGATCATCTGCGACACAATCGGCTGGCTGTGTGACCCATGGGGTTGCCCGTGATAGCAGATCCAATGATGATGCCAGTAAATCTCTATCTTCCAATGTTATGCTGTCCTGCTGGGTGGATCAAACCAGTGTATTGCTCAGTGTGTAACTGCAATATGTGCGATGCCGGGGTCGCATGCGAATGTGCAGGCTTTGATGTGATGCACATCAAACCTAGAAATATTGCTAGTGACACCAAGCATGCTAATGACGGGTGGAACAGTAATGAAGGATGGAGGTATGTTCACTCCAACTTTTATTATCATTGTTGCATTGTGTCACACAATCCAGGCTAATTTTAATTCAGAGTTTTGGAACAAATCCCATCGCTCTAGTGTGTACCCAGCTTAATATATTAATGTGAATTTAATCATTGTCTGCAATCCTTTAGCATACAGTGTAAAATGGTTTAGTCACTTGGAACTGTTTCATTGAGTGTCACAATATTTGTTTCGTCTATAATTCTTACAATATTCAAAGCTAGGATATTGTGACTAATTGCTAATTGTGCTGGAAACATGCACAGCATAGCTTGTGAGGAGTTCTCCAGTAGTTGTCATTTTACAAGAATGAGACAAAACTGTATGAAGCCAAAAGTCCCTTGAGACAAGAACATTCAATAAGTAGCTTGGCTTTAGCAATTTATTGCTCTGAGAGGCACTCAGCTAGATGACAAAATTAAATTATTCATTTAATACTGCAGTTTTAGTTTTCGTCATGAAGCATTTTGTGATATAAAAATTCTCAATGAGCTATCATGCGCTTTATGCATGATATATTACAGTGCTTTCCATCAGATCTATTTTTACTTGGCTCTGTGTATGCTAATTATTGTGCAACATAGAAGCATGATTTTAGCTAAAAAAAAACTATTTAGGAATTAACCACCTTTTTTGTTTTGTATGTAGCATTAGATTACTTAGTATTAAATATTTGTGAAAACGTCATCATATTTATTAGTAAACGTCTAAATGTCGAAATGTACATTAGACTCGTATTTCATGATTACCCTTTACTTTCAATAAATGTTTCATGATCAGACACAATAATCTTACATTACTCTACACCTACACTGTATATACTGTTGCTGTCCACTTTTCATAATGCTTAATTGTATTGTGGGTGCATGTACTGTACTAAAGCAGTTTTTCTCAACCTGGGGTATGGTATTTTTAAGTACCGTTTGGGTACTTGAAAATAATATTGGTAATGGTGGAAGAGATTGGTTGCTGTAGAGATGAATCACATTGCGTCACTTCTGGATCTGTCTGCAGCATCATCAGCGTCATTGCTTTTGTCTGACCAGCAATCCACTGGGAGCTACCCACACTGCCCTCAGACATCAGTGTTCATCTGCCCAAGTGGAGGAAGCAGCGCCATTATTCCTACATGCGTTAGTAGTAAGTAGATCCACCGCTCCACATACAAATAGGCCTATTATCAATACCACATGAGGCTCACAAGAAACCAGCTGACCACCTGGTTGGCCATAAATCATAAGTAGTAACATTGCATTTCTATTTTCCACACAATTATGCAATGTTTGTACTTCTATATATTTAGGGTGACACTGGGCCATATAGTGTATGAGTTCTACATGACATTGGCCTCACCTCCTCCACATTTCATAATAGACCATGTACATTTTCATCTCCATGCCCATTAGGCCCTTTATATAGCCCTGCCCGGAGACAGTACACAGCCAGTGGCCAGACACAGAGGGACACAAATCGTGAGCGCACACTACTCCACCACTACTCCTTAATATAAGGACACACATACCACTTACTTCCACCCCACTTGTAAGTACAGTAGATATTTCAAATTGGGAGGAGGCGGTACTCATAAATAAATCGTCTAATCAAGAGGTACAGTAGAGAAAAAAGGTTGGAAACTGCTATACTAAAGGGAAAATGTGAGCAAATGCCTGGTTTTGGACTTAAACTGCATTTCCTATTTGTACTAAGCTCAGGATGATGGTGCTTTGGCTAGGAAGGTTATGACAGCTTTTGTTAGCATTACCTTATAGAAGCCTATGGACTTCTTTCAACATTCTTCCTGAGAGGGATCCAATAGGATCCCACCCAGCAACCAATTTCCTCTGTGTATGCTGAAACCCTGAAATCCTGTCATGCCAAACAGCTATCTATCTCTCTATCTATCTATCTATCTATCTATCTATCTATCTATCTATCTATCTATCTATCTATCTATCTATCTAGTGTTGCTACAATGCAGTAAGAAAAAGAAAGAAATGTTTGCAGAGACGGTAGAGGAGAGAAGCATATGAAGTGAGGAGGCTGCAGGGTGGAAGCGGGGAAGCACAGTGGTGAGGGAGGAGGGGTGGCATCTTGAAAGGGGATTATCTGCAACTTGATACTGCCCGTGGTAACCCAGATGGTGACAGCATTGCACCCAATATATTGCCAGGAAACTCGCCTCCCCTTGTAATTTTATATATATTTTCCAGATTATGATATCTATTTTTGCTATAGCAGTAAAATTACATACTGAACTGTTAAATATTCTGACATTAGGATGATAATTAGAAATGCTGGCTTTATTTATTAGCAGTTCTCAGATGAGTTTGTTAAATTAAATTTGCAAGAAATTCACATTCAATCTGGATTGCGCATGACTCTATACAGCATACTTTCATATTTTCTAATAGATTTCCTTGCAAATGGCAAGCTCTGAACTTATTCCAACACACAAATATTTACTACATGAATTAAATTAAGCTAAATCAAGCAACAATTTAAATTGTTTTTAATACATTGCATACTCGTGCATGTTTTTAATACATTGCATACGTTGCATACTCAAACTTTGGTCTGTGAAAATGATCTTTTCACTCTGAATACAGGATAAGTCACGTCTCGTATTTGCCATGGTTCTGTCTACAGTGTTTAGACACTGTTTGTAGAGCATCTATTCTACAAGGGGTCTCCCAACTGCCCCTCCCCCACCGTAGGACACTGCTGCCCGTGGCGATTTCTAAGAGGATTCCATGACCAAATTTAGCAGGGACACATTCTAAGTGATAGTGCTGTTCTGCCAACGGAGAACTCTGAAGTGAAAGTTAATTAGTAGAAAATACCTGGATTTTTTTTTAATTGATAATAACATCTACTGCATAAAAATTCATATAACAAAAAGACACAAAGTAATATGGCCCAAACATTGAACACAAATAATATAGTTATTAAACTGTAGAAACAATTTTAAAAAAGATCTCATTAAAATACCCTCAAGACTATACTCTTATACATTAACTTTAATGCTTATCTGGATTTAGAAAAACAAGCGATCAATAAAATGATAGATAAAATGACAAGGAGCAGCATCCTGCCATCATGATGAAGTACAACTCTTTTCAGTGAATATTTAAGTTGCGGCATAAAATGGATCATAAATGTTTTGTTGTATTATTCATGTGGAGACAGTTTGTTTTTCTAATAAATCTTTATTCAGTTTTAAGTCTACTGGTGATAAGGAAGTGGACTGATCTATGTAGCAGTTATGTCCCACAAGCACACATAGACAAACAAATATATATAATCACACTGATTCAAAACAGTGCTGTTTGCACAGTAAACACCTTGGTTACGTAATCTAATCCTGAGTGCTGCTTTTTTACTCTCTCTCTCTCTCTCTCTCTCTCTCTCTCTCTCTCTCTCTCTCTCTCTATATATATATATATATATATATATATATATATACACACACACACACACACACACACACACACACACACACACACACACACACACACACACACACATATAGCAGTTCTTCAACAGAGATTTCAAACAGCAAGGACCAGTGGCATGTGGTGGGGTGAGGCAGGGGAGGAAGAACCTTTACTCACATATATGCTGGAGTTTTGAATAGATAAATTATAAGGAAAATACAAGTAATATGTTAAAAATGTCTTAGTTGTATGATTGTTATAATTTTTATAGTCAAAACTTTATACAGAGAAAAGAATTAAATGGATTGAGCGCTAATGTTGTTCTCATATAATCAATGGGGTCCAAGATGAAATGGAATCCTTAATTAAAATATGGATCCTCAAATAACCACTTCCTCTCAGCAAGGGGTTAGGATATGAAATGACACAAATGGGAAAATATAGTGCATAACTTTTTAAACAGTGATTTTTAATAAAAGATGTGCACTTACAATTTGAAGAAAAAATACAAGCATGTATTTAAAATGAGCCCTCAAGGCAATGCTGCGGTCCAAAAGTCCAAGATGTAGAGTCCCACCAGGTCCGGTAACTGGTAGGGGCTGGATTCTTTCAATGACCACAGGGCAGAGTCCTCGAGTGCAGTAATTAGGTAGAATACGCCAAATGCATTTCGGACCAATGGTCCTTCCTCAGTAGCGTGTTATGTGGTACAAAAGTACTTCCTTATATACGGTGGCTCATAGGAGGCAAGGACATGTAAGCACCTATCGGTGCTAACAAACATGGCTGTGCGTGTCAAAGGCACGTCACATGTTGCGCTCCACAACCAGCGCGACTGTGAACGTGTATCAACTTCCGCCTTTCGGTATGAATAACATGGCCGTGCGTTCCAACCTCCGTCACATGTTGCGCTCCACACCAGCGCAAATGTGAACATGTATTAACTTCCGCCTTTCGGCATGAATAACATGGCCGTGCGTTCCAACCTCCGCTCATAGTGCGTTCCAAGCCCTCTCAAGCGCACGGAGCGTCACATCAGCAAACGGAAGGCATAATTACATTAAGAGCCAAAATCTTAGTCACACTATGTATAATAAATAGTGCATAAAAAGACATATATAATATAATTACAAACATTATTTCATAGATAAATTCCCAAAAGTCATTTCATTAAAAAATAAGTGAAGAGATGGTCAGGGAAAACCTTAAAATTGATAGCAGTATATGTAGAAAAAACGATTGGATAAAATAGTACAAGAGAAACAAATTATTATTTTATATAGCAGCAATACAATACAAAACTTTGGAATAAAAAATCTATGGCAGGTGAGGCAGGGCCTCACCTAGCTACCTCTTCTGCGCATAGAGTATCTTATTAAAACTTATTATCAAACTGCCTATTGATCTCTTCTACATATAGTTCTTTCTTCATAACAACCACACCCCCCCCCCCCTTGTCTGCAGGTTTAATGACTACAGACTTGTCCTCTCTAAGGACTTCCAAGGCTTCATATTCTTTTTTTGTAAGATTACACTTTTTCCCATGTTTTGAATTGCCTTTATTTAAAATTTTGTTGGTTTCATCCAAAACAACCTTTGTTAAAACAGTCTAAAAAACTACCCCTACAGTGCGTTGGGTAAAAAGTGGAGACAGGTTTAAAAGGTGTCAAAGTATTAGACGGTAATAAAGTGTCAACAGTATCTCTCGATTCAAAGAAACGTTTGATTGTAAGTTTCCGAATGAATTTCTGGATATCAAGGAATAAGTCAAAGCTATTGGGTTTGAAGGTGGGAGCAAACTTTAAACCTTTTTGAAGGATTTTAATTTCTGTCGCTGTTAAGTCACGACCAGATAAATTAAATATTTTACCTTCATTTATACCCTCAGTTTCTCTTGTTATTGGGGTTGTTTTTTTAGGGTTACTTCGTTTTTTGGCGTTTGGCTTGGTAGTCCCACCTCTTTTTCCTCTTTTAGTGATCTTACGTTTAGTAATTATCTCCTCAGGTGTTTTAGGCGGTCCCTCTCTAAAAAAGGAGTAGTGGTGCTATTGGGTTGTTCCTCATATCTATCGAGAGTAGAATATCGATTATTGACCTCAATGTCAAAATCGTCTCTAGTTACATTTCTTTGACGGTAGGTTCGTTTTGGGGTTTCCCAAGTATCATAATTAGTTGGTCTATTTCTATGCCAGTTGGTATTTTGTCGGTAGTTGAATTTATTAGTGCGATTGTGGTGGAAATTATTCGCATTGTATGGTTTGGGATTAGTGGTGGTATTGGTATTTCTATCCCAAACTGGGAGTTGTAGCCTGTCCTCTAGTCGTGAATTGTATGGATTTTTCCTCCAAGTAGATGTTTTTTTGAAATTGTTACGAGGAGTGAATATTTTCCTCAATGGTGGAGGTTTTTTCTGATCAACCATAGTTGGTCTATGAGGTTCGGGCTCCTTTAATGGGTTACTATCCCTAAGGAATTTTTTTCCCTTTCTTTCCCTCAATTCTCTCGTGTTTTTTCCTATTTTATCTAATAGGGCTTCTTCGTACATGCCAAAGTCTTCTATTTCCTTAAAGGGTTTGACCGACTCCTGAAGGTTCACAATTTCCTCATTCAGGAGTTTAAGGGTTTTTGTTCTCTCCTTAATAATGAGGTCAATAAGGGAAAAAGAGCAAGTGTCTAGTATAGTATTCCAATCATTTATAAACGATTCGTCGGATGAATTGAAGGAGGGGGGTTTAGATATTTTTAATCCTTTAGGTACAATCTTAGAGGCTAGGTAATGCTCCAATGTAACTACTTCCCACCACAATTTATTCTCCTTTAACATAACCGACTCTAATTTAAAAAAGACGGATCCAAGATTTTCGTCACTTATGTTAATATTCTCATCCTGGGATGAGAAAGTATTTTTTACCAGTTGATTCCTAATGTCTCTGAATGAGAACATGTCTGCAGCACTTTTCAACAAGAAATTTGAATGAAAGAGATAATGTAGGACACAGAGTACCTGTTGACT
Organism: Crinia signifera; assembly: GCF_055691185.1. NCBI lineage: Eukaryota > Metazoa > Chordata > Amphibia > Anura > Myobatrachidae > Crinia > Crinia signifera. Next base: position 97,826,175 of record NC_139221.1, on the reverse strand, counting down.
TAGGTGCGCATAACACAAAAAGCAGCTTATCCACTTAAAAAGGTGACATTCAAAACCACCTGGTGTGAACAATATACAGAGAAAAGAATTAAATGGATTGAGCGCTAATGTTGTTCTCATATAATCAATGTGAATAGTCACACATAAGTTCAAAAAAATGTCACCAATGGGGTCCAAGATGAAATGGAATCCTTAATTAAAATATGGATCCTCAAATAACCACGTCCTCTCAGCAAGGGGTTAGGATATGAAATGACACAAATGGGAAAATATAGTGCATAACTTTTTAAACAGTGATTTTTAATAAAAGATGTGCACTTACAATTTGAAGAAAAAATACAAGCATGTATTTAAAATGAGCCCTCAAGGCAATGCTGCGGTCCAAAAGTCCAAGATGTAGAGTCCCACCAGGTCCGGTAACTGGTAGGGGCTGGATTCTTTCAATGACCACAGGGCAGAGTCCTCGAGTGCAGTAATTAGGTAGAATACGCCAAATGCATTTCGGACCAATGGTCCTTCCTCAGTAGCGTGTTATGTGGTACAAAAGTACTTCCTTATATACGGTGGCTCATAGGAGGCAAGGACATGTAAGCACCTATCGGTGCTAACAAACATGGCTGTGCGTGTCAAAGGCACGTCACATGTTGCGCTCCACAACCAGCGCGACTGTGAACGTGTATCAACTTCCGCCTTTCGGTATGAATAACATGGCCGTGCGTTCCAACCTCCGTCACATGTTGCGCTCCACACCAGCGCAAATGTGAACATGTATTAACTTCCGCCTTTCGGCATGAATAACATGGCCGTGCGTTCCAACCTCCGCTCATAGTGCGTTCCAAGCCCTCTCAAGCACACGGAGCGTCACATCAGCAAACGGAAGGCATAATTACATTAAGAGCCAAAATCTTAGTCACACTATGTATAATAAATAGTGCATAAAAAGACATATATAATATAATTACAAACATTATTTCATAGATAAATTCCCAAAAGTCATTTCATTAAAAAATAAGTGAAGAGATGGTCAGGGAATACCCTAAAATTGATAGCAGTATATGTAGAAAAAACGATTGGATAAAATAGTACAAGAGAAACAAATTATTATTTTATATAGCAGCAATACAATACAAAACTTTGGAATAAAAAATCTATGGCAGGTGAGGCAGGGCCTCACCTGGCTACCTCTTCTGCGCATAGAGTATCTTATTAAAACTCCACAAATTTACAGCAGTATATACTGCTGCTCCTGTGGATAGTAGTAGTAGTAGTAGTAGTACCTTTATTTATAAGGCGCCGCAAAGTGTCCGCAGCGCCGTACATAGCAAACAAATAACAAATTACAAGGTAACGTACAGGGTGTGTTGAAAAATACAGTATAAAAAATACAGGATAATGTCCACATGAAACCTAGGGCTCATATATTGTGCTTTGGTACTAGCCACAGACTCCTCAGACATTTACCTCACTACACGTCCCTGGCAAGGACTTAAATAAATAAATTAGACATAGTACTGTATGTAAATTGAAAAGAGGCTGATTCGATAGAATAATGCATACATTTGAAAAGTTTTTTAGGACTGTCTGACACAGAGAACAAGTGCCTCCCAGCCAGCTTGAGGAATTGCCAGATCTCTGGTGCAGGCTGGCGGAGAGGCACTCCATCTATCGGGGATAAGCAAGCATCTCAAATGCACATGCGTCCCCATCAGCACTGCGGCACTGAGCAGTTTCCCTGCCTGTCTCTACTTCATGCGGGGATCAGTGGGAGCTGGGGGCAGCTGGAGGGGCTGCGGGGGGCATGCTGAGGGAGGCGGGGGTAGTGGAGGGCTCTGATGGAACAGGGTGCGTGAGCATCCCTTCTGTCGGCTAACCAAATTTAACCCATTTAGGGGGTTATTATGGTTGATTCGCTTGGATGCGAATTTGCATCCTTGCAAGTCAACCAAACCCCACCTTGCGAATGGTGATACGCTGGCCCACCATTCAAAAGGAGCGTACTTCGCACTGGCTCTGAATGGATTTTTTTACATAAACATCCATTCGCAGCCTACGGGGGAACACCCACATAATTCCATGGTTGGCGCCCATCAAATGATATGGAACTTGCAAGCAGATCTCAGGTTGCTCAGAGGAACCTGAGATCTGTGTGCACATTCTGAGGGAAGTGGGTCATCTGGTGATGTCAGCTGCCTGCCCCCCGCACCATCGGCCATTACCATGAGAATGCCCAGTGTTCTAACGGGAACACCCATGAAATGCTAGGAATTCCTATATGCTAAAGGACCGCACCACCGCCCCCTTCCCCTGCCCGGCGCCCACAAGGGTGGATGCGTGCACCAAGCGCATGCACATTATTGTTATCTGGATTACCTAGATGCTGGCAATATATACCACCTATAGCCTTACTTGTGTGAGTTTATCATGTTTTCCTTTGCCAGCTATTTGATTTGATTCTTTGTTTACTGTGTGTCATTTAAGAATGTTCTAGCTGAACAGTTTACAGTTTACTTGTAATTTTGTGCTCTATATACAGTACTGTAGTATGTTTAAAATAAGATTTCTATAGATAATACTTAACTATTCGGTTTGTGTGAGTGGGACCTATCAGAGGCCACTTCCTTAATGGTTTCCATTTTGTTGCCAGTTAAAGGACAAATGGCTGGATACGCAAAATTGCCATAACAGGATTTCTGCATACTGCTGAGCAAGACATTTGCAGGGTACTGCTGTATTTTAAAAGTATTTTTTCTGTGTGTGAAAGTCACCTAAGTACCCGTTATACACTCACTATAGTTTGTGGATCACTAGCAATTACCACAAAGCTCTTTGTGGGAAACAGGTCAAAAGAAGCACAAGTATAAAATAACTTAAAAAATAATATTATTTGATCCCATTACTTTAATGGATCACTTGCAGTGACCTCTAAGATACTGCCAATAGCCCTAATTCAGTAGAGGATGCATAATGCTGTGTACACACGGGTGAGATATATTGCTCAGCCATATATGGCTGAGCAATATATGGCTGAGCAATATATTGCTCAGTTTCTACTTTACATCAGCGACCAGAGATGGTCGCTGATGAAAAAAATACTGCCGGGGGAAGCACGGCAGTGGAAATCAGCTGGTCGCAGGAGCATGTTCCTGCGACCAGCGATCACCACAGGGGCAAAAAACGGGAGCGCGCACCCGGCGATATATCGCCGGTGCACACTCCTATTGCGGGCAATATGGTCGCTCAGCGACCATATTTCCCGCGATTTTGCACAAAATCGCCCCTGTGTGTACGCACCTTTAGTCTGGAAATCGCAAATGCACAATCTTTGGACTTCTGAACGAGCACAGCAGCTGCAGTGCATGTGTGCAACCTGTGATGACATCCCACAATAATTATTTGTTGGTGAAATGGTCCAGACAATGCAATCCAGTGGGTCCCTCTGTGCCGCACATCTTGTCTCACATAGCGTGAAAAGCATTTCCAGACACTGACACATTACACAATTGATGTAGCTACACAAGTGAAGACTAAAAAATAATGTAAATTTTCTTATGATTTTGTGGAATTCTGGAAATATAGTCCTTCGGCTCATTTTTAGAAAATATCACGTGGTAATGGTAATAAAGCCAGGTCATTTTTCAAGACATCAAGATACTGAGCTCAATACACTGTCAGTCAATCAATCACTAATTCTGTCACAGCTGTGATAAGTAACAAGTCACACAACAGAAGTAGTGTAACCAGGTCACTCTCTCAATACAGCAAGAGAAAAGTGACAGTTTATTAGGTTCAAACAATCATCATAGCATATTAATTAGCATAGAATACACCTACTTAAGCAAGCTAAATTCTTATAGGTTGATTATCATAACTGTTCCCTGTCTCTCATACACAGAATACCCTGTTCTTTAACAATAGCTGTTCTTGACATTTCTACATACTGTATACATTTCTACAGATATATTTGTAGACACATTCCCAAACCAGCAACATCTTGTCCCTTGTCTTGTGGATTGTATCACATGATCCTGTCTTCTAATCTGCTCAAAATTGTAACTTATTCAACACAGGAATGTTAAGGCCGTGGAGTTTTGAACAAAAATTTTCACTAAAATTCAAATAATCAGAAGTTAAAATGGAGTACCTTAAACAAAATGGAGTTATCTTTAACAATGGCGGCAGTTCAGGTGTCATCTACCACCTATCCCAACCAACCATGGATCAAGAGATAATGTTTGTGCATGTAGTACATGTATGAGTGTTGTGTCATATATACATGAAGAAAGAGATGGTAAGTTATTTTGTAGCATCTTTGCAATAAGATCTTTTTTTGCAGATTTTGAAATTTCCTTCCTTGATTTTAGAGTATTTCTGATCATGCCATTTCTTGCTCTAACTCCTTATACAGATGCTGCGACCAGCATTAGTTTGGATGACCTCATCAACTTTTTGTTGTGTAGGATCAGGTAAGCATTGTGAGTTTTGTATAGTGCTCATAGTATGTACTTTAAGCTTTAATGTCTTATTTGCCTGTCTCTTTTAATAGAGAAACAAAGCTTGGTATACAGATGGAGCCGGCCTAGTCTTTGCAGGGGCTGGCGAAAGTATCGCCAGCCCCCACCAGCAGCTGGCTCTCGCCAGGGGCACGCGCACACAAGACGCTTGTGCACCCGGTGGCAATGGAGCTTGCGCCGGGTCCCTGCCGCCTCCCCTGCCATCGCCGCCGGTCCCTCTCGCCACCCCGACCCCCTCCCAACCCTGCCCATCTCCCTGAAGCGCAGACTGGCAGGGAGACACTGGGATGAGCCTGTCCATGAGATGCACGCGCTTCCCAGTCCCTATCACCGGCGCTCGCCAGAGGAGAGGATCTGGTGGGCACCGGTGTTGAATGAGGCCGGCTCCATCTCAGTGGCGTAGCTATGTTTTGGGCGCCCCCCCGCCGTTAGGGGGGGGGGCGCCCATACCCACCCCCCGCCGCCGCCCCGTCGAGCACCCCACCCCCCCACCCCCCGGCCGCCCCGTCGCCCCGCCGCCTATGCTAACCCCCTCCCCCGCAGTCTTACCTATCGCGCTGGTCCCGGCGGCTCCGTCCGTTCATCTGCTGAGGACCACCACAAAATGGCCGCCCCCGTACAGCAGACAGTTTCAGAGAACTGTTTGCTATATGGGGGCGGCCATTTTGTTGTGGTCCTCATCAGAAGAACGGAGCCACCGGGACCAGCAAGATACGTAAGTCTGGGGATTGGGGGGTAGGTAACTATAGCACCGCAGCCCCCGGCGCCCCCACATGCACAGCGCCCCCCCGCGGTGGCGGGGGCTGCGGTGCTATAGTTACGCCCCTGCTCCATCTGTATACATTCATAATGTAATTTGTAATTGTTACCAGTTTCTTTAAATGGCTCTGCACATATTTAGGTCTGTACTTAGGTTACTTGTGTCAATATCTTGAAGTTCTGTATCTCTTTTGTGAAATCTAACACCTGGCTTTTTATCACATTCAGCAAGCTTCTGTCCTATAGGACCTAATATGTACGCCCATCGAGTAACATGAAAAAGGAAATAAAGTGGCAATTCAATTAAATGAAAAAGGCATATTGTCCATTAAAGATATATCTGCAAAAATGTTTTTATCAGTGCGATTACTTCCCAGATGGCCTGTATTTAAGTCCATGCCATGACTCCCGATGACACACATGTAAGAATTCTTCCTCATTGTCAAAGAGTGAGGACTCCTGTGGTTATACTGTTTGCTTTGCCTGATTTAGGAGTAATGTGCCCCATGTATTTTCCTCCAGGTGAAATATGCAACTCTATAAGTCACCTGAGATACTTTGAGCCAAGGAACCAAGGTAGGATCCTTTCTGCCATCAAACTAAAAGCCTTATATAAGCCTGGCTGCATTTTCAAAAGCGTAATGTGTAATGTTTTAACTGAATTGCAGAACAAATGTCAAAATATTGAGGCAATTATTGTAGCTAAGGTAGATATTGAACTTGGATGACGAACCTTTGGCAAAGAATTAGAACTACGGAGTAGAACATTATCCGTACCCAAACTATTTTTATTTCTAAAATCCGTAAAATGTCATTACACCCTAATTCGCAACCAGGCTGTGTCGGCTGGCATCTACCCTAAGTGCTCCAATCGTTATGATCATTGAGTGGTCCCAGCATGCAATACCAAGCAGTTGTAGTTTTGCTATGTAAGGTATATATTTACTATATGGAAGAAATTGTAGATTTTATTTTTATCTGAATGTATGATAAAGTTGTAATTTTTATTGGTCTTTTTGACTTTTCATTCCAGTTTCGCTCAAAATTACTGATGAATTTGGATGTTTTCAATTTTGGGTAACTTAGGGCCTTATTCTAGTTCACTCTTTCTGACAAAATCTTTCTTAGATGGACAAAACCATGTGCATTGTAGGGGGGCAGATGTAAAATGTGCAGAGAAAATTAGATTTGGGTGAGTTATTTTGTTTCTGTGCAGGGTAAATACTGGCTGCATTATTTTTATACTGCAATATAGATCTCACTTTGAAGTAAAACCCCACCCAAATCTAACTCTCTCTGCAACAAGTTACATCTGCCCCCCTGCAGTGCAAATGGTTTTGTCCATCTAAGAAGGATTTTGTCAGAAAGAGTGAACTAGAATAAAGCCCTTAGTGACCTAGAAAGAAACTGAGGTATGTACTGTATTATCTTAATGTGACATCAGGGAGATGATCAATAAAAAAAAACATACTGTATGATTGACACACATGCAGTGTGCAGGCTTTTCAAGTCCAAATTAGTATATGTATGTACAGTAGATATCTATTTTGGGGAGAAATATACTTCCAGGGACTATTTATCGCTAGTACCTTAATAAAATAATGTGAAAGAAAGTCTATCTTTGTAAGCCTGCTTATAATAAAGGCCATGTGTGTAACTGCCTTGATGTAACAAGAATAATGGGAGTATGGATTCTCACTTTATATTACCTGTGCAGTCCTATAATAAATTCTTGTTCTGGTGAAAAATATATAACAATGCCAGTCATACCACTTTCAATAGAACATTCCTTTGTATAGATATTGTATTGTGCCACAAGATGAGATTTCACTTAGTTAGCTGCAACAGTATACAGCAGATCATAAATTTGTACCACATATTTTATACACAAACTGCTGTTTAGAGAACAATTACATCAGTTTCATACAGTATTTTTGTAGTGTACAAAATAATAATAAGAATATTCTTGAATATCCTCAGATCACTTCACAATGTTCATTAAATCATCAAAAATTGAATATATGAGGGGTTATTCAGACTTGCACACTGTTGTGCGAATTTGCAAACTGATCGATTATCGAATGATTGCACATGCCAAACAGCAAAAAAAAATCAGCTGATTCTATTTTTTTGCCGTTTTATTGACAGGAATTTGCCATTTTTGGGTGCTAACTGGCCTGGGAGTGTCAGGAAAATTGCAAGCATGCACAGGCGTTTTTAGGGTGTGCGTGTGACGTCAGCTAAGTTAGTCTGTCTCTGTTCCAGACTTGTGGAAGAGTTCCACACACTTGCAGGTTCGGGAAATCATTCGATGATGAGTGAGTTGCGAGTTGATTTTCAGGTCTTGGACTTGCACTGGGCGTGTTTTCACTCTGTCAGGGTGGCAGTAATCTGGTTGCAGACTTCTGTAATTTTGCACAGCAGAGATCAGATCAGAATCAGGTCCATAATCCGCTATAATGATAATGGTTGTTACCAACAGATAATATCAAGATTGGTATTGTACAGTATGTGTCTTTATGCAGTTCACATGCAAATTCCACTGTTCTTGTGGAGTTATAGTATGTTGACCAGTACATATTATTTTGCTGAGTGTAAAAAGATAATTTCTTTCAATGGCAATATTTGTTAAATACTTAATATAAATAAAGAGCATATATAGATTTGTTTTCAATGTGTTTCTACATGATATTACATTAAAGCTTACAAGTGTCTCTCTTCTGCTTTTGGCTGTTAAAATTGATTTAACAGATAATGGGAGAGCAGGGAGGCTCTGCATCCAGATAAGTAGTTACAGTGGTCACAGGTAAGTCCCTTTAGGGAGATAAACTGCCTGTGAAGCCAATGTATTGCAAAGGCAAAATGCATCCAGGACAAATATGTGTCCCACTAGGAAAATAGAGTGTGATACATTTAGTTGTGCAACTACAGTACTTGCATATTTGACATGGTCTGTATGGTGCTGGGTTGAAGTATAAATCACTCCGTCGGGACCCTGGAAGTAGACACACATTTTTTCTGAGGCTTGGTCACTATGTAACTTCCAGTGGAAGCTGGTTTAATTTGTAGAGCAAGAATCAACCAATTGTCTGCTGAAATTGTTGGCAAGCATCACATGCAGCCGATACCTGCATAGCGCAGTCATACAGAGGGTCCTCCTGGGTAACCATAGCTTAGCATAATCAATGGCCAATCACAAGGTAAGAATACTATGTACCTTGCTTCTAGCCTATGTAATTTTTTCTACATTTTCTCTGTTGACCCAATGCTTGTTGACCTATTGACTGTCAATCCTTTAATAAATACCCCTCCTATACTGCATCAGGTAATTTATTTAATGGTGTCTTAAAAAAAGATATTTTTTTGCTTATATTAAGATGCATTGCTCTTATTTTTTCTAAAAAGCATTCAACAATTTTATAAAAGTGTACCGACATATACTAGCATTATATATAAAGAATGATTGTATGATATAAAAAAGTAATGCAGGTTTCAGTAAGCAGTGATAAGATTATATATACAGATTTTAACTTGTAAATTTTTAATTAATAAAGATTTAGGTTTTAAATATCACTGATCACCAACCTACAGTATTTAGAATTCTCCAAACTTACATTTTAATAAAATATTACTTAGTTAACATTAAGTATTTGTGTGCCATTAAAAGCATGTCAATTTTAATAAATATTGACATTTATAAATGTCCTTATCTGTGTGTAGCAGTGGAATGACTGATGCTGATCATTACAGGATAATCACAATTGGACTTTATTGGTTTTGGGATTCAGTGCTTTATTTAGAATTTATTAAACAGCTTCAATAATCATGCAACACTTGGCCTCCACTATTAATCTATTCCACTCTAGATTTATGATTGGTGTTTATGAGTTTATTGACTCCACATACAGTACAGTATGGTTCGGAGGGCTATTTATTATTAATATCTCAATATTTGCCATGTTAAGTCAAATCCATTATCAACGTACTGCGCATGCAGCCAGCTTCTATGGGCTGCTTGGATAACAGCCCATAGAAGCATCTTGGTCCCGGCGCCTGTACAATATAAGTTACAGACACCGGGACCAGCGTGTGCGCAGTATCGATATAGGTACTGCGCATGCGCAATCGCCATTTTGCACGGCAGCCTGCACAAAGGAGTCCCGAGGGAGGGAACACCTCCCAATGGCACTGCCTTTGTGACTGGCAGTTCGGACTTCCAATTTGAAGTCCCTGCCAGTCACAGTGAAGCCAGTGCAGGCTCAAAGACTGCATCTGGCTTCACTACAGTGGCGGATTTTACCTGGGGGGGCTGCAGCCCATAGGTATAAACCGCCACTACAATATACCAATGTTAATGTTTCCATTTATATGGCATCCCTTATTTAGATTATTTCCTTTGTTTTAAATGAAGCCTCACATGTACATCAAATAGATGGTACATTTACACAGATTAGTTATTTTGATATGATCATTATAAGTAATTTTTTTGTTATTCTAAAATGGCTTATTTGCCCTTGTATATTTGTTTTTGCTCTTTAGGAAAACATCTTCTGCCATTTGTTGAGTATGGAGATTTTTATAAAGAGCGCTTAGTGAATTTTATGCTATATGACTCAAATATGTAAGTGGGGAATGTGGTGGCTATGAGAATTATGATAAGTGGTACCTGTAAGGAATAAAAATGGTTAATAAAAAATGTTTACACCCTTTTGGGGAAAACTTGTTTTTTTAGTGTGCTTTTTGATACTCCCGTTATTGCTGACCCTGTCAATCCCTAATTTCAAAGTTGGTACCTTCTCTGTGTCTCTTCTGGCTCACTGGGATGGTGTGTGGAGGGCTTCTAAGCGCAAAGGCTAGCTGACACCACATGTGTATGTGGCAGCCATTTGCGCCGATGCTCCGTCCGTGATGAGTGAACCGAAAGTTGCCGGAAGTTGTTCTACGGCCGAAGAGATTGAAGACTGGAGCGGGTAACAGCTTGCCGGGTGATCTTGTTGTTCAGTCCACTTTTTCAAGCGCACTTTTTCAAGGATCAAGGATCTTTGTTGAGTATGATAAATATCGTTCTACTGATGAGAAAGGAAAACATACTTTTTACTTTGAGAATTCAAACTAGTTTAGAGCAGTCATGAATGTAGACCTGCAGCCTTTACAAGTGATGGAGCCCAGCTAAATATTTGCTTGCAAGAAAGTAGCAGTACCCAAAGAAAAACATATGGGATATTTGACAGACATAGGAATCTCATGCAGTGTTGAATGTAAGTTGCATCTTTGCTTTTACCACAATTTTCTGTTTTTAAGGGGGTATGAGATATGTGCCTTTTGCCCTGACAACTACAAATTCCTGAAAGTAGAGTAAAGGTGGCCATACATTAGAAAGACCGGTCTTACAATCATGATTGTGTCCAATTTCCCTTCAACTCCCTGGCAGTCCTTGGTAGTTTTTGGACACACAATGTACTTAAAATCTGTCATAAAATCCATCATAGAATCCATCTGCTGCATGATTGTATGACTGAAGCTTCATTTAAATAGAGGGCTGGCCTACTAAGATCAAAAGGATATAAGTACCAAAAATCCTGTTTTTTTATTTATCTTTTTAATTTACAGGTTGCCACCAACTACTTGGAAACTTCTGCAGCTCCCAGCATCTTCACTGCCACGGGCCGCCCGGAAGCTGCACCTCTCTTCTCTGCTAGTCAGGGAGGGAGTGTCACATGACTCTGGTTGTATGAGGCATCTACAAACAAATTGCATGTACAGCACTTAAAAGCACATGCAATCTGCTCCCACTCCCACCTGATCTGACTTGACGTCAGATCAGAGGACCAATCCTCCAATCTCACAGGGCCGGGAGATTGTGTGATTGTATGATTGTGTACACACAATGTGCACACAATCTGCATACAATCCATTTTACAATCCATTGAGATTGTATGATTGAGTGCAATGTCTTTCTGATGTACAGTATGGCCATATTAAGGGTGCACTGACATCGAATTTGTCAAAAGATGTAGATTTAAACAGTCAAGAAGTGTTTACAGTATTTTAAGAAGAATGACTTGCACGTTGTATGATGATGATGGTTGCAGGTTATATCTGATTTGTTGAATGTGTCTCTGACACAACCATTTATGAAAATATAGTATAACTGCTGTGGTCACAATCACATAAAAAAAATAATACTGGATGTTTCCTCCTCAGTTTCGGAAGGGTAATTCTGCCAATATACAATATTTATTAGTTTGGACTAAACAAAAAAATAATTGTATTTTTTATTTTCATCCTATTCTCTTTACTCTTATTAAATTCTCTATGACGTGGGTACATATTTTCTACACCTTATGTTTATTTAATGTAAATGTGTACAAATTGTGTAATGTGTTTTCAGCATCTTTTTTGTTCACAGTGGAATAACACCTCGTCATTTTCTTGACATACCTCTTCCTGACTTAAATGTATTTCATATTTGCAGCCAACTCAAAACAGGTTGCACATTTTTCCATTTTTCCCCTAGATGCATTTTGTATTTGCACTAAAATGGAATACATTGCTTTTAGGTAAATAACATTTATAAATAATGTATCTTTAAAAATAATCAAATCTGTATTCACCTATAGTTGCATACACCACTGCATGGGCAGCACACTGTATTTGCCTGATTAGTCATCATCAATATTGTGTTTTTGAACATGATGTGGACAAGGTGTAAATATAACTTTCAGCATTTCTATGTATATTTATAATATACAGATATCTGCAAAAAATGCTCACCTACTGCTGAGCAACTGTGGAGACACGCTCTAAGGCAGACTTCCTCCATTTCAAACATTTGCTTTTATCCTTTAGGACTGACACTGTCAACTCTCTCCTCTGAACACCTCCACCTCCCCTCCTAACACTCTGGTCTTGACTTTGCCACTTAGTTCATAGCCAAAATTGACTGTATTCATCAGTGTGACCAGCTACCTCCTCTACCCTATCGCTCCTCCCCATCCCTTTTGCCTACTCTGACATCTTCCTCCCATGTATCTGGTGAGGAAGTCATGGCCCTCATATGTTCTTCACTCCCCTCCACCTCGCCAGTTGACCTTACACCCTCCCTTCTGCCTCCAAGCATGCACTAATCTACTCTATTCTTAAATAATCTACCCTTGAACGTAACACCCTCTCCAATTATTGGCCTATCTTTCTCCTTCCTTTTGCCTCCAAATTCCTTGAGCCTATTGTCTACAACTGCCTTACTGCCTTTATTTTTTTCTACTCACTGCTTGACCCATTCCAGTCTGACTTTTGTTCCCTCAACTCCACTGAAACTGCCCTCACTAAAGTCTGTAATGACATTCATGCTGCTAATTACAAAGGCCACTACTCTTTGGTGTCCCTCAAGTTCTGTTCTTGTTCTTCTTATTTTCTTGTGTCATATGTCCTCAGGTAGACTCATTAGCTCATTTGACTTACATTACAATGTCTATGCTAATCATACTCAAATCTACCTTTCCTTTCCTGACTTATCACCTGCTCTCCTCATTTTATTTTCAACTGTCTCTTTGCTATCTCTTCCCAGTCCCAGTGCTTTCTTAAACTCAATATGTCTAATACTTAGCTGATCATATTCCCACTCTCTTGCACTATTTCACCTCCCACAATGTTATTATCTATTGATGGTTCTACTATCTCCTCTAGTCCCCAAATGCCCTGTCTTGGAGTCATCCTTGACTATTTCCTCAAAAACTTGCAGTTTTTATCTCAAAATATTTCCAGGATCAAACCCTTTCTCACTCAGGATGCTACTAAGTGGGTCATTTTTGTTGGTTCGCTCCCCCCAGCAACTGACATCTTTTTTATCACCTGTCCATATTAATTTTTTTTCACAAATTGAACAGTGTCTGGAGTGCCACAGCTATAACCACACTTGCTATACTAATATATATATAGGAGTAGATTTGTTCATATATAGAGTTATAATGATGAGATAATATTTCTCAGCATATTTATATATTATTATATTTTTCTTATATTTAACTAATTATGCAATAGATGTTTGGTATAATTGTTAATATATTTATATTTATAATATGTCTATGTCCTTTTAAAAGTCTTTGATTTCTTACTCAGCCTAAAAACTTTTATGGTATAGGGTCTCGACACCTAAAAATGGTCTACATACCCTTACCTAAGGTTTTTACCCCCCCCCAGGTAAAATCTGCCACTGTCTGCCTAAAATGAAGCCAGATGCAGTCTGTGAGACTGCTCTGGCTTCACTGTGACTGGCAGTGACTTCCTATTGGAATTCCGACCTGCCAGTCACTCAAGGCATCCCATTGGGTGGTTTCCCTCCCTCCGGTATGCCTCTCTGCGCAAATGCGCAGTAGCCCCCAATACGGGTTCTGCGCATGCGCAGTACAGCAGGCCATACTGCGCGTGCACATGCAGCCGGGAACCTGATTAAGCCTCCGCGGGCTGCTGCAAAGTCAGCCCCCGGAGGCTTGGGCCAGTGCATGTGCAAGTATTTATGAAGTAACTGCTCATGCAGGGGACCAGCAGCAGTGGAGCGCGGTGGTGGTGGTGACCGGCAGCGGAGAGGGGATGCAGCCCCCTCCTTCAAATCAGTAAGAGCCGCTACTGTACATACCATAGGTTGACATTGACAGAAGGTCAAGCTTAAGGTTGACATGGACATGGTCAAAACTCAAAGGGTAAACATGAGTTTTTCAAGTGTTTTTTGTGTCTATGTTGACATATTGTATGTCAACATGGATACTGTATAAGTGTACCATGTCCCCTCGCCATGATTCAGTCACGGTGCCTCCCTGCACTCATCACAGTATTATATACTCACTCTATGCCCACTTGGATAGTAAATTATAAATCGAGTTAATCTAAACAAAAAAAGCATGAAAAACCTGTGTTGACCTCATGAGCGTTGACCTTCTGTCAATGTCAACCTATGATATGTTGACCATTTTTAGGTGTCGACCTAGTTACTGTCGACCAATAGTGGTTGATCTAGTGACTGTCGACCTAGACATTGTCGAGCTAGGGCCCTGATACCCCTGAATTGTACAAATATTTAGGATATATATCTTGCTAGAATTACTAACATAAACATCATAGGAGTATAAGACACCTTAAATATACTAATATCTAATATCAATCAAAATATAAAATAAACTCTGTAACAATAGATGCAATATATTTATTTTGTTTCTCATATGTATTAAGTGCAACATAAACGAATCGTGCTTTGTAAATCCTGGAATTAGTGATTTTGCAAAACATCCAGGAAGCCAATATTTCACAGATGTATAATTTATTGTTCCTATGTGGGAACAATTGCAAATGCCAAGATAAAGCACATGGCATATTTAAAGTACTGTAAGACAGAAAAATAGCTTTGACAGATAAATGAGATATCTATATTTTATATAAATCTTAAGCTGATACACACACATATACAGTTGTGACAGATGCAGTAAATACATCACAGATATTTCATTTACTACTGTATGCAGGATTCTCATTTTGTTATTTACAATACTTGAAGGTATGTATGTCTATTTATGTGGCTAAAGGAACGCATGCCAATGCAGTTAATTAAAATTCACAAACTGTTATCTACGTCCAATTTGGATGCTGCTTGCTTATTAAAGAGCCATGCATAACCAAGAAGTCTGCTTGAGACAGCTGGAAGAAATGCCACATCCTATGGTTGTAGTAAACCGACCACGGGGGTGGTAAAAGTAAGTAGCAGCAAGAAAAACAGGATATTCTTGCCCTTGGGTTAAATGTGAACTGGCAATATTCCTTCTCCTGTCCAGAAAACATTTACCTTCTGTTTTAAATGTCCAGTATTTTTAAGTGTGTTACTGGGGAAAATTGGAAGGAATATTTTTTTTAAATATGAACAGTTTATTATTGAATAAAAGAGAACAAAACACTATGCAAAATTATACAGAATAGCATGTTTAAAAATATATTTTTTTTTTAAATCATCTCAATTTACATATGTAATGGACGAGGTGGTTTGCAATATTATGGATCTAAGATTTTCAACTCAATAATTTTTCATTAACAAAACAAATCACATACAATTTTTCACCAGAGACAGATGCACATTTATCTAATCGGTTCCCATAGTTTAAATATTCCCTCTTTAATATATCATAATCTTGAGTAAATGCAGTCATTTGTATCTTCTATAATTATCTATTTATCAATATGACCCTGCTAACAGTGGTATTTAACACTATATAGCTGCTTAACGAAGCAATACAGAATATTGGAACTATTTATTTTATAAATGTTAAGGGATATACACAGATTAAAATGTGTGCTAAGCGTTATTTGCTAAGTTATTTAGGTTAAGTGATTTCCCAGTGTCTAGATCACCCATGGGGAGCACATACACATGCAGCAATTTGTGCTAAGCGATTTTGGGGAAGACTCAGGTTGAAGCAGAGGAGTGATTCAGGATGACGTAGATCATGATCGTGATCGCACATTCTGTACACACAGAGCGATTTGCAGTCACTTGCTAAGCATTTTGACTGCATGCACTGACATAACTAGCGAGCGATAGTGATGGGTGGGATAGAGCATTGCTATCGCTAGGGGGCATACACACGGAGCGACCTGTGCTCACTTTCTAAGCAATCTAGTAAGATCACCTATAAAAGAGCACAAAACTGCTCCGTGTGTACACCCCTTTGCTTACACCAGGTCCAACTTGTACCATGGTCATGTACAAGTTGATGAGGCTATTCATGCTACATTTTACATAATTGGTTCAAGAAAGGAAGATGAAGTTGAATATATGATAAGCATCAGTTGAGGCACGTCGGAGAGTGGAGTAGATTTCCACATATCCAGCAACAATCTCTTGCAAGAGAGCATGTAGCTAAGGAAATACTGCATGTGCCTCCACCCAGGGTACAAGGCAAATGACAGTGAGAATGACTCACTTGCTCCTGCAGGCTGTAGTGCTGGTACAGAACCAGGAAGTGTCATGGGCCCTTATTCTAATTCGGACGGTACGGCCCGCGTGCGGCCGTACCGCCGATGTTTTTATTCTGCACATGCGCAGAGGTCAATCTGCGCATGTGCAGCCCCCTTCGCCGCAGACGTATTTCGTCCGCCGCAAAGGGGGCGTATAGGGGCGTGAGGGGCTTCATACCCTCATTTCCCTATGTGTACGCCCCGCGTTTCATGGGCGTTCCCATGCAAACGCGGGGCGTACGCATGGTAATGAGGGTATGACGCAACTCATGGGGGCGGAAAGCTGACGTCGCCGGATGTCAGCTCTCAGCCCCCATACAAGCTAGCACACGGACGATTGTCCGTGTGGTCTCAGCTTGCGGGAGCTGCTGGGGCGTGCGGACCTGCCTTCGATGGTCGACGACCATCGAATGCAGGGGGCAGCTCCCACCATGGTGGAGGCGTACGCCTCCACCATTTTTATGCGGATCGCCAGCCGTCCGTGTACGGACGGCCGTGGCGATCCGTCTCGTGGGCGGGGATTGGTTTGTGCGGCCAGAGCACCGTGTGCGGCTCTGGCCGCACCAACCAGAATAAGGGCCATGGTGCTGTCCATGGAGAGAACTGGCAGGGAACAGAAATGTGGTGCAGCTTTTAGTGATGCACAGTGACTGGCCAGGTGTCAGAGGCAGAATGCCGCAATGGCAACACTGGAATGCCAGCTGGGACAGCGGATGACAGACAGTGCTTAGGATAGTGCCACAGATATGACAAGGTGTGGCTGGGGAGTGCTGTTAACCTCCGTTTTGTAAAACATCTAATAAAATTTCCACATCGTCCAGATTATTCAATATGTCACAATGTGAAGAAAAGGAAACTATATAGTTTGGCACTTATTTTTTAATCAGAGCACACAAAAAATTCTAATTAGATCCTAATTTACATGAATTGCAGACATACCAGAAACAAGATTTATTTATCATTTATTTATTTACCGTTTCTTATATAGCACAGCAGATTCTGTTGTGCTTTACAATTGTAAATAGAGATAAAACAACAGACAGACTTGGAGGTAAGAGGGCCCTGCTGCAAGCTTACAATATATAGGGACATAGGAGGGAAACACAAGGATAGGCACCAGTAATACAGTAGAATAGCTTGTATGTCCAGAAGGGAAGCTATATACTACATAAGTGTCTCAGAGGGTTATGCATATGGAACTTAAATATGATAGGCTTGCCTGAAGAGGTGAGTTTTCAGGGAATGCTTGAAAGTTTGGAGGCTAGTGTAGAGTCTTATTGTGCATGGAAGAGCATTCCATAGGATCCATAGGTGATCCATGCAGAAGAGAGAGACGCAGATCTTGGGCAGAGTGGAGTGGTCAAGATGGGAGATATTTTGTGATAAGTAAGGAGATATATGCTGGTGCAGTATGGTTAATAGCTTTATATGCTCGCAGAAGGGTTTTATATCAAATACGGTAAAACACAGGTAACCAATGGAGGGACTGGAAGAGCGGAGCAGCAGACGAGCTTGTGGGGGTAGGGTAGATTGTCGAGTTGTCAACAGTGATGGAGATATAAGGATGGTAAATGTTCTTAGCTGGTGGTAATATAATTATTTCCGTTTTGGAAATATTGAGATTGAGGTGGCGAGAAGACATCCAAGATGAGATGGCAGAGAGGCATTCTGAGACTCGTCTCAAAACCACTGGTGACAACTCTGGGTTTGATAGATAGATTTGATCCACATATAAATGATACTGAAATCTGAAAGAGGTGATGAGTTTGCCAAGAGATGAGGTACCGATTGAGAAAAGCAGAGGACCTAAGACTGAGCCTTGCGGAACTCTGACTGACAGAGGTAGTGAAGAGGAAGTCGAGTCAGAGAAGCGAACACTGAAAGAGTGATCAGATGGGTACGATGTGAACCAAGAAAGGGCTGTATCATTAAGACCTAGGGAGTGTAGTGTTTGAGTGTTTGTATGAGAAGAGTATGATCAACAGTGTCAAATGCAGCAGAAAGATCTAGAAGAATAAGTAGTGAGTAATGGCCTTTAGACTTTGCAGTTACCAGATCATTCACCACTTTAGTCAGTGCTGTCTCAGAGGAGTGTTGGGAACGAAAAGCAGGTCTAATAGGGTGTGAGAGTTAAGAAAGTGTGTCAGGCGAGAGTAGACAAGTCTCTCCAGTACGTAAAAGTTTTGGTTTTGGCAAGGTTTTTGGGCGCTGCTTTGGTGCTGTGCTGCCTCACTCTCACAATAGGGACTATTCCTTGTGGTCCCCAAACGAAGTGATTTGGAAATCGAAAAGTAGTGATTGTTATGGCGCTGCACCAGCTTAAATACAAAGAATGTGTACTGTACTTAGCTTTCGGTCTCTTGCTTCTGCCGTTCTTATCTTTGTTCTATATTCTTTCCAAAAAAAAAAATTAGACCTTATATTCCTATTGGGTAAAGATTATTTTTGTCCCAGATGTATGAGGATTCCTACCTCATCTGTGTAAGAATACACAGTGCTGTCATCACAATCACTACTTTTCCATTTCCAAGTCTCTCCAGTAGCTTGGAGAGGCATGAGAGCTGAGAGATAGGACGATAGTTAGACAGAGAGTTAGGGTCAGAATTGTGTTTTTTCAGAATGGAAGAAATCACTGCATGTTTGAGCAATGAAGGAAAAGTAAAAGTAGCAAGAGAGAGATTGCAGATTTTCGTTAAGGTTGGGATAAGAACAGGAGATAGAGTTTTAATGACTTGTGCAGGTATAGGATCAAGAGGAGAGGTAGTAGAGTAGGAGGATAAGAAGAGTGTGGTAACTTCCTTTTCATTTGTGAGCTCAAAAAAAGAGAAAGTGCCAGAGGGTTCAGGTGGGGAAGAAAGAGGGTTAGAGGTTTTGGAAGAGCATACCATTTCATCTCTGATGTTATTAATCTTGACCTTTGATAAAGCCAGTTGAGCTGGTGAAACACGTACACAGGAACTATTGCCACAGATCAACCACTCTTGATTTCCTTGCAAAATTGGATACGCCTTGAGTGCCACTGCAGCCATGGCCAGACTCACTTGTTTCCTTTCCCAGGACCCTCAGAGCTCCAATCCTGGGTTTTAAGCAATCCACTGCTGTCAAACTTCCTTCACTCCAGGATACCCCTTGCGACAAACCAGCATCCAGTGAGTGAGGATCCATCAATAGTGAGGGTTTGTGATCAGCTTTAGAACACTGTTCTTAGAATTGGAGGTCATTATAGGAACAGGACTGTAACCAAGCAAAAGGCCATTTAATCATTTGTATCAACAGAGACTGCTGCTTCATCATGACCTAACTTTATAACTGATGTAGAATCAATTAATTCTCTTTTTTATACTTTTTATTTTTATTTTTAACCATTGATTGTTATTACATAGTTTAATGAAATAAATGTTTAGTCATTTTTATCCCATGGTGGTCATTTACATTTAATCTTCCTCAAATTAGCGCTGTGTCAATATATTTGTTTGTTCTTTTTGTCTAAGTGGAAGTGACTACCCCACACCACACAGCAGCTGAATCATTAACCCCCATCAGCACCTGTCTGTCCCGGGGATATCCTAGTTGTACTTAAAGAAGGATGCAAGTTCTTGTGCACTGATGGTAGCCGGTGAGGGAGGAGAGATAGGGTACAGAAAAGACTTGGTGGAATTGGTGGAATGCGAAGAGATGAAAGATTGGAAGTACGTTTGTTTGCCAAAGCATTGCAGTAGGAGTGGTAGATAGTGAGGAAATCAGTCAGATTATGAGATTCACTTCATGTGACTGAGTTCGTAGTTGTCTTGTCAAGGGCTGTTTTAAGAGTCTCGTACAGGTGGAAAACAGCAAAGTCAGGAGAGGTAAGTTTAGGAATTAGGGAGAGCTGTTGTTGCAGATAGGAGGAAAGTTGTGGAAAAGTAATAGCATTAGTATTTCTACGGGTTAGAGTAGGCATGCATAATTCTGTGTCAGTAAGCTTGGGGTAATGGAGGAGAGAGAGAGAGGGTAATGAGATTGTGATCAGGGAGAGGGAAGGAAGTGTTAGTAAAATCTGAGCACAGCCTGGTGAAAACAAGGTCAAGGCAGTGGCCTTCTTCATGAGTAGAGGAGTCGGACCACTGGGAAAGACCGAGAGAGTTGGTTAGAGAGAAGAGTTTTGAAGCCTGCAGAGATTGTGGACTGCCAATAGCAATATTGAAGTCACCCAGGATGATGGTGGAGATGTCAGAGAATAAGAAGTTGGGGAGCCAGGCAGAGAAATCTTCCAGAAATTGAGATTTGGGAAGCCCAGGTGATAGATAGCAGCAACACGCACAGAGAAAAGTGAAAAAATCCTAATAGAGTGAACTTCAAATGATGTGAGTGAAGGAACTGATGGTAGAACTGAATAAGTGAAGGATTGTGACAGTAATATACGTACCCCACCTCCTGTCTAGTTACCAGGCCTGGAGGTGTGGGTGAATTGGAAACTACCATGTGACAGTGCTGCAGGCTAGGCTGTGTCTGATTGTGTGAGCCAGGTTTCTGTAATGGCCAGCAGGTTGAAGTTGTGAGAGATGAAGAGGTCGTGGATGGATGTTAATTTATTGCAAACAGAGTGTGCATTCAATAGGGCACATTTAAGTTGATTGGTGTGTGGTGGAAGGCATGTGATATTTATGAGGTTAGCTGAGTTTCTATAAGGCTTGGAACCAGTTAAATCTGAGTGGGACAGGTGGTTGGGGCCTGGGTTTGGTGATATGTCACCAGCTAATAAGATTAGAAAGGAGAAATAGATATTGGTGGATGTTTGTGTTTTTTTTATATTGGTAGTGAGATGTGGATGTGAAAGTACATGTAGAGAAGTAAGTAAAGAGCTCATGAGTGTTTAGAAGAGGGGAGTGCATAATAGAAGATTCAATATGCACAGAGTGGTGAGTGTCATGGAGAATATAGGATGGTTGAAGTTTAGTGAGAATATCATGTGATGAAATGAGAAGTAGCAATTTGGTGAGCATGATTGTAATTGTATGTAAGAGGCAGTGCTAGGTAGAAAGGATATGTATAATAAAGATGTGCAGTAAAGTACACATCTACAGTACAGCAAAAGCATGGATCAGATTCAGTCTGATTGGGCACATGGGACTAGAATCAGAACTCTCCTCTAATCACTGAACACCAATGATCATGATTGCTATGACAAGCACCCTGTCACTAATGCATTTAATTCATGAATGGATATTTACCAATAATTAATTTTTAATCTTTAATAGTGACCAAGGGTTCCCCCAGGAACTTGATTCTGCCATTGAAATTCCCCACAGACAAAACTAAGGAAAAGTCGTGAAGGATGTACATTTAGGGTCCATAGCTGAGCCTTTCCTTGAGCCACATAATTTATGTTACCCAGTTGGTGCCTCTGTAAATGATACCATCCCATATAAAGATGTACAGATTCTGTATTTATAAAACAGAACCCCCCCAAAGCTATCCAGGTCTGAGTAAATCTGAGCCATTGCTCAAGTTTTCCTGCCAGGAACAGATCCAAAAATGAGGCAGAATGTCATCTTCCTGGTGTTGGACACAGGGTTAGGGGGTGAGCTGTGGGCTGCAGTGACTTTGACTGTGTTCAAGAGCTGTGGCTACCATGTCAGACTCAGAGGCATCACAATCAATGGCTGTAGCATTGTCTGTGAATGCGTCAGTCATCAATGAAGGAATGTGGGCTGTAGCACTGTGACTGTGTCAGTGTAAGGCAAATCATCATTATAAAATAAAAAATGTGTTCAGGATTGTTTCATTCACTGCTAAAAACTTTCAGTAGGCATCATCATTACTTATGTGAATCACAGTATCAAAAAATGACATAATGAACCATCATATCAACTCACATTTCCTCAGAAAGAGTTCTGGACTCA
Source organism: Crinia signifera (assembly GCF_055691185.1). Lineage (NCBI taxonomy): Eukaryota > Metazoa > Chordata > Amphibia > Anura > Myobatrachidae > Crinia > Crinia signifera. The sequence goes on along the minus strand of NC_139221.1, from coordinate 97,804,025 downwards.
TCCATGAGACGCCTGAAAAATTGGACATAACATTTATTTATTTACTTACTTACTTACTTACAGGTTCTTATATAGCGCAGCAGATTCTGATGCGCTTTACAATTGTAGACAGTTATTAAACAAACTGGGTAACAACAGACAGACTTGGAGGTAGGCGGGCCCTGCTGCAAGCTTACAATCTATAGGGATCTATTACAAAGGATGGTCCAGAGACAGGCATTGCAAAACAAGTAAAAGCAAAATGTCAAGAGATGGATTTTGTCTGGATGAAGATGGCACATTGTTTTAAATAGAAAGTGCGAGTAACCCTCACCAGCGCTACACCATACAGATATTAATTCCCTGTAGATATCAGGAAATCTGCATTGTTCCCAATTTGTAGAGCTTTCAAACAAGAATGTTTGGGGATACATTCTTGATCCATCAAAATGTATGTTTCTGGGGCATGTGCAGCACTAAAATGTCAGATTCTCTGTCAGCCCAGAATTATCCATGATGCAAAATCTTGACATCATCGTAGTTACTTACTTAGAGGCATCATGGAGGAGAGTGAGGGAAACTGCTGTCAGATGTCAGCAGCCAGGATGCGCTCATGCCGTAGTTATGCACTGGCTGTTTTTTCATTCCAGGGACATGTAGGAAGCCAGCACGAATCAGGCAGAGGAGCAGAGAGAGGAGTTTGAATTTATCTATAATTCTTTGTCTAAACAATATGGTCACATGACCATTACAAACACTCCCCCAATTGACCCAGGGGGTATATATACAGCTTCCTGCTACATCCTGTTACCACTGCTCCTGATGAAGACGTCGTGAAGACGTCGAAACACGTTGAGCTAAGCCATATTCAAGATCCTGATACCCATCCAAGTCCATTCCTCCACTTGGACCTCTATCAAGAGCCTGAACCACCTTGCACCAGGCTCCACCACAGTGAACCTACTCCGGACCAGCTTTTATCACCTTGGGCCATTGGTCCCCACCTCCCTGGGCAGTGATTTACGGCGGTGGCTTTTCCATCTTCCACCCACCATTCCTGCTTCAATCCACCGGAGGCCCAGGTCCTTACCTCCCAGGCAGAGATTCATGGCGGTGGCCACTCCATCTTCCACCCACCATTCCTGCTTCAAAAACATCTGAGGTATATTGGACCGACAAACTGGGAATTAACCGGTACCTCCTCAGGTCCCCAGATGAGATCCTGACGTTCATAATCAACTGGTGGTAATTATAACCAAATATTGGCACACGAACTGTCTTCATCATTTTTCTCTTGGAGCCAGGTGCATTCAATAACCCCCGTTTTTTTTCTTCTTTTATCCATTGCGCAATTTTTTAAACACATGTATTCTTTATATTTTATGCTTAGAGAGTACTCTCTTTAATTGTTATTTTGTACAATAAATGTATTTGTATTTTCCTAAACCAAGTGTTTAGTGGTCGTCATTCAGAACTACCCAGCGCTGTATACTCTCTTTTTTGTCCAGAGGAGCAGAGAGAGCAGGGCTGACACACAGCTCCACAGTCAGTGTGGTGGATGGGACCAACCTCAGGGAAGCCATGGCTGCTAGCTCTCCCTCTCCCAATGCACAGAATTCCAACACATTGACTGAGATGTCCCAATCCAAGAGAAGCTTGAATCGCGCATCCAGTGAAGACGCCAAAGAAGAACTATCATGATTAATAATCAGCCTCACCAGGTTTTCACACTGGTATTGGATACCTTGAAAGTGAAAGGCCATCATGTTAGGAGCCAGCAATCTCAGTTATCTGAGGAAGGTTTACAGATGCATTATTACCATCCAGCCAGTAAGGGATAGTGCACAGGACCATGGCTGTACATCGGCGGCATAGTGTAGTTAAATGCCACCAGGTAAAAGCTGCTAAACCATGCCACAACTTTGTTATTTGTAAATGCTGCTGCAATAAACTTAACTGCCTCCAGGTGTCTCAGATGGGGCCAACTGTGGAACACAGTGTTTAGCAGGTTCCGCTAAAGTTAGCAATAGGTTTAGTAAAGACAATGTAAAAACCTGAAGGGGAGATGGGCAGAGCCCCGCTGCACAGCCGCCGAGAGACTGGGACGGACGTGCATCCCAGTCTGATTTAGTACCTCTCCGCTGGCTCTCACCAGCGGGGACAATATGGCGGAAGCCGGGCAAAGAAGAGAGGTGCGTCAGTACAGGTAAATAGAGGTGGAGTATGTAATATTATTTAATACTATTTATATATATTTCATATCTTATTTGAGACAATAAGAAATTTACATTTCTCAAAGCATACTAAAAATCCCATCCGGTTTGCAAGAATAATCACCTCTATTTTGGAATCAGGGTTGTTTTGCGCTGCACATTCTGCTGACCATGTGTGGCAGCAATTTTTTGGGAATGTCCTCAAGGAAATGGTGTTTACTGTGATATGTAGACCATAGACTAAAGTGGCATAACACCATTTTAAAATTTTGTTAAGCTGCTTGGGAACAAACTCTGGAATGCTTAACATTCTGGAGATTGGTTAAAAAAGGTGCACATTAAAACACTGGCAATCAGAACAATTATAATAAACTCTGCAAGCTAACATGTAGGTTCTTATCATAATTATGACACATTTTATGCCAAAATACTGAAATATTATACAAATGTGTCCAGGACATACTGTACAATTAATAGTGACTATTCCAAAATGTGCACTGTCATTTCTCATTAATGTAACATATTATAGGATTTTAATTGCTACTTCTCACAATATATTCTACTAGTAAGCCCGCTCAAATCAAATGCTTCAAAAGCCAGTCTGCTACCTTGAGAAAGATGTGTAGTTTCACTCGCTGCCAACAGATGGCAGTGTTTTGGACACACACAATCAGACACTAGACACTTCCCAACATAGGGGAAGTAAAACTTTTTTCCAGACCAATTCATGTTTAATATAAACTGCCACAATTAAAGACAATTAACAGAAGTGTTTAAAATACCATAACTTAATAACAGTGTAATGCATTGTTTGCTGAACTTACTGTAGTGTTCAGTAAAGAGTTGGACATTAGAAGACACAGATGTGCACTATTCTATTAAGGGCAAACAAAAGGGATTTACCCTGATTTTTTTGCCCCAAGTTTTTTTTCTTGGTCACTTCATTTAAAAACACTTTCGGTGAAAACACACAATATTCACAATTGTGACCATGAACAGGTTAGTTATTGGGAGTTTTTTCTCCCACCAAAAGTCAGTAACTTTGCACTAGGACAAACTTGTACTCTTTTTTACTATGCTAAAGTATATTAATGAACATTAATGTCAAGACTTCATTAAATAATTTTAACGGGATGCAGTTAAGATCCCGGCGGTCGGGATCCCGGCGTTCAGAATCCCGACGCCGGAATCCCGACCGCCGAAATGCCGACACTTTCTCCCTCCTGGGGTGTCCACGACACCCCTGGAGGGAGAATAAAATAGCGTGCCGAGCGTAGCACACCGTGGCGAGCGCAGCGAGCCCGCAAGGGGGGGCGATCCACGTCCCCCCCTTGTCGGCATTTCGGCTGTCGGGATTCCGGCGTCGGGATTCTGAACGCCGGGATCCCGACCGCCGGGATTCAATACTGAATCCATTTTAACTAGATGGGAGCTTCTTCATACGTTTTGTTATTTTTATCTAAAAAGCGAAACTTTAGGGGTCTTGCTGGAATAGAAGATATTGACTTTGAGCAAAATGCTTTACACAATATCTACACTAGCCGATTTTGAATATTTAAATTTCTACTTTTTCACTCCGCCCTAATATATATATATATATATATATATATATATAATTGTTATAGCAAGGTGGCACACAAGATTATATAAGTACAGGTGGTGCAGGGTCCATACAATAATTTACAGCAGCACTTTTCTCCTTGAAAGGAAATAAAGACCAGCACTCACGGTTTGAAGGTGAAAGAAGTAGAATGTATTTCAAACAGACATGTTAGTCAATCAGCCTGTCAGCAATCCCGACGGCCGTTTCGACCGGCAGCATGCCAGTCTTCCTCAGGGGTACACACTGCACATCCCCATAGGGTTTAAATACGTTCAGGTAATTCAGAAGGGGCGGATTTGGCGCCATATCTCAATTACCTGAACGTATTTAAACCCTATGGGGATGTGCAGTGTGTACCCCTGAGGAAGACTGGCATGCTGCCGGTCGAAACGGCCGTCGGGATTGCTGACAGGCTGATTGACTAACATGTCTGTTTGAAATACATTCTACTTCTTTCACCTTCAAACCGTGAGTGCTGGTCTTTATTTCCTTTCAAGGAGAAAAGTGCTGCTATATATATATATATATATATATATATATATATATATATGATATTGTGTATATGTGTGTGTACATGTCAAGACAGAAACCTCTTCAGCAATATTGGCTTTAAAGGTGCGTGCCCATACATGCTCACGGACACATCTCATCGCACAGCTCAAAAAGTATGTGTTGCACATACTGTTTGTACTAGATTGCATCTCAATGCATCTCATTGTACTGCTAAACATATGCCAAGCTATGCAATCTAGTCCACATTGTATACAATAATTGTACCATGTATGGGCACCTTTACCACTGTGGAGTATGCTGCCGCCATCGCTGCTGGTCCCTGTCACTGGTCCCAACTACTGTCGCAAGACCAGTAGCTTCTTCAGTACATGTGCTGGCCCCTAGACTCGATGGGCTGCTTCGGCAGCAGTCCATAGAAGCATATTTATGGTCCCGGGTCTGGCGCATACGCAGTATCGTCCTTGGTACTGCGCATGCAGGGAACCCATTTTTAACCCATAGATGCATTCCGGATGGAAGGAACACCTCCCAATGGGACTGTCTTTGTTGACTAGCAGGTCAGACTTCATATAGGAAGTCACTGCCAGTCACAGTGAAGCCAGTGCAGTCTCACAGACTGCATCTGGCTTCACACAGTGGCAGATTTTGCCTGGGGGGGGGGGGGGCTGTAGCCCTTTAGCAATGGGTAAGAACTGCCACTGCTCTTCAGCCTGACCAAGCATGCCTCCCACTTGCCCTTGGGTGTTTTTATTTATTTTAGATTACTTGCTAATCTATAATAGCAAGAGGCTATGGCTGGTAAGTGCTGAATACATTTATTATTACACTAATTATTACCTTCCACATCTATATTACTTTTATCACTGAGCTGCAACTCAATTTAAAACCTTATCATTTAAACTGCTACATCTCACTATTGTGATGCCTTGGGGCAGTTTGGTTGTGCTGGCTTGGAAGGACCAGTGTAATTGAATAGAAACAGGAATGTTAAGGACCCTCTAGATGAGATCTCATGACCATGGTAGGGGAACTAATTTTTTTGGCCAAACATTATGCGAAGACCTGCAATTCCATGGTTCCATGTTAAATTGTAAAGTTTTTTTATAATTGTGTTGATTGCCTGTGTTCTTAGGGCCTTATTCTAGTTCACTCATAGAGGCAAATTCCTTCTCAAATGGACAAAACCATGTGCACTGCAGGTGGGGCAGAGAGAGTTACATTTGGGTGGGGTTTTTCTTCAAATTGAGATCTATATTTCAGTGTAAAAATAAAGCAGTCAGTATTTTCCCTGCACAGAAACAAAATAACTCACCCAAATCTAACTCTCTCTGCACATGTTACATCTGCCCCCCTGCAGTGCACCTGTCCATCTGAGAAGGAATTTAACTCTAATGCTGTGTACACATGGGGAGATATATTGCTCAGCCATATATTGCTGAGCAATATATGGCTGAGCAATATATTGCTCAGTTTCTACTTTACATCAGCGACCAGAGATGGTCACCGAGGAAAAAGAAACTGCCGGGGGGAGCCTGGCAGTGGTAATTAGCTGGTCGCAGGAGCATGTTCCTGCGACCAGCGAACACCACAGGGGCAAAAACACGAGCGCGCACCCGGCGATATTTCGCCGGTGCACACTCCCATTGCGGGCAATATGGTCGCTCAGCGACCATATTTCCCGCGATTTTGCACAAAATCGCCCCTGTGTGTACACACCTTAAGAGTGAACTAGAATAAGGCCCTTAGTGTTTAATGCACTCCTGCATTTGCATTTTTTTGTGTGTGTGGCACTGTAAGTGTCAGCATGGTATCATATCTTATTATGTTTAGAATTAGGGTGTGCCTAATTACCTAAAATGACCCTAATTCCTAGAATGACCCTAATTCTAGGGTAAATCTAGATGGTCATCATGTATCAGATGCTACCTATTATTTTATAGAAAGTACTTGATAGAGCCTAATTTCCTAGAATTACCCTAATTCTAGGCCACACCCCAGAATTAGTGTCTAGCCCCCTCCTAAATATCCGACAGCTTTGCAGCTACCATTGAAACCTGTGGAGTCTAACTGCTGTTGAATATTGAAGATATTTGCTGTGGTTAATCCTTCACATATTGCAGTGTTCCTTAATATTTGCTGGTATCCAACGAAAACGGTGTTTTACTGTGATATGCTGTAAATATTCATTGATAAATAGGCATCCTAATGTGGTAAAGTACAGTAGATAAAGATTTTATGAAACAGCACAGATAGCTTGCAAGAAAAGGTTGCTATTTTCTATCACTAAAGTATATCATTGTCAATGACTGTGCTGTCTTAAAAGAAGCACTTATCCTGTACACTTTATTGCTTAGTAGCTTCTTGATTGCTTTTAAAAAGCAATATATTTATGACCTGATTCCAAAGTGGCTTTAGCTCATGTTCACTTTTTTGATCGATATTCTGACATCTCTTCATTTTTAATGCAGGTTATTTAAATAGACAGCCATCGTGTCATATCACAATGACAACATAGCTATGTTACAGAAATGTATTAGCCATTTCTCAACTGACAAGGTTTTTTTCTTAAAAAAAAAAAAAGATATGTAGGGAAAGGTGAAAAATGAAGACCTATTAAATATTAACGCCACAATTAAATAAAGCTAATAATGTAACTACTTTTGTGGGGCTCAAAGGTAGACTAGAAATGTCATTATACTGTGCAATTGCTGTATAAAATTCAATGATTGGAATCAAATTGCAATTGTATTGCATGATATCTGTATGAAATAATATAAAAGCTGATGGATGAGTTTCCTACCTAAATCCATAGCACTGAGTGAACAGACTACTTTAATGAAAGACTCGTAATAAGATGTAACACCATCTGTTTGTTTAATTTAAAATCTAGCAGTGCAAAATATGTTTAGTATTATAATATTTATAAAATGCTCTCTCCTTGTAAAATCCACACAAGCGAATATGTTTCAAAACTCAATATGTGTATTTGCAAATTGTCATCTTATGATATGACATTTCAATAAAAATAGAAGACTAACTTGTTAAATGATTTACATACTCAGATCAATGAATTGAGGGGCAAATGCATGCCTTCTATTGAAAAACCATTCAAGAAAAATACCATTGCTTGCTATATTAAAACCTGTATATTGATTGCTATATTAAAGGCTATATTTTACACAAGACACCATCTAGATATATTAAATGCTAACTACTTTGAGGTGAAGTACCGCCTGAGGCCACTCGAGAAATCAAGGTGATTTGACACCTCGTTAAGTGGCAGTCCTTCGCTGCTTAATGAGTGTTTTAACGCCCCCCCCCCCCCGGCGAACATCCGAGAATGCATCCCATTGCATGCTGCCGAAGGGGAGAAAAATCATTCGATGATCGCTGACCATCGGATTATTTCTTTCCCTTTCGGAAATAAAAGTCAGTTGAGACTGAATTTATTTCCTTTGGTGCCTGCTGAACAGGGGACTGGTGCTGAAGTCCTCTGACATCAGCTGCCCTCCCACGGCAGGCCTCGGCCCACCTGTGTTTCTATAGAAACGCCCAGCATTTTCATGAGGACACCCATAAAATTCTGAGTGTTCCCGTGGGCGAGCCCTGTTCCCAGCGCTGTCCAGCTCTGGCCCTTGTAGCGCTATTTTCCCGGCAGCGGGGTGGGAAGCACTGCTGATCAGCGTCTGGCCAGTCTTTTCAAAATCAGCAGTGCTTGCCACCTGCCAATTAGCGCTACAAGCTCCCAGCCACCGCTGCCCGGACCCACAAAGGTACCACATACACCCCCCCAAATACACCCCCTCACACACAAAGGTGTGTGTGAGGGGGTGTATTTGGGGGATGTATGTGGGGCGGCCCTCACTAATGTTTTGCCCAGGGAACCCCCTTCAGTGTTAAACCGTCCTGCCTACATAATCTCCATGGTCTTATAACACCACACTTTTGGATACAGCCTTTGCTGAATAATCCCCTTGAATCATTTGTATTACCAATGTATTGTGTGTACTGAGAATTGTGATGTTTGAAAAATGCATTAATTTTGTCCCTCATTTTTTCTTTTAGCAAACTGTAGCAGGGACAGCACATTTTCACATGAGGATAACGTGGAAGATCCAGTCCAGTATTCAGAGCAGCAGCAGTAGCAAAATTGGATCCAGTCCAGGTTTCCTAAACTGATGTGATTAAGGTTTGGCTGATCAGCAGCACCTGTGGCTTCCTGTTATATGTGTTTCCAGGGCCAGGAGGTAATTTCTCCCAATGCTGAAAAGCAGCTGGGTAATATACGAGTAACATATAATTATGGTAGGTGCTTTGGAGTGCACCACTGACTGTGAAATCTGTGTATAACCATGCAATGCTGCAACCTTGTCTGCCAAGCTGTTAACCTGGTATGCTGTTTACCTGATACAAAATAAATACCCACACTTCACCTGTATCCAGTGTATGTGATTCCTTCTCGCAATACATTATTCTTTTTTAATTAAATTATTGTAAAATCTTCCCCAATATTATAACTAGTGTAATTCGTTGATGTTTAAAATAAATACTATATATATATATATATATATATATATATATATATATATATATATATATATATATATATATATATATATATATACTTCCCAGATGGTGGTATAGCGCCTAGATCAAATGTCCATGTGTCACATCAGTGTTCATAAAACCATAATAGTTGGATTTCCAAGAGGTTCTTTATTCAACTCTTATAAAGTTCAAACAATGTCCCAACGCGTTTCGTCTAACATAGACTTCATCAGGGGAAATAGTTCAAATTCTACAAATACAGACAATACTTCAATTTACATATAATGAAACATGGATTATCTTTATACATAGTAGATAATATCATTAGCCTAATACAAATTATGGAGATAAAATAAATTGAAATGAAATAGAAAAGACCGAAGAAAGAAAGCGAGTGGTGATGGGGATGGTGAAAGATTGAATTTTACTGTGTGGTTGTTAACCTTAATTATTACTTATAATATTAAATTTACTTAATTGATTGTACACTTAAGTGCTTTACACTTCCATAATATAGTTTTTAGTGATAAAGTGACTTTCAGTGATAAAGTGATTTTTGTATATATATATGTATACATATATACATATGTATATATGCACCTGGAGTCTGGTCCTATTAGTGATTATTACACTACATGATTAAGGATTTGGCTACTGCTATAAGGAGTTATCTGAATTCTCCCCGGATATTTCTTTTATTTCCCGTTTTATACGGAAATTGACTTTGTTTTAGATGCAGTGTGGCATCAGGATTGAGATCTACAAAAGGGTCCACTCCTCTATATATCGAGTCTAATTGAAAGCTTTTTTCACCTGAGAAGGAAACATCTTTCTCCAAGAGGTTAGGTTACCTACGGACGGTTACCCCTGAGGAAGTCGTTCTTAACGACGAAACGCGTTGGGTGTCCTTATATTGTTGACCGTTGTTGAACTCATGACTCCACACAGATGAACAAAATGTTTTATTGTCATTTTATATTTATAATATAATAAATCTGTTGTATTGTGATTTATATTGTCACAAATTCTTATGGTGGTGGATATATTCTAATAGGGCGCACTTTGTTGCCTGTTTTGATATATATATATATATATATATATATATATATATATATATTATAGGATGATGTGTGCTACAGTATATCAATAGTGTATTATTATCTATTAGTAGACACTTTATTACTATATAATTTGCACATTAATTGGCATAAGGTCCTATGTCTTAGGTCCCCCCAAAAAGTTTTAATTAAATCACATTTAAATAGACATATCATTGCATAAGAAGCATTATCATCTATAAACAGAAATAGATAAACACATTTTAAATAAGACAGATGATTATATGACATGCAAACAAATTAGTTTTATGCAAATCAACTGAAATAATATTATGTTCTGTTTTATATTGTCTTTCTGCTTTTATTCTATTTATTTTATACTATTTGCGTTTGTAGCCTCACAATAATTTCTATTGCCTAGTATTGATCAGAGTTTTAATAGAAATGATTCCCATAAGATGTTTTTCAGTGATAGTTCAATTATCCCTCTTAATAGGATTCTAAACTAGAGAAAAAGTCTATATTGAGCATTCAGCAGATTATTATACTTTTGAATAGAAGCAGTACTAGATTTTAAGAAACTAGGAACCTGCATTTTCATGTATAAGTCTCATTTAATGGGTCATTTCTACAGGTAGGTGATGGAGGGCATGTAAAGGAATAGGAGAATACAGTATAGTAAGGAGCAGTACTTGGCATGAAAGATATTGAAATATTGCAGTATGAAAATCTTAGTACTCACTCCAAATTATTTTCCATAATTATTAAAAATATTAATAAATAAAATCGGAATGGGTAAGATGGTCGTGTTTGTACATGTAGAATGTGCTGTATAGCAAAAGAGTTTGATGCGCAATGGTAAGTGCAACAAACTGTATAGCGATACAGCAAGATTAAAATAGAAAATAGTAGAGCTTTAAAAGCTAATTCTGAGTTGGAAGTAAAGCAAACTTTTTACACAAGTATATAAAAAGAATGCAAAATGTACAAACTTTTATGGAATATAGATACTGTAATATATCCAGGAGTACAAACAATTAAAAGCTGTATATAATTAAATCAGTTTTCAGTTATATAAGGGATGAAGCAAATAAATCATGCAATTTAATAATGAAGGTTGAAATGGATAGATGCAAGTCTTTATTCAGCCTTAACTACTATGTAAGTATGTAATTATGTAGCTATAGTGTTGAGTCATAAAACACATTGGACTGACTGATACAGCCACTGAATTGTGCCTGAACCAAATATGCCTCTAGCCAAACATCACTTCTGGTGACATCATGCGATGTCATCCATGCCATATTTTATTTATTTATTTTATTCATTAAAAATGTATTATAGAGTGCACACATATTCTGCAACCCATTACAGAGAATAGTTGAACATTCACATCAATCCCTGCTCCAGTGGAGCTTACAATCTATGTCCCTCATTTTGGTTCACTCGCAAAGGCAAATTCCTTCTCAAATGGACAAAACCATGTGCACTGCAGGTGGGGTAGATGTAACTTTTGCAGAGAGAGTTAGATTTGGGTGGGGTCTTACTTCAAAGTGAGATCTATATTGCAGTGTAAAAATAAAGCATTCAGTATTTTCCCTGCACAGAAACAAATAACTCACCCAAATCTAAATCTCTCTGTACAAGTTACAGAACAAGCATTCGAACCGTAGCTCAGGTCCAAAAGCTCCATTTGAAACATTGAAATTGTTGGCGCACACAAACATTAAAGAAGCCTCTAACATCAATTTCAATGAACAAAATATAGAAATGACCTATAATAAAATTGAAACAGCTCTAATACAACTCTGAAACTGGCTAATAAAATGAAATAAAATAAAATATTGAGCAAAGTTGCAACCTTGGAAAAGTATGCAGCTGAGCAAATCAACCTAAAAATTTTCAGAATTAAGAATTCTCTGCGCTCTCATATACTTGATTACAAAATACTGAATGGGGGGTAAAACAGATAAATAATTGTTTTGTAATATTACTGACTAATACCTTCAATACTTCTTGTTTTGAAACCTAAGAAAAAAAGAACCTAATTAAAAAATAAAGCTTCAATGAGATTCTGATCTATAAGAATAACTAAAAGTAGAATTTTATTTTCAAAAATTACAAAAAGACAAAGCAATGACATAATTAAAATAAGAGAAAGAAAAAAGACTCAATACATAGGAATTCAATAGCAATACAGAGACATCACCTAATGCAATTTCCATATCATCTGAGATGGAAAACCATGCCAAAAATAATTTCAAACAAGAATCAACATCCTTTAGACCTAGCAGATCAGAAACAATTAAATATTGGATCCACCCTCCTCCTTACACTTACAAATCCAAACCCCTTTTTCACATTTTAACATTAAAAGGTTTTAACAAAAACCCTTGGTACCTTGGAAAAACAGAGACATACAGTATGTAATACATTGATCTAGCTGTATGATACCAAGACTGAAGGCATTTCTACTAAACAAGGGTCAATAGGTTCCACATCCCCCACTTTAACTGACAGAGGAGGATACAGAGCATACATTATTTCCAAATGTTATATAAGACTAACATCATAGATCCCCTAATCACAACCATTTATGTTCTATTTAAAGAGCATAAAAATGCATCAAATACCCCGGCAGACCAAGTATTGCAGGAACAAATAGTCTAACATCAAATCTTTCAGCATTACCTCCTTTAACCAATATTTATAATTATTCCATCCTATTTTTTTCAAATATAGTTTTTTATTAAGAGGTTTGTTCCGTTTCATATGGAAGGGGAGTTGGGTACAGAATAAAGGAGGGGGGTACAATCCAACATACAGCAGTTTATACAAATGCAAATGGAAATGCCAATACGTACAGAGATTACACGGAGGGTATAGTTAAGAGCAATACAGTACAAAAAAATGGTTGGTGATAAAGTGGAGTAGGCTGAATGGGTTTTGCAATACATTAGGCCAGGGGTTCCCAATCTTTTTCTAATCACGGCACCCTAGAGTATCACAATTTTTCCAAGGCACCCCTAGGCCCCCAAAAATATATATCAAATTAAGTAGATTGTGTTTATATGTGCTTCTTAGGTTCCGTTATGTGGTAAAGGTTAGGATTTGGTTCTGATTGTACACATTGTATGATTGGCAGCCACCAGCACTAGTTTTGTCCAGAAATAATTGATCATAAATAATTTGAATTGGTCCTGGACAACCAACCCGAGGCACCCAAAAATTCAGTTTTTCCCCCTTCTGGGGTGGTAACATAATCACGCCAGCAGGACCAAGTTACTAGGGGAGATAATGTTTTAGATGAGGAGGTTAAACCCATAGTTTCCATTTGGAACGAATGGTGTAGTTTCCTGATAATTTTACTAAGAGGAGGTGGAGATGTTTTTTCCAATCTTTGGCTATTGCTGCTCATGTAGCTATGAACAAATGGCCTAAGCTGTAGCATTTGAACTGTGGGAGGTCAGGAGGGTATAAGTGCAACAACGCCGGGAGGGAGGACCTCACGATTGGAGCGCCGATGACTTTGGAGGCTAGGTTAAAAACCGCCCCCCCCCCCCATAGATGTATTATTTTCGGGCAGACCCAGAAGATATGATAGGTGTCACCAATCTTTCCACAATTTCTCCAGCACTAATCAGAAGTTGAGGGCCAGATTCTATGGAGTTTGGCAGGGGTGAAATATAGAATGTGTAGGAGTTTGAAATGCATTTCGAGATGGTTATTACATTTGGATATTTGAGTAGTGGATTTATTCTCTAAGGTGTCAGCCTAGCTCTCTAAATACCAAGCTTATTGATCCTTTTGAGTTACCAAGAGCTAATTTTGATATAATTCTAGGGGGTGGGGGGGGAGCAGCATTGGTCCTGAGGATCTGATCACACTCTTTAGCCAATGGACGATCCGACCATAAGTGAAGAGTTCTTTATTTGGTAGGGAAAAGTGATCCTGAAGAGAGCTAAAGGGAGTTATGGAAGCTCCATCTATCAAATCTCTGATGGAATCAATGCTCCATGTTATCCAGGTAGAGAGGTTCATATTAGGTAATAATTTTCATAGGGATTTTGGACAATATAACTAATGTGTCCCATGCAAATAGGGAGTTATATATGGCCCGTGTAGCAGTGTGTGCTGGGGGTCTCTGTCCCCCCAGGACAGGGGTCCAGAGTAGATCTAACAGGGATGCTCAGGAAAACAGCTGGTGCTCCATATCCACCCACTGTTTTTTGCCTTTAGGTAAGGACCAATCATTTATTTGGGCCACTAAACATGCAAGTTAGTATTTCTTTAAGTCTGGTACCACGTGGCCTCCATGTTTTCATAGTCTTGTCTATTTCTTATATGCTATACGTGGGGGTTTTTTCTTCAAAATATATTTCAGGATTATTGAGTGGATTTGGTTAATGATTTTCTGTGGGACTATTCCATCCTATTTTAAAGATACTAGTGAAACTTTAAACTTATTTCTTTATATTGTATGGAATAGTAACAACATACTATGTACAGTTGATTTAATCTAACTGTACACATCTATCCATAATGACCTTGGAATTAGATCTGCATCCTGTTTTTTATAATTCATGGTCCATTGAGTACAGGGGAAAAAAATAATTATTGAAGCCACTCAATTTATTTTGAAGGGGAATGTTTTTAGCAGTAAAGTGGTGTGGCCATGTGTACAGTAGTCGGCCCAAGTTGTGCTAATCTTTTCATAGCCATTTTGGAATCCCACAACATCTAGTAAACCAGTGAAAGAATTCTGCTCTAACTACATAACAATCTGAGTATATCCCTTTCTCCCAAGTTAAACAAAATATATATATTTTTTCAATTTAATATCTATCTTAAATAGTATCCCTTCAAATTATGACCATGATAAGCCAATTTGATGGGAACACTTTCATCCTCAAAGACAGTAAGCATCATAACCACTGATTTAGGGGAGTTTTTAAAGGCCAGTTACTATGGGCAAAAATAAACTGCAATAAAGACATACAGTAGGGGGAAATTCACTAAGACAAATTCATAAAAAAAAAATAGGTTTATTCGTATCCTAAAATACACCTATTTTTTTACAAATTCGTATTTTAGGGATTTACTATCCCGAAAATCAGGCCATTTGTATTCATATTCATGGCACATTCGTATTTGTATTTACAAATACAAATGTATACATCATCGGAAGAATAGGAATAGGAATCATCATTTAAAAGAATGGTGATTCCTAATTTACTAAGTGGACCTATTTTCAATACAGCCGCTAATTACTGGCAATTAGCCGATATGCCCGCTAATTGCTGGTAAAATAAGCCTGAAAAATACACTTAATTTTGGCTTTAACCTGCACGGACCAGATAGATCCATGCAGGCTTCAGTGTAAAAAAAAATGTGTGAAAAATAAATAAATAATTTTAAAAAATTGCGTGGGTCCCCCCTCAAAACACACAGACACACGTGCAGTACAAGTTTAATACACACAGGGCCCATTCATTCCAACTCACCTGTCTTGATAGAAGATCGGACCCCTTCTCCAGTAGAATCCATAGTGGGGTAACCAAATTATACATACAACGGTAATCTTCGGGGCTTCTCCAGACCCTCCGCAATGCAGCATGGTGTCTGGGGGTGGGTTTGTTTACATCCGGAGCTTCGCCCCCTGAATGGGACTTAGCCCCGCCCACCAGCCAATCATGGTCTGGGAAAACCCCCATACCGGACCATTATTGGCTGGTGGGTGGGGCTAAGTCCTGGTCTGGGGACGGAGCTCCGGATGTAAAGAAACTTCGTACTGCATTGCGGAGGGTCCGGAGAAGCACCGAAGTTGACCGTGGTAAGTAATTTGCTTCTACAGGTACCCCACTATGGATTCTACTGGAGAAGGGGACCGATCTTCTATCAAGACAGGTGAGTTGGAATGAATGGGCTTCCATGTGTATTAAACTGCAAGTGTGTCTGTATGTTTTTATTTAACTATTTGTAATGCTGGAGCATGGTTCTCCAAGTCCCTGTATGTGGGGGAAGCTTGCTGGAACTTGTAGAGCCACAGCAATAGACAATAGTGTTTTTTACACATTTATCAGCCTGGTACCCATGGCTCAGGGGTACTATACTGCACACTATATATTACAGAATATATATCATGGAATGTAAAAAAAAAAACATCATACTGTAATAATGTAAGTAAAATTAATTGTTGTACATTTTTTTTACCCTTTCTTCTATTAATGTTGTCCATATTTAGATGATTTTATTACATAAGTCGAACAACCCAGTGAAACGATAAAGGGTTACGTTTTCAACGCAATAACCCAGATGTGGTCTTTTTACAGGAAACACACTGGGTATCAACTGAATCAAACACTTGAAGGGCTCCTTGGATTGGATCCTGTATAACTGCCTCTTTTCAGAAAGGCTAGAGGAGTGGCAATATTATTTCAAAAAGACCTCCAGGTATCTATTTTATCAGAGACCACTGATCCTGATGGTTGATATATTATTTTAGATATTAAACTATATAATACTAACTATACTTTGGTCAACATATATGCCCCTAATGTTAATACTACCACTTATATTTAAGACCTGGAACACATGCTCCAGAGCAAAACACATTATCCATTAATTCTAGGTGGGGATTTCAATATGGTGGAGGAGTGGACACTACTGTCGATAGATCACCATCCACAATGAGGGCCTCTAGCTCTCAGGGACATTGTTTGCACTCCTTGAGAGATTCATTGGGCCTCACGGATCCATGGAGATTGTTAAATCCTACAGATAGAATGCACACATGTCTGTCAATGGTACATGGCTCCCTTACCCGTATTGAAAAAAGATGAGTTAATGACTAATATATCACAAGCTGATATTCATGATATTGTAATCTCTGACCATGCCCCGGTTTCGATAGCACTTAACCATCCATTCATGTGCCCATTAGATCACATTTGGAGATTCCCTCACTATTTGTCTTCTTCTGAAGACTTCAAATCGTATCTCACATACCATTGGACCAATTATGTAGATGAAAATTGAGATTATTGGGACCGCCCAGAAATTTTCTGGGATGCATCTAAGGCAGTGATGCGAGGCCATATTATCATAGCTGGTAATATGGCCTTGCATCACTGCCTTAGATGCATTCCATGTATTTTTTTGGCCCAGAAAAAAGGAAGCCAAAGTAGCTTATGATACACTTAGGTCAGCGATGTCAATGGCTTTTCAAACTTATTCCTCTAACCCCTCCATTGCTACCCAAGCAAAACACTCAATAGATTATACACAGAACTGGTTCTATAGGTGGGGAAATAAGGCTGGTAAATGGCTTGCGACAGTGGCTAGGCCACCTAGAGAATGCAATACTATTACTATGCTAAAGCACCCAATATCTGGCGTAGCTATAACTAAATCCTCTGAAATTGCAATGCAGTTTCAAACTTACTTTGAAAACCTATTTAGTTCCTCACCTATAGACTCTGATGCTCAACAACAATTTCTGATGGACAATGCCCTACCCCCTCCCAACCTAGATCAGAGAATGGCACTAGTGTGGAAAATTACAATGGAGGAGGTTAATTTGGCCATATCTCGTTTACCACATGGTAAGACTCCGGGACCAGATGGACTGTCTGGTGATTACTATGGTATACTTCAAACTCATGTCACCCCAGAATTACTAGATTGTTTCAAACTATCCATGAAAAAAACCTTCTCTTTTTAATGAAGCATATATCACCCTTTTACCTAAACCTAGAGACCCTAGTTTATTGTCATCTTACAGACCAATTAGTCTCTTGAACATTGATTATAAATTAATAACTAAACTAATGGCGTTGAGGCTCCAATCAATACTCCCCAATATTCTCACATCTTCTCAAATGGGGTTTGTGTAGGGTACACACTCTGTTAAGTCGGTCCGGGCAGCATTGGCTGCCAGAATATCTTCTCATAAGCCCCATGTCACCCACAATATGCTTTTAAATTTGGATGGCAATAAAGCATTTGAAACTGTATGATTCTATGGCCCCATTTATTCTTTGTTTTAGAAAAGAGAGGATTTGAACCTGACTTCATTGCTTTAATTAATTCTATTTATCACATGCCACCTGCTTCCCTTCTAATTAATGGATCTAAAGGTCTGCACTTCTATTTAGAAAAAGGAACACATCAAGGATGTCCCGTATGACCCCTGCATTTCAACATAGCTCTTGACCCTTTACTACGTATAAAGAGAAAGAAGGAAAAAGAGTGTCCTATTGTGGGTGCACCACGAAAGATAAAGTAAAAAATAACCTTTATTAATATTTTCTAAAAGGCTGCGAAAGTATTAAAAAACATATACAACATATATGGGCCCAGAAGAAGCTAAACTGCGAAGCGCGTGCCGGCTAGCGGTGCGCAGGCAGTTGTGCTGTTTTGTTATTTTCTTTATATAGCATTTTGATTGATGTACCTGAGTGTGATGTCTTGGAAGCCCTTGTAAGGGCTACAACCCACACTTGTGCCGCAGTGAGAATATCCCACCTTGGGCGTTCTTACATTCACTGACACTCCACATTTGGGAGCAATCTCTGGTGGTTGTAGTTCCCTTGATCTGCTGATAGGGATACACCCCACCTTAGAGTTTGCACGAATAGCTGTACTCATTTTGCTACTGTTCCAAGGTCTCTCTGGGTTGAGGTCTCTCTGATATTCCTACAGAGCAGACACCCCAGTAGAGACATATCTGACACAGCTAGTAGGTGACTGTGACTTACCACACACAGCACCTCAGATCCCAGTGTCAGCGGCAGCACAATTGTGTGTGAGGTTTGACAATACTTAGAGCAACTAGAGGCCTGCTGACCCAGTTCCTCCTGGCACCCAGTAGTTCTGTTAGCAGGTGGAGATTGTAGATCCACCGCACAGACTTGGGCAGCCACACACTGTACAATCACTACACATCATAACAAACAGTATCCAACAACACCTGCCTGCCACCTTCATTTTAAATTGTGTTACCCCACCTTTGTACAGTATGTTGTATATGTTTTTTAATACTTTCGCAGCCTTTTAGAAAATATCAATAAACGTTATTTTTTACTTTATCTTTCGTGGTGCACCCACAATAGGACACTCTTTTTCCTTCTTTCTCTTTATGCTCTCAATCATAGTGTCCAGAGGTAGCACACCCCTGTCCATATAGTTAATAAACAATTGAAGTATTATTTCAGGGGTCCATCCAAATGCAAGTCTTGTGTGACTGACCAAAACCCCCCCATTTTCCTCCCTTTACTATGTACTCTTCATTATTGGACAATTTTTCAGGGCATAAAAATAGGTAATCATGAAATAAAATTGTCAGCATTCGCAGAGGATATCCTTATTTACATAGCTGAGCCCGAACATACTCTAAGATTGATCTTTGAAAAAATAACTTTATTTGGGTCTATATCCGGATTTAGTATAAATATGGATACATTTAATGCTATGCATCTCTATGGTCCTACTACCCATCCTTCTTTGTATGCCCTTAATGTAAGCAAGGCTATTCTTTCTTTTAACTAATGATGTTAAAAAATTGGAGCGTCTTCCATTTTCATACCTACAGTAGGTAAAGTGAACCTGCTGAAAATGGTTGCAATTCCGCAATTACTTTACCCATTGCAGATTGTTCCAGTTCCATTGACCAAGACTGATGTACATCAAATTGCTGCCATTTTCCGTAGATTCATCTGGAAGAGTGGACGAGCATGCATTGCAATGTGGAAACTCATACAGCTCAAATTTAATGGTGGTATAAATTTCCTGGATGTAGTCACCTATAACCATGCTGCTCTTATGAGGCATCTACATGATTGGTTACACAATAGCTCAGTTTACACCAATGTAGCATTGTATCAAGGTTTCCTGTGTAACAATAGTTTGACTTGTTTTCTCCACCAGCATGATCAGGAGATACCCGATCATTTAAAATCCAACCCTCTTTTATGGTCTACCAGAAAGGTATGGCATATACTACGACATACAGCAGGCTTGAATCAATACCATTCCTTATTTTTACCCCTGCTGAATAACCCTTCTTTTTTGGATGGCATGGCTGCTTATCCCTTCTCTATGTGGAAGTTGGCAGGGATTAACTCTATAAGTTATTTAGTTTCAAAAGATGACAAATGTTGTCATCCCAATATGCCATGGTTCATCCATATCCGTTAGCGTTTATACAGACTAGATTTTATATCACACGTGTTCTTACCAATTTTTTGGATAAAGATTGAAACAACACTTTAGATACTCTTCTGTCCTACCCAGTACCACCTAGTAAAGCCATCTCTATTCAATATACTTTTCTGAGACAAATTATTGACCATACTAAAATAAAAGGTGGAATGTCTGCATGGCTAGTACACTTTCCTACCATGACCATTGCAATATTAGAAAAGGCTCCTTTATTTTATCAACAAGTTCTCAAAGCCAGCATGTATACTGAACTCTTTTTACATGTTTACCACAACTCATATCTATCTCCTCTCCGGCGATTCCATATTGGAAACACCAATACACATACTTGCAAAAAATGTTGTCAAGAGAATGCAGACACATACCATTGCTTGTGGGTCTGCCCTATAATCCATTGTTTTTGGCACCTCATTAGACGATATGCAGAAGCCAAACTAATCACATTTGTACCATTTACCCCAGAATGGGCGATTCTAGGGATGTTCGATCCTGATCTTCATATGAAAAAGGAAAGCAAAAAATTACTATTAGCCCTTAGTGCAGCGGGTAAGAAGACTATTCTTCAGGGCTGGATTGAAACCATACCCCCACAATTCCCACTATTTCTAGCTAAGCTTCACTTTCTGTTTTGGATGGACCTGGTAGAAGCTATTGTGGACAGAGGTAAACATGTGGATACTTTTTTCCTTTTATGGGAATCTTACATAATCACACTTCACTTACCACTCGACAGCAAATACATGCTAGCCTGAAAACAACTACATGGTATATGACTAGAATGGCTGCTCAGGACCCTTCTGTTAATTTAGATTAATACTGTGGATATAAATGACAACCTAATGTAGTCCTATTTTATTGTTTTTGGTGGTTGGACATAAAATGTTTCACATATGTTCATTATTGAATTTATTATTTGACATTCATAAATATGATAAGTGCATATGTAAAAAAATTTATATTATATCTTAGATAAAGAAAGTTTAAAAAAAAGTTGTATAAGTATAT
The DNA here is from genome assembly GCF_055691185.1 of Crinia signifera. Classification (NCBI taxonomy): domain Eukaryota; kingdom Metazoa; phylum Chordata; class Amphibia; order Anura; family Myobatrachidae; genus Crinia; species Crinia signifera. The sequence continues at coordinate 97,782,885 of NC_139221.1, read as the reverse complement.
AACCATACCTAATATCATGCCTATATATAGTTCCTTTATCAACATGTGATTTTTCAAACCACACAAATATGGTCATGAACATGTCTTTAAATACATTTTATTGATTAACATGTTATCACATTATCAAACCCTTTAAATAGGGTTATTTACATACTTTCATTTAGTTTTTGTATTTCCATCAATATAGTTTTTAAATATGTTTCATTTATTCACCTGTTTTTCATGTATTCATGAATAAGGTGATCAACAGTTTCTAACAATTGTAGCTAAACATATCAAAATAATTGTTTAATCATCTGGATCCACAGGAAATAAAAGTTTTCACTTTCACTTTCTACTATCTGAAGCAAAACTACATATCCATCCTTGGTCTCCATGACAACTACATCGCTAAACTATTGTAAGATATCACATCCAAGATGGTATATATATTTCTGAAATTGGAGACACTGACCTTCGGTCTGGGGAAAAAAAAACTTCAGTTAATAAACAAAGTTACATTTGTTCTGACATGGTTAACCCTGGTGCCAGACACATGAACTTCCACATCAAGTCCAAGTGAGAATTCTAATGCCAGGGGTATGGACATCTGGTCTAGAATACATACTTTAAGCACCAGCCCTAACAATCATTGGGGACTATATACTATACCACCACCATGGATCCAAATAAGGGCAATAGGAATGTGGCAAAAAACTCCCTGCAGAATGTTGTGTAAATGTAGTCCTCAATAGATGGTTTTAAGATCCAGTTTCTCCTGATACTTAGATTCTGAAGAAAAAAGACAGATATCACATATTTTATTACATATGAAGGGTATCATCAACTGATAGAAAAACTTATACCATAGGAAGTGGACTTCTTAACATACTGTAGTAGACAAGCTTATATCAAATGAAGAGGGAGATCTCTTGTTCTGGTCAGGGGAGATCTCTTGTTCTGGTCAGGACCTACTGTCCCATCACCCCACTCCCAGCTGATGTAACCACCAATTCTTCCGATGAATGTATGGGGGAAAAAAAAAATAACATAACACTGTATTTATTCCACATAAAAAGACAAAAAAATTAAAAAGTGATTAAATTAAACTCTCACCTGATTAGTCTACAAGCAAATGTATATGGGATACATACAATATACTAAGGGTGGGGATGCCAGCATTGAAAGACTGACCATAGGATCTCGATATTGAGAACTCCTAACCCCTAACAGCCTAATTGTAACCCATCCCTCCAGCACCTGACCCTAATCCTCCCTGGTAGTGCCTAACTCTCTTACTCTGCCACCTAAACCCAGCAGCCTAATTCTAGCTTCCCTTCTAAGTGCCTAAACCTAACCCTTCCTCCCAACATCCTAATCCTTAAATTCCTGCTAGTTCCTAAACTTGTGCCTCATTCCAGGCCTGACCCATACCCACTTTGGCATACTTATGTTCAGGATACTGGCTGTCAGGATTCTGGTGTTGTCATCCTCATCCATGTCGAAATTCTGGTGTCAGTATTCTGACAGCATGCCAGTTGCTACTTTTTTGGGAAACCATACCTGATAATTTTTAATGGTGTATTCCCAATGCTTCAGTTGGGTTTTTTCCCAAATAGAAAGGCCCCTCACTGCTTCTTTGATTAAAATCATGTAAAGTACTGTAGCTCAGAGCATGTGATCAGGATTTGTTTCTTTGTAAATAATTGTATATTTGGTATTAGTGTTGCAAACAATGTGATGTGCACCCAGCACAAAATCGCCACTGACGTGACCTGGGATTATTAAGCATACCACCACCTTGAGGCTGCTGGTGCATGTGTATGCACTCGTGGATATCGCAGCGATGAAGCACTGGCAGCTTCAAAGTGGTTGCATGCTTGATCTTTTTTTTCTTTTGGTGGGGTGGGGGGGGGGGGGGGGTGGAGCTGTTTGGTCAGTCCCCGGACCCAGGAGAAAATTTGTGTTATTGAGTTTAATAATGTTATGTGATGTGATTTTAAAATTCAAATCCCAAATCACATTGGTTTGTCAAATCCAAATCCTACATTGGATTATGAATCAGACCTAAATCCAGCAAAAATGGTCCAGCACACATCCCTTATTATACATGGTAAAAACTGCATGGCAAAATGAATGCCATTTATTAATACATTGTTAATGTGCTTGTGACCACCTAAAGAAAGCATGAGGAAATTATTTTTATTTTAGTGATAAAGTATAAGCTTGTAGCCCAGGTTCCATATTTGCTGCAAGTTCTTACTCTATAATACATGCTTAAAAACCTTGTCTAGGTAACTTACATCTGCCCTCTTCCTGAGTCCATGCACATTGCACTCTGCCCCTTGGCCTCTGCATCAGCCCTTTATTACCAGGAGTGCTGGATCTCTTTATATTTCCTGATGGTTGACACAGCTGATTCATATCCCCCTTCCCCCTCCCCTCTTCTTACTTCTTGGCCTCTATGTCAGTACCTTGCAGACCAATTGGTACACCTGGAGATTGCTGCTGCCTCGTCTTCCTCTAATATGCACCTATTAGATAGTTTAAATTGTATTAATGGTATTCTAATCTTCTCACAATATTTCTATACATTTTTTATTCTTGGTTATAGTGATTTAAGCCACTTTAAATTATCTGAGGTTAAAAATTATCTTTCTTTATTCATTATCAACTGATTCATCGGCTTTTAGTTGTCAAGCTATTCTACAAACATGCCAGATGTTTTTCCCTTTTACTTGGTTTGAGTTTGTGAATTATTTAACGTGTGTCATACAGGAATTGCCACTGCAAAGTTATACATCCAAAGGACACAATATGACTCAGAATGCAGTGAATTTGAGAAGATATTAAATAAACTAGTTGTTTTCCACTCACTATACTAACTATACTGAAGTACCATAGACAAATTACTTTCAATGAGATATGTCAATAACTATGCCACTAGAGAGCATTTTAGTGTGCAATATTCCCTCAGGTGTCATTGTACAAATCTCTTTATAATAATTACTGTAAGTAATCTATTGCATGTATGTCCAATCATAAAATACTTTAATTTATATTACTATTAACAAAAAATAATTTGACATAATACTTTTTCCCATACTCCTATTCTTGTCATCTTCATATTCAGCATGTTTGGTTAGAGGCATGGGCAGCTGACTCATATGCAGGGCAAATAATTAATCACAAATGATAGATTTTGCTGTACTGTACCCTTTTATAAACAGAGAAAAGGCAACACAATGACAGTACTGTAATGAGGGTGAAGAAACTACCGGTCTATTTTCTACTACTATTTTGTACTTTTATTTAAAGACCATACCATGCAAACACAGTATAGGCAAATAAATAATTTTAACCAACTAAACAAGACAAGTACTTAAAAAAAGTGTTTGTATAACAATCATGTAACAATCACAACATTCCAAAAACAAGGCAAAACTCAAATGAAAAGATTTCTGTTCACTGGCTGTTTTTTTATATATGGGCAGAAATCCCAAATGAGTTAATGAAGGAGGTGATCATGACAGTCATAATGGCTGCATCTGTGCATTGTGGTCTCAAAGAAGATGAGCTATAGCATAAAAATGGGGAAGCCTATATCACAGGGACGGGTCGTGTTTGAAAACATAATACAACATGAGGAAGTTGCTGATCAGGCATGTGAAAACGGTCCCCAAATCTGAAGCAATTTGTTTTCCATATAGTGTAAATGAGGATTCATCCTTTCCAAGCATACAATACAGCCCACCACAACTAAGGAGCAACTAAGAAAGTGTTTCCAGGCGACGCCATGGTACAAAACCAGGACAACACAACAAACTAACTCAATAAATAGTTGGATTGAATGTAGATGAGATAAAACCTCCTGTGTATGTATATTCATTCTTTTTATGGAATGTTGATGACTAATGATATACATATTGGTGAATTTACTGTACAGTGTACCAACAAGAAAAGTGTGTAATGAAAGATACAATGCTTCAATCAATAATAAATATTTTATATAAAAAAAAATAGTCCAGTTTTTACTGTAAAGAAGAGATTGGAGAAACACAGGATGCTTTACCTTTCTATTAGGACCACTGTAAGCTCCAGCTCATAGGGAAACAAGAAAGATAATTCATTGAACAAGCAGAGGACATTAGATTGAGCGCCACCATGCAATGTTTTCACTGTTTGAGGTTTTGACGATTTACCTAACATCATTGAAACTGTACATAGGTATGTACAGTCTTCCGTGACTTTAATTTTATATTTCACAGTTTTCTGATAACAGGTTAACATTTCAAATTTAGTTTCAACAAGCATAAACACAGTTCAAAAACTTCACATTAGTTTCATGAATAGCTTTTTCTGCAGGTCTTCTGTAGTAAAATTCTAATTGAAAACTGTTCTGGAATAAATCTCTATTTTTTAAAGCTGTTCTATTTGAAACATTTCACTTTTCAAAAGAAAAATAATATCTTAGTAATATATCTTTGGTATGACGATTTATATGAAGGGGATAGGTTAAGCATACACATTTACAGTAATTTATTTCCATCTAGTAAATAAATAATGTTTACTTTTTCTATGTATAGACCATCATTTCTTATAGACCATAATGTAATGAGTGCTTTTAAATATTTCACTGTAATCTTATATTACAATCATTTTCTTACTTAAAATTATAATCAAATGTATCTTGCTGTCTAGTCATTCATTTATAATTATGAGACCTTGAAATGAAACAGTGGAAGATATTCTTCAAGCTGTGGCAACTGACAGACCCACAGGCGACTTCTTAAATGAGCTCTGTGGGCAGTTGTACTGACATATCTCAAATAGCCTCTGGGTCTGTCACATGGCTGGGTTGCTGACTTATCTGTTATAGCACAATGTTCCTATGATTGCATAAACTGCTATTTTTTAAATAATCTTTATTTAAAATAGAATTGAAAAGAATATGTGTCCAAATCAGTTGTCCTTTTTTAAATAATGCGTTTGTTTTTTAAATGTAAGGTTTACTCCACTAAAAACATTCTTTTAAACTGTGTCACATTTGAGTCTACGTTTTATTAAATCTCTGTAGGTTTCAATTAAAATATTGATGTTAAACCAATCTCTGTATACCAAATCTTTAATATACACTGTTGCACTTGGTATTATTGTTTATTTGGAAAGATCTATTGTAAAATTGAGGTTCAACATAAATATTTCATTTTTAAAAGTGTGCAAAATCTTCAGGACTAAAGATAACAAGGGATAATAAATGACTTTAATTGCATGAGTCTAATTAGAAGTGGCTCAATGGTTTTGTGTCATGTTGCAGAATATCTCAGAGATACAAAAAACATTTTAAAGCTGTCATTTATCAATATGTGGTTCCTACAGGAGATAATAAAATTAGATATTTTACACTCATCTCCTAACACTGGGGCTAATTCAGCTTGGAACACTAGTTACAGAATTTTAAATCTGGTCGATAATCGTATGACTGCGCATGTGCAGCACTCGCATTGTGCATGAACATAAGCATATTGCAAATAACTATCCACACGCAAAGAAGTCGCAAAGCAGTCACAGTTTGATTGACAAGAAGCTAGCGTTTAGGGGGCCGAAATATACAATTTTCTGTGTGTTTGTGAAAACGCAGGTGTGCCCAGGTTATTTTGCATGGGTCTGTGATGTCAGCAAAGACCACTTCCAGCCTGGTTGTTTAGCAGATAAGTGTAAGCCCTAAACATACTCAGTTGGAAAAAATTATTGGATGTTTTTGTGAATGGATCTACAGTATGAATTCTTTGCTATTTGCAATTGAGATTGTGCTATGGGCACTTATTCTTTCTTTCTAGGTGGATTACTTTTTAGTTATATTCAACTGATCTTTCTCTAACTAGCGATCCATACTGAATTAGGCCCAGTGCCAGCAAAGAGATCCAGCTTCATTATTTTCAAAACCTTTGGTGCATATTTAATAAGGAACTTGTTTGATCGAGAATATACATGCTGGAAATTTTAGGGATCTGTGTTTTTCTTGAACAAATATTTGCATTTGCCACGAATCGTATTTATCAGAATAGTGTTAAGTTATGGTAATGTAATTGTGTTTAATTATGTCCTGTTGGGTTTGCTCAACAGTCTCTGTGGAAGCCCAGCTCTTCTTCCCCAAAAGACTGGCTCTCCTTCCTGCCACCACAGGAGCCTAGCTCTACTGCCTGCCACTACGGGAGCCTGGATCTCCAGCCTACTACCGCAGCGGAACCCAGGCTCTCCTCTATGCAGCTGCGGGAACCTGGCTGGTCCCTCCTTTGTGACCCTGCATCTTCTCCCACCCTGACTCCCCCCTGTCTCACCATGCATCCTCTCATACACTGTACCCCCTCTCACCATGGACCACCTTCTCTCCCTGCTTCCGCCTTCACTCACTATTTTCCCCTCTCACCCTTATTTCCCCCATCTCGCATTTTCTCAGACACATCCACTCGCATGTTACTGAGGGGATGCAGGTGACTCTGGTGGCTGGGCATTCATTGTGGTGGCGGGCGGTGCTTACCCACCCACTAAGCAGCATATATACACTGCCTAGCGAGCGGTCTGAATTGGACCCTTTGTTTCCTAGATGTGCAATATTTGAAGAACCAAACACTTTTATCCCCTGTGTATTCCTAAATATATAAGTATAAGTATAAATTTGCATAAATGTTTAAAACTGAAAAGAAATTGGGCAACCATGTGGCCAGCTGGTGTCTGTCTTGTAATTATCAGGCTGTCATGCATGATGATGGAGATATATTTTATGTGGAGTCCTGGAGCTGCAGCTCCATCTGCTTCATTGTTATTCTGGCCCTGTCTGCACTGACCACTTCCACCCTGTCTCAATCACAGATTAGAGGAAGCCTCAGACCTACTTACAATTGCACAGAAGCCAAAAACTTTTTGATGGTTCGAGACTTGCATATAGATTTGCAAATAGATTGCGATTTCCAATCAATTCATAATTCTCTTGCAATTTAGCAAAGGGTGTCTTTTCTTTCTGTCTTGGCGGTGGCTTCCTCCTCATACTCCACTGTGAATTCTCACATGAGCAATCCATTGTGAATTAGCCCGACTGGGTTAATTGGATCAGTTGCCTGCAGCAGGCTATTGGTCTCCTTTTGGGCTTTAGCTACCTGCAGCAATTGAGATTCTGTGCAGTAGAGACTTTCTGTATAAAAGGCCTTTTAGAACATCCCCCATTTAATCGTTAGGGTGTTGTGAAGTGGATTATAGCTTTTCTAAGCAATGATGCTCAAACCATTACTTTGTTGTATCGTTTGGTTTATACATAATACAACATGTATAAACACAACTGTTTTGTGGTTATTTCTCTAGCACTATGCTAAAACAGTCAAACTGATTAGAACAGTCAGCAGGTTCTGGGCCAACAATCTCTCCCAAAGGAATCAAAATCTGTTTAAAGACAAGGTTAACCCATGGTCAATTTTAAATGGCTGACATGAAACCCATATTATCCTAATCCTCAACAAACAATTCCTTGCATCACTATTTAACTGAACAGGCCAGAAGTTGTGTTTTTCTTGTCTGGATTCAGTCTATAGGTGTATACAGAGCCAAATTAAGGGCAGGAGGAGGGGGGGGGGGGGGGCGTTAATGTCCTTGTGCCTACATTTTCCAGATTTCCTCCTGGCCATATCTGCTCCATCTCAGCTGCACCCTGCTGGTTACAGTAGCTGCAAACAGTAATGCTGCACATGGTTGCATAGCTTATAGCAGGCAAACAGGTGTCTTGCTTGCATGGACCATGCATCCTCCCAGTGTCACTGAAGATATGAGGATGGAACCAGTTTGCTGGAGACTGAACAAACTTCTAAGCTGCAGCTTAAGTCCAGAAGGTCAAGAAAGGTAGTCAGGTCTTGGGATAAGGGAGCACCAACCTCACACATACAATACCCCTTTTACATTGCACCTCAAACCCAGGTTAATGTCAGGTTGAGGTGCGTTGTGAGAGCACCAAGCCTGCTAACCTGGTTGAACCACCTGGTAGTTCAACGTGGATTATAAGAAGGGTCAAAATGAGGTCACCCTGTGTATAATATATATATATATATATATATATATATATATATATATATATATATATACATACACTAGGCAACCCCCGGGTTTAATGTGAAAGTGCCAGACCTGGGTCAGAGGAAAGTCAGACCTGGGATTGAGATCCCTGGACTGATTCAGCATAGCGAGCGATGTGAAAGTGGTAACAGTAGTGAGTGTAACAGTTTGCAGGACTGAAGGCTAAGGCAGAGCTCACTGAACTGGGGGACTCAGAAGCATATGTATTTTCAGTCATTACTATGTTAGCAATGATGCAGAAAGTTGCTGACAAGTGTTAAGTCACTGTTTTTGTGTCGTGTAGTAGTTTTTGCTATAATTCTGATATATAAATGCTGTCAAACAAGTCTTTGGCAATCTGAATGATCCACCTAAGCATCAATAGTAGGATCAGACAATAACCACCTATATGACTGCATGCACTCACCTTGCAACACTATCTGTCATGACTGACATCTGTTTGGGCCCTTAGATAATTTAGGTTTCCCTCATACTTGTTTACATCTGCCTCCAGATAGTTTCCAGTCCCTGGCAGCAACTGCTACTTCTGGGAGACTTTCTCCTGATGGTAGATGCTAGAGACAAGTGAAATGGTTCCCTGCATTACATGATAGGAGGCTCTGGAGTCTAACCCCCCCTTTCTACTACAGGAGTACCAGTTTTTCCTACATTGCTGCTGCCTCATGGAGATGCGGGGAAAGGAGGTACAGATGGTAAAGCCATGGGGGCAATGATGACAAGAGAGGGAGCCCCCCCCCTCTATTAAGTGCCCTGGGTCCCCTGAAGGTGTAACCTGGGCCGGGTTGTATAATGCAATGTGACCGCCACTTCCAGTGTCCAGTATATTGTCTCTATTCATCTATCTGTAGTAAAGCTCTTTAGCAAAAAAAAAATCTCCAAAAGATGCTGCTAAAAAATGAAGACTGAATCATTAAAAAAAATGAAGTCTTTAGGAATAATGTAATCCGTTAATTTTTTGGCGATGTGACAATATAAGAAAACAAGTACATATTATAAAATGAATCAAGGATGCTTAATAAGCTTTATTGAATTTATAAAGTTATTCAGTTGGCACAACATGATATAACAGTTTATATGTGTTTTTAGCTGTTTGCTGATTTCATCCTAGCATACGAATTAATATTTTCACATATTCAAATGATTTGTTCCTTCCCATAAGAAAAAAAGTTTGAGATTTCAATACCTGTTGTGAAAAGTTTAATAACATCCAGTATTTTGCAGAAACTAAACTAATTAAACCAACTTGGCGTGTCTTGTAGCTCTGCTTAGGTGTTTGAGTTTTCCATCTGTTCAGCAACAGCATAAATTCCCACCTAATCTATTTTACTTCTTTGATTTACTGTAAGTTGTACATGCACACCGTGCAGCTGCTAACTTCTAACAACACAGAAACACAGTCCTATACGTTTTGGAAAAAGTAAGATGCCCTGTTAGTTTTCACCAAATCCGGTGTGTTTGTGGTGTTAAATGTAGACTACAATTTCTTGCTTTCCAAATAAATGATAGTTATAATATTTAATATTCAGTATATTATACAGTAGAACATATGATGGCTTATCATTTATGTTTCAGTCAAATGTGGATTGATAAAGAATGTAAGGACACATATTTTGTGCAATGCAAATTGCTTATATGTTTTTTCCTGAAATACACTGTATATCTATACTTAACCAAGCAATCCTTATAAATAACCCTATTATACTGTAATTTATATAATACTATATTTACATTACCTCTGCTTTGTTATATTTGCTACTTTAACTTGCAATAATGTACATTTACTATTTAGCCCTGTCACCTGTATTCACTACAACCTGTATATAATACGAAATGTATTTCTATCTCTATTAACCCTTTGAGTGCCAACAATGCCCAATGTTCCTCAAAATATCCGCTAAAATTGCCAGCGTCGCTCAAAGAGCTTGTTCTTTTTAATTTTTTTTTATGGAAGCAATACTCAACTAAACTTTAATTAATTTACTTGGCTGTATTTGTATTTATCTATACTAAAAGACCAGTCGCTGTGATCAACACTGGCATTTTTAGTGGATATTTTGAGGATCGCTCACAGCAACGTTGGCACTCAAAGAGTTAAGCTGTAGTCTTTATACTTAAATTCCCATGTATAATACTGAATTATATGGTCCTTCTATGTTACACTCTCTATTTAACTCTCTTTTTATTTAAACATTAACACACACACACACATATATATATATATATATATATATATATATATATATATATATATATATATATATATATATATATAGCGATGCTGCACGGGTGGCACTCCAGAAATAACGACAGGTAGACAGGTGTCAGGTGACCAACGTTTCAAATGTTATATTAACATTTTTCATCAGGGTGTAACACATAAAACAATAAGACAGTATTTATACATTACCGATTCAGTGGAGGACGACCCCGTCTGCAGAAGCTTCCGGTGTGCGTCTGGGAGTGGAGCGCACAGGCGTCTGACGTGGCGTGCGTGGTGCGTCAGCGCGTCCAGGTCAGGGGATGCTATCGGGCGGACACATGATCCAGCTTGCTGAGATCAGCGCCGCCTTCCGGCTTCCCCGTTGCCTGGCAACGTCTACACTTGCTGTCACTGCTCAAGCCGCAGCTTTCCTATTCCCGTCGCACCCGGATTGTCTGCAAAGGAGGAAAATAAACATCAACATCATTGTGTAAATTTTAAATACAGCAGCCGTGTAGGCTGTTTGTGCTGGAAAAAGATTATTAGTGTCATTAAAATTTAGCATATACCTGCGCATACAGTGTAACTCACTTGGGCACTGCTAAACCAATTTTGGTGTGTATAATTAAACTGTGGGCATGAACTGTGGGCACAAATATCTTGTATGATGTAAGTCAAGGGGCTAAAGGGGGTAAATAATTAATTAGTTAAGGACACTATTGCCACCATTGTATAGAATAGATCCCAGCATCCTTAGCAGCTAATTCATCAGGTCTAACCTTAATGCGAGGTATTGCTGTTAAGGGTTTATAACTAGAATAACTACAAACTTGCTGTGCATGGAATTCCAAATGATACAACTAGCACAGCTTTCTCTGCTTTTTTACATATAGCAAGACAAGCTGCAGTTCTCGTTCAGTCCCTTAGGGGCTAGAGTGTCCATCCGTTTTATCCATTGGACTTCCTTCTGTAGCAACAGACGTTGCTACAGAAGGAAGTCCAATGGATAAAACGGATGGACACTCTAGCCCCTAAGGGACTGAACGAGAACTGCAGCTTGTCTTGCTATATGTAAAAAAGCAGAGAAAGCTGTGCTAGTTGTATCATTTGGAATTCCATGCACAGCAAGTTTGTAGTTATTCTAGTTATAAACCCTTAACAGCAATACCTCGCATTAAGGTTAGACCTGATGAATTAGCGGCTAAGGATGCTGGGATCTATTCTATACAATGGTGGCAATAGTGTCCTTAACTAATTAATTATTTACCCCCTTTAGCCCCTTGACTTACATCATACAAGATATTTGTGCCCACAGTTCATGCCCACAGTTTAATTATACACACCAAAATTGGTTTAGCAGTGCCCAAGTGAGTTACACTGTATGCGCAGGTATATGCTAAATTTTAATGACACTAATAATCTTTTTCCAGCACAAACAGCCTACACGGCTGCTGTATTTAAAATTTACACAATGATGTTGATGTTTATTTTCCTCCTTTGCAGACAATCCGGGTGCGACGGGAATAGGAAAGCCGTGGCTTGAGCAGTGACAGCAAGTGTAGACGTTGCCAGGCAACGGGGAAGCCGGAAGGCGGCGCTGATCTCAGCAAGCTGGATCATGTATCCGCCCGATAGCATCCCCTGACCTGGACGCGCTGACGCACCACGCACGCCACGTCAGACGCCTGTGCGCTCCACTCCCAGCCGCACACCGGAAGCTTCTGCAGACGGGGTCGTCCTCCACTGAATCGGTAATGTATAAATACCGTCTTATTGTTTTATGTGTTACACCCTGATGAAAAATGTTAATATAACATTTGAAACGTTGGTCACCTGACACCTGTCTACCTGTCGTTATTTCTGGAGTGCCACCCGTGCAGCATCGCTATATTGGACAGAGATTGTCTCTCTCCCTCTGGGAGGGCACCCGACCCTATTGCTTTGACTTTTGGAGTGCCGGCCATCCATCGGACATTTTCTATATATATATATATATATATATATATATATATATATATATATATATATATATATGCACTGTGAGCACATAGGTTATATAATAATCAATCCCATTATTTTTATGTTGCTCATGAGCAATCCCTGAGCACACATACATACACAATATAGAAACACTGAGGAATATCAATAATAATATTATAATAATAATTAATTATATATACAGTATCCTCAGGGTTTCTATACTGTGTATGTACAGTATGTGAGCTCAGAGATTGATCACGAGCAACATAAATATAATGTGTGTGATTGTGTGTTTGTGTGTGTGTGTGTATATATATATATATATATATATATATATATATATATTTATATATATACATATATACAGAAGCACTCACCCTCCTTGCAGAAGGTTTTGGGAAGAACTGGCACACACTTGTAGAAGTCCAATGTAGATTTATTTAAGGCATGAGATGGTATACAGACACGGCCCAACAGCCGTTTCAACTGATATTCACAGTCTTCCTCAGGGGAAGACTATATATATAGTCTTGATATCCGGCACTCACGGTAAAGATCAGCTTAGATCACTTGCTCCAGTGCCTTCTTTGAACAAGAGCTCATAGTAGGGGAAGAAATTAAGCGGCACTCAGAAGTCTTTTGGAAGGGTAGAGTTTTAATCCAACATGTTTCAGGAGCTTGTACTCCCGTCATCAGGGATAAAACAGGGCCTGTAATGTTTCAGCTCTAGTCACACTTTCTGCTTTGGCCCTAGCTTTACATTACAGGCCAAACCACCTAAAAAAACAGATAATGTAGTTAGGTGGGTTCAGAAATTTAATCTAGCACACAATGATATCCAACATTATACCAAAGAACTATGGCCCATAATACAGCAAGAAAAGAAATTGAAAAGTTTGAAAAATAGCAAAGTTATGCCCTGCTATAAAAGAGGGAAGAGTATAAGGGACTGGCTGGTCAAGTCTGATGTGACGGAGCAATTACAACTATTAAGAGGGGTACAAAAAAGAAAAGGTGGCTGTTATACCTGTTTGGGGTGTACCACTTGTGGCCACATGATAGTGGGCCAATTTTTTAATCACCCCCACACTGGGAGAAAATTCGAGATAAAATATCCCCTGACATGTAGCAGTACCCATGTAATATATCTAATTAAGTGCCCATGTGGCCTTTGTTACATGGGGAAAACAAAACGTTCATTTAAAGAGAGGATGGCGATGCATAGGATGTCGATCCATTCTGCATTGGGTGGCAAAACATCCGAACAGCCGGTAGCCAGACACTATGCAGAAGCCAGACACTCAATGGCTACATTTAAACACATGATCATAGACCATATTGTGGATGATAATAGAGGGGGTGATAGGAATAAAAGGTTGTTGAGGCTGGAGTCCAAATGGATCCATTTGTTGGACACAGTCAGACCCAAAGGACTGAATGAGCACCTGAATCTAAATGTTTGCTTATGATCCAAAATAATTTTTTCTCTTAGTGTACATAACAGTAAAAAGAGTTAAGGTACCTGTCACCACAAGCATATATCCTACAGGAATGGGATATGTGAATAAGTCTAATCGTTGTTCTCATATATAAATATTTTTAGTATTTTTAGTATTTATTTGTGTATTGCACTATATATATATATATGCACTTTAGATTTGGTATATAGGAATTTTTTTGTATATACCCTTATGTTCCTGTTCATATAGTTCAGGTCTTAAAAAATTGACACGATTTAATATACGATATGTTATAGTGCACTAAAAAAGCAATATGGTAGATTTAAATGCACTGTATGTATTTCTCTCCAGAACCCAGCGTCTGGATCTCCTTGGCAACCTGAACGGGCAGTAACGTGGATGCACGCATGTGCTGGAAGCGGAGTTGTAGCCGGGTGATGTCCTGTAGACGGGATACGTGAGAAGCGTTACCCAGGCAACCGACGAAGCATCGCATAGAGCGGAAGTAAGTGCTGTAGGTGGAGATTGGAGCCGGGAGACGAGGAGAATGACGGGCGGTGACGCGTCTCCTAGGCAACCAACCCAGCGACGCACGAGACAAGCGTCATGGCTGTAGGCGGACACGGAAGACTCGGTGGTCCAGCGCGGGAAAACGGAGAGCCACTTCAGGATAAAAAGGTCAGTTATTGTGTGTGAAATTGTATGTACACTGCCTGATGACGGGATGTAAATAAAGTGTCCCGAAACGTTGCACGAAGCCAGTTGTGTCTGATTGAAAATTCTTTGATTACCTGAACCAAGTCCGTGGAGTGCCGGTAAGAACAGTCCTATTGTATGCATTTGATACAAGGCACCCCGGCAGCTGTATAACTGAGAGGAGGGGACTTGATACCCTATATTGGGCATTCAAGGCACACTAACAGTGCATGTTTTAGTGATATCCAGGCTTCAGCACAGGTGACTTAATTAGAACCTGCCTGCGAGTGATTCTGATAAAATCATCTGTGCTGAAGCCTGGCTATCACTAAGACCCGCAATGTTGGTGTGCCTTGAGGACCGTGGTTGGGAATGCCTGCCCTATATACATGAAAGCATCAACACCATAAACCTTTAATGGGATATGGCAGGTTTTTACTTCTTGTTACTGTAGTGCAATAACAATCTTGAGGGGTAATGAATAACCACACAGATACTGTAACATAAGATGGTGTTACATTTGGTTGTTATTTTATAGGAGGGGAAGTAGTAGAGAGGTGTACTCTGTGGACAGAAACATGGTGAACATTAATGATACTGCAAATGCAATCCTGGTCTGGCAGGAATCTTAAGCAAGGGGGCCCTGTGGATGTGACACCTGTGCCTTCCCTTTAATGTGTATCCTCCAGCATCAATTATACTTATAGCAAAGTATTTCTCATTCACACTACTACTGATATTATTAGCATTAGAGGATACAGAGGATCTTACCAATTCTGTGACTTCCTGTTCTTGCTCAGTCACACTCCACTTGTCCAGTATCAGGTTGTTGTGTCACCATTAGAGCATACCTCCCAATATTTTGAATACCAATATTGGGACTCCTACACATGGGCCAGCTCTGTTCTCTAGAAAAGTGGGCAGCATCTCTTTAAAGGGGGAGTGGTTTTGTGACAATGTAGCCATGCCCTGTTTTTGTCACTGTGGGGGGCAGGGCCAGTGCTATATGAGCTGCTGGCATGCCCCCAGCCCCTTTGTGTCTGTGGATAGACACTGTTCTTATGAACAAAGCATCTATTCACCTCTGCTCTGCTAAGCAGAGCAGCAAGTGATAGTGATTTTAACCAGAAATGACTATGTGTTTCCTAACACCTATTATTTTTAATGAAACAACTAATCAATTGATCATTCTTAATTATTTATGTCCATTTATCTCCTGGATTGTAGCAAAACAGAAGGTCGAGATGTCATTATTTTTTTAAAATAATGAATGAATGAATCAATCAATCAATCAATCAATCAATCAGTTACCTGCCTTGAACTATATACCCCACCTCCACTTTCTCTGGTCTCTAAGTAAGTTCTCCATCACTCAAACCATTCTTTGCTATTTTCTCTTAATGTTTTTATAATAATAAAAAAAAAAAAAAGAATACGCATTTTGGAAAAACCAATACCAAAACACATATACAGATTCAAATCAAAAATCAAAACAGGGGGGTCAGCACACATCCCTTCTAGTTACAGTACATTTCTGTATAGCATACTGGAACTCAGTTTTTAATCAATCTGATTCCTTACATCTGTGAGCTGTTTCCTTCTTGTCATATCCCATATCATACCAGCCACATTGTTCACAATAGAAATCACACCTCCATGTAGAGTGCAATATAAATTATAGAGTGGCCGACATAAAGTACCTGTGCATCATAACTTTTATAAATATAATTTGCAGCACTATAATACTATGTAATAAAAATTATAGTTCCTATATAAAGTAAACATTACAGGTCATTATGATGAATAAAAATGTTTGCTTTCCCATTTTTAAACCTGTTTTGAAAAATTCACTTGGCATTCAAAGGGTTCATAAAAAGGGTATTTTATGCTGATCCAGTGCAGTCCAAGCACTAACAGTCTCAGACCACTGCCATTCAAAAATGAGTCAGATATTTTTTATTTCCTTGAAAATAAATGAGCTTAATTTTATCCCCCTACCATCTACCAACTGCATTTTTTTTCAAGGGAAGACAACAAAGTGTTTGTAAACATGCTGTTTTAGAACTAGGCCCTTGATGGCTAACCTTGACACTGCAGATGTTGTTGAACTACACATCCCAGCATGCTCTGCTTCAGTTATGCCATTTGGCCATGCTAAATCTGATGCAGAGCATGCTGGGATGTGTAGTTCAACAACAGCTGGATTGTCAAGGTTAGCCATCAAGGAACTAGGCTATCACTGTCAGAGATTATTAAAGCCTGGGGTTCCACTCTGCAATATACTGTAAGTTAAATCTGCCAGTGATACGGTGTTTAAAGCGGAATGTTGTGTTCCGCAATACTGATACACTGATTTTGATTCAGGACTTATAAAAGTTAATCATTGTTTTTCTATTTATTCTGTTGCTGTTTCACTACTTTCACTTAAAGGCTACAGAATAGATTAACATACTACAGTACATTAATAGAATCACATGAAGTTCATTTTCATTTCTATCTAAAAATTATAAAAAAAAACACGTATACGTAGATCTATCTTTTTTATTCTACGCTTTTAATTGCCACCCACTGAGTTCCTCTAGGAGGGACTATACTGTATCTTGCAGGGTTGGATTTTTGTGTTCATCATTAGAATAATGTCCTACCTGTCCACTTCTTTCTCTCCTTCATTCTGTGCTACCTACTACTGTGCTCACTTCTTTGCCTAATGAGGTCTCGTAAGCAAAAATAATGAGCCGTCCTGTTATATTGAATTTAGAAGGATAATGTAAATGTTACATGACAGAAGACTGACAGAAGACTGGGGATATATTTGGTATGAATGTGTTTCAGGTTTTAACAATGTTTCCCTTGTTCAAGAACAATGCAAGGGAAACATTATAGATTGTCATACACATTACATTTTTTTTGCTGGGGTTTGCTTTTTCTGTTACTGTACAGTCAAGGAATATGTCATTATTACATTTTATATCACATACTTTTATAGTTTAGCTACAACGTGAACATTTTAAATTAATATTTTATAGCATCACTAGATATCATTTTTCCATGTTTACTTATAATTGTATATTAAAAGATAAAGGAATGTAGATTGTTCACATGAAAGGTATCTGTGTAAACCATTCGACACAAAAATCCACTAAGAATAATAGAAATATAGACAATTAAGTTAGAACAAAATGGCTTATTGATCGTGTAAAAGAAAAAAAAATCCACTGGTGTGAAAAAATGTCATTAAACCTACTGACACATGGTGTCAGGTGTTAACACAACATGCTTAAAGAGACAGCAATGTCAGGCAGCATTAATAATGCATAAGACTTTTATGAAAGAGACAAGACATAAAAGAAAATTTGCACATTTCAGTATGGAACCAGATGCAATAAAGTCTAAATTGTTGATCAAAGCAGCCTATTTTTATTTAACACATTTGAGGGAATTACAGATTCACTAGTGTTGACCATTAACACAAAAGTACTCTACAAAAGTAGAACTACTATAAGTTAATATTAGAGATTAACAGTTTGGTTTGCTTGGAAACAAAAACCTCCTGAACTTCTGGTTTCCAAATATTCCTGAGTAAAACCTTGGTATATATCCAAAAATAGGCAAAACATAGTTCTTCCAATGCCGGATCTTGCGTGTTTTGGATTCAATTAAAATTCCATCCTTGTGTATTTAACAGAGAAAACCAGAACCAGGGTCTGGTGTAGGCATCAGTAGGGCTACAGTGGGCTACTGTTACTGTTAGCTAAGAGCTACTGTGACTGTGATTAATGGCTATGGTATACTGTGTCACCCTCAGACTCAATGTCATTAGTTAAAAGCTTTGAGCTGCACTGTGATTAAAGGCTACTGTGACATAACAATTTAGAAGAGCTACTGAGACTGTGATAAAGGGCAGGGGGATATTACTGTGGCAACATCAGACTCAGGGATATATTTACTAATATTCGAGTTTGGGTTTTTGGTTACTTTTGTGTTGCGCCACTGAGTGTGCTTGTGAATCCATCCCATACCTACAGTGTCTCTGCCAATATATTGGTTGAGTAATGTTACAGTGCAGCATCCAGCTATAGGAGTTTTCAATTTGGTGTCATACTTCGGCAGGAGAAATCTGGGTTTCAGTTATGCAGGTAAATTTATTGTAATTTACAGTTGTGCTCATAAGTTTACATACCTTAGCAGAATTTGTGATTTTCTGGCCATTTGTCAGAGAATATGAATGATAACTCACAAACGTTTCTTTCACTCATGGTTAGTAGTTGGGTGAATCCATTTATTGTCAAACAACTGTGTTCAGGGGCGTAACTATAGCACCGCAGCCCTCGTGGTCGCAGGGGGGCGCTGTGCATGTGGGGGCACCTGGGGGGGGTGCCTCCCCCCCCCATCGCCGCAGGCTTACCTGTCTGCGCGTCCCGGCTCCCCTCCTGGCTTCAATCAACTCAATGGAGACGGACCACGATAAAATGGCCGCCCCATAAAGCAGACAGTTCTCTGAAATTGTCTTCGGTATGGGGCAGCCATTTTATCGTGGTCCGTCTGCATAGAATTAATTGAAGCCAGGAGGGGAGCCAGGACGCGCAGACAGGTAAGCCTGCGGCGATGGGGGGGGGGAGGCACCCCCCCCCCATTAACGGCAGGGGGCGCCCCAAACCAAGCTACGCCACTGACTGTGTTTACTCTTTTTTAAATCATAATGACAACAGAAACTACCCAAATAACCCTGATCAAAAGTTTACATACCCTGGAGATTTTGGCCTAATAACATGCACACAAGTTGACACAAACGGGTTTGAATGGCTAGTAAAGGTAACCATCCTCACCTGTGATCTGTTTGCTTGTAATCAGTGTGTGTGTTTAAAAGGTCAGTACATTTCTGGTGTCCTGAAAGACCCTTGCATCTTTCATCCAGTGCTACACTGACGTGTCTGGATTCTGAGTCATGGGGAAAGCAAAAGAATTGTCAAAGGATATGCTGGAAAAGGTAATTGAACTGTATAAAGCAATTGAGAATGCCAATCAGCAGTGTTTGGATTCTGTGGAAACCAAATCACTGTCAGGTAGACTAACAAAAATTTCAGCCACAACTGCCAGGAAAATTGTTCCGGATGCAATGAAAATTCTGCTAGGGTATGTAAACTTAGGAGCACAACTGTATAGTTCAAAATGAAAACCAATGGTTACCAACCTTGATTGCCATTGTTTAGAAATTTTAAATATGTGACTATTTATCATCTGTCAAGTTTTAGCTTCAATTGCAGTGAACTATAGAGTATTTTGAGTGATCTCTCGCACCCGAGGGGAGAGTTGTTTTTCTTTCTACCATTTAATAGGAAATATCACTCCATTTATTTTCTGTGTTGTCTACACTGTTTGTTTCTACATCTGAATTTCGTTAAATGTTCATATTTGTTTGTTTGCATCTGATGATAAAGATATTATTATTATTATTATTATTATTATTATTATACAGTTAATTAATTTTTTGCAACTTTAAATGCTCTACGTTTCATTATGTTGTTAAAAATATATAGAAATCACCTAATAACACAAATCTGACCTTTAGTAAATTCAAGAACTGGATCAGATAATCCCATTAAACATAATACTAAAGGACCTTTTTAAAGGTATGAAATTGGTGTCTACAGTATATACCAAAGCTCATTCCATATGTTTGTTTTGAAAATCCCCAACTGGCAACACCATAGTATTATACTACAGCTTTAAGCTCCTATATCTGAAATGATTAGGACCAGAAATATTTTGGATTAAGGCAAATTGCATACCATAATGATATATCTTTGGGAAGGGACCGAAGTCCTAACACAAAATGCAGTTAGGTTTATATACACCATCAACTCATAGCCATAGGGTACATTTATGCAATATTTTTAGAATTTTGTGCATGAAACAAAGTTTGTTTACATTGAAGCAACAGAAAGCAAACATGTTACTATCTAAATTTGGAGTTTTCAATATTTTGTACTTTTGTACAGTGTTTAGATATGGGAGACTCCACCTGTAATACTATATATATATATATATATATATATATTTAATAAATACAGGGGGTTATTCGCACAGAGGACCGATGATGTGTGCCTGAACATACGCAGATGCATTTTCATGTGCAGATGCAGGGTGCATGCAACCATGGCGAACACATGCTGCGAGGGGGGTTTAGTGGACTTCGAATTCCCAGCCTTGTGAATCAACCAGAATAACCCCCACAGTATACCACTTTTGGATGAGATGTCGCATTCTAAAAAATGCTTGCCTTGGTTCAAGCGCCCATACATTTCAGAGTATGACTGCAACCGAAAGAGTTGTACAGTACTGTACAGATGGAGCGCCTCTCAGCCAGTGACAGGGCTCACCAGAATGCCCCTGCTGGTGATCGCCGGTGGAGAGGTGCTCAATCTAACTGGGACATGCCAGGGTCTATTACGCATGTGAGTCCCTGTTCCCGGGTGGCGGGGACACAAACCCTGCCCATTTACGCTTCAGGGAGATGGGTATGGTTAGGGGGGGTGCGGAGAGGTGGTGGTGATTGAAGGGGACTGTCGGGGAAGCAGTGGGGACTGGCAGGGAGCTCCGATGGCAGGTGACGCACAAGCATCTCATGTGCTAGCATCCCCTTCCGGTGGCTGGCGGTTGGCGATCTGACTGCCAGACCCCTACAGAATGAGCGGCGCTACATCTGTATATTGTATCTATCTTGTAAAATGGCCCTTTCTGTGACATAATAGCGTAAAACAGATACAGAATAGAATGTAATAAATAGTTCAGAATAGGCTGTTTAATTTTAATTAATTTTAACTAATAAACGTGTAACTGGAAAACATGCTTTAGCTTAGGTTCATGGAACATAGAAGGAATAGTATAAATAAATGTAAAATTCACAGTGTGCTGCAATACTTTTTACAATTCCATGAAGATGACCCCGGAGGGCTTTTGTTAGTAGGCATAGAGCATGTTCCAATCACTAGCCGTGGAGGGGACTGTTTCACAAATCTATGCAGAAATGAAGCTGCATGGATTCTGAAACTTCAGACCCTCAAACCAAAGGAGTAGTGATGAAATGCATATTAGGAGAACTGGTGTGTGCACAGGACCTTGACCATCACAGCTTCCATGTCTGAGCCTACCTATGGTGATCACTCAGACTGGACCGACCATTGGCCAAGTTCAGCCATTACAGCAGAGGTTGTACCATTGATCAGTTGCCATGAACCAATACTGACCACCTTGGCACAAGTTTAATTAGATGGTGTCGTATGGTACTTTCAGTTCCTCCATTCCTGCATCGGTGGGACACATCCCACACTGCTAGATGTGCAGGCTGTGATTCCAAAGCATTTATAGGTGATTGTAGCCTGGGATGTGCATGCCATTATAGGAGGACACTTGCAGTTACCACTGCACTTCTAATAGTGCTGGATGCCAATTGACAAGAGGCATATATTGACACTGCGTTTTCACCATACATCACAGTGAGTATTCCAGACGGTTGGGCCTTGCCCTGGATTAACTGTTCACCCATACTCAAGCATCTTTATACCTATTACTTACCATACTTAATGCCATAAATTCCACTCCCACCTGCATATTCCCAAATTTGGATTAAGAACTTTTTGAGGACTTTCAATTGTTAGTGAGCTGGAACTATTGAGCATATAATGGTATATCTGGTGTTTAATAAACAAGTCCCTGATGGTGTTTATAGTTTTATGAGCCTATATATTGGCTTATGTATTTATGATTTATAATACCCATGGGAGGTTATCTATTTGCATATTTATATATTTTTATTTTGTCTTATAAATTGTACCATTTATGTATATTGTGGTGATACAGGGTTAATTTCTCCAGAGTGCTATATATCTTTGGTCAAAACTGACCTGTAAAGGGTTAAGGAGCCGTTCAGCCTCAGAGAGAGTGCTTTGCAGCCAGGTAAGAGAACTGGGTCGACTACAAAGCCAGGATTGAGTCTCTGTGGTGTGTTTGGGGGAGAAACAGGTGGGCTCCCAAACATACAGCTCCAGTCCGGGTTTTTAGACCTGCACATCCAGAGGTGTGAAGTGGGATAATTGCAATATAAGCGATTTAAACATTGTTCAGTTTACTGCTCATTGCTCTAATGCCTGGTGGGGGCCAGTGAGTAGGCCTAAGTATTGTAGCACCAGGGACTTGGTCTGCCAGTAACCGGAGGCACTGATGCACCGTGCGCACAGAGCACTGCATTTACTAGTATCTTTATTTGATTGTTTATATGAAGCCTTGTGTCCTGTGACATGGATTCATGGCTTGTATGTCATTAAATGCATGCACAGATACTAAAAACTGACTGCTGTGTCCTATCTGAAAGGCAAACCTGTTACAATATATAAAAACATATTTTTTTATTAACTGTTACAGATGGAGCTGTTGGAGTGGCTCTCGATGTGCCACACCACACCACACCATCGAAGATGGACATGCTCCCCATTCCCGGCAATGGACCTACGAACATCTGAAACTCTTGCACATTCACGTGTGCACCAGGTGTGAACCGCCAGATACAGAGATATGTGCAGTGCGGGGAAAATGAGAGCAGCTTATTTCATGTATCATTAAGAATCACATTATCAGCTTTAGATATGTAACTGAATAACAGTTGGATTTGATTACAGATGGTTTTGTGAAAGTTGGGAGCAGTTTTAGTGCACAATAACATTGGAAACTGTGCAGTCATTGGGAAAAATGCATAGTCTCAGGAGAAGTTGTATGAAATATAATATGATGAGGGCCAGATGTGTTATAGTGGCAGGTATTTTACTGCTATACTGTAGCTTTACCTGTTTGTCCTCAATAAGAACATCTCGGCTGCCATAGTGAAGGAGAGAAAACTCCCCCATCCAGAAATCCCTGCCAAACCTTCCCTACCAGTGCATTAGCATAGTACAGTTGCGCCGTGTCTTGTGACCTTATTGTGGTCCACACGCATCGCTGCAAATTTATCAGCGTTGCGTGTGGACCAAACGCTGCCAGCAGTGCCAGCTGCCCCCCTCGCACATTCGATCCCCCGCAGGGCTTCTAATGGCTGGTTTGCTTTATCATCTATTTGCAGCCTTGGGTGCGGGGGAGATATCATTCCATGGTAGGTGACAATCAAATGATTTCTCCAGCAACGCAGATACGAGACACCTCTATGCGCCTTGTGCGGGAAGCAGGCAGGCAGCTGACATCATCAGCCCACCCCTCGCACCTGCATCATCACCAGATTTCCATAGGAATGCCCAGCATTTTCTTGTGAACTCCC
Source organism: Crinia signifera (assembly GCF_055691185.1). Classification (NCBI taxonomy): domain Eukaryota; kingdom Metazoa; phylum Chordata; class Amphibia; order Anura; family Myobatrachidae; genus Crinia; species Crinia signifera. Next base: position 97,759,145 of record NC_139221.1, on the reverse strand, counting down.
ATGAAACAAAATGCGTATGCGCATGCACAGATGAAAAACATTTATTCTCCATGCGTACGCACAGGGGACGAATCAATCTGAATAACCCCAGACCTGGGATGTGCAGGATCTTGGAGACTCGCAAGATCTCCCATGCAGCCCAGTGCTGGCAGCTACAGTCAAAATTATAGCTTTAGATCTCAAAACAGTCAGTGCTACTGACAATTTAAATATTGTCCGTCTTATTGGCATGCAAACTTGTAGCTAGCAGCACTGATAATGACCGGAGCACTATGCTTTGGCTAAATAGAGGAGAAGCGGTATCAGCACACATAACATGCTGATACTGCATCTCCCCAATAATGAGTGTTCTTACTTCCAGCCCTGAGTCTTTTAGTTCAGCCACTATTGAGGCAAAATTGTATGCTACACAAGAAGAAGTTAATTAGCACTCTAAATAGGTTTATTATTTTCTTATTTCTTAAGGTGCCCACACACGGTACAATTATTGTATACAATTTGGACTAGATCGCATCGCATCGCATTGCATTGCATAGGTTTTGCAATGCGATGAGATGAGATCTAGTACAAAAAGTACGTATAGCACATACTTTTTGAGCTGTGCGATGAGATGTGTGACGGGAGCGCGCTTCTCATCGCACCCAGCAATTGTACTGTGTATGGGCACCTTTTAATGCTGAATTTTGTAGACTAAATTGAACCTTGTTTTACACCATAACATAAAGCACTAACTAATAAGCTGATACCTGAGCTGGTTCAAGTTTTCAAAATATATACATTTTGCTTTTAATAAAATATTTGGCATGTTATGAAAATATTAGATTACTTGTTCTATATTAAATAATACAATTTTAATATTTATAAATCGACTTTTATATTTATAAACTTTTTTCTCTTTCTGCCTTTTTATGTTTTCCTAATAAAAGTTTACAAGAACAGAACAAGGTGAGACAGCATATAGTCAATGTTTGTAATATGCTGTGTGTGAAAAAGATTTGATTTGTTGAGCCTCTGTGCTCTGAAAGCGTTACCTGCACCTTCAAGAATGTCTGCAGATAACATTGTTATTTTAAAGAAGCATCCCAAGAGAAAATGGGAAGAGGCAACAAGATTAATTTTATGAACCTGCATCACATTTTATTGCATTCTTCTGTGCACTGCAGTAGCTCCACGTGGCAAAAAAATTAAATAATTTATAAACATTTGATACTTCAAGCTGCACAATGCCTAGATAACAATAGCATTTTCTGAGCTGCGAACAGTATATTCTATTAAAATGGCTGTATGCATTACACAATCAAATAAAACAATTAAATACTAGATGAAATTAGGCAGAAATGTATTATTTAAAAGAGTACATTCTCATGTCTTTTTGTCATATGTATGTCCCACTGAAGCATACTGTCATTTTGTCATGTTATTGTTCTACTTGACATTTTCAGGCTTGTGTATGATAAGCTAGATGTATGATAGATGTAAGGCCAAATAGACACATACTGTAGGGGGAAATTTACTAAGAATACAAATATGATTTCTTGTATTCGTATTCTCAATAGGAATGAATACAAATGCATACGGCTGTTTTAGCGGTATGGAAATTCGTATTCCGGAGGGGAATTTACAAAGTAGTCAAATATGACTGCTTTGTATTCCCCGATGTCATATTCATTCGTATATATATGGCCGCTAATACGAATTTGTATAGGCAGCCTGCAAAGATCAGTCAGATCTGTGCACAAAAATTAGGGAAACATTTGCGTAGGGCTCGTACCCTCTAAGGTGGTCTACTTTTTTAAAGCAGACATAATTCGCTTCCTTAGGAGCGGTAACGTCACCGTCAGGTTGCCAAAATATCCACTTTAATTTGAAGTTTATGCAAAAGAAATTAGGCTGGTATAGTGTAATACAGCTTATTTTATTTTACAACATATAAAAAAATATAAAAGCATAGGTGTATCACAGCAGACTCTCACAGAGTAAAATTGTCCACAAAAAATTGTAGACAAATAAGGCAGATGTTTTATATCCCAGGCGTCCCCGGAGCCTTTGTCCCAGTGGAAGTCCTATGTTGTTTACCTCCTCTCCACGACCAATGCGTTTCAAAACCACATGGGTTTCTTTTTCAAGGTATGTAGATGTATAGATCTACTTCCTGTATTTATACCCCAGACATGGCATACCCCAGACATGGCATTCCTAACTACTAATCCTACCTATTACATGCGCTAATTCACATTAAATCCAGTCCATATCTTACAAAGGATCATTGCCGCAGGTGTATCTCATTGCTGACAACGTAATCCTGTTCTCATCTTTCTGCTCCTCACCGGAAGCGGAAGTTGCATATACGTTCCACGTTATACCACTTCCGGCAGCATCTCTTCCTCATTATGCGTTCCACTGGAGTGTCCATCTATAACAGCCAGGATAAATTGATTCCAATGCTTCAAACTTCCAGCAATAGTGCTTTTTGCATTCCAATATGCGGTCCAATAGGTTTATTCATATTGTGACGCTGTAAACTTTAGATATAGATCTTCCATCCATAGTTTTGTTGGCGTTTTATTTGCATATTAAAAACAATAAGTAAAAATTAGGATAAATAACAATAAACAGTTTTATTAACACATACAGGATTATAAGTGACGAAAAACATTTTTTTAAAACAGTATAAAACATCTTAAAACTATCACAAAAAAACATTTTAATCTTTATTAAGATCTCCCGGAATTAATGTTTGATGGTTAAAAATTAAGGTAATTTCACTCTTAGCCAGGGAGGTAGCAATATCCCCCCCCCCCCCTCTGCTATTTCCCTTAACCTTTTTTAAAATGTAAAAATTCATAATAAAATTTGGGCCACACTGGTGTTCATTTTTAAAATGAAATGACAAGGCATGTATCTCCAGACCTTTCCTAATATTTCTTATATGTTCGTTCATCCTTACTTTGAAAGGTCTGCTTGTCTTGCCTATATAAACCTGGTTACATTTACATTCAAATGCATAAACTACGTTAAAAGAATAACAAGTTAAAAGTCTTTAATAATATATTTTCTCTCATTTATAGTAACTTCTGTGGCTTTTTATCCAAAATTATTTTTAACTGTCTTACACCCTATAGATGTGCCACATCTATAAAAACCAGTTGAAGATATGGTTGATTTTTTAGGAGATGTTGGACATAGACTTTTCCCCAACTTGTTTTTAAAGTTGGTGCTCTCCTAAATATGCAAACTGGTTTTGGTGGAATTTCATCCCCTATGATGCAGTCTTTCCCAATGTTTTTGAATAATTTTTCTTACATCTTGATGTTGTGAAGAAAAGTTGGTCGTAAAAGACCATTTACATTTTTTGGTTTGATTGGCCTTCTTATCCTTAGGAGTAAGTAGAGACTCTCTTTCCCAGTTCTGTACTTGGACCAGAGAGTCCTCCACCTTGTCAGCATCATAGCCACTTTGTACAAACCGGTCTCTCATCTCTTCAGCTTGTTCTTGAAAGACTTTCTGGTCTGTACAATTTTGCTTAAGGTGTTTGAACTGTCCCATGGGAATGGAATCTAACCACCTGTCCTGATGACAGCTATTTCTATTAATTTAGGCCTGTGAGTCAGTGGGTTTTGTATAATTCTTTGTTTTAAAAGCATTATCTTCGACATAAATCATAATGTCTAAAAAACTCACTTGACTTTGACTGATGTTGATTGTTAGTTTTATCCCTTTATCATTATCATTAAGGTATTTACAAAAGGCATCTAGGCCCTCTCTGTCTCCACTCCAAACAAAGAGGATGTTGTCTATATACCTGTTCTAGGATACCAGGTTCGCCCCATATGGGTGGTGGGACCAGATGGTATTGGTCTCCCACTCACCCATAAAGATGTTGGCATAACTAGGGGAAAACCTGGTGCCCATGGCTGTCCATCTCTTTTGGACATAAAATACCTCTTTAAATACAAAGTAATTATTGTATAATATAAGTTAAATTCCTTCCACTAAAAAATGTTGCAGTTTTAGATTAATTTCAAAATTCAAAAGAGCTTTCACTGCTGCTATACCCTGTATATTGTTTATGATAGTATAGAGTGATGTTACATCAGCCGTAATTAAAAAGAGATCATCTTTCCATTCCAGAGTTTTAATACATTTTAGAACATCTGAGGTGTCCTTCAGATGCAAGGGATTTTTAACTACCAGAGGCTGCAGATGTACGTCTATAAACATTGACAGATTTGATGTTATATAATCCACCATGGAAATAATTGATCTTCCGGAAGGATGTACCGGGTCTTTGTGTATTTTCGGTAAAATGTAGATTGTTGGGGTAATTGGACAATCTATATTTAAAAATGAACTTTCCTCTGCAATAATGAAGGTACCCCTATGAATTTCTTCAGACACCAGACCCTGGAGCTCAGGACACTGGACCCGGACTTTGGACCCAGGACACCAGACCCCAGGACCGATGGACGGGGACCTACCTATGGGCTCAAGATAGGTAAGTATCAGTATGTGTGGGCTATGTATATAATAAAGCTTTATTTTTCATGTGTAAGTGTGCTTTTATTTAACTATTGGTTTTGCTGTGGTTCTCCAAGTCTCAGTATGCATTCCAGGCTTGCTGGGACTCATAGTTTCACAGCATAACCCAATGGTTTTTCTAATTTGTACACCATTTATCAGCCCGGTACCCACAGCCCAGGGGTACCGGGGACAGCACCAGGCTTCAGCTTCAGTGGGGACCCCCCCAACAGAGGTTCCCCACTCCCCTAGGACCCCTGCCCAGGCTGACTGGTCTGTAGGGTTAATGTTTTGGCTGCGGGACCTTTTATAATAAGTGTCCCCCGCTGTGACACTACCCTGCTGGCTGGTTGGGCCTGGGGCTGGTTCTTAAAATACGGGGGACCCATAATGATTTTGTCCCCGTATTTTGGGAACCAGGCCCGGCCCTGGGGCTGGTTTTAAAAAATCAGTGGAACCCTACGCCAAGGTTTCCATGATTTTTTAAAACCAACACCGGCTCTTTGAGCCTGGTGCTGGTTACGGCCATGGGGGCAGACCCCACGCCGTTTTTTAAATGTATTTATTTTTCTCTTTTTTACACACTGCAGCCTGCAAGAATATGACTGATCCGTGGAGGCTAAAGCCAAATACGCCAGGAAATTGAAGTCTATTTTCCAGGCATATTTGACCAGCAATTGTGGCTGTTTACCGCTAATTAGCGGCCTTATTTTCAATATGGCCACTTAGTAAATTAGGAATCACCATTCTTTTGAACAGTGATTCCTGTCATATTCTTTTGATGGTGTATTAATTCGTATTTGAAAATACAAATACGAATGTCCCATCAAAATTAATATGAATTGCTGTATTTTCGGGATAATAAAACCCGAAAATACGAATGTGTAAAAAATACAGATGGAGCCGCCATTCCCGACAGGGGGCCGCCTCCCCGCCGTCACCGCAGGTACCCCTCGCCTCCCCGAGCACCCCCTAACACTGCCTATCTCCCTGAAGCAGAGACGAGCAGGGACACGCAGCATCCCTGCCAAGAGACTGGGACGTGCTTGCGTGTGAGACGCACGCGCGTCCCAGTTCAGTGCAGCCCCTTTCCGCCGGCGCTCGCCAGCGGGGAGGGTCTGGCGAGCCCCGGCCAAGGATGGCGGGGGCGACATCTGTAGGTGTATTTCTGGATACAAATACACCTATTTTTTATGAATTTGCTTTAGTAAATTTCCCCCATAGTATAGTTTGTAATACAGTGATTTTTCAGTGCTTTTATGGTTGTTTTTAAAAGGTTGGGTTCTATTTGGTTTTGTCCACTAAGTTGGTGGAGCCAGTGACATAACTATAGAGGGTGCAGGGGATGCAACTTCTATGGGGCCTGGCCACTTTTGGGGGCCTGAGGACTCAACAGGTTATCCCCTGCACCTTATATAGTTGCATAACTGCCTGCACCCTTTTCAATATATTTTTCCCAAAAAATATTGCGGTGCTGCGCTGCCGTCTGCCACTTTAAGTTTTGGAGACGGAAGCCTGGAGGTGGACTAGAGTGACTGGCATGATTCTTTTTCAATAAAGAAAAATTCATGCGCCAATGATATGAGTTGGATCTCAATGAGCTGCTGCTAGAGAATAGGGGTCCTGATAGTGAGACCAAGTTTTTTGCTACAAGAAGCTGATCATTTCCTCATTACTACTTTGGCGCAAAATCTATTGGTGACTTCCCCTTGCTTCCATGACCAGTTGGTCAGTACTGCCTGGCATTTCCTTCCTTGGACATCTTCTGGCGGCCAAAGCTGGTTGCAGCCATCCATTTGAGAGGACGCCCTAAAATTGACATCAAGGCATACCAGCACATCTCCTCCAGCGGTCTACCATACAACACTGTAAAACTAGAGAGGACTCTGGTAACCATTCCTTTGGGGTTCCATTCATCTGCATCTACTTCCTCCAACGCTTTCACTAACAAATACTGTAACACTAGAGAGGACTCTGGCACCCCCCTGGGGGTGATTTAATCCTACCATTACTGGAAGTAATCACCACAATTCATGGTAAAGTGCACTTACCCACCCACCTAACTATTCCTTTGCATCAAATGCTCCCTGAAATGTTACCTGACTGTGAGGCAGTTTTTTATGTTTTACTGTGTGTATGTTATTATATAAAGTACTTAATATTTTTAAGTGGTATATGTCTTTAAAGTAAAGTTTTTGCAATCATATAAACCCTGCTTGTTTGTCCTTTATTGTAGTACCAGCACTGCTATATTTTCTGTTTTTTTTGGGGCTAGAGTGACTACATGACAGACATTTGCCCGCGGGGAGCAGGGTCAGACTCCGTGGTGTCCTTGTCCCAGCTGGCTGTGAGCAGCAAGGAGAGAGCAGTCAGAGCACAGCTACAGTAGGAGAAGGAAGCCCATCACTCGGTAAGGCCTTATTACCAGCAGGAGCACTGGTGTTCCAGAGGAGCACTGGTGTTCCATGCATGTTCCTACTGGCTGCTTACAGCGGTGCTACTTTACTCCTTCCCCACCAATCCCTGTGGATTACATGTTTTACCCTCACAGCCAGCATGTGCCTACCGAGCCTCTTACCCCCCCTCACCTGCAATCGACAGCCTGCCCTCCTTCTCTGTCACCTGCACATGCCTACCGACCAACCCCCACAGATGATAGCTTGGACCTCTCTCTGACCTGCATGTGCCTGACCCCTCTCTACATGCACTTACCTGCCCCCCTCTCTGACCTGATTGTGCCCTGCACTTACCTGCCCCCCTCTTTGACCTGCACATGCCTGCTCCCCTTCTTTGACATGCATTTTCCTGCCCCTCCCTCTCTGACCTGCATATGCATGCCGACAGCCCCACAAACATATGTGTGTGCCTGCAACTCCGCCTCTGCAAGTGAAAGTATGCTTTCTCCTGTGTATGCATGTGATCCCCCACTTTCTGCCTCACCCCTCCCTGCCCTCCCTGTTTGACAGTTTGCACTCTTCCTCACTATCAATTCACATTTCTGTCTACCTCCCCAGACACCACACACATGTAAAGATATTTGGCACTGTCGATATCGTTAATGATATCAGCGGTGTTGCGACAATGAATGACAGGAGGGTAAAAACTGAACAATATTGCCAAGCATGCGGTCACTGACTAAATCATCAGATTGGACTACATGTTCAGATGATCTGGCATATGGTTAATGATCTGCAGGAGTGCACATCGTTTAATGATGTACTGGGTACACATTGAAAGATATGTACGCTGATATCGTTAAAGATATCGTTATTGTGCATGTCGTTCCTTAAAATCATGTAGCGTGTGCCCAGCTTAAGCCTCTGCACTCTCTCTTTCTCTCTCTCTTCCTCCCTCCTGAAACACACTCCCTGTCTCTCTCTGGCAATGTGTCTCTATATCTCTCCCTGATACCCTCTCTCACTCTTTCTCCTCCCACTTTGACTTTCTCACTTTTGTTTGCTACCCTCCCCCTCTCTCTCTTGCTCCTCCCACTTTCAATCTGACACCCTTTATCCCTAATTCCTTCTATCTCTCTGCCTTCTCACCCTTTTCTCCCAGACACCCTGTCTCTCTTTCTCATTCTCTTTTTTTCCAGGAAACCCTCTCTCTCCCTGGCCCTCTTGATTTCTGCTCACCAACACCCTCTTTGTCTCTCACTCTCTGCCTAAGGTGCTTCATAGTGACAACCGCCTGGGGGGGGGCCTAATCAACATTTTGCTATGGGGCCCACAGAGTTCTAGTTACGACCCTGAGTGGAGCTGAGAATTTCTTGGAGTGCTGGGTAGAAGGAAATTACCTTGGGAAGCGTGCACAGTATAGTGTGAATTTTATAGAATGTGAATGCTTAACCAACTTGTAAAACAGAGTACAGTATATCCATGTAGATACTATAATTAGAATTGGTTGGAGGTGCAACAATGACCAGTAAACAGTGTATATGTGCAGTATTTTTTAGTTCATTTTGATAATACTTGTAATTTTACTGACTGCAAAATTTGCTTTGATATAAATAATTGTTAAGAATTCTGAGTCATGTCTTGTTTCATATCCTTGTTCTTAACTAAGGTAGAACAGTATTCTATTGCCTCATCTAAAACTGTCTGGGGGATAGCCACGTTCTTTAATTCATTAATTAACACTGTAGATTGTTCCTTAAAATTGTGATCAAAGGTACAATTGCTTATTACTGCCTCACAGCACTGAGGTCATGGGTTTGATTCCCACCATGGCCCTAACTGTGCGGAGTTTGTATATTCTCCCCGTACTTGCGTGGGTTTCCTCCGGGTACCCCGGTTTCCTCTCACATATCAAATATATACTGGTAGGTTAACTGGCTCCCAACAAATTAACCCTAGAATGTCTGTGTGTATGTGCACATGTGATAGGGCATATAGATTGTAAGCTCCACTGGGGCAGGGACTGATGTGTGTTCAACTATACTCTGTAAAGCGCTGTGGAATATGTGTGCGCCATATAAGAATACCGTTAATAAATAAATAAATAAATAAAATAGTGCCAAGAGCCTGCAGTTCCTGAGATATGCAGTGGTATCGTCAGGGAGGAAAGTCCTTGTTTAAGGATCCTTCATAAAGATGTAGCTTGACAGGGTAAATTAAGCAGAACTTGTGACCCTTCTTGATAAGTTGTCGACAAAAGGAGAAAAAAAATGGGCTCTAGTGAGCTCCAGTACACGGTCTTATTCTTTCCAAAGATATGGAGCATGATTTACTACAGAAAGAGCCTTATGCAGATAGTTCATTCATTGATTTAGAGTGACCTGTTAGCGGGAGTCTGCTGAGGAGTGGGGTGAACCAAAACAATACACCCTCTAAATAACTAGCTATTAACATACTCCCTCAATACTAAATATAACTGGCAATGTGTTACATACAGTACAAAATGTCCCAGTGCTGGAAACTTTAACGTCTCTGGGAGACCCACAAGTCTAATATATTTCTGGCAAGAGTGGTACTCCAAGTCATCTAGTAAGCTTCTACACTATTTGTTTAAGTTCTGCACTTCATGTACAGGGTTAACTATTTTTTGTTCAGTGATTGTGATAAACTGTGACAGATTCTGCAGCTGATAAGTGATGTCAGAAACAGCCTGCGGAATTAAGGATTACATGATAGAGTCGATGGCTTCCATTACAGTACATCTCTATAAGTGACAGGTGAGTCAGGAGTGTGGCATACTTACAGTACATGATGTGTGGGTACAATATCTAGTTCAGCAGCTGTTTTCTTGAATGCTGCAGTCTCTATCCAGCCCCATGCTGGATTCACTGCAACATTTCTCCTGGCAGGGCTGCAGTAGTCCTAGTCATAAATATGTCCACATAATAGTGTGAGTGAGTTGGAGCACCTGGAGGCATTAAATCTGTCTGGAAAAGGTAAGAATGGACTTGTTTACACATTTTCAGAACAGGTGTGTCCCTTTACATTCTTGCTGCATTCTGCATTGTATAGTAGCAGCACCGTATCACAATGTGCCACAAAAAGTTGCAGCAAAAGATGGCCTCATTGACTATAATAGATAGCAAGAGCATGTACAGTATATTCACACTACCCATCAATTCACTTGCAACACAGTAATAATAGGTCAGGACATCTCTGTAGTGGGAATTGGAAGACCTATATTATAGATTTTTTTAATATACAGTATAGCTGAGTTCTCTACTCCTATGAGTTTTTGGCCCTGATTTAGTGATGTATGCTACTGCATCTGCTCTAGTACCCATTGTACAGTTGTAGGTGTGATAATAAACAGGTGAAAGTATTAGCCTTCCCCTTTCCTGGCTTCAGTAGCACCACTAGTGGTTCTAAACAGTCCAACAATGGTTTGCCACCATGTTCCCCATCAACTGTGTAAACATTTATTGAAATATGCAGCTGCAAATTCTTATTGTGCCAACCTGCACCAGACTGTGGCCCTTATTCTGGTTGGTGCGGTAATATCCGCGTGCGTTCGTACCGCCGATGTTTTGTGTCTGCGCATGTGCAGAGGCGTCTCTGCGCATGTGCGAGCGGGGCGTACGGCCAAATCCCGCATGAAATGTGAACACTCCGAACAGGGGGTGGAGAGGGGCGTGAAGGGCTATTTGGGCTCATTACCATATGCATACGCCCCACGTTTCATGGGCATTCCCATGCAAATGCTGGGCGTACGTATGGTAATGCAGTCGTGACGCACGTGTAGGGGGCGGACATATGACATCGCCGGATGTCAGCTGCCCGCCCAGATCCCTGCTTTTGCACGGAAAAATGTCCGTGTGGTCTGAGGTTGCGGGAGCTGGTGGACCACTCGGTCCTGCATTCGATGGTCTGCGACCATCGAATGATGGAGGAGGTTCCCTGAGATGGAGGAGGCGTATTCCATGAAAAATACACGTGCGGTCCGTTCGGCCAGCTTCTTACCGCGTACGGACGGAGTTGGCAATCCGTATGGAAGGCGGGGTTTCGCACGCATGGTCCTGGCCGCATATTCGGATCTGGCCGCACCGATCAGAATAAGGGCCTGTGTTATTTTAGCATCTTCTTTTGTTCATACTCACATATTACATGGCTATGCATTTGATGAATTCCATGATCTTGTGGATATTACCATATTTGTCCAATACCATATTGGTTTTAACAATGAAGTTGGCATGTTTGGCATGTTTTGCACAACCTACAAAAGTTCTTTATGATTTTGACATTTGGTTGTCTTAAGTGGAGATTTGACATACGGTAATGGCTCTGGCTTTGTATTAGGTGGTCTTTAATGTTTATTCTTTTTCATCTTATATATGCTTTAAATTTTAAGTTTTGAGGCTAGCCATTAGGAGTGTTGCCAAATATGATTATGATGTCCATTCTATTGTAGTGACTTACAAAATGGATAGTATTGGCCAAAAAACTTTTGAATGAAAAGTCATCTCAGGTGACAAAATATACATTTGAACTGAGACAACAGTTGTGTTAGGTGGTTAAGTAGCTATATACTTTAGATTTTTCATACTAAATATACATTATATGGAGTGTCCATGCAGTTGGGTGAAAGTTGAATGCTATACCAGGTATCCGGACTCATGATAGATTAACTGTAGGTCGACAGTCATTAGGTCGACCACTAATGGTTGACAATGGGTAGCTCGACACCTTTAAATGGGCGAAATACTCAATGTCGACATTGACAGATGGTCAACACAAACAAACTGATGATATAGACATGGTCAACATTGAAAAGGTCAACACAAGTTTTTCATGTTTTTTGGTTTTGACCAGGCATGTCCAAACGATGTCCCTCCAGATGTTGTGAAACTACAAGTCCCAACATGCCTTGCCACAGTTTTGCTATTAGGAATGCTAAAATGATTGCAAGGCATGCTGGGATGTATAGTCTCACAACAACTGGAGGGCCGCAGTTTGGACATACCTGGTTTAGACTGACTTGGTTTATTCTTTACCATCCAGGGGTACATAAAGTGAGAATAGAATAGTTTGCCGAGTACAGCAAGGCACTGTGCCCAAAGCATGGCAAGTGCAGCAAGCCATGTGAGAGGGTGCAGTACACTTATACGGTGTCCATGTCGAAATATTCACAAAAAAACATGAAAAACTTGTGTTGACCTTTTCAGTGTCGACCATGTATATGCCGACCCTTTGCTTGTGTTGACCTTCTGTCAATGTTGACCTTGAGTCGACCATTTAAATGTGTCAACCTAACCATTATCGTTCATTAGTGGTCGACCTAATGACTGTTGACCTAGATTCAACCATAACTTTAAGAAATATGGGGTGAGATTTAATAGGATGAGAGATTCAGAAAGTGAGAGATTTGGTGAGAAATCTCCAGTTTTTTTAAAGTGGCAATCCTTTACACTTTCTGAATCTCTCATCCTATTAAATCTCACCCATGGTGCCAGTACTCTGTGCCACCAACCCATTGTGGTGCCTCAGGGCTTAGGGACAGAGACAATGCACCCCCTCCAAAAATTGTCACCAACTTGGAGAGAGAGAGACACTAGAGGTCTTATTTCACCTCCCAGCACTACCTAGAAGTGCAGATTTCAGGAGTGCTGGCATCTGCTGTGTAATTTATATTGGGCAACTAGGATGGAAACCCCTTAGCAATGAGCATAAATATACCTTGGCAATGAGCATGTAATCTGATGGGCAACAAGCAAATAGTCAATGAGCAGATAACCCCTGAGAAATGAGCAGATTACCCCCAGGTAATGAGCAGGTAGCCCCTGGCAGGGATCATATAAACCACATGGCAAGGAGCATGTAACCTCAATGACAAGAGCATGTAACAGCTGGTGAGAAGCATAAAATACAAGGGGGGATAACTGTGTTAATTAACAAAATATGAAAAAGTGAATTAAAATTGTACATTTAATATTCAAATTATCAATAAACACTTAGAAACATTTTAAAAACAATAGTAGTAGGTACGCATTTGGCCCTTGGTATATTCACCCATAAAGTCCAGGCTGAAATTAGATTCATGTGTCTGCTTCAATATAACTGTTCGTAGAGGCATGCGTCTTACTGTACGCTGCTCATCTAGCACCCATGACACAGGAGGAGGCCAGCATAAATGTACAGGACAGTACTTTAAATTTAGAGCTCATACAGCCCTTCAGTCACTTTGAGTTACCCTATGGAAACCATTTTGTGTGTGTGTGTGTGCATAGTTAAATTAAATAGAAGCTTTATAAAATAAAATAAAAATCTCTTTAAGAATGGAACCCGGGTCTCCAAGTATGTAGAGCACCACATTTATCCACTATGCCTATGATAGGCCCTGAGGAAGAATCACACCTTGTTTCGAAACATGTTGGCCCCATAGAGATTTTTAACAGGAAGTCTAAGGTAAACACTTTTTTTAATGGATTGCTGGTTATCCGGACTTGCTTACAGTGATATGGGACACAAACATTGGAGACAGCAATAAGAGGAGAATATATTCATGATCCAAAATATATTTTTTTCCAGTTTAAGACAGCATCTGTGAATATAGCTGGTTAATGCTGGCTGGTTAAATGCCCATCCACCCCCCTTCACCCTTCCCCTTTTCTTGGGCGACTGCTCTTTTCACAGAGAAGGAGGGCTGATACAGCAATCAGTCGGTCTGTCTGGGGGAAGGAATTTCAGTAACAGGAGTACTTTACAGTACGTTAAAGAGTTCAGTACTACAGTATGCTGAGGTTCGTGTGTATTGAGACACCCAGAAAGTTATTTATGGAAATATTTTTTTATGTGCGTGCATAGTTATGTTAAATATAAGGGTACTTGTGTAGTTTCACGGTGCCAGCTTGTGTAGTTTCACGGCACTTCGCTCGCCCACGCTGCGGGCTCGGTGGCTCGCTACACTCACCACGCTATTTAAAATCAACTCCATGCCAACATGGATAGTGGAGGTATGAACTATCCATGTTGGCATGGAGTTAAGTTACTTTTTTGGACATATTTCGTGGCAAGCGTACACCCGGAATTAGCATGGCACCATGCTGGCACCGTGAAACTACACAAGTACCAATATAAGATTTGTATATGATTCGATTATAAAAAAAAAATCTCGCTCTAAGAATCAAACCCAGATCTCCAAGCATGGAGAGTAGCACATTTATCCACTAGCCTATGACACCTAGTGATAGCGACCCAAACTCATGAGTCAATGTAAAGAGTGATCCCAAGAAATGAGTTACAGTATGCTTACTGCATGCTGTATCAGAGACGGGAAGATTGTTGCATCACGATGGTTTGCATTTACAATATACAGTACAGTACACTATTTTTAATAAATTATTTGCCTACGGGGACCTGGACGCACACACAAGCCTAACGACAATAAGCTGTTGCTTTACACCGTTCCTTTGCGTATGAATACACTAATTTTATTTACTGATTTAGAGTATTTATTTCACCCTCTCTCCACCTGACCAGTGTACATTACAGTTGTCATGGCACATTTGCCAGAGCTTGTATTGTACTGCACAGTTGGAGCCACAGCACCGTTCAACTAGAATGAGATGTGCGAGTGTCTCACATGCAAGAGTGTCCCATTCTCTGTGAATAGTGCGGCACCATCTGTATATCAATCTGCTGATGGAGTAGTGAAGCATTTTTCACCCTGTGGTGGAGATGTGAATTGCATGCATATTTTATATCGTGTGGCTCAACTCATCTCAATGCATCTGAGTATGCTACAAAAGTGGGATGCCACAAACCACCCCTAAGTGCGCTAGCAAAATGTATGAGCGTGGCTCCCTCTGTAAAGTGCATAGAGATAAAGTACTAACCAAAAGTGACTAGATTAGCATTCCCTGCAAATTTTAATGATATTAAAACTGTTCAAGTAAAAATGTCTTAGTTTTATAAAATAGTCTTTCAGTTTAAAACGGATTTGCGCTAATGTTATGGTGTGTAAACATGGTGCAATTTTATATAGTAAAAATATACCAGACCTTATAAGCCAGGTAGAGCAACCTCTGTATAATGGGCAACCCAGGTTTAATCTAAAAGAGACGGACAGGGTTTGACCCAATATCGCGATCTTGGAACTGACTCGCATCTGCTACTGTATGTGAAAGGGGTATAAATGTTTTCTAAACTGTTATTACTTTGATGCAGGAGAATGGAGCAACATGATTTGAACTGAGCCTGAATGAAGTGGCCACCAGCATGCATAATAAACATTATTTTTGTACTTAAGGAGTGATTCTGGTTGACTGAGTAAGCTACGAAGCTCACAGCTTACCAAGACCCAGAGGACCCACCCCACCGAATTGCCACCCCCAGCACCATATCCCCTCACAACCATGTGAAGGAATGTGTCACGAAGACACATCCCCCCGCATGTCCTGGCACTCTGCATCAAGCCACCATTTGCATAGGATCGCCTAGCATTTTCATAGGATGCCTATGAAATGCTGGGCATTCCCATGCCCCATTGCTGCCCCCCCATGCGAGCTCCATGCCGACAGTTCAGGTTGGCAACTAATTATGCACAGGTCCCAACCAGTGGTCCCCTGTGCGAATGAACCTTACTTCATTCTCAAATACTATGCTCTGCTCTGCTTCCATTATCACCATCTGACTGTTTCGTTATTTACAATATTTTCTCGCTTTAGAGATTGCCAATATTAATGAAATCAGCATCCAATCAGATCTCTGGATTAACATCTGTTCCTTAATTACATGTCTTCCTATTGTTTGATTGGGGTATAATTTAGTTAAGGAGCCCATACACGGTCCGTTGTGTATGGCTCCGTTTTGTACTATGCAATGCGCGCTCCCGCGCATCACATAGTACGGTACAAAAAGTATGTGCTGCACATACTTTTTGTACTAGCTATACATCGGATCGGATCGCAGTGCATGCACACTGCATGCACTAGGGATGCGATCCGATCCGATGTGTGCTGTTTAAACAGACCGTGTATGGGGGGCATTATACTATTTATGATCTGATCAAACATTTTTGTCAAAATTAAGCATTGTGTATTCATTTTATCCAGGAGGTTTATTGTATTTTTCAGATGGTATGTGTGATACATACATGTTTTTCCTAAATTATACTCCTTTATACTTAGATACTCAGTGCTAAATGTTCAATTGTGTTTTAAATTTAAATACCAAACTCATGAGTGTTTATTGCTTGTAGTTACAATACTGACTATGTGATACTGACTACTGGTAAACAAATTATTTCTAACATGCATCATACATTCCTTATTAAAATTATTATTAATAATAATAATAATAATAATAATAATAATAATAATAAGTGCAGCCCCTCCTAAGAAACCCTTTTAAAATGATAAAAAATACATTTTGAAGAAACATTTTAATAATACACAAAATATTAAATTGCAGTTCCAAAACTAACAATTATCCTAAGAAATGATTGCCGAATTTCAATTGCAGTAAGGATTTGTCTTTCCACTGTGGTACAGGGGAAACCATGGGAGGATTGGAAATTTAAAGCATCACTGGAAAATTTTTCAAAAAGTGTCCCCCTTACACGTCCACATTGCCAGCCTGCCACCATCTACTCCTTCACACACCCAAACCAACATTGCACCCTCTACACACTAACACACCCATACCACCAGTCTGTCACCCTCTATCCTCTCCCATCCAAAGGTGACCCCATAGGCCTTTCAGCCCACAGGGTATCTACCCTGTGGATTCTTTCGCCACTAATACCCTGGGGGAAACCCACCATGGTCCCCACTCCCTGAGGGCTCACTCCTTGCTCTGAAATTCAGGTTCCAGGTTGTGCATTTGAAATAGACATTATATGTACTGTAATGTAAGTTACCTTATAATACACAGGACTTGGGGTGTATTTTATATAGTTCATTGCTGTTAATTATTTGGCACATTATAATTCATGCACTAGCAATATTTTTGTATTAGTGTACTCTTTCCATTGGTATCCAGCTAACTAATCCAACCTCCACCCCACCGCCACACAGACAGAGGAGGCTGTTAAGCTATTCAGGAGCAGCAGCCTTATGGCAGTCTTTGCAGCCCAGGCTGGGGATGTAAAAGGGAGATGTAAGCTGCCTGTGCTGGGGTGTTTTGTCCTAGCCATCCCTTTTGGTGACACTGCCCAGAGGAGGAGCTACACTTAAGCTCAAGGAAGCTCTGTCAGCTTAACATGATTTAGCTGCAGAAACAATACAGCTTACCTGCTGGTAGGACTTTTCAGTTTAGTGGTGGTGGGATGCCGCCACTGTTTGTTTTTACCGTTTAATGCCCAACACCAATTTACTGAGTCTCACAGACCACAGTACTGATGGAGAGACATGATGGTCACCTTCTATACAGTGGCAGCCACAAGAGTTGTAAATAGCTAAAATCATATATTTAAAATAATATTTAAAATGTGCAGATTTATTTATATATTGTTGTCCCATTTATATATATTAAGACATATTTAAATATGTTGCACTACTTTTGTAATTATCACTTTACATTTAACCAAATAGTCTTGTTGTAAATATATAAATATGTAAATATGATGCAAATTATTTTTGTACAGTACCTAATTATGTGAATTTAATGGAGGTGTTATATTTTATTGTAACCCATCCTGACAAATAAATACTGATTAGGAGTCATCTCTAAGTAGAAAACATATTGTATATGTCACTACTAAAGATGCAGATTTATGTGCTATTGAAAAAGTGACCCTGAACAGGCAGTTTCATAGGTGAAGCATAATTCCTAAGAGTACTTTCCAAGGACATAACACAGAGCAACTTAATCACTTTTTAGATAGCTTTTTATTAATACTTTTAGAGTGTGTTTAGCATCTGTTCCTAAATTACCTGAAATAGATGCATGTGTTCATTTTAATGCAAGAACACTAGCTTACCATTATCAAGAGGAAATTGTGCATGCTTACCAAATCTGAAACATGAACATTCACTAATTGAAGCAATACACACTTCACTGTTTTTACACAGTCACGTTGAATGGAATTATACTGCAATTTCCTATACAAGACATGATAAAAAGAATACGACCAGATGGCAATCACAGACTGATTTGACAGAAATAGGCACATTTCCTGTTAATTGAAAAAGATATATTACTGAATGTGAAATGTTAAAAAAGAGCATACAAATTTTTAATAAATGTTTTTCTAAATAATTTAGGCATTAAGAAACTTAACTGAATTTACGGCTGTGTACTAATGTCATATTTTTCAACGTAATACATTGGAAAGTATTGCATTTTATATTATTAACAATACTATACGATATTTCGTTTGTTTGTTTTTTTATTTGAGCTTGTATAATAGTTTGTAATGCAGTATTTTCAAATTAAACCGTAAACAAATTAAAATGATTAATTATTTTATAAATAGTAGAAAAACATAAATAATCCCAAATTAAGTAACAATCAAATGAGGTTTAGGTAATTAATAAGTCTGTTGAATATTATTTATAAACAGTTCGGTCACAGACCAGGTTGGCCAATTCGCTAGATACCTCAATTCGAGAATCGACACCAAAGACTTAAGATTCTCCATGTGCGAATGCTAAAACTCGTAAATTAACTTTGCCACCAGCAAAAGGTCCTCAATAAAAATGAATAACAATATGGATATCTGATAGCCTCTTGCCTTTATTGGTATCCAGGCTTACCAATTACAAAACTCACTTATGTAGCATTTGGCCTCACAGGCACATAGATTTGTTAAGGACACAGAGAATACGCTAGAATTATCTCTTAATTTAAACAAAATATTCCAAGGTATGATTACAAAACAATTACAAACAGACAGGATATACAGTACATAGGTTCTGACATAAAGTATTATTCCCTTTTTATTTGTATGAGATTTCTAAGACTTACACATACTTAGGAATCTGTTGTGAGGAACTGCACAGAAACACTGGGTCGCTTGTAGCCTTCTCGCTGATCCCCGAGAAGTCACACTCAGTCCCAGTGAAAGGGACAAATATAGCCCTCAGTTGTAGCAGCCCCCACCCTTTGGATTTTAGCTATTTCCCTGCTGGACACTGGACAGTCAGGAATTAGACATACACCATCACTACATAACATGGATACCTGGCAATGGACAGGGTAGGGGGGTTTTAGCCCAAATTATACAGAAAGAGGTCTTGTAATGAGATCTATATATTGTTACCCTTGGCTGGATTTATGACTAGCAAGGAAGCTTAGTGGCTTAGTTATCTGTACATGTCAAATTCTTATACATCAAGATTTAGAACCTGGTCATCTTATCAGCATCTTATCAGGAAGACAGAATTTGCTCTCTCCCCTGCTCTGGATATATGCAGGTCAAACACAGGACACAGCTTGTCAGCCATTTTGTCCCAGCCACCAAGATATAACATTTATAATACACACAATGGGAGACATCATTTTGGGAGCCGATCAGGTGATGAATCTTGACAAGTTGTAGCCCAATAAAAAACAGCAAATCATAGAACCCTTAACTTAACTATACATTCTAATTGGTTGGTCCTTACTAAATGCACATACAAATAAAATCCAGTGACAATCATGCCAAATAGTGGGTTCCTTCTGTTCATAGGTTTCATTCTAGAGTAAACATCTTTAGTGCAGTTTTCTCTTCCCCAGTTTTGACTGCTTAACGTGTGTCTCTAGTACCACTTTTCCAGCAAAAATACCCAAATGCCAGGGACAATTTGGAGCCCCATTCCATTGTCGGTCGGCCACCTTTTACACTATGCCCAGGTGTGACCTGCATGTCACTCACAGACACTCCTTTGAGGTGGACCATGCATAAACAGCCAACATCAGCAGCTTTTAAGCATAAATTGGGTCAGATTTTTATTTATTTTTTTGAGAGGAAGGATCCTTTCTTTGCCACTTTGTTGTGAATGGCATATTGCCAATTTTAAGTTTCTTGTTAACTGAATTCTTTTTTTTTATTAGTATTAAAAAATCTTATAGTTTTTTTTCATGTCCTCGATGACATTGGGCATCGTCCTTAGCGGACAACATTGTTGGACTTTATTACTGCCAGCAGCTTTAGCACTAGGAATTGGTTCCTGATCTTTAAATTGTGTGTCCTCCTCCTCCATTTCTGTATCAACACACACCACCATTGCACTTATATTGCAGCACAGGGCAGAACCACTGGACTAATATGGCAACACGAGACACCATCACTGCAATTATATGTCAGCACAGGGCAGCCCTGCTGGAATTGTATGGCAGCCCAGGGCATCAGTGCTGGAATTATATGACAGCACAGAGAAGCACCGCTGCACTTATATGGCAGCACAGGACACCACCGCTGCACTTATACAGCAGCACATAACACCACCTCTGCAATTATACAGCAGTATAGGGTAGCAGCACTGGACTTATACGGCAACACAGAATACCACCACATGCACTTATACGGCATCACAGGACAACACCACTATAATTATACGGCAGCACAGTTGCACTTATACAGCAGCAAACGGCTGAAATTAGATGGCAGCACAGGGCAGCACTGCTACAATTAGATGGCAGCACAGGCAGCACCTCTGCAATAATATTGACAGCACAGGGCATAACGGATGCAATTATATAACAGCACAGGGCAGCAGACCTGGACTTATACGGCAGAATATGGTAGCACCACTGTAATTATATGGCAACTTATGGCAGCACCACTGTAGTTATACAGCAGCAGAGGAAACCACTGCTGCAATTATACTGCAGCACAGGGCAGCAGCACTGTGTATAGGATAATATATAGATTATATTGCTAATATACTGTGCGCTACTGCAACCTTTAGCAACTTGCGTGGTCCTTGCTGCCAAGTCAGGATAAATACTTATATTATGGCCTGCCTTTGTTAATTTTATTTATGCTCTGACGTTGTTAATATTTTCTACACTATGTTTACCTTTATGGTACCTTAGAAATAAAATATCATATTATTATTGTTATTATTATTATTGTTATTATTATTATTATTACTATTATCAACCTCTGCCCCACCATGCACTATATTCAGCTCTACCACTTTTCCATCCACTGCTCCACACCCCTCTATGCTGCCTTTTCCCACTCTGTCCTCACTCTGTCCCATCTCTCTTGCAGTGTGAGCTATTGGTGCGTATAGTATGTCCTGGTAAGTGGTAAGGAGGTGGTACAGTATGTGATTAAAAGCTGTTTAACAGATGGTGGCATATAATATAAAACCTGGTGAGTGTTTGGCATATAGTATGACAACAACTGGAAGGCAGAAGGTGGCAATGTGATAGAATTGTTGGGGTTCACATGAATATATCTATTATCTCTCTTCATGCCTCCAACCCCAAGCAACTTTTTAATACATTTAAATCACTTCTATACCCTCCCTCACCCGCTCCACCAGCTACCTTCAATGCACAAGAACTTGCCGCCTACTTTAAGGACAAGATTGATAACATCTGGTATGAGATGGTATGCTCTTCTGCAACCAGTGACCTACTCCATTCCTTACCTGAGCCCTCTGGCACTTTTTCCTCATTTGAGCTCACAAATGAAGAAGCATCAAGTTATCAAATATTTTCTCATCCTCCTACTCCACTACTTCTCCTCTTGATCCTATTCCCTCAAAAGTCAGTAAAATTATTTATCCTGTGCTCATCCCAACCTTAACTAAAATCTGCAATCTCTCTTGCTACAGGTATCTTTCCTTCTCAGTTCAAACATGCAAAGATTACTCCCATTCTGAAAAAACATAATTGTGACCCAAATTCTCTAACTACTGTCCCATCTCTCAGCTCCCATGCCTCCCCATGCTGCTTGAGAGACTTGCCTTATCTTGCCTCACACACTTTCTTAACTCCCACAACTTATTGGACCCACTTCAGTCAGGCTTTCGTTCCCAACACTCCACTGACACAGCACTGACTAAAGTGGTAAATGATCTGGTAACTGCCAAGTCTAAAGACCATTACTCACTACTCATTCTTCATGATCTCACTTTGACACTGTTGACCACTCTCTCCTCATACAAACACTACACTCACTAGGTCTAAATGGTATAGCTCTTACCTGGTTCTCATCCTACCTATCTGATCGCTCTTTCAGCTTTTGCTTCTGATACCACCTCCTTTTCACTACTTCTGTCAGTTGGAGTACCGCAAGGCTGAGTTTTAGGTCCTCTGCTTTTCTCAATCTATACCTCATCTCTTGACAAATTAATCAGCTCTTTCGGATTCCAGTATCCCTTGTATGCAGATGACACTCAAATCTATCTATCTATCAACCCCAGAGATGTCACCAGTGGTTTTGGCCCGTGTCTCTGAATGCCTCTCTGCCATCTCATCTTGGATGTCTTCTCGCTACCTCAAACTTAACATTTCCAAAACTGAATTAATTCTATTCCCACCAGCCAGGAGCAGTTACGATCCTGATTTCTCCATAACTGTCGACAACATGACAATCTACCAACCCCTCAAGCTCGCTGCCTAGGGGTCACCTTTCACTCTGAACTGTCCTTTGTTCACCAAAAAACATATAAAAGATACGACCCTATCTTACACACAATGCTGCCAAAACACTTCTCCATGCACCCATTATCTCTCGCATTGATTATTGCAATAGTCTCCTCATTGGTCTTCCCAAGAACAAACTCTCACCACTGCAATCTATTTTGAACGCTGCTGCAAGGCTGATCTTCCTAGCCAGATGTTCATCATCTGCTGATCCGCTCTGCCAGTCCCTCCATTGGTTGCCCATATTCTACCATAGTCAATAAAAAACACTTCTACTCACATATAAAGCTATTACACAAACCACACCAACGTATGTCTGTTCACTTATCACAAAAATCTCCCAACACTGCACAAGATCTGCGTCTCAATTCTGCA
Source organism: Crinia signifera (assembly GCF_055691185.1). Taxonomy (NCBI): domain Eukaryota; kingdom Metazoa; phylum Chordata; class Amphibia; order Anura; family Myobatrachidae; genus Crinia; species Crinia signifera. The sequence continues at coordinate 97,736,271 of NC_139221.1, read as the reverse complement.
CGGATCACTAGCTCCCACTCACTGTTGCAGGATTTTCATAGGGCTCCACTCACCCTATGGATTGTTTTTCCACAAACAATAAGACTCTATACTAGCCTCCAAACTTTCAAGCGTTCCCTGAAAACTCACCTCTTCAGGCAAGCCTATGGAATTTAGGTATCACCCACATAACCCTCAGTGGCACTCATGTTTCATATAGCTTCTCTTCTGGACTTGCAACTTGGTGGGACTGCTACGCTATCACTGGTGCCTGTCCTTGTGTTTACCTCCTATTACTGTAAGCTTACAGCAGGGCCCTCCAACCTCTATGTCTGTCTGTTTTACCCAGTTTGTTCTTTCAGTGTTGTCAACATTTGTAAAGAGCAACGGAATCTGCTTCGCTATATAAGAAACTGTAAATAAATAAAATAAATAAAGGTTGATTGTTAAAGGCTTGTGGGAAGGAAATACAAGTGATATGGTAATATGCAGAGGATGGCATGTAAGAAAAGTGACTGGCATGAGACAGAATGCAAGGTTATTTATACATGTGTGTCAATTGCAGTGCAATCCCATGTCCATGTGCAAATATGTGAATTTAGAAGCATGCACATAAAGTCTTTGGAATTAAGAGCCCAATGAGACATGCTCACAAGGCAGCGTGTATTTGTATTTATCTGCCTAGCAAGCAGATACACACAACCCCGCCAAATGCATTACCGAATGCATGCCCTCCCCCCCCCCATTATTCAAATCCTCACACTAGCATGCAAGCAGATGTGTACGTTTACACCTTCGCTTGCATGTAGCTGCACGGAGGAAAAAACATTCGATGGTTGCACACCATCAAATGATTTTATCAGCCTTCGCTATGAAATGTAAGTCTATACTTAGTATTCAGATGGCCTTCTTTCTGCCAAATTGGGGACGGGTGCTAATGTCACATGATAGCAGGCATGGGCACTTGCATTAGCAGGGGTACGCCCAGCATTTCTATGGGCATGCCTATAAAATGCTCGGCAGTCAGTGAAACTCGACAAAGGCGTTCACTTAGGAGGTTTGTGCATATTCGGCCATGTGCAAACCCCTACCATCGGACATGGGGGGCAAATCCGGACCTGATGGAATCGCCCCCTAAGAACCTATACATAAGTTCAATAGTACAAATTGCACATTGTATTGTAGGTTAGTGTTATTATTATTATTATTATTATTATTATTATTATTATTATTATTTATTTTTTAAATTAATTGTTTCTGTACTTTTTGAAATTTTATCTTACTGTTGTGAATTTGTAAACAAAACAAAAAAAAAACTGCACAAGTACAACAACATCTGTGAAAAATGTTGAAATATTTGTGGCCAAAGCAGAGTCAACTATATATTTCTGCTGAAAGCTTTTGATGTTTTCTCTCATCTATAATTGCAGGTATTTATTTGGAAAATATATTCAAATGGACACTTGTTCCAGCTCATAAATAATAACTGCTCTGCACTTGACTTGTACATATTTTCAGGTTTTTCATTTATTAATAATAAATCACGTAATCCCACCAGTACACATAAGACACAATCATGCTTTGAGTAATTAGTCTGTAATGTGCTGAATCTCAGTGCAACATTGCAATGCTCTTTTTTAACAAAAGTATATCCATTATGTTAAAAATGTACAAGTAATCAGGTTTCACATGATGTAAGTCAGGTTATTAGTCATGTGCTTTATTCTGTGGGGATAGTTTGTACATTGTTTACTAGTAAACTGTTTCTTTTCTATACATTTCCAGTAAAACATACACTATAAAATTGCTGACAGGACTGCTTTATTCTTTATAAGGGTATTCATGGATTTAAGAGGAAGTTACACTAATTCTAATTTAAGCAACATAAAAAGCACATTCAGAAACTCCACAACATTTTTATTGGTAAGCTGCTCAATCAGAGGTCTGTCATTCAGGTGCCAACAGGGAGGGGTAAATCTGGTTAGGAAAGAAAAACAGTTTGTATCCCTATTGCACACTGAATGAGAAATATACATATAATAATCAGACAATACAGAGATCTTGGTTGCATATATCTGCAGATATAGGGTTAAGCCCCCAGGCCGTACGTCAAGGCGTCTCTGTCACTGGGGGTCCCTAACACTGGGTATGGGTCTGGGGTGTGGGCCCCCAACATGCCGACACAGGCTGACTACTCCAGGGCAGCACACAAATGAAAATTAGTAAGTGTTAAATAAGAAGCACATAAGTGCTATGTAGGGAGGTGAAGGTGTGATTAAAATAATACATACAATAGGGAAAAAACATAAATGTTAATAAAGTGTTAGGGTGTGCTACCCTGGAGCAGACCAGCCATACCAACAAAGGGGGAATCACACTCCCAAACCCATCCCATGCACAATAACAAATTTATGGGCCTAATAGCCCAGTGTAAGGCCACATGATAATGGCTTACAACATCTGAGAGCCAGCTTACCTGGAGATACCCCTGGCTTCTCCAATGGCACTCAGGTGTCAGCAATCCCTCCTATTGCTGACCCATCTATGCCTCTCAACTGCACAACATTTTTATTGGTAAGCTGCTCAATCAGAGGTCTGTCATTCAGGTGCCAACAGGGAGGGGTAAATCTGGTTAGGAAAGAAAAACAGTTTGTATCCCTATTGCACACTGAATGAGAAATATACATATAATAATCAGACAATACAGAGATCTTGGTTGCATATATCTGCAGATATAGGGTTAAGCCCCCAGGCCGTACGTCAAGGCGTCTCTGTCACTGGGGGTCCCTAACACTGGGTATGGGTCTGGGGTGTGGGCCCCCAACATGCCGACACAGGCTGACTACTCCAGGGCAGCACACAAATGAAAATTAGTAAGTGTTAAATAAGAAGCACATAAGTGCTATGTAGGGAGGTGAAGGTGTGATTAAAATAATACATACAATAGGGAAAAAACATAAATGTTAACCAAGATCCAACCAAGATCTCTGTATTATCTGATGATTATTATATGTATATTTCTCATTCAGTGTGCAATAGGGATACAAACTGTTTTTCTTTCCACATTCAGAAACTCATTTGCAGTACTCATACTGTATTGATGGTAAAACCATTGCACACAATTATATAAGTATAAATATGGAGGTCGGGATGCAAGCAGTCAGAATACCAATGCTGGCATCCCAATGGATGGAATACCAACAAAGGTCAGGTACAGTAAGTATAATTACCCTCTGCCTGACCCTCTCTAGATCAAACCCGCCCTTCAAGTAGCCTGGCTTTAGCCCTCCTCCAAAATAGCCTGACCATACCCCTACTGGTGCCTAAACTTAACCCCCGCAGCCCACCACCGTATATTGTAGATGGTAGATAGAGTACTGTAATTATAAGGGTGATATACTGGTTACTTATATGTATGTACATTTGTTTATCATACACATTAACTAGGAACTGCAATCCAGTGCACCGGAAACATGCCACTGTGTGTTTGTATGTTAAGTTGAACTTGCATTGTTTTTTTATTAGGACATCTATCTATACTGCTTGTATATGACTTGTGTACAAGTTCAGAAACAGTCTGATTTCACACTCCATAAAATACTATGCTCTTTCTGAGCAAGCTGCACCTCAAAGACAACCTCTGTTCATGTTATAAAAAATATCCAATCTTTTTTTGTCTCATTTTATTTATAATTGGATCTGTTCCAATCAGCAGAAACATTTTTTTTTAAATCTTTTATACTGTCATTCAATTTAAATCACGCTCTGCTCACCAGCCAGAAGGAGACTTATTGTCCGGTAAATTACTTTGTGTTTTCAGCAGGTATGTGTAAGAGTTGTCTCCAATGTGTTTTGGGCCTCTGTTGCCTTCTTCGGGAAGTTAGCTATGGCTATGTTTGTTAAGGGCTATTTAAAGTATGTTTTCAAATGATATTGTCTCAGTGTTTAGTTGTTATGGTAACAGGTAACTATGGTACCCCTTGAGGGCTTCAGGGAGTCTATGGCATCCATATTTGTTAAGGACTTTAAGAGTATATAATACAGTTGGATAGTCCCTGACTGGTTAAGAACAAATGTAAACTAATATATAAGCCATGGGGATCACTATGGGAGATATTATACTGTATATACTGTAGGATATTGCAGTAGCTGGGTTTTGGAAAGCTGGGATGGACAGTACCTGCAAATTAGACAATGCTGCAAGGATATTACAGTAGCAGATTTTCTAGAATGCTGGGATGGACAGTATAAGCAAATTAGAGGATGCTGCATTGGTATTGCAGTAGCGGGTTTTCTGGAATGCTAGGATGAACAGTACCAGCACATTAGATAATGCTGCAGGGATATTGCAAGAGCAGAATCTGGAAATGCTGCAGAGGTGGAGCAGAACCAACCCTTCAGGATTACTGGGATAGGCTTTGCTGGGGAAGATGGAAATGCTGCAGGGGTAAGCAGGGACAGCCCTTTAGGATCCCTGGGATATGCGTTGGTGGTGAAGCTGGAAATGCTGCAGAGGTAAGCAGAGATAGCTCTTCAGGATTATTGGGGTATCACTGGGGTAGGCTTTACCAGTGAAGCTGGAAATGCTGCAGTGAAGCAGTGAAAGCAGTCCTTCAGCATAGATCAGGAACCGAGAAAGTAATGGAAAGACTACACTGATATTTTATATATACATGAAAGAAATTAAATGTCCTGGCTATAGAGAGATTTTAATTACTTTATAATAAAGTAATAGGATGTATCGCCTAGCAACCCTCAGCCAACATTACTGGTGCGTATTAAGGCGACAGTTAGTGGTGCTCCCAAGAGTAAGAAGTATAGATATTTTAGTATGGAGGAAGAAAAGAAAACACTTGTGTGGGAGCACACTTACCAGGAGAACATGGCTCTAAAATAGGAATACAAATTATATATTTATTAGGTATGCATTGAAATAATTTTGATAAGAAATAGCTTCTACGAAATATATTATTTTATATATGTCAAACAGTAAACATTAATTCATGTAGTGGAATTGCCGCACATAAAGGTAAGAGGGAGGACCGTCATTTATGCTTTTTTTTCTTCATATTTTGATATGAGAGTATTGCAGATAATAGAATCATTGGTTTCCCAATGAAAAGGATGCCATATATATTCTTGTGGGTTTTTCTCTCAGTGCTTCTCTAGTTATTGATGTACAGCCAAGTATATGGGGTCTAATAAGAATACAGTACCAGGGTCTTCCCTGTATAGATCAGGAAGCAAGCCAGGGAGTGTTTGTGATGGAAATTGCACTTTGTCTAACAGACAAAAGGAGTTCACCGTGGGTCATAGACAACAAATTACTTGGCAAATAGTGTAGGCTCTTGAGATTTATACCCCGGTCTAGGAGCTGATTGGAGATGATGCTTACATGACTGAAAAGTGGTTCTGGATTGATCTCTAGACATTCAGCTGAGCAGAAGTGTCATGGCAATGTCCATTGCCTTTTTTTTTTAGGGAACTGCTGGGGTGCTAACTGGCAATGCCCACCAGGATGGGATGCACAGCGCAGGATGCAAGCAGATGACAGGCTGTGACCCAGAATATGTCTGGGGAGCAAATAACAACTACATTTTATGACACCCAGGCTGACTAGTAGGAGGGGGTAAAAGCTTTGGCCACAGGACCCATCAACTGTGTCCCTTGGCTATGGCATTATCTCTGTGGCTAGTGAGGCATGGTGCTGGTTCTTAAAATACAAGGGACCCCTACTCATTTTTCTCCCCTATAATTTCAGAAGCAGGGTTTGCTCTAAGAGGCTGGTACTGGTTTTGGTTTGGGGGTAGTACAAACTATCATTCCAACACACAACACCCAGGGGTGCAGAGGATAGCCCCGGGCTTCCAAGAATCCTGGCCTGGGCTGAATTGTTAGAGTGGCTGAATGCTTTGGTCACAGGACCCTACAATGTCCACTGGCTAAAAATATAGGGGACCCTACCCTTTTTTTCCCACTATAATTTTAGAATCAGTGATGGCATCCCTTGGCTGAGGCATTGCCTTCCTGGCTAGTCGATCCCAGTGTTGGTGCTAAAAATATGGGGTACCTTTGCACATTTTCACCTGTATTTGTAGAGCTAGGGCCTGCTCCAATAGACCCTGCGTGTAATGCTTTGTGTTGTGAACCCAGGGCCGGCGCCACCACTAGGCAGCTCTAGGCATTTGCCTAGGGCGCCGGCACCTGGAGGGCGGCAGTTCGCCCCTCACCCCCAGCATATAGCTGTCGGCGTCCCTGCAGTGCTGGAGCGGGCAGGGGTGTCCGTGCCGCGGGGGTACCTGCGGCGCTGTCACTGTATAAAGCTGCTGGCGGCAGCGGGGTCCCTGCACTGAATAGAGAATAACTAGCGCTATGCGCGCGACGGCGCGGGAAGCGCTTCTGGGTTTGAAACCACTTGCCGCACGCTGATTGGCTGAGATTCAGCCAATCAGCGTGCGGCAAGTGTTTTCAAAATCAGAAGCGCTTCCCGCGCCGTCGTGCGCATAGCGCTAGTTATTCTCTATTCAGTGAGAGCCCGGTCCTCTGTGGTTTCGGAGCCCAATAAACGGCAGCAGGTGTGTGCTCGGCTCCGTGCGCTTCTGCCCACGCCACTCACTGATTTCTCCGCACTGGCGGCTGTGAGTGCGGAATGTGCGGGCGGTAACATGGCGGCGCTCGTTCTGTCTGTCACGGGAGGGTAGGTAATGGCTGCCTGCGGGTAAGATGGCGGAGGAGGCAGCGTGGGGCTCCGAGCTGCTGTCTCCGCTCCTGGGCTGCCTGCTGGCTCTCGGCGCTGACTTCAGCCGGGACTGGGAGAGTAACGACCTGAGGCTCCAGGCTCTGCTGGCCTGGCTTCTCCTCAGCCTCACCGCCATCCAGCTGGCCTGGCGCGGCTATGGTCCCGGTTCACTGCAGGGACCCTGCTGCCACCAGCAGCTTTATACAGTGACAGCGCCGCAGGTACCCCCGCGGCACGGACACCCCTGCCCGCTCCAGCACTGCAGGGACGCCGACAGCATCCACCACAGGTAACACCACCACCCCCCCGGGCACCGGGGCGCCCCCACCCCGACTCACCTGGGGCACTCCGGTGCCTTGCACCGGCCCTGTGTGAACACCCATATATTCTTTTTTCAAGAGTAGAATGGGGGCGGCAAGCAGTAGCAGTACTGAACACTATTTAAATATTTTCCATGTAACTAGGAAAATAACAATTAATTGAGGTTATGTATTGGTACATAAGAACTGCTGATCAGTAATACAAGTCTGTAATGCATAATGTGTGGAGACAAAATAAATCACAAGATCTGAGAAACAATGAATTGTGACTGCTGATGTATGGGCACCTATTCACCACCTAATTGTAATCTCTCTAACATTTATTGTCAGAGTAAAAGATTTTGAGCCAGGTGTTGATATCTTTGTAAATTTAACAGCATAAATATATTAACTTTAAAAATAGCATCGAAAACTACTAAATTACTACAACTCAAACTATAAGTACTAAAGACAATGGTATAAATTTACTAAGATGGGAGTTCTAATGAAGATGGGATGTTGCCCATAGCAACCAATCAGATTCTACTTCTTATATATGTTGCACCTTCTAGAAAATATTAGATAGAAACAGATTGTTTAGCCTGCCCTGTTCTTGTCGAGGATGCACGCATATCTAAGGGACCTGAGAGTCACTTAGATATGCTTGTACCTTCCACATCATTCGATGGTCTGTGACCATCGAATGATGTGCAAGCTACAAGCATATCTAAGCATATCTGTGACCATCGAATTATGTGGCCCCATGGGCTGTGAGGGGGGGCATGCGAGGGCATCGTAGGCAGACCTGCGAGTGGCGGGGGGGCATTTAATCCCCAATGTATCCAACAGAGGAATATCCTTAGTAACTTTTATCTGTAGTTAAAGTACAGTTTTCAGTTTATTTTGCTTTTGCACCATGTTGTTAAATTGTTTACATGTGCGGAAGCCTGTTTTTTGTTTCACAGACAAATAAAATAAAGTAATAAAACTATTAAACAAAAAGTACAGTTTTTTTTTTCTAGAACTAAGATGAATTCTAAAGCTGTACTGAATCGATGCAAATTACATTTGCAGTTTAACTGCAATTTTTATAGATTTTGCAGAAGCATTTTATTTTAGATTATACCTGAGGACAGATCTATACAATAGGAATAGTTTTAATCTTATTTGCGAGCAGGCTCAATGCTAAAATTAGATTTAAGGTAGTTGCTCCATGGGGTATTCTGACATACAGAAAACTTAATTTAATATGAACAGAAATTAATTTTATTTCACAGAATACTTTAACCCAGTATTTGATGATGATTTTATTATTATTATTTACATAATTGCACCTTACTGAATAAAATTGTGTTTATTTTTTTTTACTGTAAACAGAAATGACTATATGGATTAGTCAAATATAAACTTTGTTCTGTAATAGGGTTTCCTTTTAGATATTGTTTATATACAGTATTTACACTTTCTTGACTTTATGTAAGCCAGCAAAGAGTTTATGATGATGACCAACTGTAATACTATATACGACATGTTAATGATTGCTATTAATTGCGAAATACTGTATATTATAGCAGAAAAACAGAACACATATCACATTTAAAACCACAGTGTATAGAAAGTGTTGCTACAATCACTACAATAATCGTTTAAGTTAAGTAATCATTTGGGGAACTGAAGCTTAAATTAGGTGTTAATTTAAAGAACACATTTTACTTTATGATTTTCTTTATAAAGAAAAGTTTAGGATGTTTTCAAAGAATGCTATGTGTATTTAAATGAAGTAAATTGCAATATTTAATACAAACAAGTAAATTCATCTGAATGATTGTCTCTTCAATGATGTGTACAATGGATGTTGTTAATGATGATGATCATGGTGATTATGAGCAACTCTGGTAGTGGATTTAAAAGCTACACTAATTCTCATTATGATTGCTAAATTCATCATAGAATAAAAGCATGGTGGGGTCACTGGAATAAAAAAAAGAAGAAAAAGTTAAAAATCCTAAGACAGATTCCAACACTGAATGGTGGCATGCCCCTCAATACATAAAAGGATAATAAAATGGCTTAAGGAGGTTTTAGTAACACCATTGTCGATCAAGTAGTCTTTGCTAACATGCTAAAAAAGAAATTTATGATGTGTTTATTATATTTTTGTTTACTAATGCGAAGAACCATTAACGATATTACTTAGCAGTGGTATTCTTTATGTCCAGCATTATGACATTGTGCATTGTTGTTTTTATGTATTGCATATTCTTGCATCTATTATATTCACGTGGATTTGTTTTGTATATGTTTCTATAGTATATGTTTCTATAGTAATCTCTGCAGCACTGATAGGCCGCACTGGTCAGGTGCAGCGTTCCCTCCACGCCTCCCGGTTATCACTGATGGGGACAACGTCATCAGCAGGTGCATCGGGGTGGTGCCGGGACACTTGAACAGAACTCAGAAACACCCTATTTAGGTAAGTGTATGTTCATGTCGTGTTTGTTCTTCTTAATAGCCTTGATAAAAAAAGCTGCTGGAGCTTTAAAACGTCGGCAGGCAAAACACCTGCCTTAATGTGTTTTATTATAGACTTAGTGCCGCCATCACAATCGACCTCTGTATTAGAGACCAGTGTGCTGGCACTTTGGAGGGCACCGGCTATAACATTTTTACTATCAGCAAAATAGAGAGTGCCGCCTCAGGAATTGGTATATATTAGTGATGAGCGCATCCGGACACCCCAGAACACTGCCCTATCCGAACGCGTTCACGAGCCTGTTCGGGTTTTCCCGCCCAGACTCGGAACACACCTTTCTTGCACCTGTGATATCCCACTGTCGGATCTCGTGAGATCCAGAAAACGTCACTACAATGTCACTATATGTATCTGAGGATGGCCGGGTGGGCACCATATTCACTCCAGTCTAGGAGATTGAACAGTGTGCATGTCTGGCTGTCTTCCCTGGTACCCGCTCGCATGCTTACTCTTCCGCCCCATTGTGCAACCTGCATGTTGTAGTAGTATTAACTACTACACTGCTGATAATGACAAACTGCGTGGTATTGTAGTTTTAACTACTACACTACTGTCTGCTGATAGTGACAAGTTCAACCTGCGTGGTGTAGTAGTTCCTGTGTAGTGTAGTAGTTTTAACTACTACACTGCTGATAGTGACAACCTGCTGACTGTGTTAGTGTAGTGTAGTGTGGTGGTATACTGACAGAGTCTGTGCTGTGCTGTGTATTATATATTTATCCCTGTAGTCTGTGCCTGTGCCTCATACAGATTGATTTACCTGTCCTCCAGTGTCCAGTCCCTAGTGCAAAATAAATTGCAAGATATAATTTTTATTTTAGAATTAAGGGGTTAATAAATAAAGATGACTTATTAATAATTGTTTAAGATCTTTCTGTGTCTGCTGCTATTTGTGTATGCCGGGAGAGGGTACTAAAAGTCTCACCTCACCTGTGCAGGCCACACGTCGGTGCAAATTGCAAAATATCATTTTTATTTTACAATAATAAAGAGGTTACTGACTTCTTAATAATCCCTTTTAATTAATTTTTCTGTGTCTGCTGCTGTGTGACTGTTAGCTGGGAGAGGGTACTACAAGTCTCACCTCATCTGTGTGCACACCGGTGTTGCAAAATAATTGGTGCTGCAAAATAATTAATCTAATTTTTTTGGACAATAAGGGTTACTGACTTAAATAAATTCCTTAAATCCTTTTCAATTTTTCTGTGTCTGCTGCTGTGTGACTGTTAGCTTGGAGAGTGTACTACAAGTCTCACTTCACCTGTGTGCACACTGGTGCAGCAAAATAATAAATCTATTTTTTTTTACAATAAGGGTTACTGACTTAAATAATAATCCTTTAAACATTTTCTGTGTCTCTGCTGCTGTGTGGCTGTACTCCAGAAATATAATGGAGAACCAAAATATGGAGGCTCAAATAGTACAAGAACCACTTCCTCCAAGTGCTGAAGCTGCTGACACTAGTCAAGACATAGAACATGATGATGACATGCCATCAATGTCTTCTGCCAATGCCAATGCCCAATGTCATAGTCGAGGGCGTGTGAAATCCAAAAAGGCAAAGTTGAGTATGTTTAAGAAAAAAATAAAGGTAAATCCTTGGAGGAGAAACGTAAGCTTGCCAATATGCCATTTACCACACGGAGTGGCAAGGAATGGCTAAGGTCCTGGCCTATGTTCTTGACTAGTGGTCCAGCTTCACACGATGATCAAAGCCCTCCTCCTCACCCCTCCCTAGAAATGTAAAGAGAGTTAAGCTGTCAACAAAAAGACAGAAAACAACTCAGCCGTCTGAAGACACGGTATCACAAATCCCCAAGGAGAGTCCAAGGGTGTTGGTAGCTGCGAAGCCTGACCTTCCCATCACTGCATATACTGGAAATGTCACCAGCAGTTCAGTTCCTGATTTTGAAGTTGTCAATCAGGGCCGTCTTAACAATCTACTGGGCCCCTGGGCAAAATAATTTTTAGGGCCCCCCTCCACCCACCTATGTGCAGCAGCAGAGGAGGGCTGGGAGTTGTGTGGCGGGGATCCGGGCAGCAGCTGTCAGCGGCATCTGTCTAGGCGACTCATCGGTGGCGGCGGTGATCCAGGCAGCGGGGGGGGGGGGCTGGGAGCTTGATGTAGCGGTGTGTGGTGGGGATCCAGGCAGCAGCTGTCAGCGTTGTCCGTCCAGGCAGCTCGCTCAGAACATGATGTAGCGCTATTTGCTGCCGGGCAGGAAGCGCTGCAGATTTTGAAAAGACTGGCCGGACACTGATTGGCTGAGCGTCCGGCCAATCAACGTCCGGCCAGAATTTTCAGAATCAGCAGCGCTTCCCGCCCGGCGGCAAATAGCGCTACAGCAAGGTCTGAGTCACCACTGCCTGTATGGACAACGCTGACAGCTGCTGCCCGGAGCATCCCCAACATATGCCGCCCAGATTGCTACATCAAGATCCCAGCCCCCCGCTGCCTGGATCACCGCCGCCACCGCTGAGTCGCCGCTGACAGCCGCTGACCGCATCCCAGCCGCCCACCGCCATTCCCCAGAGCAGTGCCGTCTTCCCCAGTGGGCTGGGCCCCTACAATCCTTGGGCCCCTGGGCAACTGCCCATTGAGCCCAATGGGAAAGACGGCCCTATGTTCAATGTTGTACACCAGGAGGAGGAAATTGATGTAGCTGGCGCTGAGGATGAAGTTGATGAGGAGGAGGAGGAAGCTGATGGTGATGTGATGGTGTGATGGTGATGATATGGGGAGGAATTAGAGGAACAGGATGAGGAGGACATCTTGCCTCTATAAAGCCAGTTTGTGCAGGCAGAGGTGACTTGCTTTTTTTTTGTGGGGGCTCAAACAAACCAATCATTTTATTCACAGTCATGTGGCAGACCCTGTCGCTGCAATGATTGGTTTGTTAAAGTGTGCATGTCCTATTTACACAACATAGGGGTGGGTGTGAGGTCCCAAGGACAATTTCATCTTCCACCTTTTTTTGACCATTATGTGCTTTGTGGGGCCTAGTTTTTAAAATTGCCATCCTGTCTTCCGCTGCAGTGCCACTCCTAGATGAGCCACGTGTTTGTGCCGCACACCTGTGTGGCTTAGTATAGTTATCCAGCTTCCTCAGTGCATTCATTGGCTTGTCTTTTCCACCCGGGTATTAAACCCTTGGCCATTGACAATGTATTCGTGCATTGCTTCCTCTCGCCTAACTTGCTGGGAAACAATTTATTTTGAAAGTCCAGAGCAGATCTCAGTGCGGCTCAAATCATCCGCTGCTCCTTGGCTATATGTATTTAAATGCCCATCACTCAATGATGTAAAATCAGCTAACATGGCATCCAACAGTGCTAGGCGCAGAGCCAAGCAGTGTAAGACTTCCATAGCAAATTCTTTGAGCAAATGTGTAGACATTGGATGATTAAGCTATATAATGGGGTTATCGTTTATTAAACTGCTTGTAAGTCTGCTTGTAAGTCTCGCCTAACTTGCTGGAAAACACAAAGTTGCCAAATTTCTTTTGGAGGCTCGGAGCAGATCTTAGTGCTGCCCAAATCATTTGCTGCTCCTTGGCTATATGTATTTAAATACCCATCAACCAATAATGTAAAATCAGCCAACATGGCATCCAACATTGCTAGGCGCAATGCCAAGTGGTGTAAGACTTTCAGAGGCAATTCTTTCAGCAAATGTGTAGACATTGGACGATCAAACCATATATTGGGGTTATACTTTATTAAAGGAATGAAACTCGTGAAGATGGCATGTTAAGATGCAGAGTCAAACATTCCTTAAGTGAACTTGTACGATTAGGAAAGAAGCCCCCAGTTTCCATGAAGAACAGGTATACATCTCCTACCTGTGTATCAAAGACATTGCTAAAAACCACCCCATATTGGTGGGACGAGACATCCCCCAGCCAGCGACAGTCCTGGACCACATTTAGAATGCTTTTGTCTTCAAGTGCAATTTTTTGCCCGTTTCAGAAAACTACAGGCCCCAAGAGAAGGACATCAAAAAGATAAATGCATCTTTTCGTAGCCACCTGCAGCCAGCACAACTTTCCATGGCGACACAAGTTCAGTCCCACTGCACTAAGCTCAGGACTTTCTGGCTCTGTAGATGTTGAAATGCAGGACCAAGCATAAACTGAAACTGGTCTATCACAACATAGTCTGCATTTTCATCCTCAACTACCCGTTTAATGGCCTGTAGCATACTGTCATGCATCCCATGTGGTGCAGGTAGATCAGTCTCTCTCATTTCCCCGGCAGGCTTCCCAGCATCTTCAACGCTCTCTTGCGATAAGGTTTTATCTATTTCCTTCACTGTATTTTCTGGCTCTTGATTTGAAGGACCAAACAATTCTTCTTGGTTCCACTTTCAGAATTGTATGCACAAAGAGGACTTTTCTTAAAGTGATTGTACGACTGGCAATACTCATTGGCACAACCTGAAAGCATCCATTGGTAGTTTTAAATTTGATATTCTTCCCAATGACCTTCGTTAGGAAGCTGGTATCAGTTGCTACGTCCATGCTAAACGTGTATTACGGGCACAGGACCGAGCACAGCACACACCACCGGCAGCAACTGCAAACTACAGTATCCCTCCTAAAGACATTTTATCACAAATCCCCAAGAGTGTTGGAGGTTGTGATGCCGGACCTTCCCATCCCATCATGGTGGAGGATTACTTTGGTGACAGCATCCAAGTAGACATGTCAGACAGTCCTTACCTGTACTGGCAGGAAAAAAAGGCAGTTTTGAAGCCCCTGGCTCTATTTTACCTGATTTGTCCCCCCTCCAGTGTGTACTCTGAAACAGATTTTAGTGCAGCGGGGTACCTGGTCAGTGAGCAGCGTAGAAGGTTCCTTCCACAAAATGTGGAGAAGATGATGTTCATCAAAATGAATTGGATGAGGATGAGGATGACATCTTGCCTCTGTAGAGCCAGTTTGTACAGGGAGAGGTGACTTGCTTCTTTTTTTGTGGGGCCCAAACAAACCAGTCATTTCAGCAACAGTCATGTGGCAGACCCTGTCGCTGAAATGATTGGTTTGTTAAAGTGTGCATGTCCTACTTATGCAACATAAGGGTGGGTGGGAGGGCCCAAAGACAATTCCATCTTGCACCTCTTTTTTGCCATTATGTGCTTTTTGGGGCCTAGTTTTTCAAAAAGCCATCCTGTCTGCTGCTGCAGTGCCACTCCTAGATGAGCCACGTGTTTATGCTGCCACCTTGTGTGGCTTTGCATAGTTATCCAGCTACCTCGTTGCAACCTTTTGCCCTAAAAACAATATTGAGAGGTGTTCAGAATAGACTGCAAATGTGTAAATTAATGATATTGAGGTTAGTAATAGAGAAGGAGTAAAAAAAAAACAAATTCTGCAATTTTAGCAGTTTTTATGCTTTTAAAAAAAAATCAGAACCCAAAACATGAAACCCCGAAAATGGTGGTGTTTTGAAACAGATCCAGATCCAAAACACTGCCTGAGATACAGACCCAAATCGTGTTTCACGGAACACGAAAAGTGCCCGGTGAACATCCCTAGTATATATATAAATATACAGTATAGAATTATATATATATATATATATATATATATATATATATATACACACACATGGTCTCTCGTGCACGACTGCGTTTCCCTTTGGCTTGCCATGGATGACGTCTTCTGCTGTCATTAGACTGGGGATGATTAGTTCCAGCTAGCCAACCGTATACCCGGTTGTCCTCATAGTGGGCATCCACCGTGCGCTGTTTATTCCTTTTAAACTTTAAAAGGTCATTTTTGTATGAATTACATTGGTGTTCAAGTTTTTCCAGCCATGATGCATTGGCTGGATCACTCAGGGCAACATCATGTTCTTTCACAAAATCTGCAATCTTGTTCTTTGTCAATTGAAGTTCCCTACCAGACTCTTCAATCACTAGAATCATCAGATCTAGTGAACAACGATTAAGTATGCCAATCCATTTTCTTACAAATTCCGGGCAATTATTTATTTATTTATTTACAGTTTCTTATATAGCGCAGCAGATTCCGTTGCGCTTTACAATAGTAGACAGTGATAAGACAAACTGGGTAACAACAGACAGACTTGGAGGTAGGAGAGCCCTGCTGCAAGCTTACAATCTATAGGGATATAGGGGGGGGAACATAAGGACAGGCACCAGTAATAGCAGTTACAAGTCCAGAAGGGAAGCTATATAATACATAAGTGCCTCGGAGGGTTATGCATGTAGAACTTAAATATGATAGGCTTGTCTGAAGAGGTGAGTTTTCAGGGAACGCTTGAAAGTTTGGAGACTGGTGGAGAGTCTTAATGTGCGTGGAAGGGCATTCCATAGGATGGGAGCAGCCCGATAAAAGTCCTGTAATAATGTATGGGAGCGAGTGATCCGTGCAGAAGAGAGACGCAGATCTTGTGTAGAGCGTAGTGGTCGAGATGGGAGATATTTTGTGATAAGTGCAGAGATATATGCTGGTGCAGTATGGTTAATAGCTTTATAAGCAAGTAGAAGTGTTTTATATTGAATACGGTAATATACAGGCAACCAATGGAGGGACTGGCAGAGCGGATCAGCAGACGATGAGCGTCTTGCAAGGAAGATCAGCCTAGCAGCAGCATTTAAAATTGATTGCAGTGGTGAGAGTCTGTTCTTGGGAAGACCAGTTAGGAGACTATTGCAATAATCAATGCGGGATATAATGAGTGCATGGATAAGAGATTTGGTAGTGTCTTGTGTGAGATAGGGTCGTATTTTGGATATGTTTTTTAGATGCATGTAACATGATTTGGAGACAGATTGAATGTGGGGAAGAAAGGACAGTTCAGAGTCGAGGATGACCCCTAAGCAACGAGCTTGTGGGGTAGGGTAGATTATCGAGTTGTCAACAGCGATGGAGATGTCAGGATGGTAACTGTTCTTAGTTGGCGGGAATATAAGTGGTGGGAGTATTCCTCACTCTAAAACCCCTTGGTATTCGTTTTGAACGGAAATAATCCAACAAAGAAGTCCCGTGCAGTAAAAAGTCTGTCTCACGTCGGCGTAACTGAAACAGTTGCTGATAAATCTCTTCAAGTGAAAAATTGGGATTACTTGCAGTGTCATCATGTGCAAAGAGAATATTCTCAATTTGAGCCGTGGTGAAGATGAAATTCATAGGCTCCGGGACCGTGGCGTGGGGCAGCGTGCTGGGAGGCTGTAAGTATAAAAATGCTTTGTGTATATGAATTTGGTGCTGTAGGTTTGGGCTGAGGACGGGGCTAATACCCCGAAACGTCCCCAAATACATTTTTATCTGCATATTCAAACCGTCTCCTGAGTGCTGTTTTTATCCCTTCTGGGATTATATATATATATATATATATATATATATATATATATATATATATATATATATATATATATATATATATATATAGGCATTGATACTGTTCTCCATAAAAGATATGTATATAGATTAGATTATATTATTGGTTTCAAGGGTGTATTTAATAAATGAGCCTATGGCTGCAGCTGAGAAAAATAAAATGGTGGAACATTGTATAGTACAGTATCCTTGGGATCTGCAATGGCAAAGTGCTTTTTACTATAATAATTGGTAACTACTGTACTCATGTTATTTAATTTAAAGGCTGTTTTCATGGTTAGTTTATTTTCCTCTGCTTAGTAATATTCTTAACATTTGATCTGAGTTCTTCAGCGAATTAAAATGGTCAAATACAAATAGTCCCTATCACAGTATTCAATTAGCTGCCATTTTATCAGTTGAAATGGACCTGAATTGGGCAAAAACATATGAGATCAGAGAGAGTCCCCAATCCAATGTATTATCACAGGTCCTGGTGTTTTTTTTTATTTTGGATGATGCTGAGACATGCAAAGAGTAATACCTGATAGCAGCTGGTATTAGGGCTTAGGGACGTCGGCATAGGGGCTAAATAAAATATAATAATAATAATTAAAAATAATAATATTAATAATCCCCAGTTTACCTATTATCAGTGGTGAAGCATTGCTGCAAATAGGATATCCCCCAAAGTCTGCAATTCTGCAGAAAACACACACACACATACACACACACATGTTGATAGCGAAATCAGGTAAAATAATTATATATGATTTTTGCAGGTTATAGGAATAGCAAAAAGTGTGAAAATTACAGTATTGCTTAATAAAAAATACAAATAAGAAAATACTAGTACTAGTACTTGAATTTAAAAAACCCAAAGGCAAAATAAACTATAGATTTAACTGAAAAATGAGTTACAAGAGAAAATGTCTTTCCGGTATCTTAAAGATAGGTAAACAATATGATGAAACACAGGTGAAGGTCAGTCATATTTTAAGTGGCATAAGTAGAATTACCGAAAGATAGAGGTGGAGTTCTCACTGTACAGGCAGTAGCGCACGCAGGGGGGGTTTCTGAGTACCCAGAAACCCCCCCAGGAGTCTAAGGGCCCTAGGCTGATAGCTGAGGGTCCCCTCTTTCCATGGGTACAAGAATTTTAAAAATCGGCCCTTGGGAACCAGAGATATCTGACTTCAAAGCACTGGTCCCCATCCAAGCTTGTTGATTGCTCTTCCCAGTCAGATATTTCAGGTTCTGTCTGACTTTGAGTTTTTCTGAGGGTAGATTCCAAAAGCTGCGACTCTTCCCCTTTGATGGACACTAGAAGCTTGTCTCTCCTGTTCCCAGAACCAGAGACATCAGCCTTCCAGCAGCTGGTTACTGCTCCAGCTCCACACACCTGGTATGTCATTTTATATTCTTGTTGGTAGATTGCTCTGCCTCTTGAACTATGATCCCCTAGTCCCCAATACCATTTGGTAGGTGGGATTCTCTAGTTTTTAATGCCATTAAAATCTAAGAAATAGATTTCTGGAAACTGGAGATATCTGCAGTCAAGCAAGCTGTCCTCCCACCAGAAAATTGTGAATAATAAGCCCACTCCAGTATACACCCCTCCTCTGCGTATTAAACATCCTCTACCACCCTGGAAGTTATGTATCGGGGCCCCTTCATTCAGCCCAATGCCCCCTTCTCCCACCCCATCTCCCACCATCTGTGCAGTAAAGGGGTAATTAGTGGAAATTACTGATCCAGGCCCTACATGCTGAGCGGTTGATATAATACCCCCTACCACCCAGGGGACATCAAAGCTTCCCCCACACCTACCGCTGGGGGATCGGTAGGGCCCCAATACATTGCTATGCCCAGGGGTCTACACTGCTGTTGACGCCCCTGTGTGTGTATATATATATATATATATATATATATATATATATATATATATATATATATATATATATATATATAAATATATATATATATAATTAATATTATTATTATTTATATACATTTGGAAACCCCCTTCTGAAAATCCTGCGTTTGCCACTGACAGGTCATTCAGTACAGCTCACTAAGCAGTGGTTATTCTGCCACCCAGCCAAACTAATGCCCCACTCTTGCTGCCAAATCCCCTCAGTACCATGCGAGGGGATGTACGTGAACCTATCCTCTTGCATGTGACTGAAGCAAGAGAAATCATTCAATGGTTGGTAACCTCAACCATCAGAAAGGGGTGGAATTAGGCCCTGTATGATCACTACAGAATTACCCCCGCAGCTTCATGCAATAAAACAAATAAAGAATCTAGAAAGAAGTATTAAAACATTTTATAAATGTATAGTGATAATTAATAATCCCTGGTTATGTATAAAGAATATCTTAGAAAGCTATAGTGGCATTAGCAATGTAACAAAAATGACACACCACTAATGAGTGACGCATACACGTTTACCAATTGGCTGCATGATATGGCTTGCCAGACTGTCAATGTAGTCTTTGCTGGGTATGGGGTAGATTGTAAATTAGTCTTTGGCCATAATTTATAAAAAAAATATATAAATATATTTCATCTTAATAAACTGTGTGGATTTTTTTTCACTTCAATAACAAAATGCTGTTTTATTGCCAAACCAGATTGGACCTAATAGTGATCCAACAATCTGGCAGAATCTTAACCCTTTCGAACATGAAACTTGGTTTTATGGCTGACAGTGTCTCATAGAATACAGTTTCAGAAAGTGTGTTCAAATGCTTTTCTAAATGCTTACAAAATATAAAGGAAAAATAGACATTATCAACTACCGTAATTAGGTATTTTTTGCATTATACTGAAAATAACTCTGTTAGCCTTTTCAGTTCAACCCATGTTGTTATTGAATTTTTTATCTTTCAGGTACAAATTTAGCAACTTATAGTTGCAGCTCTCTTTGCATTTCAAGATTTCAACATAAAAAATATATTAGATTAATAACATTCAAGTCAAAATATAAATATTCAATTAGATAATGTTATAGCTGCTCATAATACTTGTGTGTAGCTTTTCTTTTTCTTTTTTTATTTATTTATGCATTTTCTTTAAAAGGAAACTGCATTATTACAAAACTGAAGTTTTATATGTGTTCTGGGATTTAATTTGAGTTCAACTTCAGTTCACGGATGCAAGGAAAATATTGTGGGTAGCATCTCTCATGTATTTCATTAAATTGTAGATCCGCAATATGTCACATTGTTTGTGTGCAGTAGATCACTAAAGATAATGAGGTCTGTGTGGAAATTTGTTCAGATGACATATATTTGGTAATGATAATTATCCCGTTCTAAATATAATTTCCATAAAAAAATACTTATTCTACTATTAGCTTGTAATATATTTTGTTACCTTGTTAAATGTAAACTATAGCAAGGCATGTAATAGTGCTACTCCTTTCCATAGATAAGGAATCTGATTGTGAGGAACAAAATCAGCTTTATAATAATATATAAAGTAATGGTTACTTTTATTTATTGTAAGAACAAATCAAATCAGTTAACTACAATACAGTAAACACCAAAATGCTAATTATAGGAAAGATGCCTTAAATCTGACATTGTCTCCATCGAAAACCTAATGCATGTTTTTCTACGCAATGGTATTGAAGAACTTTGCATACTTTTTTGCTAAAGCAATAGGTTTTATTACTAAATACAAAAGATGTATAACAATCTTTGCTCTTGAAGGTATGCTGCACACAACCTCCTAAGTCAGGGCTGGGCAACACCGGCCCTCCAGATGTTAATGAACTACACATCCCAGGATGCTTTGCATTAGTTTTGCTATGTGGCCATGCTGAAACTGATGCAAGGCATGCTGGGATGTGTAGTTCATCAACATCTGGAGGGCCGGTGTTGTCCAGCCCTGTCCTAAGTGTTATCACCTTAGGCTCAAATGTAATTTAAATACGAGTGGATGTGGTGTCCCCTAGTGGTATATAATATAGGTTATAGTCAAACCAAAAACACATGTACACAGATTTCAGGTCAAACTATTAGTTTCTTATGGCTTCTATCAGGATGATTAAGTCCCAGTTGACTATCTTGTACCCATTATGTCCTGTCCTTTATGTTCTTTTACTCATCCATAATATCATTTAAAAAAACAACAGAAAAAAGAACATATAGTGTAGTATGTTTCAGATTGGGCTTAAATTCAAAGGTCCTCCCAATTAATGTAATTCTCCTCTCAAAAATTGGTTTGTGAAGTTGTCACTTATTGGGTCACATCTGTGATTGTTGTTCAAAACATCTGCTTACTGTACATCGAGTTTACTTCTAACTAGTGTTGTAAATGCCCAAAAAGGTATCTTTCAAATACTAAGGATCACCTCATGATGTTAAAATGTCACATAGGATTACATATATGCTCACATATAGAAAAAAGATTTAAGGACCTGCACAAGACAAAAATGAATGGGAATACCGATAATAAACCAACAATACCTTTTTGGGGGGTAATAAACGAAAATGTATCAGATAATATTATGGAGTCGGTGGTGCTCCCCTGGGCTCCAAAGATATACACACAAACACAGTGTCCCCTGAACTGACCTCCAGGAAACATCAGTCCCTGCCCCAGACATTCTAGGGTAAATATCTGTGTAGAAGGTTGGTTACGGCGCTAATGATCACTATGTCCGTGGGAGCAGCTATGACTGAGTAGTCAAATCTCACAATTAGTGCAATAGAAAAAGGGGAATTGTCATGCGCTCACCTTGTGTGCATGCACTACGTAAAGATGATGTGGAATGCAGTCTGTGGACGGGACGTGATTTCCGGGTTGCCGGTCTCGCGAGAACGCGGCCAACCCTGGTGACGTCACTGAGATCGCCGCAGTGCCCGTGCGCTCAACTCTGCATGAGAGCGCCTGGTATAGGTGGAATGTCCTGTGCGTGTAGTTCAGTGTTCACCTACCCCAACCCACTACAAACTGCAATCACCCGCCAGGTCACAGACTGACCTCCCAGACCAAGCACCTTTATACTTTATATTTAATTTTTTATATTATTGTACTACCAAAATAAACGTATTTTACCCTAACAGACTGCATTCCACATCATCTTTACGTAGTGCATGCACACAAGGTGAGCGCATGACAATTCCCCTTTTTCTATAGGGTAAATATCTGTTGGAAGCCAATTGACCTAACAGTATATTTTTGGAGCATGGGAGGTAACCAGAGTACATGAAGGAAACCCACGTATATATTTGGATTGATAGAATATTTTCCATTAAAAAGGATCAATGGTAAGAGTTGAAAATATAAAATGTATCTAACTCGCTATAAAGTGATGTTGTATGATCCTAATTAATATCAGGCCTTACCAGTATTTTTGCCACATATAACTTTTGTAACTCAAAAGTTTTTTTATGATTGAATACAGAACTGAACCTCTTCAGCAGCTAAAACTAATTGCAACAAATGTGTCATAGACAAGTATAGAAAGTATAATTGAGAACACACTTGCAAGGTATCACATATAACCTGTAACAAATACGTATTTCAAGCCGGCCAAAAGTGCTATATAAATATTGTGCTATCAAGCTCAGAAAAAAATAATAATAAAAAAGTTAATTTCTTCACTTTTTCTCCAACAGTTTAATAATTATTATATCAGGGCAGAAAATACTTTAACAACAATGTATACACTATATATTCACATACCTGTATATCACTAGGGGAATAATGCGCATTCTGTATATGTTGAATAAGAAGTCTGACAGTCTAACAGCATTGGCTACTGCTTCTAAACCATGTGTCAGTCAGTGAGTGGCCTAGTGAGTGGGCCGCCATGTAGACTGTCACTTGAGCAAAGTATTACTGCATTTCTGCTGTCATTGACTTGGCCCCCAACAGACCTTTTAGACAACCCCACCGGAAAAACACACCTTTTTTGCTATTGACTCAGGCTCATCAGCCTCCACCTTAGAAGCTGAACATCTCACTCACTGATCTGATTATTTAGGGGTAGAACATGAGCATACCAACTCAGGTCAGGATATCCAAAAAGATCCAAAAACATAGGCCCTATCCATAGAGTGAAAAATATGTGGAGAAGAGGCAGAAGTAGGGAAGCCAATCCCAGGGCATTTTTTCAATCCCATGATTCAGGAATGAAAAATGCTAAATCCCAGGTTTCATGGGATCCTAAAATTGGCTTCCCTATTAAAAAAAAAACTACCCCGGGCTGCCCCACATATTTACAAACCTGGGTGGGTGTTCTGATCCCGGGATTGCCCACCCTAGGCAGAAGGAAGAAGTTATATTACATTTTTCAGATCAAACTCTAAGCAAGGCTTAAGAATCACCTTCATCCTCAAGGGTTCACCTTCATCCTATCATATAAACAGAACAGCTTTGATTTGATGGTAGATTCATATACATTTGGGTGTAAGATGTTCCTTAGGGAATTCCTAAATCACTCCTTAAAAAAAAAACGACCACTTTTGTCCTGTTGTCATATAACCCAAGTCTAAATACGTACCTGTGGCTGATTAATCAGGATATGATTTCCCATGTCCCTGCTAGAATATATGACAATTTTACCCAAGAAGAAAGAAAAGCCTTACAAAGCTTGCACAAAAATGATGAAATAGTAATCCGCCAGACTGACAAAGGTTTTGCAATCATCCTCCAAAACTAGACTGACTATGATCAAGAAATTTTGAGGCAACTTGGCGACACCACCACTTACTTTGAGGTAGATACAAATCCCATGTGGGATATAAAAAAACCAAAATGATCAGCTACTCAATTGCTCCATATCACACGTGGATTATGGAGGATTTGTATGCATACCTGTATGTTACAGTGGAGACACTGCAGTGTCCTATAATTTATTATTTACCTAAAATACATAAAATCCCTGTTAATCCACTGCTAGTTTAGATTTGATGTTTTGAAAAAATTCATTCCTTTCATGCACCCAAAAAGAAGTACTGAATTGAATGAGCAGTTACCACTTTCGGTTACCACTATCGGTTTTTAAAAGACCTAGTTGGGACTAGTATTTGGAGGGCAAGCTGGCTTTGTAGTTCCATTTGTATATCTGGGAGTGACTCGATTTGAGTTTACATTTTTTATGTGATGTTATAAATGTACAGTAGCATAATAATAATAATAATAATAATAATAATAAGCAATTTTAAAGTACCATAATAATAAGCTATTATCAAGTAGCATTAGGTACCACCTATATGAGAGAAGCCTTGTAGAGGCCTGGTGGCGTGATCATATTTTTATTCAACTAAGATCTCTGTATTTTCAATTATCATGTAATGTTTAAGTTTTATTGCTGATAAATTTTACTTTGCTGTGTTTTTTTTCTCTTGTTTAGCATAACTCTTCCCATTCATGAACATGTAAAACATTACATAATTGATTAAGTAGCTACCATGTTATAGCAAAGTTTAGGTTTGACTATACAAGTTTAAATTAAATTGTTAACATTGATTTTAAAATGTAACAACATTTACAATATTGATGCTGAATGAAAAAATGTATAAATTGTTCACACATACTTCAATGCACCCTTTTTGAATTGGAGGGTGTGAGCAGAAATCAGCCTTGGGTCTTATCACAGACTGAGCGCAGGTCCCTAATTTAATAACTACATGACACAACCCACTGCTAATTGAAGATGTATTTTACAACTGAATAAGGCCAAAAATAACTGCAAGTATCAGTGTTATAATTGACAACCAAATAATCATTGGGAGGTTTAAAATAAAGTAAATTCATTTAAAAAAAATAATGTAGGAGAAATAAAACAATCACTGGGAGACTAGTTATATTATTAAATGTAATAAACAATTATTTTCAAACTTATACTGCCTAAAATTATTATTATTATTATTATTATTATTATTATTATTATTATTATTATTATTATTACTGTATGTACTTTTTCATAGATTTTCCAAATATTTCTTTAAATACTTCAACACTTATATTAGCTGTTAAATTCTTTGTTTGAGAATATTTTAGATAATTTCTAAGGGCTGAAGAAAAGCAATTAAATGTAATAGCAAGACTGAGGTTTCAATATGATGAATAACCATATAAAACTGTTATTTGATTTAATTCTCAAATGAATTATCCTGTAGAATTATTATTAAAAAGTTTAGGATATAAGCTGTTCTCCCTTTAAGCTTTACTTCTAATTCACTTTACAATTTTTGGGATAAGTTAATGGTTTAATTAATTAGAAAAGCTTTTATTAGTTAGAAACTTTAAAATTTCTATCATATTTTGATTTTCAATGATCACAGTTTCATATAATATTGTTTAAGAGAAAGTAATCTGGAACTATTTTTCCTTCTATTAAGCAGCAATTAAATCAATTTTTGACATGAATGCATATCATATGCTGCTTATTACTAAGCTGAAACATATACCTGAAATAACCGGAGGATTGATACACAATTAAATATGCTCACATGCTGTGTTTCAGCTATGCAATTTAGGGGGATATACATTCAATACGGTACTCAGGGTGACATTTTATGGGATACGATTTTTAGTAAGGTTCTGATATCGCACATTATCGGATTTCTGAAATTGTGATTTAAAAAAAAAAAATTGACTATTTAATGGGAAATTAATTTGCAGGTGAAAAGTGCGACGTGGTGTGATTTTTAGTCATGAAAATGTGCGATTTCTAGTCATGAAAATGTGCGATTATGTGGACATGTGTGATTTTGGAGACATGGTAATGTGCTTTTTTGTTAATAAAAATAATATATATATATGGTGTGGGTTCCTGACTCCTGAGCATAACCAGCCCCAGGCTCAAAGAGCCAGTCCTGGTTTAAAAAGAAATCATGGGGCAAATCAAATAGGGGACCCCCTTGATTTTTAAACCCAACACCAGGCTCAAGGACCGCTCCTGGTTCCCAAAATACAATGGGCAGAAATGAGAAGGGGTCCCCCATATTTAAAAAAACAGCACCATGCACAACCAGCCAGCAGGGTAATGCCATAGCCAGGGGGAAACTTTTTGGTACTTGTTTCCTAGCATGGCGCCCATGATATTCAGTCGTAGGGCATCGCATCGCATGCCATATGCTGGCATGCAATGCGATTTTAAATTGTATAAGCACCCTATACCATTTTTAATTGTATAAGCACCCTAATGGGTGCTTACAATGTTAAATGCACGCCCACACGACCCCCACTATCAATGCCAACCCGAAGCGCGGCGAGCGCAGTGAGCCCGCAAGGGGCGGCGGTACGCGTCCTCCAACCTTTTCATACCCCCACTATCCATGTCGGCGTGTAGTTGATTTTATATAGTGATATAGTGCTATACCAAGCCCGAAGCGTGGCGAGCGCAGTGATCCCCGCGAGGGGGCGCGTATTAATTTACATGTATTCCGCATCCCCTCCCGGGGCTCGCTGCGCTTGCCACACTATATATAATCAACTCCACGCCGACGTGGATAGTGGGGGTATGAAAAGGTCGGAGGACGCGTACCGCCACCCCTCGTGGGCTCGCTGTGCTCGCCACGCTTCAGGTTGGCATTGATAGCACGGGTGGAGTGGGGGTGCTTTTTACATTGAAAGCACCCATTACGGTGCTTATACAATTATTTATCTTATAGGGGGTACATTTAACATTGAAAACACCCATTAACTCACGGTCTGTGGGCAGTTTAAGTTGTCAATTTTGGAAAATCGTGCAAATTCGGATGTTTTTTTTTTACAAAAATTACAAGTCAGGATATCTCATCCCATAAAATATGAGATATTCAGAAAGTGAGAGAATTGGGAAGAAATCTCCAGGTTTTTTTAAGCGGTAATCATTTACACTGCAAAAGCCGTTTGAATTGCAGTTTTGTGTAAATGATTGCCGCTTTAAAAAAACTGGATTCTGAATATCTCATATCCTATTAAATCTCACCCTGTGTGTCTACACATTATAGTTACACATCAAATCTGAACATCTGTACCTTGATGCACCATGCTTTTAATGGATTCATATGTCATTGTTTGATGTACATAGTGTTTTTTTATTTTTATTTTGGGGAGGGGGGTTTCATTCAGCGTGTTTTGCAAATATTATGCAGCTTCATTTTGCACTACAGTACAGAGCTGAGACATGGCATGCCCTCCCAGTCTAAAAACTGTTAACTACCCCACTCGCATGCACAAAACCTTTAGCTAAAAAAAGAAAAGTTTTAAAATACATGCCGACCACAGGGGTACTGCCCCCCTGTGTGCCCCTTTAACCGGCCCTGCATATGGGGTAGACAAAGCCTCCTGCTTTGCACATATTGCTTACCACAGATTGCTCTGCTGAGCGATCTAGCATGGCCAGTGTTCTCTGGTGATGACTAGATTTATAGTGAATGCCGTATAAATCTATCCCGGAAATGGCAATGCACGGGACTGCGCATTGCCATCGCTGGAATGCCTACACACGGAACGATCCATGCTCGAGTAAAATCACCTAGAAAAGGTCTACAATCATCCCGTCTTTATGCCTCATTACTTCTTTAACAGATCCCATTAAAACAAAGTATAAACATTTTTTGAACCTATTAGTGGTTATGCACCTTTTTGAAAATTCTAATTATGCAATTCTGCTTGTTATGCAATATTTCACAACCACAGAACCACAAACACATGAAAGTAAAAAATTATATATTTCTTTGAATTTATAACTTGCTATGAAGTAATTTTATAAAACATGTGCATATAAAAATAACACATTTACAATGTGTTAACAAATGAACAAGGGACCTTATTCTGGTTGATTCGGTCCTCCGCGCATTCACACAGCGGACCGATGTTTTGCATCTGTGCTTGTGCATATGCATTTTTGCGCATATGCAGATGCTGGGTGCGAATGGACACTGCGAACTGCAAGTTTGCCATCCAATTTGCACCCATTTGCATGTTGGAGGGCGTGCCCATTGAAAACCCAGCATTTCATGGGTGTTCCCATGAAAATGCTGGGCATTCCCTTTGTATTGAGGCAGTGACGCGGATGGTGAGTTCGGGCAGCTGACATCACCGGATGTCAACTACCCATCCTGTCCTCGTACAGGGTGCTCGCAAACTAAAGGCACCTGAGAGTGTTTAAAATTTTGCGTGCTTGTTCAACATAATTCCATGGTTGGCGATCATCGAATGATGTGGTCCAAGTAATGTATGTGTTGGATTTATGGCAGGCCTCTTCTTTGCTGGCGAATCGCAAGAACGTCAGCACTGCCGATCCGCCAGTGGCCTGCCTCACCATCTCACTCCGCGTCTCAATCTCCGTCAGCGGAGACGGACAGGGTTAGGGGGGGTGCGGGCAGGCGGCGTGGACCCCGGGTCACCACCGACAAGCCGGCGGTGACCCGGGGCGCTGGAAGCGCCGTCGAAAGGAGACAAGCGCGCCTCTCGTGCGCACGCGTCCCCTTCTCGCTATAGCTATGGCGCTGGCGGGGGATGGCGGGGGATGGCGGCTGGTGTCGCCATCCCCTGCAAAGATGGGACCTGTCCCATCTGTACCACATTTTGTAAAGTAGCAGAATGTGCCATGATACCATGATTCAATGCAAAACTGCAGAATCAAAATCTAGACTACAGATTTCTTTCAATAAATTGGTGACTATTGGAGGACTGACACACACACTCTGAAATGTGTGTTACACTTTACTGGTAAGCAATTTGGTGTAGGCAATTTCCCAGTGACTAGATTGCCCATAGATCACCCACACACATGAAGCAATCTCTGTTAAGCATATTTGTTGAGCAGTTTAGCTAAGCAACACATGAGGAAACAAGAGGAGAGCTCAAAAGGAGAGGCATGGGAGTGGTTATAAGCTGTAGATCACTCTGTACACAAGGAGCAATGTGAAGATACATGCTAAGCAATCTGATTAGATTTTGACAAGATGTGTGGGAGTAATCACACATAGCAATCCATGCTTATTTTCTAAGCAATCTAGTCAGATTGCATAGAAAACAGCTTTAAATTGACCCATGTGTATGCACCTTTACTCTCTGCAATTTTGACAGATCTGCAAACAAAACTGAATCAGGCCGATTGTCCTAGGACTTTTTAATTTATCACTTGTCTTTATAAACTCGCAGAATAGAGAAAATATTCGGTACTTGTGTATTTTGGTGGCGCCCATCGCATCGCATACCATAACGCATACGATGGTATGCGATGCGACGCGATATCGTAAGATAGTGCACGATGGCATACAATTTTCAAATTGTATGCCATTGTACATGGCATACGATGCCATACGATGCGATAAAACATTGTATAAGCACCCTAATGGGTGCTTATACAATGTAAAGCACACAAATGGGTGCTTACAATGTTAAATGCACCCCCACGCCACCCCCCACTATAAACGTGAACCCGAAGCGTGGCGAGCGCAGCGAGCCCGCGAGGGGCGGCGGTACGCGTCCTACGACCTTTTCATACCCCCACTATCCACGTCGGCGTGGAGTTGAGAATAGAATAGTGTGGTGAGCGCAGCGAGCCACCGAGCCCGAAGCGTGGCGAGCGCAGCGAGCCCCGCGCGGGGACGCGGATACCTGTGAAGCCCGCGAAGGGACGCGTTTACCTGTGAAGGTATCCGCGTCCGCTCGCCACGCTTCGGGCTCGGTGGCTCGCTGCGCTCGCCACACTATTCTATTCTCAACTCCACGCCGACGTGGACAGTGGGGGTATGAAAAGGTCGTAGGACGCGTACCGCCGCCCCTCGCGGGCTCGCTGCGCTCGCCACGCTTCGGGTTCACGTTTATAGTGGGGGGGTGGCGTGGGGGTGCATTTAACATTGTAAGCACCCATTAGGGTGCTCAAAAGCACCCTTTAGGGTGCTTATACAATTTTTGTTCGTATAGGGGGTCAAAATCGCGTCGCATCGCATGCCATCGGGTGCATGGCATGCGATGCGATCCGTTCATTGTACGACGGACATTGGGGCGCCGCCAAAATACACAAGTACCAAATATTCTATTTCATCATCACTGGTTGTCAATAGTGTGTTATTTTTCTAATGTCATTTTCAATATGAAGTGATTGCTTTCCATTTTCACTTGCTACAATATTAATAATATTTTTTCAATAATCTGACAAACTCATTGCAAGTACATGAATATATAACAAAAGAAAAATTATTGCTTTTTTGTTTCATTTATTAATAATGTTCTTTTAATTTCTGATATCATCTAAACATAAATTGTGTCTTACTATATACCAGTGATTTTCAACCTTTATCAACTTGTGGTATACCAAACAAGATTTTAAAATGGCCAAGGCACACCATAAGACACCCACAGGAAAAAAAAAAAAACATTTGGGGTGACATTTAATAGGGTGCGCTAGTTGGCATTTTTAGGCAACAAAATGGCGTTTTCGCACATTTTGGCGAAGACGCTTACTTAATAGGGTGCGCTAAGTCACGTAATATATTGTGCTTATCACATATTTTCATTTGCCAAGTTTAAATCACTATTTTTTCGCATCCAGATGTTTTCGCATTGAAAAGCAAACAAGTCACTTATTGAATGGAATGCGCTAATGGAATTTGCATTTCAAAAGTGTCTAAAAATCGCCACTGATGCAGACCAGGTCCTGATGGGCGAATTGACCAAAGAGAAACTTGCAGAAATGGTTAATTTTCACACAGATGTCCACAATTGTATTCATAACCTCCCCTACATATTCCTAAACATCATTGAGGACACCTGTGAGCGTTTGAGAGATGGAGATTTGTGCAGAGTGGTGTGGAGCAGGCTGTTTGTGACTGGTCATTTGGAGGAGCTGTGCAGGAGGAGGGAGGCTGCTGCGTGGCAGATCCAGGTACCCCGATTACTGCGTGCTTTACATGGGTATCGTGCTAGGCTGTACCTGGACTCCTCTCTGATCAACAGGTTGTGGGGATGTTTCGGCTGAACCGCACTAACCTCTTGAACTTATATGAGCAGGTGAGAGATGATTTGGACCCTTATGGTGTGCCAACTATGCAGTGTCTGGGCTGCAGATATTAATGTGTGCCCTCTACATCTTGGCCACAGGCACCACTCAGTGTGTGACCTCATGGTCATTGGGGGTCTCACAAGCCACTTTCTCTAAGCATTTAACTCAAGTGTTAATTGCTTTCAAGAAGTTGTGGTGCACATATATCAGATTCCCACGTTCTGAGTCCGAGTGGCAGGACCTTTAGGTGGCTTTCTATCGGCTCTCAGCATTTCCAAATGTTCTGGAAGCCATAGATTGCAGCCACATTGGCCTTCGGGCACCGCACGCGAGGGGACACGTCTACAGTTGGAGCCCCTGTCAACTTTTTTCCTTAGGTCGTGGCTCACCATGGCTAGTCATGGCTATCTTATTGTTCTCAGCAGCAATACAATACATAGAACAATATTGTAGGGGATTTGCATAGTAATCCTATTACTCACTTAATCCAATTAACAGGCTAAATGAGGAGGGCTCCATCTGTACATCAATCGGCGTGGCGTCACTCCTTTAACGTGCAGGTGGTAAGTGATACCAACCTTAAAATACTCAGTGTGGTTGCAGGCTACCCAGGGAACTGCCATGATACCTATATTCTACGTCACTCAGCCCTCTGGGACCGCTTCCAGGACCACCACCTGCCAGAGGGATGGCTACTTGGTAAGTACATTTTAAGCTCTGTAAATGATTGGCCACTATGTATAGTGCTATTATGTGTTCATTTAAATATTAACAATTATTTCACTCCTGTGTAGTGTGTCAATAGTGTATTCACTTTTGCCAGAAATGTATCTAACCCTAAATCACTTTCCAAGGTGATGTCACTCATGACAAATAATGGGTATGATTGTTTCTGAAACCACTAATTAGCAACAGCAAGTGTACCCTGTACTATAGAGCATGAGGTTTTTTTTTTCTGAAGTGACACTTTATTGTGTTGTGTCTTCTGATATGTGCAATATATAGGTGTAATCAGACCCTCTCTTTTACCATATTTCTGTAAATATAGGTGTTTTTTTGCCTTGCTCATTCAAACCAAATGTACACACACAATGTTACCTTATACTGTACTGACCTCATTTTTTCTTTCATGATGCTTCAGAACACGGGTGTCTCCCTTGGCTCATGATACCTCGGCATTACCCGCAAGGCCCTGCACAACACCAGTATAATGAAGCACACATTGCAACCTGCAATGTTGTGGAACGCACCTTCGGAGTGCTGAAAAGTCATTTCAGGCGCTTGGACAGATTATCAGGTATACTGCTTTACCTCCCAGCAAAAGTAGTGATGATTGTCCAGGCTTGCTGTATGTTACATAACATTGCCCTTGCCCAACCACATTATGTGAAGGATAGCAATGCAGCAGTCGTGCAGGAAGCTGAAACTACTCAACCTACGGTAGTTGGGAGTATGCGATGCGTAGGCAGATCATAACGCAGTATTTCTCAGGTAATTGCCTTTCTTTAATTACTACCATGTACCTTTTGTTTACATGTGTTTACATACAATAAACCAATTGCCATACAATAATACCAATATTTAGGGGAGTAGTGGGACCCCAATAAAAGAAGCTGTGTAACCGGAGGTATCTTTTGGTGATCACATGCTGGTAAATAAATACAATAGTGCATGCCATTTAAAAAATGTCCTACAGCAGCAATTAGGGATGCCAATCCCGGGGCATTTTTTCAATCCCGGGATTCGGGATTGAAAAATGCTCAATCCCGGGATTCCCGGGATCCCGGGATTGGCTTCCCTAATAATAAAAAACACCCTGGCCGCCCGAGCGCTGGGTGGGTGGGCGGGTGGGTGGGTGTCAGGGACCGCTGGGTGGGTGGGCGGCTGGGTGTCAGGGACCGCTGGGTGTCAGGGACCGCTGGGTGGGCGGGTGGGTGGCAGGGACCGCTGGGTGGGTGGGCGGGCGGGTGGGTGGCAGGGAGCGCTAGGTGCCCGTGAGCGCTGGGTGGGGGGGCGGGTGGCCGGCCGTCAGCGCTAGGTGGGCGGGCGGGTGGCCGGCCGTCAGCGCTAGGTGGGCGGGCGGGTGCCCGGGAGCGCTGGGCGGGCAGGCAGCCGTGGATGTGCGGCTGTGCCCTGCGCAGCGTGACCTCGCAGCGTGACCTCATCACGCTGCGCACTGCGGGGTATGGGAGAAGCCGGGCAGCGTCTGAGTGCTCAGACGCTGCCCGGCATTAAACTGCGCATGCGCAGTTTAATCCCGAAATCCTGGGATTGGAAATTCCAATCCCGGGATTGAAATCCCGGCGTTTTGGGGGCCAAATCCCGGGATCCCGCCGATCCCGATCCCGGGATTGGCCACCCTAGCAGCAATATATTGTAACAACCTAACTGCACATTAACATTGTGGATAATGCCATTTTAAATTAACCAATTTACTTAGGTATGCAATGCTTGAGTTGTACAACGAGTGTTCC
This sequence comes from Crinia signifera, assembly GCF_055691185.1. NCBI lineage: Eukaryota > Metazoa > Chordata > Amphibia > Anura > Myobatrachidae > Crinia > Crinia signifera. Next base: position 97,702,934 of record NC_139221.1, on the reverse strand, counting down.
ATGAATTGTCATGTTCAAATGATACAAGCAAAAAGTATACTTCAACAAAATTCAACATGTGCATATGACAACATAATTTTTTGGCAACCTGTGTACGCACACAGCCTCCTTTTGCCCCTGACCCAAGGCCACATCTGGTTCACGCACTCCTACATGGGGGAGAAGTTGGGGAACCACTCAGTGGGGTACTTGACATACTGCTAATTGTGGAAGTAGGTGCCCCTAATAAATTGAGGTCTTGGTTATTTAATTGTGTCTGCAGGGCGACCAATGCAGTAGTTTGTGCTGTTAATGCTTGTGTTTCGGATGGCTACATTATTGTTTTGGACCCGTAGGGCCTAGCTGATCTCGCCCAGACATGTATCCAGGGTGGCAGCAATTCTTACTTGTGTGCCCACACTTACACGGACACTGTTGCCTACTTTTTTAAGTTGCTGGAAAATATTTCTAAGGTATCCTTACATGTTGCCCATTTGATCTCCATGAACACCATATGTTTATGCTTAATTGAATCTAATGAGTGTGCTAATTCATCTGCTGGGGATGGTGTAGGGAGTGATTGGGTGGATGTTGTTTGCTGGGGTGTCAGCACATTTATGGGCCTTTCAGTGACACTTGTCTGTGTGTTTTCCTGCTTAGGTGAGAATGCATCAACTGGTTGAAGAATAATCTTCTTCCATCACTTGTGTTGTGTCGGATGTTTGCACCACTAGTTGTGATGATCCTGGGGAAAATGAGAAATGGGTAAGTATGCCGCCATAAGTGTGTAGTATGTGTTATATTGCATTTAAGGTGTTATTTGGGTTATGGCACATAACAATGAGTACTGTACAGTAAAGCTGTGTACACACGGGGGGGGGGGGGGGCGATAGGGGCTGAAATCGCTGGGAATATGGTCGCTGGTGACCATATTGCTAGTGATGGGAGTGTGCCCCGGCAATAAATCTCCGGGTGCGTGCTCCTGTTTTCAGCCCCATTCTAATCGCTGGTCGCAGGAGCTTGCTCCTGCGACCAGCTGATTACCTCTGTTTACCTGCTGAGCAATATATCTCCCCCGTGTGTACGGGGCGTAACTCCCGGAGGCAATGGAGACATTGGCCGCCGGGCGTTAGCCACTAGGGGGGCACAGAGGAGCCGACACCAAGAGCCTGTGACTGACTTCTGCAGTGAGCGGTAACCACCCGCTGCTGCAGTTGTCACAGGAGAGGAGAGAAGGAGCCAGCGCTGCCCACAACTATTGGAAGTCGGGAGAAGTAATCTGATCTCCAATTATAAAGCTGCAGCAGCCGGGTCATGGTGACACACTACACTGCAGATTAGGGTGGCCAATCCCGGGATCGGGATCCGCGGTATCACGGGATTTGGCCCCCAAAACACCGGGATTTCAATCCCGGGATTGGAGTTTCCAATCCCGGGATTTCGGGATTAGACTGCGCATGCGCAGTCTAATGCCGGGCAGCGTCTGAGCGGGTGCTCAGCAGCTGCCCGGCTTCTCCCGTCCCGGGCAGCGCGGCTCTGCGCAGCGTGACGACGTCAGAGGTCACGCTGCGCAGGCCGCACTAGCTGTCTGCCTTCATCCTGTCCCCGGAACAGCCTGCCCAGCCGCCCAGTCCCCTGACTAGCCCGTCCACCCAGCAGCGGACCTGCCGGCATGCCACCAGCGGACCAGCCCGGACTCCATCACCCCGGCTCGCCCACCCACCCGGCCGCACCACGCATCTGTAAGTAAATATGCGGGGCGGCCGAGGTGGGTTTTTAACATGAGCAGGTTTCTCTCGATATATAACGAAGCCGCCTCTGATCTGCTGTCTGATCGCGTTAGTGACCTTTCTGCTGCCTGCGTCGCTGTGATGTGTCCTGTACCTGTCCTGCTCGGCCTGTGCCCATCCTGCGCACGCCTCACCCCCCCCCCCCCCCCGGTGCCTTGAGGTCTGTATTAGGGAAGCCAATCCCGGGATCTCGGGGATCCCGGGATTGGGCATTTTTCAATCCCGAATTCCGGGATTGAAAAAATGCCCCGGGATTGGCTTCCCTACTGCAGATGAAACTGAAAGTAAACTCGTACAGCTCCTAGCAGCCCTTGCCGGAAGCTCAGTTTACTTTTAGTTTCTGCAGCAGCGAGATCAGGAAGGAGCTGGAGCTGGTTACAGTATCTCAGCTCAACCCCTTCCCCAGCCTCCCAAGAGTTTGATGAAACAGCCAGTAGCAGGCTCCAGAGGAGCAGTACGAAAAGGGGGCGGGGCTAAACGGCAGGCCCTTCAGCAGCATGGTGAGTGTAACTGTATCTATGTATATATCTGTGTGTGTGTGTGTGTGTAACTATTATACTGTATAAATGTGTGCATAGGTGTGACTGTATATGTATGCATACATGTGTTTCACTATGTATATATGTGAGTTAATGTATGCATAGGTGTATGTATGTATGTATGTATGGGAGCCATCAATACTATCTGTAGTGTATGGGGGGGGTAACCAATGCTATCTATGGGTCGCAGGTACTGGCTGTAGATCTGGGGGTCAATTATGCTATGTATGTGTAGTTGGGTGTATGTGTGTGTGTGTGTGTGGGGGGGGGGGGGGCACTAAAATCTTTGTCACCTCCGGGCACCTGGTATGAACTTACGCCACTGGATGTACCCCAGCAAATTGTTTAATGCTGTGATGTTAGATTTGTCTGATGGCTTTTTAACAGAAAAAAAAGACTCTGTTGCTATGTAGTGGGTTTCAGTTACTCCATGCCATGGCAGCACTGTAATGTGCTATTTTGTCAGCCATTACCCTATATTACATTTGTTAAATTAGCATGTGTTCAGATTTAAACATGCTTCATCAAGTTATTGTAACATTGTAGGTGACATTTAACCCATATTTGGTTAACAGTAGGGCGGTGGAGTACATTGTACTATAGGCAGGGCTATTTTTCTGCAGGCTCCAGCAGGAACTGAGGCCCTTAATCCACCAGGTCGTCCGATTATCGCAGGAATAGGCTTTATGACAAATAATCTTTTGTTTTTTGTAGATAGCTATCTACAAAAATATGTTCATAAATTACAATCGTATATTAAGGATACAACACATTTCTTGAAAATGATTAAAGATCTACAATGGAAAGATAGCTATTGCTTCATAACTAGCGATGTAGAGGCGCTATATTCTAATATCGACCATGAATTAGGCATTAAGGCCGTTAAGCACTATTTGTCAGATGATCCTGCGGTCTCAGACAACCTGGTGGATTTTATTACACGTTCTATTAGATTTATTTTGACGCACAATTATTTTATTTTCGATTCACATTTTTATTTACAGTCACTGGGCACAGCCATGGGGACCAGGTTCGCCCCGAGCTTTGCGAATCTGTTCGTGGGACAGTTTGAGCAACATCACGTGTGGGGGGCGGAGCTCGGGTCGAATCTGGTCCTCTATGGAAGATATATAGATGATTTGTTTTTCGTTTGGGATGGGGATCTTGATTCAGTTATACACTTCACGAATAGTTTAAATAATAATAAATACGAATTAAAATTCACTAGTAATTTTCACAAAAGCAGTGTGAATTTCCTGGATATCGCCCTCACGATAGGGAAAGTACAAACAGAGACATACATTAAAAATGTGGACCAAAACAGATACCTTAATTTCCAAAGTAATCATTATAAGAAATGAAAATCTAACATCCCAAAGAGCCAATTTATGCGGATAAAACGAAATTGCTCAACTAATGGAGCATTTAAAAAACAAAGTGAGAAGATCCGTCAGTCTTTCCTTGAGCAGGGCTACCCTCCCAAGTTACTGCAGGAGTCTTTGAAGGAAGTGGAAGGGCTAGAAAGAGATAAATTGCTAGGAATTAACGTAGGAACACAGGAAATCAAAAGCAAGAAAATAAAATGCGGTAAGGATAGAAAAACCGTGTTTGTCACACAATATAATACAAAAGCTATGGAGATTAAAAAGATTATAAAAAAGAACATGTATCTTTTGAAGTCAGACGAAATCCTGAATAAAGAAATAGATTTTGATAACACAGTTGTTTTCAGAAGAGCACGAAATCATAAAGAGAGGTTAGCGCCAAGCTTCTTCAAAAAGGAGAAACAAGGCGTTGCAAAATCAACCTGGCTCCCACCCAAACCAGAGGAATACCACAGATGTGGGGGAGGGGGGGTGGGGGGTTCTTGTAGCTCAGGTATAACAGCCGAAAAGAAATCTATTAGTTTTTCATCTTATGTATCTGGCGAAACATTTCCAATTAAAACTTTCATAAATTGCAAAACTAAATATATTATTTATCTCTTAACCTGCGGATGCGCTCTACAGTACGTAGGCCGCACAATTAGAAATCTCCATATTAGGTACATGGAACATCAAAGAAACATCGTGAAAATGAGCAGAACTAATAGTCTTTATAGACACATGGCCGGTTGTCAAAGGGGGGATATGAAGGGGGTGAAAATGGTAGGGATCGAACATGTTTTAAGCACACCCCGTGGAGGTGACAGATATGTACGGCTGTGTAGGAGGGAGGCTTACTGGATCTTTTGTTTGAAAACCCTGAGTCCAATGGGATTAAATGACACCATAGAATTAAATGGAATATAGGACTAGATAAATTGTTAGTGGGGATTCCTTTTGTATGGCCACCAATATGGGGGGCTCTTCAGTGATATTTGTTGTGGGGGGAGGGGGGTTAGTACGTTCCAGGAGTTATGACTAAATGCTAATAAATATCCATTATGAATTAAGGTGGGGCGGGTCCAAAGAGTGGGTGGGGGGAGGGGGTATTGATTAATTGATTGATCGATTATCGATGTATATCTTCTTTCCTCCATTATATCGAATACAATGGTTTAGAACTGTCCAATATTGATAAATATGTTGAATGTCCATGCATGTGATATTGTCGTACCCCTTTGGGTACTGCTGCTGATGCAATTGTCATCAATAAAATTATTGTATCAGGTTTACAATTTTTATAATTTTTATTTTTATTAATTACGACTATTATTAATTTTTGAATATATATTTTTCATATCATTTCATAATTATTATTATTACTTATTTATTATATTGTTATGGTTAGATTATTATGGTGTATATGTTATGTGTGTGTATGTCCCTTTAAGGATTGCGTGTCACTATACACTTTTGACATAATTGCTGGCATTAAAGAGCAAAATAAATAAGCAAATGAGGCACATACAAATAATGAAATGAGGCATGATGAACTTTTTCTGGGCATATGGACTATAATTATGGTCATAAACGGAGTCAGCCCGATATCGGTATATGCAAATGAGGCTTATGATGCAGTGGATAGGGGACGTCATTCACGACGTTCCCAAAGTGAAACCGAGGCTTGATACACAAAAAAAACAAAATGGCCGCGGGAGCCTATAAATATATGTGAGTGAAAGCGAGGCTTGGTGCGCAACCCAGAAGTGTGGTCTAATGAAGGGCGCGAACGGCGCCACTATAAAACAGCTATGTTTTCATCTGAGGGCTCAGACTGAGGAAGCTGCCGACTTCACGAGCAGGCGGAGAAACGCGTTTTTGAGCCCTTTCTATCGTTGGTCCTGTGTATACCCTGCAAGCGCAACGTACCTGTGGATTACAAATAACCACCTAGCTGGCTGGTCCAGCAGGAGAAGGTCCCAATACAACACACTCCGGAGCGCATCTCTGGTAATATTAATTGGAGAGACTGACCTGAGTTTATCCTACCATTCATCAAGGGAAACAAGTTCATGTAGGACTGGTAACTATGAAAAATGTATCACTGCCTCTATGATAATTTACACAAAAGCCTCTCATTCATTCTTATTAAGTGACTGTAACAAACGGCAATCCCAGCAAGTCCAGCTCTTAATCTATGTTGTATGTTGTCTGTCTTGTTTGTATGTTACATTGTGCACAATTATTATTGTCTAAACTCCTACCTCATGTGTTTTTTAATAAAATGATTTATACTTGTTACTAAACTGGCAAGGACATTTAATTTACTGAGCAGTATTGCGCTTCTTAAAGTGCCAGACACCTATGGTATCTGACACTACTCTTTCACCTTATTCTAGTTCACTCTTTCTGACAAAATATTTCTTAGATGGACAAAACCATGTGCACTGCAGGTGAGGCAGGTGTAAAACCCCACCCAAATCTAATTATCTCTGCACAAGTAACACCTGCCTCACCTGCAGTGCACATGGTTTTGTCCATCTAAGAAATATTTTGCCAGAAAGAGTGAACTAGAATAAGGGCCTCAGTTCCTGCTGGAGCCTGCTGAAAAATAGCCCTGACTATAGGCTATTGTGCATGTTACATGTGTGTGTACTGTATGAGTAATGTTTTTGCATATATTTTGCTTACCTGCAGCCTCTGAATCCATATGCCTCGGCCTGTGTGGTGCGTGAGCACTTCGGGAATGTGGATCTGCAAACAAAATGGTGTGCAGGTGTTACAAATATGTGTGGTTATATTTGAATAAGTAAAATCTTTATAAATATTAAAAAAAAAAAAGATCATGGCTGAAATAATGTAGGCGTTCTTGCTATTACTGAATTAAAAATATGTTTGGGCTAGGGCCGGTGCCACCGCTAGGCAGCATTAGGCATTTGCCTAGGGTGCTGGCCACTGGAGGGCGGTAGTCGGGAGCAGGGACCCCCCCTGGATGGAGGTGAGTGGCTGTATTTCCCCCACCACAACCTCGGCGGCCACTTCCGCATCCCCCCCCTCTGAAAAGGACTTGGCGGCATCACCCTACCTGAACGCCAGCCACCCCAACCCTGCCGTGCAGCGGCCACATCGCACCTGGCAACCCAACCCACCCCCGCCTGTGGAGCGACCGCGGCGACTGCATCAACCTTCCCCCACCCATGTAGTGGTGCGGCAGCCGCATCGCAAAGCCCCATGTGGAGTGTGTGCCCCCCACCATGACCGATTGTATTTAACCGATTGGCTGGTACCTCCCCCAGTGTGGCTGGCCTGCAAGCTCACGGCTCCCCACTGTGCCCAGGAGACATGCACGGTGCTGCTATTTAAAATTCACATCTCCCGCTGGACCACACTAGCCAATAGGCGCTCGCGGTCCAGCAGCCACCAGTTGATTGGCTGCTGGACCTCAAGCGCCTATTGGCTAGCGGTCCAGAAGGAGACGTGAATTTTAAATAGCACCAGCAGTGATTGTGTCTTTCCGAGTGAATCTGAATAACCCCCTGTGTATGGGAATCCTTAGAATGTTTAGATCTTTGGTTTATGTTTCTAAATTATAGATTAATTTGACCTTTTGACCTCTAGTTTTGAAACTTACATAATGCACAGTAGCTACAGTATTACCCTTCCAGGTTGTTTGTCTTTGTTCATTCCCAATACAGTACATTTTAGTGTGATAGTTGTGCAACTCTAAAGCTTGTTCTGTTATCGCTATTTCTTAGATATACTTTTTAACTTCAAGATTATGGATTGTCATGCCAATGCATAGTAATCTACAGGGATACCCTATCAGAATTTCTACAGTAGTGTATGCTGGGTTTTTCTCTGTGTACTGCTTTAAAACTTTTTTGCTACCTCAGTCACTACTACCTTTTACTATCCTTCACAGGTTTTACTACCACTACTGCATTTATTATTATTTTTTATTTATTTATGTATCTTTTGTGGTTTTGCCTTTAATAAAGACTAAACTTTCTTTTTTTTCTATTTGCTATGTGGTTTTCAAAATATATTACAGGCAACATGTATTTTCATTTATAATCCTGTAATATTTTCTTATGGGGTTGTAAACAAAATGCTACTTTGGTATGACTTAATACAAGTATTATATGAATGTGATAGTCATATGCATATATTATGTATTGTACTAGGCTTAGAGAGAGAGAACGTCTGTGATACAGATATAGTTTGTGCATGACCAAGAAAAAACTATTTCTGACAATGTTTTCTTATGGCCTTATATATGTTGTTAAATAGTGTAAGCAACATAATGTTTTTCTGTAGGTATATATTTAATTTGGTTTCAAGATAGTTGATAGGAGCGGCACATGGAGCAGGATTGCAGCCCGGCGACCTGTGCTGCCAGTCCACCCGCAAGGGAGACATACGGTGCGCCCAGACCCACCGACACTGCCACCCTCTCCTACCTCATCAGCCTGCCCATCCATGGGAGAGATACACAGCATGTCCAGAACCATAGCCACCAGCTTCGTATCTGGCATCAACACCATGGCGCTCCACAAGCATGCTGGGCCCCACTGACAAGATTGGGCAAAGGTAACTATAAGTACACACTAGCGGAACGCCACAGTCTTAACAAACTGTGGGCACATCTGACCACCATTGGTCACCAACACACAACCACAGTATCTCTGGACTTCACCGTAACCAGCCCCCACCATCCCCAGTGACTAACACAATTAGCAGCCCTGTGAAGCGCTGGTCCACTCCTTCCCCCATCTGTCACCCAAATTCCCTATTGTTATTATATATTATTATATTATATTATATGTCATAACCTGTGATCTGTATTTATTACATGAAGATGTTTATATGTATGTTTATGCACATACTTTACCAAGTAAAAAACATTACACATTAAGCAAAATGTCTCTCATCATTACCACACATGCAGAGGAGCAGAGCGCACCACTGCCTATTGATTTAAAATTTGCTTAAACAGTCCAGGTCAGTCTCCCAATAAGTGCAGCAGCAAGCACCAATAACCCAAACCCAGTGCGCAGGTCCCACCTAACATTTATATTGAGTATATGTATGTTTGGGTGTGTAAATGTGTGTATGAATGTACAGAATGATAATACTTTTTTTTTCATTGGTCATGTTGTAGAACTACAAGTCCCAGCAGACCTTTTAAGAGGGTATTCAATGTTTGTTGTGCTCCCGCAGCCATCTCCCGATGGGGGAGATGGCTGTGGGGCCCTATTCAATGCTGTCTTCCCTGACAGCATTTAACAGGGGTTCTCGGCAGAACGAGCCTGACATCACAAGCTGTCGGGCTCGTTCTGCCGAGAAAAGCCGGAAAAAGGTGAGCTCCCAGCCGGATCACGTCTATTTCCGCCCTCAACTCCAACGCCACGCCCCTTTCTTGCCGCTCGGTGGCCGGGAAATTGAATCCCGACCGCCAAGCTCAAGTCGAGCTTGTTCGACAGCCGTGTCCCTGACATTGAATAACCCCTTAGTATTTTTGTCCCCAAAATTTTTGGAACCAGGACTGGTTCAAGAGCTCAGTGCTGGTTTCTTAAATATGGGGGAAACCCAGCACTTTATTCACCCATACTTGTGAAACCAGGACCAGCTCAAAAAGCCTGGGGCATGTTATGCAGTGGAGATGGGGACCTCATGCTGTTTTTTATAACTTTAAACTACTGTAGCTGAAAAACTGCACTAAAAAAATCACACCTTTACTAAAAAATCACACGTTTCCATAACTAAAAAAATGATCAGAAAGTGTGTAGTTCCACAGCACAACCAAATGTTTTATTTTTATTTAATCATGGACAGCCCCAGGGTTCAGCCATGGATAGGTGAAGCCTGGGGGGATCACACCCTATTACATCTTCGATTTTCAGACAAGAATCGCACATGTGACATGCACTACTCTATACGGTGTGAATTTTTAGCTGTTTAAGAAAACTGCCCCCTATTACATCTTGCGCAATATGTCCATTTTGGAATTTTTTATATTTCCTCAGAGAATTGCATGTGCATAAACAACAACCATCTTCATTATATCTACTGCCACATGGCCAGCAGCTATCAGGTCTTCTATAAATACACTAAAAACATACTGGACACTAAGATTAAAACATAGCCAGACATGCTGTACATTTAGTGAGTTCTATCATAATGGTTTCACTTCTGCTTGATCCTATGATTAAGCAGTCTGTGCTTACTAATCTCTGTACAATTTAAACACACAATAACAGAAACACACAATACCAGAAACAATATACAGTATTATGGCCTAAATAAGTTGGGCCCATTTAAGATCATGAAAATTTTATTTTACCTCTCATATGGATTTGCCAGGATCATTGAGTTTTCTTAGAATCTTTCATTGTTCACTATTAAAGTATGTACACTATAATAATAAATTTTGGTGTCCTCCTCTAGTTTCAGTCCAGGGTCAGTCAGAATATAGGAGATTCTGGATTCATCAAAATTTCAGACCAGGCCTACAAGGTGTAGTACCTTGTCCAGGGGAAGATATATGGCACTGATGAAAGATTCTAAGTGCACACCAAGTAGCTACATGCATGCAAACAAAAATAAAAAAATTGAATGTCACTTTAATAAACCATATTATTGTGGTTAATTGACTCCACCTCGGCAGTGGTCATTATCATACTGTACACTTGGCATCATAGTTATAAAACAAAGACCATTACAGGGTTCAGAGGGGTTAAACATGAAATATCTGTAAGGACTCTGGGGAGTCCCTGTGTGCAGAAGGCGACTGACCCCCACGCACCACACCTGACTCTGTTGTCTCTCCCAGTAGTCGATTTATGCATGCAGTGCTAGACTTTACCTATAGCAGCTGCGTCCAAAGGAGCGAGTTAGGCCTGCTCCAACCCGATGCCCACAGGTCTATGTAGGAAAATGCATCAACCGAGATTGAGAGACGAACAAAAGGCTAACTGACTAAAACCTGTGGAAACAAACAAACAGTCAGTGGTACATATTATAACAAGTGGTCAGAAACACCAGTAAGTTGAGTGGAAGTATATTGGAGCAATCCTTCACTGCACTCCCAGGAATGCAACTATGCAAGAAGATTTTATGCAAATAAATAACTGCTCACACCCACACTTTTAACTACAGAGACACAGCAGAATGTAAACACAGCATGTCCTGGTTAATGGCATAAATGGAACAATGCATGAAGATGTTAATAATGAACAATATATAACATGTGTGAAGCTGGATGGCAAAACCCCTAATAAGAGAGTACATATACTCCACACAGCTAAACTCTAACAGGGATCAGCTGAAATACTGAATGTGGAAAAACCAGCACTTATCACTGTCAGACAGGGTCTGTGTTCATACAGGATCTCATAGGCTGCAGCAATGGTTCACTGACACAGTCAGGACTTTGCAGGACACCCGGCAGGAATGCTTGCTAGAATACTCAGGACTGTGACAGGACTCTGAATAGACTTTCACAAGACTCAGACAAGGCTTAAACAAAACTCTGACAATACTTAAATAGAACTGGCTCACAGGATGCTGGATACAAGGTGCTGGGACCGGGAACACACTGGAGCAGGAACCATGACAAACAGAACTCCACTAAGAACTATAACCAGCTGGGTCTGCATGCTGGAAACACAGCAAAATAAGCTAGCATACATATATAGTATATATTGGAAGATGCATAAGCAGTATTTGCTTGTTTTTATTACTTTTCTTTGTCCAGCAATTTCGTATTGCAGCCAACGTATTCTAAATGACTTGTTATAGAAGAAAGTTGTAAAGCCAAGATTTAATTTCTTAACAGGATCATCACCCAGTGACTTTCTATGAAGCCAAAATGTCCTGCAAAGTCCTAAAGGTATCATTTTGCCAATGAAGAGGACTAATCTGCAGTATGCTTTTTGTTTTGCTTGGTCCATGATAATTATGTCTCCTACATTATATGTACTAGCTTAATGAGTTTGGGAAACCAGAATATAAGCTTCTGGAAAAAGAGTGGTGCAACACAATTTTGAATTAATAAAATTTCCAAACATCTCTATATTGGTAATTAGTCTTTGAGTAAGTATTTACATCTGTTACATACTGTATGGAGGAGTGAGTCCTAAATTTCAGAAGATGTGTAGTTCGGATATAGTTGTTCACTAAAATAAAGCCTGCAAGTACTAAATTACAGTAGATCCATGCATACTGAAAAATTGGTAATTGATATTAGGGGTATACATACATCTTGTGTGCATCTCAATAGCCATAATAATACACTATGAGGGGCTCATAAAGCGAGGGCTTATATGCAGCATCCATTTAAAGCACTCCTCTTCTCACTGGCTATTTTCCCCCTAGACTACTGGTAAGTGCCAGGAGTCTATGCATGTTCGATGATAGCTGGGAAAAGTTCACTTGGCCCAATTTTATAATGATTTGGCAATGATTCCCCAGGTCAAGGCCTGTTGGCACATATGCCAAACTGGAGAAATGTATTATGTTTTGTACAGTATTTGTTTGCAAAATCACTAAAGAGTAAATTAGGCAGTTCTGTATAGATGGATTGCAGATCAAACTTAATAAGAAACTTTGTATATGGAATCCAAACAAATTCACGGATGTTTCACCATTAATTATAAATGACATTTGCAGTCTTTTATTCCAGTAAAGTTTACAGGATGTGACCAAAGAGACAAATGAATTTTAAATTAAAGAAGGAAAGCTGTTTAGAAATTACAGTATCTATGAAAAGATGGATATTTGAAAGAAGCTCTTAGCAGCATCTAGGAAAGGTCAAGCACCAATTGGACCATTATTTCAAACCATTTAATCTTAATTTGCATTTCTAAAGAGAAATTCACTAATGATCTTGCCAATAGAAATGCATTGAGAATTGAATGAATTGCACAGTTTGAGCAAAGTTTTGTGTTTACACATATCATTTGTTCCTTTCATATATCCATTAAATGTTGTATGCTGCATATAATATTTATCATGCTAAATATAATTATAAATTATTTGCAATAGCAATTTAAGGCATACACAGAAAGAGGAACTCTATAAAGTTTCAAAAATTTCGCCATATACTGTATATATATATATATATATATATATATATATATATATATATATATATATATATATATATATATATATATATATATATATATATATAAAATTATACATCCACCGGAGGAGGAATTGGATATATAAATACAGATAATTTTTGGAAAAACTGAAATGTGCATACAGTACATGCCTTTATGAAGCACTCGTAGTACATGTGCCTCTGGAAACAGGATCAGTCAGACAGTGACTAGTCTGCACTGATGTGAAGCTTACCCATTATGTAGACAAGATTCCCCTCTCTAGGCACACTGGCAGAGCTGCTGCAGCAAGACCGAGTACTCGCGATTCGCGGGTTTTTGAAATGGGGACGGAGCCAAATCACAAAGGGGTGGGGCTTACATCCCGGACCGTGGCGGCAAGAGGTTTTTTATTATTATTTTTAACTGTCCCTGCCATGGCGCCCCTCTCTCACGGCCAGTTACTACTGCCATTTCCCACTCATATATGCCGCAGCTTCCCTGCTCCCAGTGCTTTTTATGGGTGAGTCATGCTGCTCACTTTCTAAGCTTCTGCCCGTGATCTGTGGACAGTAGGCACCCCCTGCAGAGCCCATGAGCAATGGCTCCCCCAAGCCAGCGCAGTGGCTGCTGCAGCATTGTTACGCCACTGGGGTCATGTAGTGTAACATATAGGGCCTTATAATGTAATGATGCAGGGTATAGACGGATGTAGTGTAGTGATGCAGTCCATATTATAGGGGATGTAGTGTAGTGATGCAGTGCAGGGTATAGGGGAATGTAGTATAGTGATGCAGTGCAGGGTATAGGGATATGTAGTGTGGTGATGTAGTTTTGTGATACAGTGCAGGGTATAGGGGGATGTAGTGTAGAGATGTAGTACAGCATATAGGGGGATGTAGTGTAGAGATGCAGCGCAGGGTATAGGGGGATGTAGTGTAGTAATGCAGTGCAGGGTATAGGGTGGTGTTGAGCAGTGATGTAGAGCAGTGGTGTCAAACTCATGGCCCTCCAGCTGTTGGGGAACTACACATCCCAGCATGCCCTGCCACAGTTTTAGCAATACATTATATAAAATATTTGGCAGGGTATGCTGGAATGTGTAATTCCACAACAGCTGGAGGGCCATGAGTTTGACACCACTGATGTAGAGTATTTATGTAGTGCAATATATGGTGACAGTAAGGCATGTGGGGGGGGGGGGGGGCATGTTATCAGGGGGCAATGTGAAAGATGCTTAGGGTATTTGAGCACACAGTTAGGCATGTGGGGGAAATTTTATTGTGGAGGGGGCATGTCAGGAAACACTGGGGGCATTTGGGGCCTACAGGTAGGCATGTGGGGAACACTGTGCTCTGAAAGGAGCCCACATTCCATCACGGTACTAAACGCATCATTTGTCTATAAAGTTGGAGGGCTCTCTATATTTTTGCTCATCATCAACAGTGTCAGTCTCATAACTATCACTGGCTTCAAATTCCTCAGGTGTGTATGAAACATCACTCTCTAATCAGACTGTATATCTTCAGTTTCTGACTTTGCTTGTACTGCTGTGTCATCTTCTCCTCCTGAGTCATCTTCATCTGTATTTTGAAGACATTTCAGATTTTGACATCTGTCAAACCATGGAACCTCAACATTTTCACTTATCAAACTGTGAATACACAGAACTTCAAGTTAGGACTCACAGACCCTCACTTCGCAACTTCTGAAAAGGAAAAAAGAACCTTATCAATTCGATATAACTCTTGAAAATATTTTAACTTCAGTAGGTGCACATACTGTACATCATTTTAAAGGAATTTATAGGCAAAACAACTGAGGAGTCATTTTGACCCATTCAGTCTTTCTAGGCATACCTTGAAATATGTTCCCAATATTAACCATACACAAATTAAATTTTGGTTGCTGATTTTTAATTTAGAAAAGTCACAAAAGTTTTAGATTAACAGGAATCCAAATTGCTGAAAGGCAACACATTTTTCATTGCTAAGGCGTTCTAGTGTTAAACTGCAATTTAGATTTTAATTTCACCCAAATCCCTCTGCATGTGTTACATTTGCCCCATCTGCAGTGCACCTGGCTTTGCCCAAAGGAGAAAGATTATGCTATTGAGAGCCTTAAGGTGGTGATACTGTACATCTATAGATCGTTTGTCAGATTGGGCTGGTTGGAACAAAAACCTGGTAATATCTGAATGATAGTTTTTGGCAGTTTTCCAGCAATTCAAAGCAAATGGTCAAATGTAATTTGCTCTTATCCATTACCAGGATTTTGTTCCAACCAGCCCAATCTGAAAATCGATCTGTAGACGTATGGCCACCTTACTGAATAACCCCCATAGTCTGCAAATTTAGGAGTTCAATACTTTTACATATTTTAGTCAATATCAGTCTTGTTATGTCTAAATTCACACCTTGTAATAAGAGTTTCATGCTTCTGTGTGCAAAAGTTAAAAAATAGTAAAAAAAAACAAAAATGATGTAGCCTCCCCTAAAGCACACCCAGAATCAGAATCTTTGAGCTTATCCTGATTTAAAAAATATAGTGCAAAAATGTGTTTCCTCTGTATTTTATTTTATCCCAGCACCATGCTCTTGGACTAGTTATAGTTCTAAAAATCGGGAGCACAGAATGAGTTGGGGTTCTCCAATATTTTTAGAACAACATCTGGTTCAAATATGGTAAAGTCACAGCCAATAGACACAATGGGGTCACGTGGCTGAATCATTAACAGCACTAAGTCAGTCTAGTCTGGGGTTTGTTGGGGAAATAGGAACCTCCCATAAAGGGTGCACCCAAGACCTGGGCTGAAGCCTTGGACTAACACTAGCACCCTGGGCACTGGGTGCCAAGTCTATACAGTAGCAAAAATGTAAGTTTAATATTTTTTTTATAACTAGCACTCTATTACATTTGGCTCGCTGTGTGAAAATCACACCCTATTGAAACCAATAATCAATGCCATGTTCATGCTGGCTTTAAAATATAGACTTTTTACACTGAGCAAAAAGACTTTTGCTAAATATATTTTATTTTACACATAATATGAGTAAAACTGTCAAAGTGCTAAACACCATTCACTCTACTTTAATACATGTCACCCTTTGGACTTTTCTTAAAGTTATTTAAGGAGACTGCTCCATTTACATTTAACACTGCAATCCATAGTAATGTAAAAACATATATTTCATAGCCAATAATATACAAGTTGCTATCTTTTTAAGTTTTATATCCCTCTAGGTTTTGTTTCATGCATATTCTTATGTATTTTCTAAACATAAAAATATAGTCCAGACTCAGCACAGTAGGAGACTGTAAAACTGTGTGAATTTAGAATCTCAATAATAACAAGTTATAGCTATGCATTTTGAATCTTAAATCATATTGAACTAAACTGGGGAAAAAAAGGCATTTTTGAAATAAAATTTCTATACTAGGAGTTGCTCCTCCTAATATAGATGGCTGTTTCCAAACTATGCTGGAAAGTTCTTCTATTTTTGCATTGTTTTCATTGCATTCTGTGTATGTACAGAATACAGAGTCTAACTTAATAGTATCTGTATGCCACAGATTATTCCTTCAAGGGCAGTATGGATGGTGTAATGGTTAGCATTACTGCCTCACAGCACTGAGGTCATAGGTTCAATTCCCACCATGGCCCTAACTGAGTTTGTATATTCTCCCTGTACTTGCGTGGGTTTCCTCCGGGTACTCCGGTTTCCTCCCACAATCCAAAAATATACTGGTAGGCTAATTGGCTCCAAACAACATTTAAACTAGAATGTCTGTGTGTGCATGTACATGTGGTAGGCAACATAGATTGTAAGCTCCACTGGGGCAGGGATTGATGTGAATGTTCAAATATACTCTGTAAAGTGCTGTGGATTATGTGTGCGCTATATAAGAAACTGTTAATAAATAAAAATAATAATAAACAAGCATCTTCCAAGCAAAAATGAGTATGCCTACGGATGGATATTTAAACAAGAAAGCATAACCTACCCACAGGTAGAGCCTGTCCCCTGAAAGGGATGTATGGTAACTTTCTCTCTCACTGTGTGTGGTGAAGGTCCCCCACTCTCCTATCTGAGCCTACCTTACTACTACCTAACTCTTCATATATCTATCTGAAGGCAGAGAAGAGGATACGTGTCAACCCTATTAGGGATGTACAGTTGTTACTGCACTTGAGCACAGATGGAGAAGACACCCCTTTGCTGCTAATACGTGGTGTGTGGTACGTGTTGTTTCTCCATTTACTTTCTATGCTTTTTGTCCAATTTTAGTTATTAGAGCCATGTCTACAAAAACTGCATTCTGAATTACATTGTGAGATATCTCAATATCTGTTCAAAACTACAGGTACAGGTTCAAAATTTAAATTTGTGCTATAAAAATTGCTGATTTTTTGTAAATTTAAAGATAAATACATGTTTCTTAAATAAGCACCCATGTTACATTATATCAACTACTTTGTCAAACTAATATTATTTGAAGCAAAATTAGGTGAATTTGGATATACAGATGTGCATACACACACTTTTGCTCAAGTCAAAATAAACTTTGAGGCACAACCGGTACCACAAAGCATAATTTTTACTCAAACTGTACATCTTTTTCGGAGAGTCAAGAGTACAATGCTAGCTTGCATCAATCAGCATAATGTGTGGCATTTGTGTATCTGTGTGCAACTGGCTCTAATGCAGTGTTGCCTACTTGACCCTCTCCTTCAGGGAGAAAATGCTCTGTTCCTGGACTTCCCTGGTAATGTCTGATTGCCATCACCTGTGGGGAGCTACTTAATTGATAAGAAATATGTTTTACCACAGGTGATGGCAATCATATATTACCAAGAAAGTCCAGTAACAGAGCATTTTCTCCCTGAAGGAGAAGGTCAGGTAGGCAACCCTGCTCTAATGTGTGCATGCATGACTTTCTTTCATGACAAATACCAATGTGCTTCATCTGTGACTTTGGACATACAGATAGCAAAAGTAATTCCTGTGCTGATTAAATTCACAGCCGAGCATCTCTAGAAAACTGACAGGTGTTTTCCTGCAATGCAAATAATATGCAAAGTTTAAACAAAATATTGTGTTCAACTCTTTTGGGCATCTTGGCAACTTGCACTGAATGGTGCATATACTATAAGGGTTATATTATTAAGGTGTGGCTTTACAAAAGTTTAAATCTTGCTTATACAGTAGCAACCAGATTCTTGCTATTATACTTTTGAAGGTGTTAGATAAATAAGTAGAATCAAATTAATTGTTATGGGCAGCTACTCCTATTTAAAAAAATCATCATTTTAGTAAATATGCCCTTAGGTGAATGAAAACACACATGTAACTTTTATAAAGCCTTATACGCCTTGAACTAACTATTAATACTGCTGATGTACTGATATCTTAATATCTTTTTTAAAGGATTTTTTTTTAAATCAAAATCTCAATATACTGTACTAAATATATTTTCTGCAATTTGAATCTAGAATTAAGTGAACATGAGTATTTTACCACCAAAGCAAACTAAAAACTTCAAGCACCCCAATCAAATAAATAACATAAATAACTAATGAAAAAATAAAAAATAAATTGTTTTGTTCAAAGCATTTCAATAAAAAAAAACTGTGAATGGCACAGTTTCTCCTAAGCTGATAACTTGTCTAATTCAGACCTGATTGCATGGCTGTGAATTAGAATGATGTGTGATTATCGATAGACTGCACATGCGCAGTCTATCGATAATCACACCGCCTTCTAGTACCCATGCGTGAGGCCATCCTGCAATAAATTCCTACTACTTTTTTGATCGCAGTCCGTACACAGAAAGCTGGCATTTGGGGGTGGTAACAGTCCATTTTCTGGGAGTGTCATGGTAAATGCAGGCATTTGATTGGAAGACAGCCCTGATTAGCCCTGTCCAGCTAAGCAATCCACAGGTTTGCACAGGGTGAGATTTTCCACTGTCAGGGGGTGTATAGCTGATTGCATGCTGATGGGCTGAATTAGGCCCAAAGTCCCCTCCATATTGAATTCAAAATGTCATGCTCTGAAAATAAATACTGCAGTACACTGTTAATTTGAATGTGGTATGATGGACCAACAGTCGCGATTCCGGTAGTCAGTATACTGATATCGGAATCCCGACTGCCGGTACCATCCTAACTGTTGAGCATTTAAACATTCGGAATTCCGATGTCAGAGCACTGACCATCATAATCCGGACTGTCGGGCCGGCACCTGGTTAATTTACTAAAATGGAAGTTCTATTGAAGATGGGATATTGTCCATAGCAACAGAATTCGTATTACTTAATTTGCACCTTCTAGAAGAAAATATATTGAATCTGGATGGTTGCAAAGGGCAATTGAACTCCCATCTTAGTAAATTTACCCCAGTGTGTCTACATGACATATGCTCCCATGCATTAATTGATATGGTTCAATGTTTGTGACTGCTCATATTCCATGCAAGACCATAGAAGCATATACTGTAGATTTTGCTGTTGGAGCAAAGCAAAAAAGCAAGTTACTTTACATCATTGCATGGCAGTTGTGACAGATGTAAAATCTGTAGATAGGTCTAAATGTAACATGTCTCTGTCTTAACTAAAATGTATATTACAGTGTGAAAATATAGTTGCCCCACATTTGCGTGCTACATGTAAAGCTGGCCGTATTTGGGACCCTAGGCAAGATATTGGTTTGGCACTATATTTTTCTGTAAGCTGCATCACAAAATTACCTGGAGCATGCACAAGGCGATTATGACAAATGCTCAGTTGCATGAACCTTGGCATTGAGTACAAATATGATTTAGGCCCAAGGCATTTTGGAATTCACATTTAAAGTAAACAGGCCACCCACACACACACACAGTGGATGAAACCAATTTCAAAATAGGCAAACACACACCGAGCAAGAACATTACCTTCTCCAGTAAGCCCCTGTTATTGTATCATGTCACAGGGAGGAGTTCAGTGCATGGTGCCTTGCTATGATGGATGCTGACAGGAAGGCTTTTCTGTTGTAACTTTTAACAAGAACTTGAATAAGGTGCCTTTTTGCTAACACCAGGCAGCATACATGCCCAACTTAGTTTTGTGATTGACAGCTCTGCTCCCTCTCCCTAACCTGTACCCCAAAATGTCCGGTAATAGTGCCTTGTAAAGCTCGGAGAGACTCCTGCTGGAAGCATATTGCTGTGCCGGGTTAAAGAATGTAGCGAGAGGTCTGAGCCGACTGCCCAACATTAATCCTCCACTGGTCCAGACCCCAAGGTACCTCTCACTCTAAAGACCGCTGTTCTCTGCTTTCCTCTATGCTGGTAACTCGGCACAGTGACCCATGAGTGTACTGCAAGTTGAATGTCTGATTTCTCAGCCAGAGACAAAGAGAACCAAAAGCAGCTTATTTTGTCATATAAGTCTCCCAGTGATGAATGCTGCATGCTCCTCTACAAGAGGAGCCTAGAGGGGGCCAAATATGGATTTCCTATGGCCCTCCATGGGCCTCTTGGGATTCGCTGGGTCCTAGGCAGGTTCCTATGTTGCCTTGTGGGAAATCCGGCTCTGATGGCATGAACAGTTAAGAGGTATGCTCATAAGTCTACCTTAACACCTCTTATTGTATCAGACTCCTCCTCTTTCTTATTCTACCATGGGTACCCACATTTTCATTGTGACATAAACTCACTTTCCCTCTTGGCCTACATTTTCTTGATACCCCTTTCTGTCATTTCTTCATCCTCTCAAGATGTGGGGACACATTTTATCAGTGACATTAGGCTTGTCTCACCTTTTTTTAAATCAGGTAATTTTTATTAAGTTTAGTCAACATAAAGAAAATAAAATACTTTACAATAAAAGAAGTAATGTAGTGCATTTTCTGGACATTGTCATAAGCATAGCATCTGTACAGAGAATAACAGATATCAGAGAACACATATTTAGAGATTGTAGTGGTAGGCATCGCTTGTCTCACCTTTTTAAATAAAGTAATATTTGAGGTGAGGTTAGATATCAGGGCCATAGCAAATACAGACTCCATAATATAAGAAGGATTCAGACCATCAACATTCTCCTGCAGTCAGACTCATAATTTCTCTGTATAAGTAAAGCTTCTCAACACAGTGAATACAATTCTAAAATTAATAATAGTATATTTAGTTCAATAAATTTCATGCGTTTTTTTGTGTTTACTCAGCAAAGAACTCAGCTTGGATATCTTTTTATATCACTTTCCTGTACTATACAGTTCAATTACCTTTTCCTGCGGATCCTTTGACAATTCATTTTGCTTTCCCCATGACTCAGAATCCAGACACCTCAATGCAGCACTGGATTAAATATGCAAGGGTCTTTCAGGAGACCAGAAACTCAGTGACCTTTTATACACACACACTAATTACAAGCAAACAGATCACAGATGAGGATGGTTACCTTTAGTAACCATTCAAACCCGTTTGTATCAACTTGTGTGCATGTTATCATGCCAAAATCTCCAGGGTATGTAAACTTTTGATCAGGGTCATTTGGGTAGTTTCTGTTGTCAATATGATTTAAAAAGAGTAAACACACTTGTTTGACAATAAATGGCTTCACCCAACCACTAACCATGAGTGAAAGAAAAGTTTGTGAGTTATCATTCATATACTCTGACAAATGGCCAGAAAATCACAAATTCTGCTAGGGTATGTAAACTTATGAGCACAACTGTAGTTGCTGGGAGACAAACTGAGGGAAACATGTTTGTGGCTTTTTGTTCAAAGTAATGTACTTACTATGGCACTCAAAGCAGAACGTTTGGACATACTGTATTGAACATGTACTTGTAACAAAAACTATGGATGTGATTCTCTTTAGTAATTACCCATAGCATTACAGATTTAACATGGTTATGTGTTACCTACACTGTGAAAAGATACACACACTGTACCTGGGCCAATGAACAATGCATACAGTATGTTGTGACTACAGACATACTGTACTTGTGACATCAACAATGAACAATACATACATTGTGATTGCAGAGAATAAAACCTGTCCTGTTGCTATTTCCTAGTGGCTCAGTCCACAACTGCAAATACATGCATTTTTGGGAATATATGAAACATACTGCTTGCTTTTGCTTGTAGCCTTCAATTGCTGTCAGCTACATTTTTATACTGAAATTTACAGTTTGGACACGAATCTCAAATCAAAATCTATTTGCATGTTTTAAAGCTACCTCTCCTACACAGGTCAGCTGGGCCCGGTGAAATGGAGGGGTGTGGCCACTGAGAGGGCATGGACACATCCCTTTGAAGAACATATATTTTTTTTTGCGGATGGAGACAGGGGAGCTTGATGTTGCTGGGTGGGATCACACAAAGGGAGAAAGAGGACAGGCTGCCCCTGACTCTCTTCCCAGCTCAGCATACAGCACTGAGCAGAGTATGCTGAGCTGGGGAGAGAGGCTGTGCTGCAACTGCAGCCTGTCCTCTCTCACAAACTGTCTCTCTGCAATGTGGGAGGGGGGAGCAGCACCTGGGCCCTTTCATCAGACCCGAGCACAGGTAAAAAGTACCCCCTTCCCCCTCTTAGCATCACTGCTCCTAGAATGCAACATTTCTTACCAAGGTGCACATGCACTTACTTTATTCTGAAGTTAGCAAAACATCTTCCTGAGAGCCTCCTCAAGAGAATCTCAAGAATATTGTACAGTTAACTTCACAGAGTTAGTACACTGACTACTTCCACAGGGTTGCAGAATTATATTAAGGAAAAGGAAAAGTGAGGCTTTAATTAATGATGAATAGTACAAATTGATTTGTAAAACGGGTTCACTTGATTTACCCTACAATTGAATTACCATCAATCGCTTGGATGATACTGTTAATACCATCGTGAAAAGTCAACACTCAGATTTATTTTGATAAACCAGTTTACCCACCATTTAGGTATCTACTTTTTTTTTTTAAACATTAACATGTTGGTAAATTAGATTTGCAGTACCCAAACATGTGTATATTTTATTTTAGAATTGATGATCTATCAGGAACCCAAACAGATCATATTATTCAGGTTTCCTGACACAATCACAAGTTAAATAATTTGCTACTTCTATTGACCTTTTAAAATATGTCAGTGAGTAATCAATACACCCGTGCACCTGTTGAGGTCCTGTTGGGTGTTCTGAGAACAGTTTTAGATCCAATGAGTAGACAATTTTTAATTAAAACATGAACAATGAAACAAATGAGAGATATTTGGAATATAAATAATAGATAATTTAGTAGAGATAAATAAGTTAAAAAAAATTCACATGCATCAATGGCAGAAAAAAATCAATAAAATGAGAACCATGACAATTCTATTCTTAAGTGTTATTTTCATGTCTTGTTACTTAATAGCATATTGATTCAAAAGGCATAAATCACAATTGCATCTTTCATTTAATTGAATGAAGAAAATTCCAAGCATATTGAATGCATTGTGAAGAAAAGGCAAATTTATATAAAACCCTTTATTATTTTACAGGAACACAAAAAATATAATTTCTTAAAATAAAATGCAAACAAATTCCTTTTTGTCCAATCTTTGGAATCAATCTAAAAAAAAAAAAAAAGATGTGGATCCCCAAATCCCCATCTTTTTTAACAAATGCAGTATAAAATTTTCAAAGAGCCCAGTCTGAAGCCGCAAATCCATGGCCATTTCCCTGGTGAAAAAGGCCAGGATTGAATAGTGAAATCCCTTATTTCCTATGTTCAGAAATAAGGAAATATTGAATACCACCATAAGTGTGCTACCACAGGGTTACCACAAAATTAAATATACAATTTCCTTATTGTCAAATAGATGCTTTATTATCAATATGTTTGAGTGCATTGTCTGTGCGGGTAATATTCCCACAAACAATGACGCACATGCTGCCATAGGAATATATGGAACTTTGGCTAGTCAAAGCCTGGCATAATGAGATGCACCTGTGTCACTTCATGCAACATGCATTCTGTTTTAACTTATTCATCGTAGGTTGTGTCAACTGTTTGCCCTCGGTGCTTTGCAACAGTTGTGTTGGAAACTGTCTCACTTTTAAAAAGCATAGTTTCTGTGAGTTTAAGACCTGATGGCATACAGATGTAGTGGCTCTAATTCCAGCCACCAGCTCCCACCAGGGTGCACGCGAGCACATGACGCTTGCATGCCCCGTGGCAACAGAGATCCCCCCGGGTCCCTGCCGCTGACATCCCCCTAACCCTGCCCATCTCCCTAAAGCAGGGATGGGCATGGTCCCGGCGCCAAGAGACTGGGACACGTGTGCGTACCAGTTTAATGGAGTCCATTTCCACCGGCTCTCGCCAGCGGGATGGTCTGGTGAGAGCCGGACAATAATGAGAGGGGCTCCATCTGTACCTGAAGTATAACACTAGGTTTATGGTAATTATTTTGAGCAAAAGAGTAGGAACCTGCAGAAACATGAAGTTCCCAGACTGCAGGCTAAAAATGTTTTGGTCAAAACATGAACTGTGATTTCTATAAAAAATATTTTATCACAAACCATGTTGTTGGGAAGTTCTATATATACATATTTATTTATATATATTCTCATCAGATAAAACATTGAATTATGAATACCCTGGGGTGTATCCAATGCAGCTGGTGAGGGGATAAACGGTGGGGAAACAAGCAATCCTCGCCATTTAACCCCCGTGCCAGCTGCTAACCCTATTCAATGTGCTGGGGAAATCCCCCAAATGGTGAGGCTCGCTGCTCATGCAGTGAGCCCGCTACATTTAGCCTCGCTGTTTTAGCGGCCGCACATGGCATTTCTCCCCCGCTCCAAAAACCTAGCGATGGGAAAGCGGCAGGTGAACGGCGTGTTGACTACTGTCCAATCACTGTCCACATCAGGCGTGCACGCTGAAGGGGACCCGGCAGGGTAAGGCAGTCTTAGCGGACTCCTCAGATAGAATCACCCGGCGGTGTGAGGATGACAGCGGCACGGTACACAGAAAGAACACTGGATGGAACAACAGGTGTGTAGATCAGCACATCAGGAAGCCACGCCCCAATGTGTTTTGTCACTGCGAACTTAGGGGGTTATTTTGGTTCACTCTTTCTGACAAATTCCTTCTTAGATGGACAAAACCATGTGCACTGCAGGTGGGGTAGATGTTAATTGTGCAGAGAGAATTAGATTTGGGTGGGGTTTTACTTCAAGTGAGATCTATATTGCAGTTTAAAAATAAAGCAGTCAGTATTTTCCCTGCACAGAAATAAAATAACTCACCCAAATCGAATTCTCTCTGCACATTTTACATCTGCCCCCCTGCAATGCACATGGTTTTGTCCATCTAAGAAGGAATTTGTCAGAAAGAGTGAATCAAAATAACCCCCTTAGTCAGGAGGCATGTTTGATGGTAAGTATGGTAGAGTTTAAATAGCACACTAATTAGCCTTCACAAGCAGAGAACAATCTAGCAGAGTATCTGACCTAAGCATGGACATATTCAAATTTAACAAATTCAGACCCGTGAAATAAAACATTTATCAAAACAGTTAGAATCAAACAAAATATACTAATCACAATTTTAATAGACACCTAAAGCAAAGTAAAGCAAAGCAATAACAACATAATAAATACCATATTTTAATTGATACAATCTGGCTAATATAAAACAGATACATATATATATATATATATACCCCCGTTGTACTGTATTTCTCTTCCCTGTGCTGCAGCTGTGGTGGTAGCCTCAGTATGGTGGGAGGATCCCTCTCCAACCTGAGGGTCCCTCTATCCTAATATTCTATATATTATGCCTCCCAAGATGTCCCATGAGCTGAGAAATAAAGCCCTTTATATATGTGTATATATATATATATATATATATATATATATATATATATATATATATATATATATATATATAGCAGGACATGGAAGATATAGCACTCCAGGCGACTTGATGAAGGAAATACTCACAGACCAATTAAGGTTCACAACGTTTCAATGCCCGTTTATTAGTGGCATTTTCGTCAGGTATAAAAGAGAATACAAAACAGTCTTACCTTTAAACACCCAAGTGAGCACGCTGGGAGGCGGGGGGGGGGGGGGGAGCCTCCACCATGCCTGCTGGCGCATAAGAATGACATCACAGAACATAATCAGAGTGCACCCGTCACCATGGTTACAGGAGTATACAAACAGCGTCATAAGAACAACAAAGCAGCCTGATCTGTGAAAAACAATAATGAAAATCAGCGCTGGGCTTAATCAAATGTACATCACATCTAATGCATAGAAAGTACTTAATGCCTAAGAGGCACAGAACATATACAAGCAAGTATAATAACTGAGTAGCTGCACGTTACAGGGGCACATTATAGAAAGGATCCCAAACCCAGGTGTTCGTTGAGACCTCTAGGTGCAACTGTACCTAGGCGGAAAATCCACCTGGTTTCAAGCTGAATCAGTTTCTTAGACCTATCTCCCCCTCGTATAGAGGGAGGGAGATGGTCGATCATGCGGTATCTTAAAGATGAGAGGGGGTGAGGATGACTGCAGAAATGGCGTGCGACCGGTTGGTCGCTATGACCCTTAGTAATGGCATTTCTAATTGCTGATCTGTGGGCTGTCATACGTTCTTTGAATTGGCATTCAGTTTTGCCAATGTATGACAGTCCACAGGGGCAAAGAATCTGGTATATAACATACCTGGAGGAACAATTAAGGCGGTGGGTAATGTACATAGTTTTCCCAGATAGTGGGTGGATGTATCCCCCGGAATCATAAATTGGCATGTAACACACGTACATCTAATACACCCCTTACGGGTATTGGCATATATGTCTACGGGGGTTGCAAGGTCAGAGATATCTGCTCTCACCAGAATATCTCTAAGATTGCGCCCCCTGGTGTAGCAAGCAAGAAGCCTGGTATCAGCCAGTTTAAGGTCTTTATCCCCTTGGATAATAGGCCATAGTTTTTTTGAGATGTTATTAATATTTTCACTAGATGGATTATACTGGCATACCCATGGGATCATTTCCCCTTTATCTTTCTTAATGGCAACTTGGTTGATGAGTGTATAGAATTTGTGGTGTTCAGTGACTTTGTGCGCTGATACCCTTCCGCTAATACACCCTGGTGAAAGGCTAGATGAAACTACCTTAAAGTTTTACACCAAACCTTAGTGAAATTTTAATATAGAGAAAATATACTCTCCTTATTTTACTTTTCTTCACCTCATCAGAGGTTCTCCATGTGAGTTAAATGGGAACATGGAAGACAATAATAGTTCGAAGAAAAAATAGTGTAATATTGCAATTATAACAAATTTATTCAAAACAATATACGTTATAAAAACTTTTCTTAAAAAAAGACCATATGAATGGGTCTCGGGTTTGGATGGAGGTTTACCAGATTTTGGAGTTAGAAAAGCCTGTAGAGAGATCTTTTTCTCAAAATAAGGACCACTGGTCTTCCGGATAAACCAGGCCTTCAGGCGTCTCTCCCGTCCGTTAGTCTGGATTCCTCATAGATGGATTATACTGGCATACCCATGGGATCATTTCCCCTTTATCTTTCTTAATGGCAACTTGGTTGATAAATGTGTTACGGTCTAATGCAAGTACTCGTTGTTTTTCACGTCTCAGTTGTTCAATATGATATCCTCTATTCACAAATTTGGATATCATATTATCCATTTTAGCATCTGCCACCACAGGGTCAGATGTAATACGCCGAATGCGCAACAACTGAGAGTAGGGGAGGCCACGTTTAAGTGGCTTGGGGTGAAAGCTGTCAGACCTCAACAGATTATTTCTATCTGTGGGTTTACTGTATAGTGATGTACAAATAATTCCCTCTTTTACAGCAATATTGACATCTAAATATTGGATGTTATCGCAGCTCACATTATGCGTTAATTTCACCGGATGATCTCTCAGGTTGTGACTATCGATGATATTAATCAATTTATCAACTGGCCCCCTCCAAAATATCAATAGATCATCGATGTATCGACAGTAGAAAATTACATCCGTTGACACATCGATGTCATCAAAAAATATCGATTGTTCTACTTCAAACATATAGATGTTAGAGTAGGCCGGTGCCATGGCAGAACCCATGGCACACCCACGGCACTGAAGATAAAAAAAATTGTCATACAAAAAGTAATTTTTGGTCAAAATCATTTGTAACAGATCAATATGAAAATTCAGTTTCTCACCAGCAAAAGTCCCGGTTTGTTCAAAAAGTCTCCTCACTGCCGCCAATCCCCCATCATGAGGGATGACCGTGTAGAGGCTTTGAACGTCAATACTACACAGAACAATATTAGGAGGCATTGCTGCCAAACTGGATAAATGTCTGAGCAGGGTATTAGTGTCCAAAAGGAAGCGAGGGTGTACTTGAATGAGTGGCTGCATGATAGAATCCAAATACAAAGCCACAGGTTGGAAAAGCGAGTTCACTGCTGATATAATCGGCCTTCCCGGGGGCTTGGAAAGTGTCTTATGCACTTTTGGAGTAGTATACAGTACTGGTACCACAGGACGCGGTGGCAGCAGCGCTGCATGTAATTTTTCTGAAATAAATTCATTATCCAGGCCATATTTCAGAAGTGTCGCTAGATCTTTAGTGTACACAGCAGTAGGGTCATTTTGGAGCTTCAAATAGGTGTCTGCATCAGACAGTTGGCGTGCAATTTCGTCCTTGTAATCCTGTAAGTTTTGTATCACTAGGGCTCCCCCTTTATCCGCAGGGCGGAAAATTAGATCTTTATTGGAAGCAAGCTTCGTAAGTGCCGTTGCTTCATCCTTCGACATATTATTGCGGATTTTAGACGGTTGTGCAGTGACCAAATTTGTTTGCTGGTCCAACAATCTGGTAAATGTCTTAATCGACACATTTGAAGATAACGGGTCAAAGGATGATTTAGGCATTAGCCTGGCAACCTTGGGTGGGAGTTGTTCTGTTGACACTGCTGGTAAAGGATCTCTGGGTTTAGCAAAGTATTCCTTAAGTTTTAATTGGCGATATAGGCGATATTTTTCAACTTGCCACTGTAGGGGATCTTGGGGGTAAGTAGGCACAAACGACAATCCTTTCATGAGAACTTTATGTTCAATTGGATTGAGCTCATAGTCAGATAAATTGATCACTAGATCTTGTAATTCTTCAGGGGTCTGCCTAAACGACCCCTGCCTACGCCACTGTTTACTGCGATGGGTAAACCGGCGTTGCCTCCCCTTTCTCTGCGTTTGTCCTTGGTAGGCACTCCTAAAGGGCCACTTTGTGTAGCTGATGGCATAGGGGTTTCAAAATCACTGGCCGTGGATGTATTTTCCCTCGATGTATCTAGATTACTTTGTGGCCATTGACGCCGTCGAAAGAAAGATTTTTTGCGGTCATCCCGATACGATGTATCGGTCCAGCGATATACTGTGTAATTAGCATAGTCATTATCCACCTTAGCTTTCTTTTCAGCTTTAAAACGGATTAGATCACGTTTATATGTCTGGATCTGGTTAGACAATTTGGTGTACCAGTCCACCGCCGTATCGCTTTCCAGCAGTGGTTTACAGGTGACTTCAAGGTCAATGATTTTAGTTTTAATAGCCTCCATTTCTTTAGTAGATTGCTCAATAATGAGTACAATAAGATCTAAGGAACACTTGTTCAGTATTCCTACCCACTTTTTACAGAAAGCGGGGTCATTCCGGCCAATCGTTGGCGAGTTCCTAACCCGCAGCCCGCGGGGGATCTTTTTAGACTGATAATAATCACTTAATGTAAGACAATGGTAGTAGTAATCGATCTCTTTTCTTTTTAGCCGCAGTAGCTGGTAATAGCTGTCCTAATTAGACTTAGCTTCATCCTGCTCCTCCAATATACCCGTATACAAGATTTTATTAATCTCAGCTTCAGAGTAACTATGCAGTTCTCCCAGCGTATCCATAGCATGGGCATATCCGCTAGCTTGCGAGCCAGATGGTTCCATTTGTACAGGGTTTAGGGTATAGCAGGTGATAGCCAATTAGTAACAAGCAGATGGATAATTCACAGGTAATCAGCTGTATAGTGTTGATTCTACTGACGCAGGCAGTAGACTCCTGTAGAACAAAGTGCCATGCACATTCAGTCAATCCAACCTAGATATCCATATAGGTACGGCGGGAATATACGAATGACAAGCTCACTTGTGTCCAAATGTCCTTAGTATAGGGATCCTTGATATAGGAAGCATATGCAGTGCATCCAAACAATAGATAGTTACAGCAGGATCCGGCTCTCCATATGTAAGTGAATCAGCGCCGGGTGCCCATACAGCATAACAAACAGCAGGACATGGAAGATATAGCACTCCAGGCGACTTGATGAAGGAAATACTCACAGACCAATTAAGGTTCACAACGTTTCAATGCCCGTTTATTAGTGGCATTTTCGTCAGGTATAAAAGAGAATACAAAACAGTCTTACCTTTAAACACCCAAGTGAGCACGCTGGGAGGCGGGGGGGGGGGGGGGCGGGAGCCTCCTCCCGGCCTGCTGGCGCATAAGAATGACATCACAGAACATAATCAGAGTGCACCCGTCACCATGGTTACAGGAGTATACAAACAGCGTCATAAGAACAACAAAGCAGCCTGATCTGTGAAAAACAATAATGAAAATCAGTGCTGGGCTTAATCAAATGTATATCACATCTAATGCATAGAAAGTACTTAATGCCTAAGAGGCACAGAACATATACAAGCAAGTATAATAACTGAGTAGCTGCACGTTACAGGGGCACATTATAGAAAGGATCCCAAACCCAGGTGTTCGTTGAGACCTCTAGGTGCAACTGTACCTAGGCAGAAAATCCACCTGGTTTCAAGCTGAATCAGTTTCTTAGACCTATCTCCCCCTCGTATAGAGGGAGGGAGATGGTCGATCATGCGGTATCTTAAAGATGAGAGGGGGTGAGGATGACTGCAGAAATGGCGTGCGACCGGTTGGTCGCTATGACCCTTAGTAATGGCATTTCTAATTGCTGATCTGTGGGCTGTCATACGTTCTTTGAATTGGCATTCAGTTTTGCCAATGTATGACAGTCCACAGGGGCAAAGAATCTGGTATATAACATACCTGGAGGAACAATTAAGGCGGTGGGTAATGTACATAGTTTTCCCAGATAGTGGGTGGGAGAATGTATCCCCCGGAATCATAAATTGGCATGTAACACACGTACATCTAATACACCCCTTACGGGTATTGGCATATAGGTCTGACAGCTTTCACCCCAAGCCACTTAAACGTGGCCTCCCCTACTCTCAGTTGTTGCGCATTCGGCGTATTACATCTGACCCTGTGGTGGCAGATGCTGAAATGGATAATATGATATCCAAATTTGTGAATAGAGGATATCATTTTGAACAACTGAGACGTGAAAAACAACGAGTACTTGCATTAGACCGTAACACACTCATCAACCAAGTTGCCATTAAGAAAGATAAAGGGGAAATGATCCCATGGGTATGCCAGTATAATCCATCTAGTGAAAATATTAATAACATCTCAAAAAAACTATGGCCTATTATCCAAGGGGATAAAGACCTTAAACTGGCTGATACCAGGCTTCTTGCTTGCTACACCAGGGGGCGCAATCTTAGAGATATTCTGGTGAGAGCAGATATCTCTGACCTTGCAACCCCCGTAGACATATATGCCAATACCCGTAAGGGGTGTATTAGATGTACGTGTGTTACATGCCAATTTATGATTCCGGGGGATACATTCTCCCACCCACTATCTGGGAAAACTATGTACATTACCCACCGCCTTAATTGTTCCTCCAGGTATGTTATATACCAGATTCTTTGCCCCTGTGGACTGTCATACGTTGGCAAAACTGAATGCCAATTCAAAGAACGTATGACAGCCCACAGATCAGCAATTAGAAATGCCATTACTAAGGGTCATAGCGACCAACCGGTCGCACGCCATTTCTGCAGTCATCCTCACCCCCTCTCATCTTTAAGATACCGCATGATCGACCATCTCCCTCCCTCTATACGAGGGGGAGATAGGTCTAAGAAACTGATTCAGCTTGAAACCAGGTGGATTTTCCGCCTAGGTACAGTTGCACCTAGAGGTCTCAACGAACACCTGGGTTTGGGATCCTTTCTATAATGTGCCCCTGTAACGTGCAGCTACTCAGTTATTATACTTGCTTGTTTATGTTCTGTGCCTCTTAGGCATTAAGTACTTTCTATGCATTAGATGTGATATACATTTGATTAAGCCCAGTGCTGATTTTCATTATTGTTTTTCACAGTTCAGGCTGCTTTGTTGTTCTTATGACGCTGTTTGTATACTCCTGTAACCATGGTGACGGGTGCACTCTGATTATGTTCTGTGATGTCATTCTTATGCGCCAGCAGGCCTGGAGGAGGCTCCCGCCCCCCCCCCCCCCCCCCCCCAGCGTGCTCACTTGGGTGTTTAAAGGTAAGACTGTTATTTATTCTCTTTTATACCTGACGAAAATGCCACTAATAAACGGGCATTGAAACGTTGTGAACCTTAATTGGTCTGTGAGTATTTCCTTCATCAAGTCGCCTGGAGTGCTACAGTATATCTTCCATGTCCTGCTGTTTGTTATGCTGTATGGGCACCCGGCGCTGATTCACTTACATATGGAGAGCCGGATCCTGCTTTAACTATATATATATATATATATATATATATATACAAATACAGGGACTCAACACTCTCCATAATGGACTAACTTACCTTAGTATACAATTAATCAAATAAATAATGGGGTTTTAGTTCATGAATTGATCAATGCATTTAAGCTTGCAGCCCATCGCCAAGGGACCCCATTTCACTGCAAGTCCTACACTAGCATTTGTTTCTCAAGAGCCTGCCAACTGCTGACACATCATAGCTAAAGTCGACATGTGCTTTTTCCTGGTTTAAAGCTCACCTGCCAAGTGCCTTATGGCTTTTAAAGATGAGGCAGTCACCTAACACAACACCTGACTTAGAATTAAAGGGGCAGCTGTAACAGGTTACAGATAAATTAGCTCATCTGGGGTGAAAGAGAAAGCTATGATCACAGTAACAAAGGTTAATAAAAATTAACCCACATATATACACACATACAGAGTACCACAACACTCGCCATCCCTGCGAATGGGGTGCAAACAGCACTCGCCATTCCCAGGTTGGGGTGAAAGTGGCCTGTGACCACATGCTCTAATACATACAAATACAGGGACTCAACACTCTCCATAATGGACTAACTTACCTTAGTATACATATATATATACATATATGTGGGTTAATTTTTATTAACCTTTGTTACTGTGATCATAGCTTTCTCTTTCACCCCAGATGAGCTAATTTATCTGTAACCTGTTACAGCTGCCCCTTTAATTCTAAGTCAGGTGTTGTGTTAGGTGACTGCCTCATCTTTAAAAGCCATAAGGCACTTGGCAGGTGAGCTTTAAACCAGGAAAAAGCACATGTCGACTTTAGCTATGATGTGTCAGCAGTTGGCAGGCTCTTGAGAAACAAATGCTAGTGTAGGACTTGCAGTGAAATGGGGTCCCTTGGCGATGGGCTGCAAGCTTAAATGCATTGATCAATTCATGAACTAAAACCCCATTATTTATTTGATTAATTGTATACTAAGGTAAGTTAGTCCATTATGGAGAGTGTTGAGTCCCTGTATTTGTATGTATTAGAGCATGTGGTCACAGGCCACTTTCACCCCAACCTGGGAATGGCGAGTGCTGTTTGCACCCCATTCGCAGGGATGGCGAGTGTTGTGGTACTCTGTATGTGTGTATATATATATATATATATATATATATATATATATATATATAGTTTCCTGGTGTTGCTCGGCACTCCGGACGATAAAGCCAGCTACCGTGGTGCCCTCAATCAGATAATATAGTCCAAAGTTCTAGCGTGTCTCCCAGGGGTCCCGGATAGAACAGAGAGCGGCACTCAAACGGATTTTGAGAAATCAAGGTTTAATTTTCAAGGTGGTAAAGGTGGCATCACATGGGCATCATCATCGACGTTTCAAGGCGGTGAGCCTTTTCATCAGGATGCGCTCAAAGTGCATATAGTGCTGTAGTGTGTGAATAAAACAGAGCATACAGCTCTTTTACCTTTATAGTGCAGCTATATATATATAAGGGGTGTCTTTTCCCTGGTGCCTTCCGGTTGTGGCACAGCCACCATGGATATCAGGCAAGTTGTGGCAGCACTCAGAGTCGATCACGCAAACTTTTATGCACTGAAATTCTGCGTGATCGACTCTGAGTGCCGCCACAACTTGCCTGATATATATATATATATATATATATATATATATATATATATATATAGAACGGTTTCCAATAGGCGGCACCCAGCGGATTTCAGACAGCCAGTAATCAGACGCAGACACCAATTAAGTGCAAGCTTTCGGGTACTTTATTCCCCTTCGTCAGGCGGCATACAAAAGATACATATAAAATACAATCACAAAGTTCTCACCTTTTATACCGTACATGTGTGAGTAGCGTGCGGCTCGGGGCAGGCATGACTTCCGGACGCTGTAACACGGAGCACTTCCGGGTGATCCCCGTCAGTTGCTTCCGGGCAGCGGCACGGCTTCTCGTTACCATAGCAACCCGGCCACATATACTACAACAAAGAAACCAACAATCAAATACATATAATAATAAACATATAATACAGATATGTACAAATACATTCAGGATATAGCGGCATAAGAATAATAATCATCATTATAGAAAAGGCCTATCAAAAAATACATATTAACAAAAAAAATTTTTTCACGTATCATTCAGCATATAGCCCTGCAGATATATAAAAGGCTTTATTAGAAAAATATTACAAAGTGAATTTAATTGAGAAAGATATTCATGTTCAGATGATCATTAAGACCTCTAGGTTTTACAGTGTCTAAAGTAAAAATCCATTTGGATTCTAGTCTCAAAAGTTGTTTATGTCTATCTCCCCGTCTCTTGTTGGCAGGTACATGATCGATAATAATGTGACGGAAATTGGCCATATTATGCTTAGCTTCAAAAAAATGTCTGGCCAAGGGTTGGTCAGATGGTTTGCCTTTAAGTGCTGACCTTATGGAAGTGCGGTGCATGGCCATCCTCTCTTTGAAGGCCCGCACCGTCTTTCCTATATAGCACAGCCCGCACGGACATTTAACCATATAAACTACGAAGGAGCTGTCACAGCCCAAGGGATGACGTATGGTATATTTTTTTCCGGTGTGGGGATGAAAAAACCAACGAGATGCGATCATATGTCCGCAAGTCGTACAGCCTGTACATTTATGGCAGCCAATACAGTGACCTGCATGTTTTATATTGTTTTGGGACATTGACTTTCATTGTGATTCGTGATGGATGAAGCATCTGGTTTCAATTGGGTGGATATACCCCCAGGAGAGACTCTCAGTCTGTCTGAAAGTGAGACAGAATCTGTGCTGTTTAAAGAAAGATTTCGTGACACTGTGGGGGCATCCTCTGCTGATGAAATTTACAATAACCTTCTAAGACTTAAGAAAAAGGAAATAGACTTTCTCCTACACGGAGTAACTCTATCCGAGTATATCCGCGATAAAAAAATTCCGCGAGGTTTCCGAGTTAAAAACTCGCCCACGATTGGCAGGTTTAATAAAGAGTTTTGCAGAAGATGGATTGCTTTGTGCAATAAATGCTCGTTTGATTTGATCACTCTGGTGATAGAGGAGGTGTCTAGAGAATTGAGTGTGACTCGTCATAAAATCACTGAATATGAAGCCAGTAGCCTGCCTTCCCTCTCACAGGAGGTGATACCAAGTTGGCTTGATAAATTAAACAGCCAAGTCGCCAATTATAAAGCTGAACTGGTTGCTTTCAAGAAAAAGAAATACGAGACTGTAAACCGTGATTACACGGAGCACCAGGTATACAGGTGGCTGTCAGGGACTGGTGACAGATCCACTCGTGGACATTATACTAAACCCTACAACAAAAAATTCTCTAGATCTCATGCTGTTGCCAGTGATATACAATCCTCATCGGAAGAGTTTTCTGATGCCACTTCTTCTAAAAAGCCCCCTTTAGGGGTTACTACAAGGAGAGGCAGAGGCCGTGCCAAAAACGCACCCGGAGGGGCGGAAGGTCCCGCTACAAAACCAAAAAGTACAAGGGGGAAGGGACGGAACAGTTAAATCTTGTGTACAATTTGTCTGATAGATTATTAACTGACGATGAAATTGCCGTCTTAAGTAAAGGTTTAAGTTTTGTTCCTACTAATTCTTTTGATTGTCTTAGATGGAAAATTGATATTCAGCACCTTAATCGTCAATTAAAATTGAAAGAATTTTTTTCATTGCATAATGATGTCTCCCGTGAACGCTCTGTTGAATCCATACGCTTCCATAAAAAATCTAACTTTGATCCCACTACCCATAACCCTTCTATCCTTGGTTTCATACGCGCCCTCGATGTACAAGTTACACAGGAGCAATTGTCCGGTGCTCCATATCGTAACAACCTTAATCAAAATGAATGGCAAGCTTTAAGAAACCTGAGTAATTATAAGGATATAGTTATTCGTCCGGCAGATAAAGGGGGAGGGGTGGTGGTTCAGAATTTGACACAATATTGCTTAGAAATTGACAAGCAATTGTCTGATCACAATGTATACCATAGGTTGTTGGGTGATCCCACTGACGAATATTAATCTATCCTTGATGCCCTCTTGTTGGACTCTGTTCAGAGAGGCCTGATCACCAAAGAATTATGTGACTTTTTGATAATTGATTTTCCTGTGGTTCCGTTCCTGTACACACTGCCTAAGATTCATAAAAATATGCTGACTCCTCCCGGACGCCCCATTATATCAGCTAGGGGCTCCCTATTTTCCAACATAGCTGAATTTTTGGATTTTTACCTTCAGCCGTGTGTACAGGAACGGCCCACTTATTTACAAGATACTACTGAATTATTGTTGATTTTGGATGACTTTGGTCCAGTACCTAACAATACATGGTTATTTACCTTGGATATTGTTAGTTTGTATACGAGCATTCCCCATGTGGGCGGAATCAGTGCAGTGCGCAAATTGGTGCACAACAATCCTCTCTACACTGGTCCCGATGTAACTCTTTTCTGTACTCTCCTTAATATGATTTTGAAACAAAATTATTTTTATTATAATGATTCCTATTATAGGCAGGTAAGCGGGTGTGCGATGGGATCTCCCGTCGCACCCGCTTACGCTAATACCTATATGTTTGAAATTGAGAGAGAAGCATTTTTTTCTAGGGATCTAAGAGACAGAATTTTATGTTACAAAAGGTACATCGATGATGTACTTATAATTTGGAGAGGAGACCCCACAGACCTCTGTGACCGTATTGTTGAAGTGAACAATTGGGACTGTCCTATTAAATTTACTTATTCTAAAAGTTTGGAAGAAATTCCTTTTTTGGATGTGTTGATTAAAATCGAGAATAATAGGATAGAGACCAATTTATACATAAAACCCACCGATCGCAACACCCTACTGAGGGCGGAAAGTTTCCACCCTATAGGTACTGTGTCTA
Organism: Crinia signifera; assembly: GCF_055691185.1. Classification (NCBI taxonomy): domain Eukaryota; kingdom Metazoa; phylum Chordata; class Amphibia; order Anura; family Myobatrachidae; genus Crinia; species Crinia signifera. The sequence continues at coordinate 97,665,539 of NC_139221.1, read as the reverse complement.
GTCTCCCCTACTCACAATTCCTGAGAGCAAAGAGGATTGTGAGTAATCCAGATATGCTCGATAAAGTTCTGAATGAGATGTCTGAAAAATTTTTAGTACGAGGTTACTCTCCTGCTACCTTACAAGCTGCTAGATCTAAATTAGCTCTAGTAGAGAGAAAGCAAACCTTGCTAAGATCAGTGAAAAAAACTACGCAGGACACTATCCATTGGGTCCAACAATACAGTGTAGCTAATAAAAACATCCAACAGCACACTAGAAAATTGTGGCCCATGATTACTACTGACAAAAATTTGTCCAAAATGAAAAATACTAGAGTCATGTCTAGCTTTAAAAGAGGTAAGAACCTCAGGGATTGGCTGGTTCGCACGGATGTTACTCCTTTAGTTCAATTCGACCCCTTACGACAGCATAAAAATTTTGGCTGCCATAAATGTACAGGCTGTACGACTTGCGGACATATGATCGCATCTCGTTGGTTTTTTCATCCCCACACCGGAAAAAAATATACCATACGTCATCCCTTGGGCTGTGACAGCTCCTTCGTAGTTTATATGGTTAAATGTCCGTGCGGGCTGTGCTATATAGGAAAGACGGTGCGGGCCTTCAAAGAGAGGATGGCCATGCACCGCACTTCCATAAGGTCAGCACTTAAAGGCAAACCATCTCACCAACCCTTGGCCAGACATTTTTTTGAAGCTAAGCATAATATGGCCAATTTCCGTCACATTATTATCGATCATGTACCTGCCAACAAGAGACGGGGAGATAGACATAAACAACTTTTGAGACTAGAATCCAAATGGATTTTTACTTTAGACACTGTAAAACCTAGAGGTCTTAATGATCATCTGAACATGAATATCTTTCTCAATTAAATTCACTTTGTAATATTTTTCTAATAAAGCCTTTTATATATCTGCAGGGCTATATGCTGAATGATACGTGAAAATTTTTTTTTTATTAATATGAATTTTTTGATAGGCCTTTTCTATAATGATGATTATTATTCTTATGCCGCTATATCCTGAATGTATTTGTACATATCTGTATTATATGTTTATTATTATATGTATTTGATTGTTGGTTTCTTTGTTGTAGTATATGTGGCCGGGTTGCTATGGTAACGAGAAGCCGTGCCGCTGCCCGGAAGCAACTGACGGGGATCACCCGGAAGTGCTCCGTGTTACAGCGTCCGGAAGTCATGCCTGCCCCGAGCCGCACGCTACTCACACATGTACGGTATAAAAGGTGAGCACTTTGTGATTGTATTTTATATGTATCTTTTGTATGCCGCCTGACGAAGGGGAATAAAGTACCCGAAAGCTTGCACTTAATTGGTGTCTGCGTCTGATTACTGGCTGTCTGAAATTCGCTGGGTGCCGCCTATTGGAAACCGTTCTATATCTACATTCTGGCTTGGCACCACGGTAGCTGTTTGGCCCATCAGGGATCAGGAGGGTGCTGGCTTGCTCGTGATTATATATATATATATATATATATATATATATAAAGATAGACTGTAGTAGAGAACTGTGGCAGTCCAGTCACGATGAATGTGCAATAACAAATGTATTTAACACTGCAAAATTTCAAATACAAGCATATTTTTCCTCAGGCTTAGTGTATAGACAAACAGTCTTACCTTATAGACATTTAACCGTGCAAGAATCAATCCGGCGGCTGGCAAAAAGCTCCGCCCCCGTTGACAAGGCATCACCCTGTGCCTGAAATTAGGCCAATCAGAAGTGATGTCGTCCGTGACACCATCACCATGGTTACTATATACACAAATTTTTAAATACCGGCATATATAAAATTAAGAATAATAACGGTAATAAATAAAATGAATGTGAACATATAGTATATTATCACAAATCATGGGAGGAACATCTTATAACTCTTATTGATACATGGTATCTTGGAATGCATGGGTGTTTATGTAATCCACTTGTATTACCATTCATTGTAGTAGGGGGGTTGGGGATTGAGTGTTAAGAGTCTAATTAATGAGTGCACATGCATTTAAAGATCACTACGTAGGCTGTGGGTCATATAGGCTGTGCATGGTATGGCTGTGTGCATAATAGTTTTGAAGGGCATCATTTTTAAAGTGCAGCATAATTTAAACATAACTGCAGTGTTATACTGGTGTTATACTGAAGTGAAACAGAAGGATAGAAAACAACAACTGAGAAAACCAAAAACTGCTTTGAGTGAGTTCAATTCATTCTCACAACATACTACTTCTGGCTGCTTAATCTGGCTATTCATCCATAATATCACCATTTTTACATCTGCAAACAACTTTTGCTATCACTGTTAATGCTTGTATTTCCACTGTCAGTTTTGAAAATGCCCAGTTGTACCTCTAATGACTTTACCTCTCCTGCACTTCCATTGATAGTAGGTGTTCCCCAACATTTATTCTCGGTCCTGTTCTCTATTTCTACATGCCCTCTCTGGGTGAGCTTATTTGCTCACTCAACTTCCACTATCACACCTATGCTGATAATACTGAAATCTACTGCTCCTTTCCTGATTTCTCGCACTCTATCCTCACTCATATCTCCAACTGTCTCTCTGCTGTCTTCTCTTGGATGACCCAGTGCTTTTTTAGACTTAAAATATCAAAAACTAAGCTGACAGCTTACCACCCTCCTGCATAAAACCTGACCATCTCTCATCCTAACCTGTATATGCTAACTTCTTTCCCTTCTGTGTCACCCCTGTCTGTCTAACCCTCCCCTTTAAAATGTAAGCTCTCATGAGCAGGGCCCTCTCTCCTAATGTGCCTTTCTTAGAATATATAAACCTCTGCCACACTGATAATTGCTTCAGTGTCCTGTCCCCTGATGCAACTATCCATATTAACCATGTACTTGTCCTAAACTGTCTTGTGCTGTAATTCGTTATGTGTTTTTGCTCATAACTATGGGCCTTATTCTGATCGGTGCGGCCCGATCAGAATATGCGGCCGCGACCGTGCAGGCGAATCCCCGCCTTCCATACGGATCGCCACCTGCCGTCCGTACGCGGATATGTGGCGATCCGCATGAAATTGGACGGGGATACGCCTCCTCCGTCTTGGGAGCAGCCCCTGCATTCGATGGTCACCGAACATCGAATGCAGGGCCGCACGCTCCACCAGGTCCCGCCACACAAGACCACACGAACACTTGTCCGTGTGAAATCATGTATGGGGGCGGGCAGCTGACATCCGGCGATGTCAGATGCCCGCCCCGTACCCACGCGTCACGGCCTCATTACCATGCATACACCCCGCGTTTGCATGGGAACGCCCATGAAACGCGGGGCGTATGCATAGGGTAATGAGGCTAAGTAGCCGCTCACGCCCCTCTACGCCCCCTGTGCGGCGTATAAAGAATCCGTGCGGCGAAATCGCCTGCACATGCGCAGAGTGACCTCTGCACATGCGCAGACGATCAACATCGGCTGTCCGTCCGCATGCGGGAATATCCGCACCGATCAGAATAAGGCCCTATATTCTGTAAAGTGCTGCAGAATATGTGTGAGCTATATAAGAACCTATTAATAAATAAATAAAATAAATAAATAATATAAACATGGCATAAATGCAATCTGCAAGAGGGATACATAATAGGATTAAGAACAAGAAAGACATACCTCATTGTTATGAGGGAATACAACTCTATAGTAATACAGATATGCCTGATTGCTCATTCAATCCACCTGGGGCTACTGTACCAAGTTTGGCAATCCATCTTGCCTCACACCATGATAGGTGTAGACCTCTATTCCCTCCTCTCAATGAGGCAGGGATGTGGTCAATCATCCTATATTTTAATGATGCAAGCATATGTTTAGCCGACACAAAGTGTTGAGATCCCGGCTGGTCGCTAACCCCACTAATCAATGCTTTGCAGATGATTGACCAATAGGCCATCATCCACTCTTTAAACAGTCTTTCGGTCTTGCCAATATAAGACAAGTTGCAAGGACAGAGAATCATATATACCGTAAAGGGAGTATTGCACGCAAGAGTATGTCTAATAGGAATAGATTTATCTGTGTGAGGGTGATTGAATTGCAGACCTGGGATCATGAATTGACAAGTGGTACATATACACCTTATGCAGCCCAAATTTCTTTGTTGGCGTTTAACAGACATGGGACAAGCATCAGATTTTACCAGAATGTCTCTAATGCTTTTAGAGCGTTTATAACTCGGGAGTAATTTGGTCTGTCTCAGTCCTAGTTCTTGATCAGTTTGTATTAAAGGCCAATGTTGATGGATCATTTTTCCTATCTGGGCACTAGACTGGTTATGAGTATTAACCCATGGTACTTGGTTACCGGAGGACCCCTCCATGATACACTGCGCCGCCGGATGCGTGTGACGTCATCCTCAGACGCTACGGACCGGGACCCGTGCTTAACAGACAGGTACCGAGGGCTATATAGGTAAGAGCACTTGTATCTTTTATTGTGCTTTTGGCTCCTTGATAAAGTGGCAACGTTGGTGAATCACACCTGATTGTGTCTTATTCTGCGAGTGCCGCTGTCCCCACTACATGCTGTATCCATCTCACTCCCCACGTGGAGTGTGATTCTGGCAGGGACCACGCTGGACTTAAGCCTTCTTCTCCCGCTTGGGATTATTGCCATCTAGGAGTGCTGCATTTATTGTAATATATAATTAGATAGAGGGTAGGGAATGACTCTGAATATTTTGGGGAGTAATAGTGTCCTGTGCATCATACTTCTGCCCCCTTCCAATTGTCATGAAAAGGTCCCATGGACCTTCTAATGGATAGTGGTAATGGGTAGGTGTGACAATAAACCATGCAGTATAAACATATACATTTATTTAACAGATAAAATTAAATACAACAATGAAGTAGGATTCTTACCTCTGAGGGTATTTGGAGCTGCAAGGATGGAAAAATGTCAGGGAGCAGTTTGGAAGTGCACCCTGCCTGGCTCCAAAAAGTCTGTGCACGGGGTAATCCATTGAGTAGGTGGTCAGTCACTACAAACGCGTTTTGAGCATCAAAATACAAAGTGCAGTTAGGACTGTGCCCATGAGGAAGAGCACTGAGATGGCTGTGAGTGGGGCATATTGGGAATGTATTCACAGCCTCAGTAAGACTGAGACATAAGGTAAGAAGTGGATTAGGAATGGGAAGGTACTTATGTATTATCTGGGCTCCCATGTTAAATGAACCCCATTTTTTCATACCCCTACTATCCAAATACGCATGGAGTTGATTTTATATAGTGTGGCGAGCGCAGCGAGCCACCGTGCCCGAAGCGTGGCGAGCGCAGCGAGCCCCGCGAGGGGAAACGGTCTCACAAGAAAAACGGGAGCCCAGATATTACATAAGTACCCAAATGTATAAAAAAAATATTTTTATGTGAAAAAAATTAAAGCTATTTCATAAACATATTTTCATGGTATTTTTAATCTTTACTTTTACTTTTTATTAAATCCTTATTTAATTTTTATTTAACTTTCATTTAAGTTTTATTAAATTTTTATTGGATTTTTATTTAGATTATGGAGTTATCTCATAGTGGAGAAAAGCTACAGTGATCATCAAAAAAATATAGGTCTGGGGAGACCGGCTTAGCTGGAGACAAATCCAAAAATGTAGCAAAATTTTTTCAAGCAATCCCAAAAAAGTTGCAAGTTGAAAAATACGAAAAAATTTTAAATAAAATATAAAAATGAATACAATAATAAAATAAAAAACAGAAAGTGAAAAAATGTGAAAGAAAATTAATTAGCCCAAAAGTTCATATCAAAAAGATCGATAGGGGTTGTTTTCATTAAGTCCCTTTCGGGCTATAGTGTCCAGTTTATAGATCTAATCTATGAGACAACAGTGCAAATTTTAAATTTGATGTCCGGCCTGTAAGAAATGGCATGGCACTGGTTGATCAACGTTTCTCGATTCAAGTGCAGAGCGGATGGTATTGCGAGGATTCGCCATTAGCTGTCACAGCTCGCCAGCAGCAAAGAATACACCACTTTGTGTAAATAAAATGTTTGTGTTTAATAATAATAATTTTATTTCTATAGCTCTCTTTCTCCAATGGGATTTAAGGTGCTACATGTTGAATATTATACATACCGTAGATCCCATGTGAACCAAAAACCACAAATACATTTTAAAATTAAATTAGATGTAAATGTGCTGGGAAGAATCCTGAATAATAGTGAGAGAGCATTTAAAAGAAAACAGTACTGTGGGGTAATGAAAATGATAACCATGAAAAATGATAACCAAAACATACTAAGTCAAATGTATTAGACTGGACAGACAACAATGCACAAAAGAAAATAAATACATTTGTATATAATATATAACCAAATTAAACATACAAACCAATTTTAAAGAACACTAAAAGTGGAAAGCATTTAGCAATAGAGCTTTAAGGTGGCAAGGAGGCAGACTAAAGGAGGGAAGAACCTCAGGCTACAATAAAAAGGTAAACCATGACACTAAAAATATTTAAAGGAAAATATATGCATAATTAGATTTTAATTAATTTGTCATTGCTGTATATCTAAAAAGAAAGCGCCACGCGATTACTTAGTTTAATAAAACCATATAAGTTATTTTACGCCCGATTGTTTTTTTGTTAAAATTTTGGTTATGACTAGGGATGCCAATCCCGGGGCATTTTTTCAATCCCGGGACTCGGGATTGAAAAATGCTCAATCCCGGGATTCCTTGGATCACGAGATTGGCCTCCCTAATTAAAAAAAATTGTTACTGCACATTTTATATAGACCTCCCTGTGGGAGTTGCCTTTACCCAATGGCCGGCAATGCCCTCTGCATGTACAGCTAGGCCCCCTCCTCCCATCATGTTACACACACGTACATGCTGTGTGTATGTGGGACAGGGGCACACATGATACAGGACACCTGCACGGTCCCGGTAGCATGCAAGCAGAGGAAGAAGCAGCAGTGGGGTTGGGAGAGAGAGTTGGGTGATGGGAACCTAACCTGGTCACAGCAGCAGGTGAGTTCTCAGCGCAGAGCCTCCGGAGAGTGCGGCAATGTGGGGGGGTGTCCGGTTGGCTGCACAGTGTGACGGGCAGCATGACCTCTGACCGCATCCCCCTGTGCGTCTGAGCTGCACAACCAGGATGGGATGGGAGCAGCTGGGCAGCATCTGAGCAAGTGCCCAGACGCTGCCCAGAATTAGATTTATCTAATCTAGAAATCCCGGGATTTTGGGGCAAAATCCCGGGATCCCGACGATCCCGATCCTGGGATTGGCCACCCTAGTTATGACACTAAAAACCCTAGGGGACCTAGGAATTTATTTTAATATTGTATCAGAAGGCTTAAAATAAAACAAGTACAACTTAAACAGAAAGAAGATAGAGGCAACGCTGTGCAAAATCACTTTTACTTATTTATTAAAAAGATTTATAATAACACTTTTAAAATAGTTTTGTAACTGTATGTCAACAATTTTTAACAGCCATAAACACTGAGAATCTTATATACCTCCTAAGGAAGCTGCTGAGATTCGTTTAGGTGGAGAAACGCTTAGAGGAGAGCGGGGACTTTTTTTCTACAAGACCGGTGGAGAACCTTTGATATGACCACAATCATCTGGAAAGCACCAGTGGTCGGAGTGTGACACCGGGGTCTGGAAGCCACTTCCCCCATCCAGCAGCTGAAAAACTATATAAATTCTAAAAACATGTGCACATAGGTGGGACTGGACTGAGCTAACATTAACCTACTAACTCATTTGATTATAATGGAGTGATCACAGAAGAAAAACAACCTCTTACAAAAGTTCTGCATGCATGCAATTAACCATATGTTTATTAATCAGTTAAACGGGGGTTATGTGTTTATTATGCTGTAGGAATGTTTATGGCTGTTAAAAATTGTCGAAATACAGTTACAAAACTATTTTAAAAGTGTTATTATAAATCTTTTTAATAAATAAGTAAAAGTGATTTTGCACAGCGCTGCCTCTATCTTCTTTTTGCTTGTCCACATTAAACCCTAAGGGGTCTGGTATTCCCCTTAAATTGAGACAGCTGCAGTGCATAATCCCACAATCTGTGCTCAGAATTCCCCTTGTTGTTACAATTTAAACAGCACTCGACTCTATATATGGTGTCTCTAGCAGAACATTGCATCCAAAATAAAGGGGAGTAAGGAAGAAAAGGGAATAGATGTGGTAAGGGATGGAGAAGGGTTGCATAAGACATGGGTTATCATCATCACTGGAAGACAGATTTCCCCATAGCTAGACTATCTAAAATTCATTAAATGTGAAGACATTAGAAAATTAAAAAGTCAGAAAAGTTGGAAAGGGCCTGTAGGTTTTATATCAGTATGTCATCAGGAATAAATCTGGGTTTTGGAATGACTGAGCCATCTACAGTATCCATTCATTTCTCTTCTTCCTCTTGGATATATTGCTTAGAATCTGCTGCAGAAAGAAATTCTTTAAATCTTGAGATCAGGATAGATATAGATGGGTAGGATATACAGTACAGGAGCAAATTGTCTGTTTTGTTTTCCCAAATTAGTGTAGATGGGCAAAGTATTTTCTGGAGCTCCCGTAGCGTGGAGTGTATGGGGATGGGTGAAGTCCCTAAGAATTGCTCTCCAATTTTTTTTATATATATATTGCTACTTAATAAGCTGACATTGTATTTGTTCTTTTACCTTACAATAAACTCAATTGAAGATACAAGATATATGCGTGTGATCAGATTTGGAGGTCTACCTTAAAGAGAATTCGGATAAGCACCAACTAATGTTTTAAGAGATATATGCAAAATTGGCTATGGTAATAAAAGAAAGTATGCTAATATCTTGATTGATCTTTATGTCCTCGATGATGAAGAGCAGTCGGTTCCCAGTGACCAGAATTTATAGTTCAATACTGTCAAAGATATCAGCACATAAAATCAAAATGTTGATAGGTTGAATGTCAAGAAAAGTGTTTTTTTTTCTAGTGTATCTGAGCTGAACTTATAATGAATGACTATAACAAAATTTAAATCATCATAAAGTACTTTTCAGCATGTTTTTTGAGCTATCTGGCCAATTATAAGAAAAGAAATCAAAGTACACTTATTGGGACAGATAATAAATCATTGGGACAATATTATTCTATTAACACATCAGAAGTCAAAATAAGATTTTATATATATATATATATATATATATATATATATATATATATATATATACAAGAGGCCCTAGAAGAGTTGATACAACAACATAATGCATCCAACTGTGCCGCAAAACTCACACACAATCTGAGTAAGGAAACAGTGAACTTTTTGGATGTTCAAATTAATATCAAAGAAGGAGCGATACAAACACAATTGTACTCAAAACCTACAGATCGGAATACGATCTTACACAGCCAGAGTTTTCACCCTAGACATACCATCTCAAGTCTACCATACTCCCAGTTTTTGCGCGTGTGTCGCATCAACAACAATGAAGACACACGAGACCAACAACTGGAAGATATGCACAATAAATTTCTGGAACGGGGATATCAGGATGGGGCTCTGAAAAAAGCAAGGAAAAAGGCGTGCAGTATTCAGAGACCAGATCTCCTGAAGAGCAAAAATAAACAAATGGCCCAAGAAGGGAAAGAAAATATGATCACCTGGGTGTCACACTACACGGACAGAAGCCCAGAGATCAGCAGAAAAGTGAAGGCATATTGGCCTATAGTAAGTACAGATCCTGACTTACCTAGCCTACAGGAGAGCCGACTTATGCCAAGCTACATGAGAGGACCAAACCTCAAAGACCTTCTTGTGAAGACGGATATCAGTGAATTTAAAGAAATGAGACCAACACATTTCTTGACAAAGAAGCCAGGATGCCATAAATGCCTGGGATGTGCGACCTGCACCTACATGGTGACCGGAGACCAATTCAGACATCCCTTCACGGGCAAAGCATACAAAATCAAATATGCGTTGACATGTTCTTCACGATACGTGGTATATTTACTGTCCTGCCCATGCGGCCTACATTACGTGGGCAAGACAGCGAGACAATTTAAAGAACGGATGGCACAGCACCGTAAAGCCATCCGGGATGCATTGAACAGTGGAACCAGTGACCAGGCAGTGGCCCACCATTTTGGGGAGGCACGACATAGTATGGCCACCCTAAGATACAGAATGATTGACCACGTACCTGCCACATTGAGGGGAGGAGACAGGAATAAGAGACTTCTCCAAATGGAATGTCGCTGGATCAGCAAATTAAACACGGTCAAACCCAATGGCCTGAATGAGGCATTGAACTTTAGCTGCTTTTTATAAACTTATGAAAAGAACACAACTGCCGGTTCTAAGCATTAGTAGTCACAGCTAGAATATAGATTAGAGAGCCACAATCCTGGAAGATTTAGTAATAATTAGACAGCTAAGAACAAATTCTTTAAAAAGAATGAATATTATTATCCAGAATAGAGAGCATTTAAATAGGTCAAACCGTAAAGCTAGTCAAGTGACAGACTATATAGGATTGGTGCTGTAAAACACCTAACACACAGATATATCCCCCCTTTTTTAGCACATAGTGCACAATAACCCACAATTTTCATATGTCGACACGGATTTGGTTGACGCATGATAAGGAGGTGGGCATAGGGAAGAAACAACACTATAAAAAACGGGTCAGACACCTAAATAGTTTTGAGCACTTATTTTGACACCATTTCTCAAGTGGTCGACATAGTCTACTTGGGTCTTATTTGATTTGTTTACACTTTTTTTAGACGATTTTTTAGATGTGGCATTTCTCCCTTTATTTAAACACTTTCCCAATAAAATAGCACAAGTAAGAGGGCTCAATAATAAAGAGCAAACTGGATTTTGCTCGTAATTTTTAATTTTCATTTTTTATTTTTCAAGCTATAATTTATTTATAAATTTTACACAACATACAAGTATGAGTGGTGAACGCCATCTAGGGGCGGTCACCCTATATAACACTCACAAGCACTGAGATAAAGTTATGCACATGTAAAATGTAATAACGTCACTGTTTTAACATGTAATTACTCTGTCATTAATGCGGAGATGATAGAATAGACTTTTTAATTGTTTTTTTATTGTATTTGTATAGGGACAGTGCCAACACGCTGACACCGCGTCCCCTGGCAACAGGTACCGCGTCATATCCGGAAGGTGAACCCGGAAGCGGGTCCAGGAGCCGGTGGGAGGACGGAATGCCGGCGTGGAGGCACCTGTTCAAGGTAAGGTATAAAATGTATGCCTTTGTATGCACACACTGTTAATGTCCTGAAGACGAGCCATAAGGCTCGAAACGCCGTTGGCAACACAGACGCATAAAGTCTTTCACCTTTACTAAGAGCCTGGAGTGACGTCTTTTCTTTTCAAGTTCTATATATATATATATATATATATATATATATATATATATATATATATATATATATATATATATAGACGGAAGATGGTTTGGCACTCCAGAGAATTTGCAAATACACTCTTTAATAGCAGGATACACCAACGTTTCAATGCCTACTTGGGCATTTTTTTCAAGGCTAAAATCACAAACACACAGTGTCCTACCTTATACACACCCCAAACAACGCTGTGCCGCAACCGGGACCACGTCGCGGCGTGGGAGAAGTTTGTCTCGATGTAGGTATATATATATAGATGTGGAGCGATTGGCACTCAAATGTAGTCATGGTATATAGATAGATAGATATAACGAGAGAGAGAGATATTGTGGTACTGGCACGCAATCCCTCTGATTCCGGTATTTTTCTTGGTGCCTTCCTCTGCACTCCTCTTGCTTGCAATTTTGTGGAAAGGGTAGGCGGCACTTGATAGGACTTAAGATGAACAAAAATTAGGCGGAGTCCACCATTTTCATATCTATAAATATGTAAAATGTGGACTCCCCCTAATTATTGTTCATCTTAAGTCCTATCGAGTGCCACCTATATATATATATATATATATATATATATATATATATATATATGCAGATGGAGCCATCCTTGTCAGTGCGGCTCCCATTGTGCCATCCGCCACCTCGCATCATCCGCCAGAATGGGTTGTGCGTGCACAAGAAGTTTGCTCACCCCATTCTAGGCAATGGGATGCACAAGCGTGCGAGATGCTCGAACGTCCCAGTACCGCCAACTGCCGTCTGCCAGCTCCTGCCAGCTATAGCGATATGGCAAGCTGGCGGAAACATAGTGAGTGACTCCATCTGTATCGTATAAAGTATGTGTTGATTAACAAGATCACTGGAAAAATTAAGTAGAGAAAAAAAAGTAAGGAAGCAAACATAAGAATGTAACTTATTAAAAAATTAATAAGATTTCAGTCCCAAATGTTATAGATAGAATTACTGACACAAATTAGACATTGTAAAAAGGATCAAACTTGACCAAACTAACCAAACGGCATCCATTAAAATATAGAGGAAATTATAGTTATTCTCCAATTATGCTGACAATAGTTTAAAGGAAGCTATAAGCAAGATATCACCGAATAAAATAAATTTAAAATCAATAAGGTACAGTATTTAGACCTCACACACTTCTTACTCAATTAATGTTTTGGGCACTAAAGTAGCAGCCTTTGGCTTGCATAATTATTCCGCAATAAGATTCTACAAAGCGTCCAAAGAAAAATGTAAAAAGATATTAACAGATTGCAATGTATTGTCTATTCAGACAGCATGCTAAATCATTTTAAACCATATCAAGAAGTTTGAATATAGCTAAAATGCATTGTACTAACCCTGCCATAAGAAGGCATAAGGTAAGTGAAGTGTTCCGCTTCTACAAGTAAAAATAAAATGAATTCTTCAATAGCAGATTCTAATAATGAATTAATAATGTTAGAGCATATCCTTATTGTCATAAACATAGAGGCATAGGTTTGTCTATTTTTGTGCTTTAATGCCTTTTAAATACTAGTCGTACTCAGTGCTAATTTATTTTAATTTGTCACAAATTGAATAAGTTCAACTGCAAAATGCCACAAGTCTGTACATTTACTGCATAATTATAAAATGTTTCAACATTTTCTCTTGAATGCATAGCATTATTCATACAATATATGTCATTTATATACTGCTGTGTATTTTAGGAAATATAAAATATGACATTATCGTAGGTCCAAGAGAACCCAGTGAAACCAATGTTAATAAGAGTTCTAATTGCTAGGTATAAGTTGTAATAGGTTTTGATCTCATGGGGGTCAAAGAGTGGTGTTACGGTACCCCTCCACTCCACCAAATGTATTGGTGTATACAGAAAAAAAAATATTTTAAAATAGGCAACAATAAAATAAAAAAGTGCTAGAACTACTGTAGATGCTATCTATACCATATTTTATTATACTGTACCTTTGTAGAAACGGGTGCAAGAACTCAGACAGCCATTCCAGTTAAGTGCCTTAACCATGCCTTATGTTTTAACACCTTGCCTTTGCACTTCATTCAGTTGTTGAAGTATGAAGTTATTTGATAAAAACCTGTGCTTCAATTGATAAATGCTTCCTGAACCTTGCAATTCTTTATATATTTATACAATATTGAGTTTTAAGAAATATTTTCATTATGCTATTAGAATTTTAGACAAATTGTGAGCAACAACAGAATTGATCATCAAATGACCCTTTATGAATACTGGTAATATAGGAATCTAAAAAAGTGACTTAAATGCATTATTAACACGTACAGTATATCATACTTCCCCACCTGACCCTCTCCTTCAGGGAGAAATTGCTCTGTTCCTGGATTTCCCTAGTAATGTATGATTGCCATCACCTGTGGGGAGGTAGTTGATTGGTATGAAAGGCTTTTCACCACAGGTGATGGCAACCTTACCTTACCAGAGAAGTTCAGGAACAGAGCAATGTCTCCCTCATGGACAGGGTCAGGTAGGTAAGTATGCAGTATATACATGATTGTACCACTTGAAGATGGTGTGATTAATAAGAACAGGGTGTAAGTCAATTAATACATTATTTAAGAACAGATGTCATAGTTATATGACATGGACTGCAAGGAGCAGAACAAATTCCATAAATGGAAACAGATAAAAGTGCATTAAAGGTTATAGTATCTGTCTGATACAACAACAAAAAAAACAGCTGATTAGCACAGTCATTCAGGTGTGTAGACTGCAATATACACCAAATGGTAACTAACAGCCATGACAGAATTTAATGCTGTCTCCTTTTACAGCTGTGACATGTACTTATTGATTGCAACTTACTTTTCCCAGAAGGTCTTGACTTTCAATATTCTTCATTTATATATTGCATTTCACTTTATTTTCTTGAACTGCCAGAGGCTTCAAATGAAGTAAAATATTTAATTAGATATAAGTTTGGAGATCTTCAGCTGAGACTGATGTAGACTTAATGTATTTTTATACTGTAGAAGCAGTTCAAGTTAAGATATCAAATTTTAATTTGACTGAAATGTTTTAGTATATGCAAAATAACTCCCACAGTTTTAATAGAAACAAACTTTATTTTAAAAGCAAGATATACATTGGAGCCTTTTCTTTATTTTAAAACTGTCCTATTAAATACTAAATGTAACTGGCACAGAATATTGTGTATAAAGGGCCTGATTCAGACTCTATCACACGGCTGCTAATTTTTGAAAAGCCAGCGCCCTGCCAGAGTAAAATCCCGCCTCATGCAAGCCTGCGAATTGCTGTAAATCCATTCTCAAGCTGCATACTATCAAATGATTTTTCCACTGTGTGCAGTCTTTGTGTAGCCCAGGACTTAAGCCGCCCATACACGGTCCATTTAAGGGATCCGTTGTGTACTTATATAGTACACATCGCATGCCTTGTGCATGCATAGTGCATGCAATGCGATGAACAGCTAGTACAAAAAGTATGCGCAGCACATACTTTTTGTACCGTACTATGAGATGCGCGGGAGCGCGCATCTCATAGTACAGAACGGACGGTCCGGGAATGGACCAACTATGGGCGGCTTTACTCGGTGGCTGCAATAGGAACAGTTTGATCGGGCTGGGCCTGACTTCCCCTAAAACACCTAGGTGCACCTGTGTTTCCCCTGACACTCCCTGAAAATGGTCAGTTACCACCCAAAAATGCCAGCTTCCTGTCATACCTCTTGCGAGCGGCCAGCTAATTAAAAAAGTAGCAGGCTTGTATCGCAGTACGACCTCATGGGTACTATGGGCTGTGTGTATATGCAGTCTATAAATAATATCTTGGCCTGTGAATTTGCGATGAGGTTTGAATTAGGCCCATTGTTCTTCCTTTGTTGTATTCACTAAAGTACTATGGCATTATTTGAATATTTCCCTTACAATCTCATTAAATCTGATTATTTAACTGATATGGCCTTTTATATTTACTAGTTAGCTGGCATTGTCTGGCTTTCTAGTTTGCTAACATTGGGGTTATTCAGACCAAATTGCATGGTTGCAAATTCGCAGAGCGAGTGATTATCGATAGACTACACATGCATACAGATCATAACGCATATGTGTGGGGCCATCCTGCAATAACATTCTGTTACTTTTTCATCTCTGGCTGTATGCAAGTTGATTGACAAAAAGTTGGCACTTGGGGGTGGAACCTGTCTGTTTTCTGTGCCCCAGAATGCCAGTTTCCCAGACACGTCAACAAACTGATCCTGCATTTATCCTGTGATGCTAAATACCAAATTACTCATGCTTGGATGCAAACCCACACCCCAGCCCACCAAGAACTTCTTAACAGAATCTGGTTTGTGTTTAAAATGGAGTATACTGTATCACTATTCTCCAAATCAAACACAGAGGATAATTTCCAAGCAGTCTTATCACCTGATATGGCATTTATAGCACAACCCTTCCTGACATCCCTTCCTGCATTGTCTGTTTTCCCCATAATCACAACTCGTCCTGGCACATTCTCTAGGACTACATGGTATTAAATTAGTCTCCAAATAAACAAGCCTCTCTGGCTATATCACAATAATCCTCAAACCCATTTGGGGGCCATCTATCTTTTCCCCATCTGCCTTCTCCCTCTTTTGTACTTGCCTTTATATCGAGCTTATCCTCATTTTATTGTCTTCCTTTGATTCTATGTGGTGATCTTTATGGCTACCCATCTTCTTCTTTGTTATCTCCTTTATTATACTGGTTGCATCTAACTGATGTTCAAATATTACTGTATTATCACCCCTCATGTTTTTATTCTCATGTGGGTTGTTTTTTATCAACTTTCATACCTTTGATAAAATAAAATGATTCGTACAATGATTATGCAACCCATATATATCTATATATCTAAAAAATATATATATCCTGTAACACTCCATGTACAGTGTTTCAGGTTATTTATAACTTTGGTTCCTAATTTGTATGGGTGGGTTTATAGGATCCTATGGTCAAATTACACGCCTAAAGGATCAGGGAATATGGTTCTTACTAATTCACCACTTTATTATTTGGCAACACATTTGGTCAAATGTATTGCCTGTCCTAAAGAGGAAAGCCTAATTGGCTTTCTGGTTGAGCAAATTTGTTCTTCTTTATCACCTCTGAAGTTGCAGTTTCTCCTTGATATTAGGCAAACAAAGAACATTTTCCTGTTCTTACTCAGGTAGCGGGGGGTTTGGTTAGTGATGAGTGATTTTACTAGGTTGATATGGCTGTGATCCAAATATTGCCCTGTAGGAAGCTATTGGATTCCCTGACATGGGCAGTTCTGAAGGAAGAACTTTTGGGCTTCATTTTGGTGTTAGGAATTTATTAGGATAAATATGTTAAAACTATTGAACACATGATAACAAGAAGTTTGAGTTTAGCACTAACAATTCATATTTTTTTCATTATATTCGATTACTATACACTCAGGTTGGCATTTCTCTTCCCTTTATTTTTGTAATGACAATTAAAAGGCTACTCCTTTTTGTAGGAACTTATATGGGTATTCTATATTCCACTTTAAATGCACAGTTCTCTCTGAAAGGTTTGTTTCCCATTAAAACTAAGGGGGAAATTTAATAGGATGAGAGATTCAGAAAGTGAGAGATTTAGTAAGAAATCTCCAGTTTTTTTAAAGCAGCAATCATTGACCCTAAATGTCTGATTTAAGGGTTTTTACAGAAGAGCACTGGCCATAGATGATTGGTAGAAAACACAATGCCACTGCTTGCACTTAATATCAACAAATACAATTCTACATTGTAAATAAAATATATTACAGTATGCACTTTTAAGTTTTTTTCATATAGGTCCCAGGTGCATTTTGCGTGCCTTAGATGTGAAGATTTGAAGCTGTATTTTGATATTTGAGTGTAGGGTGGTGCATCATATTTCTGCACTGATCACTATCCTACTATACATTTATTTTTGGCCATCTCAGTTTACTTTCCTTTGTGCGCTTGCTGGCATTTGTAAATTGTCTTGTGATCTATACATATCTATACATATCTTTTTGGTGTTTATTTTTCTTGTTCTTTATATTGTTTATTTAGTTGGAAAAATTATATAAAAAAAACATAAAACACAATCTGGAGGTATCCACCATGCTCCTGCTGACATAATATCTGATGTAAATGTGGGTGAAAACCTGGGATCCAGTGACCATCAAGCTGTATGGTTCAGAATAAAGACAGAGACCAATTCATCGCACACTAAAACAAAGGTGTTAGATTTTAGGAAAGCTGATTTTGTAGAGATGGGAAACTCTGTAAGGGATTCTTTGGCAGAGTGGAGGAACTTGGAAGGAGTGCAGTAGAAGTGGAAAAAATAAAAACGTGCAATACTAAAAGCAACAGAACTTTGTGTCAAAAGAGTTAGGAAAAACACAAGGAACATGAGGACATGCACTAAAACTAGAGGGAGGAAGATGCAGGGGAAATTTGAGGATGAATTACTTCACAGAAAGAGTAGTAGATAAGTGGAATAGCCTCCCATCAGAGGTGGTAGAGGCATATTGATATCCTTACAAAAAAATAAGGATCAAATATGGTTTGAGGTAACATGTTTAAAAAAGGACAGACTAGATGGGCCAAGTGGTTCTTATATGTTGTCAAATTCTATGTTTCTATGTATCACCATCTACAAGTCCATCCTCTGCTTCCCTTTAACTGCCTTACCCTTTATAAGACTAAGCTAGTGGTGTATGCACATTGTTAAATAGATGTATTTAAAAAAAAATCTGCAACAGCAATTCTAATGGGTGGTGGGTAGAGAAGAGAAAATATTGGGCATCCTTTCCATCTGGGTACCGGACTCAAGTATCTGTAGGCATAGCATGAGCTATGGGATTTTCTCCATGAAATCAGGGGAAGCTAAGGAGGCATGTATCACTCACTGACCTATGTGATATGATACATGCTACATAAATATAGCATACAGATTTTATAGAACAATCATGATTTAGTAATCATTAAGGAGTGCTGATTGTGTAAGTACATAAATAAAAGGTACCTGGATAAATTGCAATACGAGCCATTTGTGAACATGAATGTAAAGACCGTGTAGATAAAATGGGCCACTATTGTTAGATATGCACAATTTATATGATATTGTACACACAAATTGCAATTGTGTCCAACTGTAAAGTCAAACCATTGATATTATGTATTGCACGGTTAGACGTAAGATACATATCATGCATTAACAACAATGGGTGCTCTTTCAGGTCATTTTTCTAAAACTAACTCAATCTGTATAGAGTAGGAAAACATTTTCATTATATAAATCATATTACAAAAAAACCCCAATCATTTTATTTTCTTTGTCAGTGTTTTATCTATAAAACAGACTGTGTTATTCTTATTAGCAAGGCTTAACTATAAATCAACAGGCTACATTTTCCCCAAGTTTAACATAAATGTATTATATGAAGAGTACTGAACTTAGTTATAAATGGAAGTCTAGGAATTTGTGCTATATATGCAGTGTATCTTTTCTTGGCATGAAAAAATCAAGGAGAAAGTCTGACATTTAGTTTAATTGTACTCCTGCCACACATAAAGATACAAAGAGTGTTGTCAAGCTTTATTTAGTGTTATCTTTCCCTTTTGAATATACCAGAAGGAAATTTTTAGAATTCATAGACTAATCGAGGATTTCAGATTTCAGTTTAAGTTGAGGTTATGTTTTGAAGGGTACATTTTTTTCTATCTATATCTCTATCTCTCTATAGACATAACGGGTGAGATTTAATAGGAGATTTCTTACCAAATCTCTCACTTTCTGAAACTCTCATCCTATTAAATCTCACCCTACATGTTTTCTACTGTCATTTGAAGGCATACATCATGCAATACAGTCAGCGTTAATTCCATATGACCATTAAAAGTACAGTATATAGAGTATTTAACAAAAACATTCTGATGCTTTATCACAGTGCGTCTATTATTATAGAAGTATACCTATTTCCAAATTTTTATAGGAAAACAAGGGTCTATGATTCAATATATATAGCAAGATGCATCACAGTCCGAGTTAGGTCAGGGTGCAAAGTGTCAGCCAAACTCAGATTCTGCATGGTTTTCTTATTTGGCATAGTAAATGATTGCAGCTTTATACAAAAAACCTCAGAATTCAGATGGCATCCCACAGGCTGTATTACACCCCAACGCTAGAGTCTGTTGGGAATGAGTTGGGCATATAAAGACATTTCTACACAAATTCAAACTGGGCACCCTAATAATCCTAACCACATTCAACAATCCAATTGCCCTTATGTATTAGATATGCAGCCATTAATTTGATAACATAGGCCCTTATTCTGATCTCGGCGGTACGGCCCGCGTGCGGCCGTACCGCCGATGTTTTCACTCTGCACATGCGCAGAGGTCACTCTGCGCATGTGCAGGCGAAATCGCCGCACCAAAAATGTATACGCCGCAAAGGGGGCGTATAGGGGCGTGAGGGGCTTAATAGCCTCATTACCCTATGCATACGCCCAGCGTTTCATGGGCGTTCCCATGCAAACGCGAGGCGTATGCATGGTAATGAGGCTATGACGCCAGTGATGGGGGCGGAAAGCTGACATCGCCGGATGTCAGCTCTCCGCCCCCATACAAGCTTTCACACGGACGATTGTCCGTGTGGTCTAAGCTTGCGGGAGCTGGTGGAGCGTGCGGCCCTGCCTTCGATGGTCGCCGACCATCGAATGCAGGGGGCAGCTCCCACCATGGTGGAGGCGTACGCCCCACCATTTTCATGCGGATCGCCAGCCGTCCGCGTACGGACGGCCGTGGCGATCCGTATTGTAGGCGGGGATTGGTTTGTGCGGCCGGAGCAACGTATGCGGCTCCGGCCGCACAGATCAGAATAAGGGCCATAGTCTTTGCCTGTATTTTTAAATAAGAAAACATTTAAAAGGCAAAACTGAATTGTTGGAAAGTGGTTAAGCACAAGCTTCAAATAATCAAAGGGATGACTCATTTTCCTTCTAGAGTGTGCACAAAAACCCAATAGAAAATAAATATAAAACCAATCTCAGACACCAGAAAAATAATCTGCATATTAAGTTCAGCAGTTGGTAGTGGATCTCCTGTGTTATATAATATATTACCTATTGCACAGGAAAGAGGCAGTGCAAAAACCTTCAAGTATTATGGACTTGGGTAACCAATGTAGAGCTATAAATAAAGCAACATGTGCCCCATTGTTAAGAGACAGACGACAAGGATTCATAGCAGAGATATAGGTATCTACAAATGTTTGTGAAAAGGATATAGCATTAGCATAATAAATGTTCTCCATTATATAGAAGTTGACGGTTCTTCAGGAAAAACAGAGAAGAATCATCACCTTCAATACAAGGGTATAGCTCTATATTGGGTCTCCTGTGACTTGGTGTCCTGGTGCAAGATGACTCCCTGATTTCTGAATATTTGGTCCTCCTAGACTCAAATTTTTCCAGTTATGCTGTATGATATACTGTGTCGGCTCATTCCTTAATTTTCTCTGTCACACACCCCCTACTTCATTGTCTTACTCCTGCACAATTTCTGCTGCTGCCATCTCATGATACCTGTATCCTAACCTCATGGTCCACTTTTTCCTTGCTTTCTTGAACCTTAAGCCATCCACATACAGTACATCAACCACTAATATATTGTAGAGACATGTACATGTACATATTGTAGAGACATGTAGCTTTTGGAATCCTATTATACACCCTACTGGTCTCTCCCAGTATTAAATCAGTAGCAGTAGAATCAAATCTCAGAATGAAGGCTCTGTGCCTCTGTCTAACTGTATTAAGATCCTCAACCTTCTTGCGCTTCATGATATTTATTGTACACATTTTTAAACCTGACTCTAAGAAGTAAATTTATTAAAGCATCTAAAAATTAAAAGAGGTGATGTTGCCCATAGAAACCATCAGACTCTATCTATCATTTCTCTATTGCATCCTAGAAAATGCTAGACAGAATCTGACTGGTTGCTGTGTGTTTTATATGTTACACAAATAGAAATATATATTTAGGACATGTTTTTGGTGATTGTAGATTACTTTTAAAGTACAGTTTGCAATGTTGTACATAAGTCAATGTATAAAGTATACTTTACTGGTAAGCTTTCTAATATAGATTAAGCTAGTGCAAGATGTTACTTCCACAGACCAATTTCAGCATGACTGCAAAGTACATAAAATATGATTGGAATAGTACTTGGGGTTATATAAAAAAACTGGATATATCTAATAGACACAGAAATATTAGTTGTTACTTGAGTTAGCTTGTATTGAATCATCTAGTAAAAATCATACTGAATGTACAGTAGTGGAGTTTTTAAAAACAGGGGAGGCCAAACCAGACCTCAAGATCTAACAATGGCACATGTTTTCCAAATCACCTAGCTGGTGCACAGCTGTAGTCATTACTACATGTCCAAATATACAAATACAAATAGCTTGTATCACAAACAAAAAATAGAATTGTGACTTATCCGGCGCTTGGAAATTCCACAAATATCAGGATTCCTCTCATGTATAACATATATGCAATAAAAGAGAAATGGCATAAAAAGGACACCTTAAAAAAGTCCTCTTTGTGAGGAAGAAACGCGTTGGTGAACTGCACTTTAAGCTGCCTGAGAAAGGAGGAACCAGAGGACCACCAGAGGATTGCCCAGCCGCATCCACACTAGGATTGGGGACCCCTGCCTGTTTGGAACTGCGTAATTGCTAGTTCCAGACCATCTGGTAATTGCTATACCTCCTCCTGTTTTAAGGATTCATTGCTGAAGACACTCTATGCACTTTATCTGTAGTGCTTTTTAAATTGTATTGTTTCATGTGGCCATTGTGATTAAATTGTGATGTTTTAACGTACTTCACCATTTTATGCCATTTCTCTTTTATTGCATATATGTTATACATGAGAGGAATCCTGATATTTGTGGAATTTCCAAGCGCCGGATAAGTCACAATTCTATTTTTTTGTTTGTGTTGTATGGTGAAGGTTTGAGGGACCTTAAGAATTGTTTGACCTACGGCTGCTGGGTGCGCAAAACTACTCACTCACTTATCTGTGTTAGTACAAATAGCTTGTATGTTGAATAAATTATATACAATCCATCATAGTCTGTCTCCATGTTTAGTAGTGGGAACGGTACTTGTTTAGTTTCATGGTGGCAAGCTATGCTACGTATTCAGCATAGGCTAACCTACAGTACCTTGTCAGCATAGCCCAATGGCTGCCTAGCGTAGTCAGCATAGTGACTCCGCGGCCGCCCTGCGTAGTAAGCGTAGTGTCACCATCAGGCAGCAGTCACTGTACTGTTTCCGTGATCTGCAGCTCTGTCCCCGGCGTCCATGGCAAGCCTAGTGAGTGCCTCCCACACAGCACCGGTGACTGCCAGATACCCTGCACTGGTGGATGCCGACAGAGAGGCAATCATGCAGGTGCTGGCAGAGAGGCGCTCCATCTGCCTGAGACCCATGAGCATCTCAGACACTTGTGCATCTCAGTACTTCTTGCGGTAGGGTATGGCAACCCTGGCCGTGTCTGCTTCAGGGAGACGGGATAAGGGGTTCGGTAGCACGTGTGTCTCATGTGCAAAGGGAGGTGCGTGTACAAGTGCATCTCATGCACAATAAAGGACAAATTTGCCAGTGCTCCATGTTACATACTGGCAAATGCCTCCTTTTCAAACCACCACTATCCATGCCAACCCGAAGCGTGGCGAGAGGATGCATTATGTGTCCTCCCGACCTGTTCTTACCCCCACTATCCACATCAGCGTGGAGTTGATTTTATAATGTGTGGTGAGCACAGCAAGCCACTGAGCCTGAAGCGAAGGGGATGCGTAAACTGAGCCTGAAGCATGGCTAGCCCAGCGAGCCCCTCGAGGGCCCATGGAATACAAATCAAGAAATCTGTGTCCCTTCGTGGGGCTCAATGCGCTCACCACACGTGGATAGTGGGGGTATGAACAGGTCAGGAGAATACGTAACGTTTGCGCTCGCCATGCTTCAGGTTGATGTGGATAGTGGGGGTGTTTAAAGAAAACAATCACACCTGGCATATCATCCATCTGAAACAGTAATGACGACATGTGTTAACTGGCAACTGGATTATATTGAACAATAAAGAAGAAAAAAGAAATGAACAATGTTCAATAATAGCATATAACAAGTCCAAGAAACTCAAAAAACAGTCATTTTTCTATTTCTGCATTCCCTTCAGATGCAGCTGATGTTGACGCAGCTGCATCAACATTTGTGTCGGCTGGTTTGGTGGCCATTGGGACCAGAGTTAGTGCATGTAAAATGTGCAGGAAAGCATTCTCTGCACCAAGGGTTTTGTGCCAAATAAATTCCTGCAGGTAGGAGACAAGGTATTGAAGCGCAGTGCCCCTCTGTCTCTTGTTCCTCCACTTGCATGAGCCCCACAGCCTTTCAATATCTTGAGTATGAACCTCAGTGTCTGGGTCCACGAAATTGTAGCAGTGGTTGACCCGCGCATGATGGTACCCCTCCTGCTCAAGTTGTTGTATGTTGTACGCACGCCAACAGTCTGAGCATATGGTGGTACCCAGGTCAATATGCATCTGGATGGTGGACATCAGGGTGCTGGCATCATGGCTGGCCACTGGTGTTATGAAACATTCACCTGTCTTACGGGATATGCCACCAAAGTGCGACTGCTGAGGTAGGACGCGTCCAACATGATTCTTGTTATATTCCACAGTGGTAGATATGAAACGCAGAAGGGTCAGAAATGTCAGGTGACATCTGCGAAAACATTGTGTGGCCCGGACACTGACTTTCCCACAGCTTCTTATGTGGCAGCGCCACATACACTTCTTTACATTGAGCCTCATAGGATGCCCGTTGACACAGCAAGTGGTGGCGTTGTAAAAACTCCTCCTCCGTCTGTGGCAGGTTGAAGATGGTTAATGGTTCGGCAGCCATAACTGATACAATGTTGACTGACTACGCTAACTGCGTAACACTGACTAGCTACGCTAACTACGTAAGCTCCGGCTAGCCACGAACTGCTGACTACATGCTAACTGAGTAATGCTTACTGACTGACTATGCTAACTACCTAAGCTCCGTCTAGCCGCGAACGTACTGACTACCCTGGCTGCGGGAACATGACGCTGATACCATCAGGGATGCTAACTACAATAACTACGATGCCTGCGGGAACACTAAGAGAGGGGCCGTGGGAACACTACGCTGATTCTGACACGGACGCTACGCTGACTACGTAACTGCCACCGTGAAACTACACAAGTACCATGGGAACATTAGAAGAATTGTTGTTTCCTAAATTTCAGACAGGACAAGCAGAAAATATCTACTTAAAAAGTATTCAGTACCAAACTTGTCTATAAAATAATGTCATAGTTTTGTATATAAAAAAATTAGTGTCCTAGTTTTGTATCAAAATCCAATAATTGTTTTCAGAAAGTAATAAAAAAGATTAATGATCATTTTCAAATTTTAATGACAAATTCTATAATCTAAAATTGCCATCTTTAATTCAATGATTTAAAAAAAAAAAAACATTAGAGAAGCTTAGGAATGTTGAAACATTCATATACAGTTTTGTATCTTTTTTTATGTACACATACTTGAAAGTAGTTGTCACATACATTACATTGAGAGCACAACCAGTGACCTAAG
This sequence comes from Crinia signifera, assembly GCF_055691185.1. NCBI lineage: Eukaryota > Metazoa > Chordata > Amphibia > Anura > Myobatrachidae > Crinia > Crinia signifera. The sequence continues at coordinate 97,640,388 of NC_139221.1, read as the reverse complement.
GATGAGTTCCTTGAGCACAGGAGGTAACTATTGAAAAAAATAATCAACATACTACCTCAGATACCTTTCATTGTAATAATCCAACTAAACTCAGGTTGGTTGGTAATGAACATACTGTATCTCTGTGACAGCAAGGGTAGGTTATTAATAACAAAAACTCTATGATATATATATATATATATATATATATATATATATATATATATATATACACAGTAAAAGTGCTGACTTATAGAAGTAAATATGTTGCCCATAGATTGGTTGGTACAGGTTGAGTATCCCGTATCTGAATATCCGTTATCCAAATTATTCCGAAAACAATACATTCCAGTAAGTGAACAAAAACATTTTTTTTTTGCTAAAAACTTACTGGGGATATCTGTAACAGCACTACTGAGGTAATGATATGTAACTGCTATTATATATGTGCAAGACAATGATTGCTTGGCATTTAAATTCAGTGGCTGAGATTGTACACAAACTTTGTTTCATGTTTTGAAACCTTGTTTTATGCACAAATAAAATATATTTGTGTTTATTTCAAGTGTTTGATGTATATGTACAACATAAATGCAAGATACCTCAAGATACATAATTGAAATATTAAAATATTCCGAAATACGGAATAATCCGTTATCCAAAATTCTCCTGGTCCCGAGCATTTTGGATAAGGGATACTCAACCTGTATTCTATAAGTGTGCACTATACACACACAATACAGTTGGATTGTCCAGAGAGATTCAACAAACATTTAGATTGATTTGTAAATTTGCCCACTGCCTCTATCCTTTTGGTTAAATGCTTATCAAATATTAGTTAGTGTGTATACATGAAAATATACATGGGCAGCTCGGATGGCGTAATGGTTAGCATGACTGCCTCATAGAACTGAGGTCAATGGCTCGGTTCCCACCATGTCCCTATATGGATTTTGTATATTCTGATGATTCTTGCTTTGGTTTCTTCTGAGTACTGATGTGAATGGCCAAATATTCTCTGTAAAGTTGTGCGGAATATGGGTAGACTATAAATAACAGATAATACTAATATTTTTTTATGAACATATCTATGAGTTATTTTTTAGATTTCTTTGCATATGTGCAAATGGTAAGTGTTTGCATGCATGCATAGATATTAAATGAAACCTTTATGGATATTGATTTCCTATTCAGCTCTTGGCTAGATCTTTTGACAGACATAGGGAGAATATTATTAAGATGGGAGTTCTATTTCACGTGGGATGTTGCTATGGGCAACCAATCAGAATGTGGTTCTTATTTATCTAGCACCTTCTATAAGATAATATAGATAATCTGATTGGTTGTCCATAGCAAACTCCCATCTTAGTAAATATCTCTCATAATGTCAACAGTCTGTTTTAGTGGTTTGGGGATTTATTCATATTTAGAATTAAAGTTGGGATTAGAGAGATGGTTAGGGCTCAAATACTCTAAAGCAGGCATGTCCAACGTTGGCCCTCCAGATGTTTTGAAACTACACATCCCAGCATGCTTTGCAATAGTTTTAGCATTCTCTAATAGCAAAACTGTGGCAAAGCATGCTGGGGTGTGTAGTTTTACAACATCTGGAGGGCCAACGTTGGACATGCCTGCTCTTAAAGGCACAATATCGACATTTGGCCTGTCAATGTTCATAATACTATGACCATACTTTTGACATTGGGAATGTCAACAAGTCACTTGCTGACATAACAAATATATTGACATTATGAATTATTATTATTTTGTGAAAATGGTGCTATAAATTGTAAGGACATGCTGCTTTTTTTGAATGTTTAAAAAATATTAATGACATTAGTTATGCTCATAAATAAGCAATTAATCTATTACTAAAAGTTAAACAACCTACCTCTGTATATGACAATATCCATCCATCCATCCAATATTTTTGATACTGTGCATTTCACTATCCTTTATTTTATGCATTTTTATTCTTTCAATATGATATCAATTTATAAATGAAAATTTTTTTTTCATGATTTCAATATTTTAATATAATATTGCATACCTACAGTAGGTCTCACAATTCATACTTTATTTTCAGACATACTGCCTTTCTGTTCAAACAAAAAGAACTGCCCTTTGTATTTTCGAAATAACCTTTTCTGCTTGAAAGTCGGCAAAAGGCCTTTTCTGTAGCAGGTGCAGTTTTAATGATTCTTTGATGCCATATGTCAGAAAAGCATCACTTGCTGTGAGGACTGACATTTCTCCAGGGAGCTCTTAGCAACAGTTACTAAACCTATTAAAATGTGTGGTTTTGTCATACCTATATCAAAATATCAAAATTATCCACAATCTGAAATTCAGTAGCATTTGGTTGAATAATACAGATATACCTGAAAATCGGGTAAACACGTCAGATACACTGATATTTATAACGGAGCTAACTGACACTCTTTTTAGTACAGTGTGTAAATGTGTACAACTGTATGCACACAGCATCATTAACCCCTTCCCGACAATTGACGTACATTTACGTCATGGTCGGGAAGTACTTCCCGACACATGGCGTAAATGTACGTCATGGCATTTAACTGTCACCGCGTCTATAGACGCGGTGACAGTTTCAACATGTCTGCTGTCCCTGACAGCAGACATGTCCGTGCATGCCCAGGGGGGGCTGCGATGCCGCCCCCCCGTCGGCGATCGCTGTGATTGGCTGTTCAGTGTGAACAGCCAATTACAGCGTTTTCTGTGTCACCGGCGAATAACGTTCGCCGGTGACACGCGATCGGAGGTGATTGGTGCTGTAAAGTACAGCACCAATCACCGCGGGGTGTAAGGGTGACACTGGTGTCACCCCACCTCACCCCGCCCGCCCCCAAAGGCCGTGATTGGTCCGTCGGACCGACGGACCAATCACAGCCATGGAGGGGGGTTTAAACTAACGGTGACTGCACTGCAGACGCCATTCCGGTCTAGAATTGCGTGCAGTGCGGTCACCGTGCCAATCTGCCGCGATATACTGACCAGAACCTGGCAAAATACTTACCTGATCCTTGCAAATATCTTGGCTGCTTCATCTGCTTGTAGTGTGCTGGATGCTTCCTGGATCCTGTTACTTGTGACTTCCTGTGAACTTGTGCTGCTGCAGTGTAATAGCGTTAGTTAGATAGAGAGAGATAGAGAGAGATAGTGTCAGAGAGTGCTGTATTTTGTGCTGCTGCAGTGTGATATAGTTATAGAGAGAGAGATAGAGAGATAGAGAGAGATAGAGAGAGATAGAGAGAGATAGAGAGAGAGATAGAGAGAGATAGAGAGATATAGAGAGAGATAGAGAGAGAGAGATAGAGAGGCCTAGTGACAGAGAGTGCTATATTTTGTGCTGCTGCAGTGTTATAGTTATAGATAGAGAGAGAGAGATAGAGAGAGAGATAGAGAGAGAGATATAGAGATAGTGACAGATTGTGCTATATATTTTTTATATAACTGACTGCTGCCCCCCCTTTTGTGCTGATCAGTATAAATTAACTGATCAGCAACTTTTTGGGGGCGCAGGGTATTTTTATATATATATATATATACCTGTCACTGCTGCTGCTGCAGTGTCATAGAGTGTTAGATAGTGAGAGATAGAGAGATAGAGAGAGATAGTGACAGAGAGTGCTAAATTTTGTGTCTGCTGCCCCCGCCTTTTGTGCTGATCACTATATCTGAGGTGATCAGCAACTTTTTAGGGGTGCAGAGGTTTTTTTTTTTTTTTTTATATATATACCTGCCAGTTGCACTGTCAGTTGCACCTGCTACCCCTCACTGGTAATCAGTGTCGCATCACTGATCACCTTTTTTTTTTTTGTGTGTGCTGTGGGGTCTTTTTTTAATTTTTTTTTTTACACACACTGTGATTTTGTGGGTGTCCTGTGGCCGCTGTGCGCGGATCAGTGACGTACATCACTGATCATCTTTTTCGGCACAGGGTTGATCTATTTTTTTTTTTTTGATCAAATTCCTGTTGCCTTTCAGCGCTGTTCAGTGACGGACGTTACTGACCAACATCTGTGCTCAATTTTTGGCGCAGGACCTTTTTTTTTTTTTTTTTTTAACCCCTTCAATTTTTTTTTAACCCCTTCAATTTTTTTTTTTAACCCCTTCAATTTTTTTTTTTTTAACCCCTCCATTTTTTTTTTTTGTATAAAGTATTTTTTTTTTCTGCACACTACATACACACTACACACTACATACCCCCCGGGTTGAAATAAAGTTTGTACCCCCCCCCTACACTATACACGTGTTGAAACATTTCACTACCAGTAACACAAAAATAAAAATGGCATCCCAAATGTCATCCCAAATGTCATCCCAGTCATCCAGAAGAATGTATTCAGCGGAGGAGGCATATGCCCTGCTTGCTTCTGACTCTGACACAGCCAGTGATGCAAGCGGGGAATTTGAAGGATTCGCCTTAAGCTCCTCTTCCTCCTCTGATGATGAGGGACCCCCTCAAAGACGCCCCCGTAGAGCAGCTGAGACCCCCCCCCCCAATAATTGATCTCGTATGGACCCCACCACCAGACAATTTTGAGCCCCAGGTTCCTGAGTTTTTGGCCATGCCAGGAATCCAATTTGATTCCACAGGTCTCAGAGAAATTGACTTTTTCAAATTATTTTTCTCTGATGATTTTATAAATTTAATGGTGGACCAAACTAATTTATATGCCCAGCAGTTTATTGCTCAAAACCCCACATCATCATTTGCTAGGTGGACCCCTGTAGATGCAGTAGAGATGATGACGTTTTGGGGTCTGGTGTTTCATATGGGCATAGTAAAAAAGCCAGAAATTAGGCAATATTGGAGTACAGATGTTCTGTACAGCACCCCATTTTACCGTATGGCCATGCCCCGGGCTCGATTTGAGACGATCCTTAAATTTTTGCATTACAACGATAATGCACAGTGCCCACCCAGAGATGATCCCACCTTTGACCGGCTATTCAAAGTCAGGCCGGTCATTGATCATTTCAGTGCCAAATTTGAAGACATGTACATCCCAGATAAATTCATTTGCATAGACGAGTCCCTTATACATTTAAAGGAAGGGTTAAATTCCGCCAGTACCTTCCCAGTAAGAGGGCAAGGTATGGCATAAAAATGTATAAGTTGTGTGAAAGCACCTCAGGGTACACCCACAGGTTTAGGGTATATGAAGGGAAGGATTCAAGAATTGAACCGCCAGAATGCCCCCCCTCCCTCGTAGGTGTTAGTGGAAAAATTGTCTGGGATTTAGTGCACCCCTTCCTGGATAAAGGTTATCACCTCTATGTGGATAACTTTTACACCAGCATCCCCCTGTTTAAGGCCCTTGGTTCAAGAGGTACAGCAGCTTGCGGTACTGTGCGCAAGAACCAAAGAGGCCTCCCAAAAACGCACATTGCCCAAGTAATGAGAAGGGGTGAAAGCAGGGGAATATGCACCGAAAATATGTTGTTGGTCAAATATAAGGACAAGAGGGATGTCCTTATACTGACAACAATTCACGGAGACAGTACCACCTCCGTCCCTGTACGAGGTACCAGTACCCACACCTCCAAACCTAATTGTATCCTGGATTACAATAGGTACATGGGCGGAGTGGATCTTTCAGATCAGGTACTGAAGCCGTACAGTGCCCTGCGGAAAACAAAAATCTGGTACAAGAAGCTGGCCGTGTATATCATCCAGATGGCACTGTATAACGCTTACGTGCTATTCCGTTCTACCGGCCAGAGGGGGACATTTATGCACTTTCAAGAGGAAGTCATAAAGGGCCTAATATTTGGGAACCAGCAGGCTGAGGGCCCCAGTACTTCTAGTACTGGCCCCCGTATTGTACCAGGGCAGCATTTTCCTGATGAAATCCCCTCCACTGGAAAAAAGGGCAGGACACAAAAAAGGTGCAAAGTTTGCTATAAAAAGGGAATAAGAAAGCAAACTATTTTCCAGTGTGACACTTGCCCCGACAAACCCGGCCTATGTATAAAGGAGTGTTTTAAAATATACCACACATCTATGGATTATTAGGTTCATAATTTCACCGTGCTTCGGGGGTCTTGCTAATGCCACATACCACCCACCATTCATTCCACCATAATCTGAGCCGCAAAATCCAAAAATCACTCCTTCCGTTCTGAGTCCTGCCATGCACCCAACTGGTATTTTTTGGTCACATGTGAGGCATTGCCGTACTCGGGAGAAATTGGGGCACAGATTTTGGGGTGCTTTTTCTCCTTCATACCTTCTGAAAATGAAAAATTTTGAGCCAGAACTGCATTTTTGTGTAAAAAAATGTAATTTTTCATTTTCACTGCCCACTTGTATCAAAATTGGTGAAACCCCTGGGGGTTTGAAATGTACACTATACCCCTAGATGAATTCCCTGAGGGGTGTAGTTTGCAAAATGGGGTCACTTGTGGGGGGGTTCCACTGTATTGGTGCTTTGGGGGTCTTGCTAATGCGACATAGCACCCACCATCATTCCACCAGAATTTGTGCTGCAAAATCCAAATATCACTCCTTCCCTTCTGAGTCCTGCAACTTTTTGGTCACACATGAGGCATTGCCGTACTCGGGAGAAATTGGGGCACAGATTTTGGGGTGCTTTGTCTCCTTCATTCCTTCTGAAATTGAAAAATGTTGAGCCAGAACTGCATTTTTGTGTAAAAAAATGTAATTTTTCATTTTCACTGCCCACTTGTATCAAAATTGGTGAAACCCCTGGGGGTTTGAAATGTACACTATACCCCTAGATGAATTCCCTGAGGGGTGTAGTTTGCAAAATGGGGTGACTTGTGGGGGGGTTCCACTGTATTGGTGCAACATAGCACCCACCATTCATTCCACCAGAATCTGTGCTGCAAAATCCAAAAATCACTCCTTCCCTTCTGAGTCCTGCCATGCACCCAACTGGTATTTTTTGGTCACATGTGAGGCATTGCCGTACTCGGGAGAAATTGGGGCACAGATTTTGGGGTGCTTTTTCTCCTTCATACCTTCTGAAAATGAAAAATTTTGAGCCAGAACTGCATTTTTGTGTAAAAAATGTAATTTTTCATTTTCACTGCCCACTTGTATCAAAATTGGTGAAACCCCTGGGGGTTTGAAATGTACACTATACCCCTAGATGAATTCCCTGAGGGGTGTAGTTTGCAAAATGGGGTCACTTGTGGGGGGGTTCCACTGTATTGGTGCTTGGGGGGTCTTGCTAATGCGACATAGCACCCACCAAAATTCCACCAGAATCTGAGCCGCAAAATCCAAAAATCACTCCTTCCGTTCTGAGTCCTGCCATGCACCCAACTGGTATTTTTTGGTCACATGTGAGGCATTGCCGTACTCGGGAGAAATTGGGGCACATATTTTGGGGTGCTTTTTCTCCTTCATACCTTCTGAAAATGAAAAATTTTGAGCCAGAACTGCATTTTTGTGTAAAAAAATGTAATTTTTCATTTTCACTGCCCACTTGTATCAAAATTGGTGAAACCCCTGGGGGTTTGAAATGTACACTATACCCCTAGATGAATTCCCAGAGGGGTGTACTTTGCAAAATGGGGTGACTTGTGGGGGGGTTCCACTGTATTGGTGCAACATAGCACCCACCATTCATTCCACCAGAATCTGTGCTGCAAAATCCAAAAATCACTCCTTCCCTTCTGAGTCCTGCCATGCACCCAACTGGTATTTTTTGGTCACATGTGAGGCATTGCCGTACTCGGGAGAAATTGGGGCACAGATTTTGGGGTGCTTTTTCTCCTTCATACCTTCTGAAAATGAAAAATTTTGAGCCAGAACTGCATTTTTGTGTAAAAAAATGTAATTTTTCATTTTCACTGCCCACTTGTATCAAAATTGGTGAAACCCCTGGGGGTTTGAAATGTACACTATACCCCTAGATGAATTCCCTGAGGGGTGTAGTTTGCAAAATGGGGTCACTTGTGGGGGGGTTCCACTGTATTGGTGCTTTGGGGGTCTTGCTAATGCGACATAGCACCCACCAAAATTCCACCAGAATCTGAGCTGCAAAATCCAAAAATCACTCCTTCCCTTCTGAGTCCTGCCATGCACCCAACTGGTATTTTTTGGTCACATGTGAGGCATTGCCGTACTCGGGAGAAATTGGGGCACAGATTTTGGGGTGCTTTTTCTCCTTCATACCTTCTGAAAATGAAAAATTTTGAGCCAGAACTGCATTTTTGTGTAAAAAATGTAATTTTTCATTTTCACTGCCCACTTGTATCAAAATTGGTGAAACCCCTGGGGGTTTGAAATGTACACTATACCCCTAGATGAATTCCCTGAGGGGTGTAGTTTGCAAAATGGGGTCACTTGTGGGGGGGTTCCACTGTATTGGTGCTTGGGGGGTCTTGCTAATGCGACATAGCACCCACCATTCATTCCACCAGAATCTGTGCTGCAAAATCCAAAAATCACTCCTTCCCTTCTGAGTCCTGCCATGCACCCAACTGGTATTTTTTGGTCACATGTGAGGCATTGCCGTACTCGGGAGAAATTGGGGCACATATTTTGGGGTGCTTTTTCTTCTTCATACCTTCTGAAAATGAAAAATTTTGAGCCAGAACTGCATTTTTGTGTAAAAAAATGTAATTTTTCATTTTCACTGCCCACTTGTATCAAAATTGGTGAAACCCCTGGGGGTTTGAAATGTACACTATACCCCTAGATGAATTCCCTGAGGGGTGTACTTTGCAAAATGGGGTGACTTGTGGGGGGGTTCCACTGTATTGGTGCAACATAACACCCACCATTCATTCCACCAGAATCTGTGCTGCAAAATCCAAAAATCACTCCTTCCCTTCTGAGTCCTGCCATGCACCCAACTGGTATTTTTTGGTCACATGTGAGGCATTGCCGTACTCGGGAGAAATTGGGGCACAGATTTTGGGGTGCTTTTTCTCCTTCATACCTTCTGAAAATGAAAAATTTTGAGCCAGAACTGCATTTTTGTGTAAAAAATGTAATTTTTCATTTTCACTGCCCACTTGTATCAAAATTGGTGAAACCCCTGGGGGTTTGAAATGTACACTATACCCCTAGATGAATTCCCTGAGGGGTGTAGTTTGCAAAATGGGGTCACTTGTGGGGGGGTTCCACTGTATTGGTGCTTGGGGGGTCTTGCTAATGCGACATAGCACCCACCATTCATTCCACCAGAATCTGTGCTGCAAAATCCAAAAATCACTCCTTCCCTTCTGAGTCCTGCCATGCACCCAACTGGTATTTTTTGGTCACATGTGAGGCATTGCCGTACTCGGGAGAAATTGGGGCACATATTTTGGGGTGCTTTTTCTTCTTCATACCTTCTGAAAATGAAAAATTTTGAGCCAGAACTGCATTTTTGTGTAAAAAAATGTAATTTTTCATTTTCACTGCCCACTTGTATCAAAATTGGTGAAACCCCTGGGGGTTTGAAATGTACACTATACCCCTAGATGAATTCCCTGAGGGGTGTACTTTGCAAAATGGGGTGACTTGTGGGGGGGTTCCACTGTATTGGTGCAACATAACACCCACCATTCATTCCACCAGAATCTGTGCTGCAAAATCCAAAAATCACTCCTTCCCTTCTGAGTCCTGCCATGCACCCAACTGGTATTTTTTGGTCACATGTGAGGCATTGCCGTACTCGGGAGAAATTGGGGCACAGATTTTGGGGTGCTTTTTCTCCTTCATACCTTCTGAAAATGAAAAATTTTGAGCCAGAACTGCATTTTTGTGTAAAAAAATGTAATTTTTCATTTTCACTGCCCACTTGTATCAAAATTGGTGAAACCCCTGGGGGTTTGAAATGTACACTATACCCCTAGATGAATTCCCTGAGGGGTGTAGTTTGCAAAATGGGGTCACTTGTGGGGGGGTTCCACTGTATTGGTGCTTTGGGGGTCTTGCTAATGCGACATAGCACCCACCAAAATTCCACCAGAATCTGAGCTGCAAAATCCAAAAATCACTCCTTCCCTTCTGAGTCCTGCCATGCACCCAAATGGTATTTTTTGGTCACATGTGAGGCATTGCCGTACTCGGGAGAAATTGGGGTACAGATTTTGGGGTGCTTTGTCTCCTTCATACCTTCTGAAAATGACAAATTTGGAGCCAGAACTGCATTTTTGTGTAAAAAAAATAATTTTTCATTTTCACTGCCCAGTTGTACCACAATTGGTGAAACCCCTGGGGGTTTGAAATGTACACTATACCCCTAGATGAATTCCCTGAGGGGTGTAGTTTGCAAAATGGGGTCACTTGTGGGGGGGTTCCTAACTTTTAGCATCTTATGGTGCCTAGAAACCTACATGGTGCCTAAAAAATAATCTCATAAAAAGGAGGCTCCAAAATCAAGTAGGTGCTCCTTCTATTATGAAGCCTGTGGTTTGGTCACCGTGCACACTAGGGCCACATATAGGATATTTATGAAAACAAAAGAATTGGGGGAATCAATTTTCAGTCACATTTCTCTAGTAAAATGTACTGTGTTCCTTAGAAAAATGTATTAAAATTGCAAATCTGCAAAAAAAAAGAAATTTTGAAATTTCACCTACACTTTGTTTTAATTCCTGTGAAACACCTAAAGGGTTAACAAACTTCCAAAATGCTGTTTTGAATACTGTGAGGGGTGCAGTTTTTGAAATGGCATCATTTATGGGGGTGTCTCACATACAAGTCCCTCAAAGTCACATCAGAACTGAACTGGTCCCTAAAAAAATCAGTGTTTGAAATTTTCTTGAAAATTTGAGAATTTGCTATTCATATTGTAAGCCTCCTAGTGTCCCAAAAAATTAAAAGGAAGTTGAAATAATGATGTCAACATAAAGTAGACATATGGTCTATGTTAGTTATTAACTATTTTGAGTGGTATGATTATTTGTCTCACAAGCAGAAAATTTAACATTTTGCAAATTGCTAAATTTTCCATTTTTTTACGACATTTTGGTATTTTTCACAAAAAAACACAGACTGCATCGACGAAAATTTACCACTAACTTGAAGTACAATGTGTCACGAAAAAACAATCTCAAAATCACTGGGATAAGTAAAAGCAAAAAAAAGTTATCCCCACTTAAGTGAGACATGTCAGATTTGAAAAAAAGGGCTCTGTCAGGAACGCAAAAACTGGCTCTGTCAGGAAGGGGTTAACTATGCAGCACATTATATCTTAGAGCCCTCATTAAGAAATGATAATGCAACACCCCCCCCCCCCAGCAACAACCTAATCATGTAAATTATAATAACAAATGGAAACAGTAAGAAAAATAAATAACTATTATCATGCAATTATTTTACTACGTTGCTGAATAAACACTGTATAAGAAGGGAAATATGGGATTATTGACATATTTCGGGATGGAGAATTGCTGTTAATTAGGATAGCATTGGCATTGTGGTACAGTAATTGTGTATGAAATAAACTATGAAATGAAGATGAGGGGGCCAGATGTACTAAGCTTGAAAAGTGATAAAATGGAGAGTGATAATCCACCATCCAATCATCTTTTAAAGGTGCCCATACACGTTACAATTATTGTATACAATATTGTATACAATATCGCATCTCATTGCATATCAATTTTGCGATGAGATTAGATGAGATCAGATCTAGTACAAAAAGTATGTGCAGCACATACTTTTTGTACTAGATCTGATCCCATCTTATCGCAAAACCGAGATTCGATGAGATGCGATATTGTATACAATATTGTATACAATAATTGTAACGTGTATGGGCACCTTTACTCTCATTTTTTTTAAACTCAGCCTGTAACATGGCAGTTAACAGCTGATTGGCTGGTGGTTTATCACTCTCCATTTTATCACTTTTCAAGCTTAGTACATCTGGAGCAAATTCTCTCTCGAATGGACAAAACCATGTGCATTGCAGGTGGGGCAGATGTAATGTGCAGAGTTATATTTGGGTTTTATTTTGTTTCTGTGCAGAGTAAATACTGGCTGCTTTATTTTTACACTGCAATATAAATCAGTTTGAAGTACAAACCACACCCAAATCTACAGTAACTCTCCAATGATTTCCAGGCATATTTTACATTTTCAATATTTTCACATGTGAAATGACTCAGATATTAGCCCACAGCTACTCCCATGAACAAATGTGTGCCTTATAAAAGCCCAGTAAGCACACAAACACACTTCTCTGCTTGTTACAAACAAAGATGGGTACTTATTTAAACATTGAGAAGTTTTCATTGTGGACTGTGGGCTACCTGATGCCCTGACATATGCATCAAAGAAGACGTCATGAAACAGAACATCGGCAGCAGCTTGTGCATGTTCCTCGGAGGCTGTTTTAGAACCTGGACGCATTGGCGGATGATGTGCTTATACAGATGTTCCATTTCTTTGTACCTACATTCTCTGTCTGTATGATTGCATTACACTGGAGCAACATCATGCAACAGAACGCTCATGCGCTGTTTCAGGCATACACAAACTCCTAGCAGTTAATGAGGATGGAAAAGACCATGCGCCTGCTTTGGAATTAGTACCATCTTCCAACAAAGGAGTAGAGTGTAGGTGAAAGGTTACGCATCACTTGTCACAGGCTAGCTTAATTGTTGACAACCAAAACTATTTTGTGTGTTTAAAAATAGTTTTTTAAAGTGTTTATGATGCATATGCATATGATGCAAGAAAAAAAAAACTTATCATATCATATACTCAGTCCCATAAATTGCCCATAGCAACATCCCTTGTGACCATCCAAGGTCTAAGTATAAAAGTCACCAATTTATTTTGATTGATTACGCATCCTACATTCTCTGGTGTAATATGTTGTTGGCAAAAATAAAGATATACTGAAGGGAAATGGTGCATTAACTTCTCATACCATACTGTGGCTGGTGTAGTTACCCCAGGAATGCGCTGCTGCTTTGCCAATTGTCAAGCGACTGCCTGATTCTCCCCTCTGCGTTAACGCCTGATGGCTGACAGTGCCTTATTCCAATGGAGACTTTACGAGAAGCAGACACCTTCTGTGCCTCAGGTCCGAAGAGCTACCAGCGGTACTTGTGGATAACTCTCTTCAGGGCGTTGCTCTTCGAATTGGTGAACTTCATCATGTATGGATTCTTGCCACTTTGCCCAGAAACTTCACCGGGATATGCCTCATCAAAATATGTCTGTCCACCCTCACCTCCTCCCCCACCTGACTACTCTCACTACCAGACACAGACATTGGACTTTTTTATTGTGGCTGGGAGAATACTCCCAAGTTTATATTTTTAACCAATTACAAAGTTGCTTTCTGTTAAGCAAAATTTTCATGTGTATTCTTCAAAATACATACGTATAAAACACCCACACACAGTACAAGGCATATAGACCATATATGGCCATATGACCAAATACGGCATTGAAAAATACGAATTGTAAAAATACAACAGGTTAGTAAATTTGGGAAATTACCAAATACAAATACAGTATGCTACCGATGGCAGTCCTATTCAGTGGTATCCAAAATACGAATATGACCGAGAAGTAGTCGTATTCTTAGTAAATTTTGCCCATGGTCATTTTGCAGATATTTTCATGTAATTTTTTTACGCTACAGATATGCTTAATCAGTGATTAGTTGAAGGCACAAAATGCACAAAATCAATATAGAAACAAATTACAATAGGACTCTAAGCAATGTAAGGTACATTTGGAGTAAAAGTTCATAGAGGTAAGTGCACTGTACCACATGGTACCACTGCTGGAGGAGAAAAGCTGGAGCTGTACTCAATCGATCCAAAAAATCCTCTCTAGAAGATATGGCGGATGGAAATAAGGCCGCTGGAGGGAGGTATTTGGAACAGCATTCCATTGGGCCCAAGATAATTAGGTCCTCTCTAGTCTTTGCAGTGTGAGATAATGGTACCAATGAAGAATATCCCAAATTGATGGGATATAAGTGGTAAGTCCATTGTACGAAATGAAGGAGCCCTGAAAAGTGGGAGCCTGCAGAACTGACGCGTTTCGCTACCAACCTGTAGTTTTATAAGAGGTAACTGACTGTGTGTCTGGAGCTGTAACAGTATATACAATTATTAATGAGCATTAATTAGCAAACATTCAATTGATAGTATCCAAGAAAACATAATAAAAACGGTTGGTCTGAAGAATTACTACATTATAAGCAAAACAATATGTTGTGTGCTCATTTGTGATGTATATTACTTTGTCTTTTCACTTTGAACAAAGGAGACTAATGCCAGGACATTTTTTTTTAAATCCCAGTATTCAGGATTGAAAAATTGTCAATCCTAGGAAATCCCAGAATCCCGCTGATCTCAGTCCAGGTGATTGATATCCATGTGATTAACAAAAATGGTTAATAAAGAGCGCTTGATATTATGAGGAATATGTGCAGAATAAGATGGTAAAAATGATATATAATCCATGTGATTAACAAAAACTGTAAACATTTCACATGAATACATCATTGGAAATGAAAATACTATTCGAAATGAATCACACAATAAGCTGTGCCAAAAGTGAATGGGGCTTGGCAAGTGATGCACAACTACCCCATATCAAAAACTGTTGCCCATTTCCCACTGCCAGGGCCTAATTATAATGTAACCCCCACCACCACCACCACCCGGTAATAGAATACCATCTCAGAAAAAGGCAATTCACTATCACACTGCTGGTATTCAGACCCTCTTTTTTAAGCATCTGCTCCCAATTCAATGGTAGGCATGTCCCCTTTGATTATCCATCCCGCAATATACTGTATGGACCATTCCTTCTTTCCTGTTCATGAACTCCAGCTTCTGTGCCAGTTATCTACATTATTTTCCTGAGTGCTGTCAGTCCTCTAGGTTCAGTCTATGATCAGTCTTCATCATTTGCAGCAACGCTTACCATCTGCTCACCTGTTGTCATCAAGCACTGTCCTTTCTGCTGCAAAGAGTTACCGTCTGCTCACCTGTTGAAATCAGCCCTTTCTTATAACAGTGGGCTGGCTGCCTCCTGCAGCTCTCCCTGTGCTTTGTTATTCTATGATTCCTTGCCTCCTACATGCAGTCACCTTACCACATCCCATCTGTATTCAGAGCTGCTACTTACTGTTCAAGTTCATCAGATGTAATTTGCAGGCAAACATATACTGTGTCAATTAACTCATACTGTCTTAATTCTTCACTTCTATTACTGTATATTAATAATTTAAGCTTCCTGTGTGTAGTTCCAACTAGTGGCGGCTCATACCTTATGATAGGAGGGGGGCTGCCGTTGGCCACAATGCAGGCACCCCCGTGCCGCCGCTCCTTCTGGTCCCGCCACAGGCGCAGCATTCCTGGTGCCTGTACTATGATGACAGGTGCCGGAACTGGCGTATGCGCAGTACAAACATCTGTACTTCGGCAACTGCCCATAGAAGGGATAGCACGGTCCTGGCTCCTGTATAACACAGATAACAGGCACCAAGACTGGCATGTTCGCAGTATTGACGTAGGTACTGAGCATGCGCAATCCCCAGATTTTAGGGCTGCCACACAGTAGCCCATAGAGAGCCTTTAAGGAGGTAGGAAACACCTCCCAATGGGACTGCCTTGGTGACTGGCAGGTCAGACTTCCAATAGGAAGTCACTGCCAGTCTCAGTGAAGCCAGTGCAGTCTCACAGACTGCATCTGGCTTCACTACACTACAATACTAATTGCACTCAAGAATCATAGACTACAGAAATCTACTAATACTGCCTGGTAGCATACCATATTAAACCTATATTATCCCATCCTTCTTTGTTCAGTGTCCAATGAGGGTTACTGATCAAGATGAAGTAGCAGTCTTCTAATTCATACTATAATTTGAGCTGGTCTCATCCAGTGATAACAGCTCATTGTAGTACAGAACAAATTCACACCATAATACTCACCTGAGCACCACTGTCTCCACCTGCATCCCATAAGGCAACCAGGGAAGAGGCAGCCTTATTTTGAGATGTGGTGAGTAGACACTTAAGGCATATTTTAAAGCTGCCAGGTGTATGTTGCTTAGATGAGTGTTATGGTATGTGGGAATGAGATTAGGTAACTTTTAGAATAATTAAAATGCTTATGTAACAAATGAAAATACAACAAATTTGACTGTTTTCTATGGCAAAAAAGATGTACACCTCTATTATCCCACAAGTTCTCAAACTCGGTCCTCAGGATCCCACACAGTACAGGTTGTGCAGGTCTCCTCACAGAATCACAAGTGAAATAATTAGCTCCATCTTTTAAAATGTGTCAATGAGTAATGTATGCACCTGTGCACCTGCCAGGTGACCAGGAAAACAAGAACTATGTGGACCAAGTTTGAGAACCCCTGGTATATCCCATTTACAGACAAAAAAGTTTAATATACTGAGAAGAATCATTGCATTCTGCTGAGAATTTGGAGCCCCATGTAATATATTAGAATAGATCATCATATTGAAAGAAATCTATTTATTGTATATGTTTGCTAACTGATACTCACGGCCGGCCCTTATTTATGTGTCATTATTGTTATTTTCATAAATTAAGATATTTTGGTTTATTTCAAAAGTGCTGTCTACTTGTATTTATTTTTTGCTTTAAATATTTGATTAGCTTTATACATTTCTACAATTTAAAACAGTGTTATTAGTGTTACTTGAACAATGACTATTCATCTTCTGTTGCCGAACACTGTAAAACACAGTTTGAGTTTTAAGAAATTCTTATTTACCTTTAACAAACACAGTCAATCTTTCATCTAGAAACGTTAACAAGTAGCAGGATGGTTCTTGATTCTGGCATGCCATACAACAACTGGCAGGATTTCTGCCTGAGGCAGTTCTTTAGGGATGACAGATGGAATAACCACAATCATCAATGGTAGACTCTTGAATGAACTTAGTATTCATAATTAATGTGTCTTAGTACATTTAAATTTACTAGCTGAGGAATAAATATTCAAACTCTTTATTTAAAGCCACATACTGTAGCTTTGATATTTCTACTCTTTGTATGTGGAGAATAGTAGTAATGCTAATAATAATAATAATAATAATAATAATAATAATAATGAGGATAAGGATGATGATAATATAATATCACTGATGCTGGTAAAATAATAATAATAATAATAATAATAATAATAATAATAATAATAATAATAATAATCTTCAAGTCACAGTACAATTTGCAAATAACAAATGTGTACTTATACAATTAGCGATAAATTTACTAAAGCTTCTAAAATTAAAAAGAGGTGATGTTTCCCAGAGCAACCAATCAGATTCTGTCTATCTGTTGCATCCTAGAAAATGATAGACAGAATCTTATTGGTTACTATGGGCAACAGTGGTAATTTTGCTGCTTAGCATCTATAGATACCCAAGATATCGCTTCAGATTAGCTATTCTGAAAGATGTAAAGAGCCACAGTTTTGTCTTATTTGCATCAAAGCAAAAGGCCACTGACAGTGTACCAGAGACACTAGGCTTTCACCACTTATGAATATATTTTACATTCCATGCAGAGTTGAAGAGGAAACCCAACAGAACTCTTAAATATAAAAAGTTGTGGCAGCTGTTATTACAGCACTTCATAAACAGTCAGGGGTGACATTTAATAGGAGTCGATTTGTGTTTTTTTTGCGAATTTTTTCACATAAAAATGTCGATTTATCATTTTATTGCATTTTTTGGCCAAATCGCACATTTAATAGGGTGTGGAATGGCCCGTTTTTCGCATTTTTTTGGCGATAAATCGCACATTCTAAAAGTGCGTAAAAAATTGCACATAATTCGCATCCAGATGTTTTCGCACAGAAAAGTATACAAATCGCTTATTTAATGGCATGCGCAAACGGAAATCGCATTTTTTTGGTCGATATAAATCGCACTTTTTTTCAGACCAGGTTCTGATTGGCGATTTGGCCCACAACTAACTTTGGTCAAGTGCACTAATGGTTCATTTGATCACAGGTGTCCTCAATTTTAATCAGAAACTCCCCCACATATACCCCAACATCATTAAGGACACCTGTGAGGGTTTCAGAGATGGAGATTTTGCAGAGTAGTTTGGAGTTGGCTCTATGTGAATATGCCCATTTGGAGGAGCTGCGCAGGAGGAGGGAGAAAGCCAGATCCAGGTACCCCGACTACTGCGTGCTTCACGTATGTATGGTGCTAGGCTGTACCTGGACTCCCTCTCGGATCAACAGGTTCTGGGGATGTTTCGGCTGAACCGCATTAACCTGTTGGACTTACATGAGCAGGTGAGAGATGATTTGGACCCTTAAGGGGGGGCCAACTATTTAGTGTCTGGGCTGCAGAAATTAATGTGTGCCGTCTACTACTTGGCCACAGGCTCCACTCAGTCTATGACCTCATGGTCCTTGGGGGTATCACAAGCCACTTTCTCAAAGCATTTCAATCAAGTGTTTCTAGCTTTAAAGAAGATTCCCATGTTCCCAGGACCTTAAGGTGAATTTCTATAGGCTCTCAGCATTTCCTAACGTGCTGGGAGCTATAGATTGCACACACATTGGGCTTCGGGCACCGCACGTGAGGGGACATGTCTATGTCATTAGGCGTGGGAGCCACTCCCTCAATGTGCAGGTGGTATGTGATGCCAGCCTCAAAATCCTAAGTGTAGTTGCAGGCTACCCGGGGAACTGCCATGACGCCTATATTCTGAGGCACTAAGCCCTCTGGGACTGATTCCACGACCAACAAATGCCAGAGGGCTGGCTACTTGGTAAGGACATTTTTAATTATTTAAATATCTTCTCCTGTGGAGTGTCCCTATAGTCTGTGAAATTTACCCACACCTCCATTAAATCCTCATTAACATTACAATGTCCATTAATTGTGTGTCAAATATGCTGATAGCTGTTGTCCCACTTACTCATGTTAGGCCAATGCACATACCTTACCATATACTGCACTAACTGCATCTTTTCTGTGAAGGTGACTCAGGATATGGGTGTCTTCCGTGGCTCATGACACCTCTGCGATCCCCAGGAGGCCCTGCACAGCACCGCTATAACGATTCACATGTTGCAACCCGCAATGTTGTGGAACGCACCTTTGGGATGCTAAAAATTCATTTCAGGTGTTTGGACAGATCATCAGGAATACTGCTTTACCACCCAGCAAAAGTACCATATTACACAACATTACTCTGGCCCAACCTTCCTATGTTGAGGATGCCAATGCAGCAGTCGTGCAGGAAGCTCAAACTACCTTGGCAACGGTAGTAAGGGGTACGCAGAGGAGGGATCTGATGCACAGGGAGATCATCAGGCGCTACTTTTCAGGTAAGTAAATGTGTCTTTTGACCTACCCTGTACCTTGCCTGTAAGTGTGCACGCATAAACTGACCCAATTACCATACTTTCTCATCAATATATACGTTTCCCTTGGTGACAGCATGCTGGTAAGTACATTATTGCATTTGGAAATAACAGTGACATCACACTCATGGGTCTGCAGCTGCTGATCAACTACACATCCCAGCATGCCCTGGCACAGTTTAAGCAATCCATTGTATTAAAGGTGTGCCAAATCATGCTGGAATGTGTACTTCCACAGCAACTGGAGGCCCATGACTTCAACTCCATAGTTGTATACCTACTACACTTACAAGGTAAGGGAGTGGTGACATTTTCTAATATAGCTACACATTTTGAACATTTCTATAGCATGAAACCTTTTCTGGCATAGCCAAAAAATATGTAATTAAAATTGACCACAGAAACTTCAGTTCGGTGCATGTCATTTTACTTGAAAAATTTCAACAAATGCCACTTTTTTGTGGCCAAACATGAACACAAATATGTTCAAAGATAAAGAAGAAAAATTATCAAAAATATACATGTATAAACTATCCCATAAATGTGATAATAAATGCATTTTAAATTGCTTTATTTTTTAGATGGCTGAGCACGCGCACACCCTTCTTTTGACACCTGAGCCCAGTCAGCACCTGGTTCTAACACTCCGACGTAGGGGAGAAGTGAGTGAGCCACTCACTGGTGTGCTATTCACACTACTAACAGTAGAGGTAGGTGCACCTACCAAATTGAGGTCCATATGGTTAATTTGCGCCTGCATACCAAATAATGCATTTGTTTGCGCAGTTAGAGCTTGATTTTGCCCAATAATGGTTTCAGTAAGGGTGGCAATATGAGTATTATGCTCCCGTATGCCATTACTTACTGTATTTCGGACAAATGGGTGTCTAGGGTACTAGCCATCCGCACTTGTGTGCCCACAGCAACAAGGATACTGCTGCCTAATCTTTTTTTTTTTTTAATTGAGTCTTTATTTTATTTCTTTTTCAATATAAAAAATATACAAGTATACATATACACAAAAAACCAATAATACATAACACAAAACTGAAACAGCGAGTACATTCTTCATTATACAGCATATCTATCACAATGATTAAGTCTTTTAGGACAAGAGAATTCATATCTATATTTATCTGGATATTTTAGATTCTACAGATCATTGCCCACTACTTCCATTTCCCACCTTATCATGCCTTCCTATATGTAGATATTATCCACCCGCACCCGAACCCACTGTGTCCTTCCCCTCTAAACTGAGAATTATTACTTATTTAGAATCGCGCATGTTAATCTAATATACAAACATACAAATGTAATAAAGGAACTAGCCCTTTGAACATCCTTTCTCTATAGTTAAATATTTTATTTTAATTTTTCTACCTATAGTATTACCCCCCATCCTTTATAATCCCATTACTCTTTTCTATTCACCCTGTGTGTCTTTAAGACACTCCTACTTGAGCAATATACAACCTATATTTTACTATTTATACTTTATTTGTGTTCAAACCAAAATACAATCCTATTTAGTGTCCTTTCACACCTTCTAACTACCCACTATTTATCTACTGAAAAGTGACTTGTGCTTTTATCCCAACAAGGAAAATCTTCAAAAGGTACGATCAATTTGACCATCATTACACTATCGTGAATTATTTAATATTTTTCTTCTTCCCTTTTCATATCACCCCTTACTCTTAAAGTCAAAATATTCATTTCTTTACACCCAGTGCACCATTTAATCACTTCTTTTAAAACAAAATTATTCATTTACCCCATTACACACACTATAATACTTTGAGCGATTCCAATTAATCCATATCTTATAATATTTTGGACATACCCCCCTGGATGCATATACATATTTCTCATGCCTATTGGTGGAATTAACCAGATTAATCCATTCGGCCGCTGCCGGGCCTTTAGATGACAACCATTGGCGGGCAATTATTACTTTAGCAAGTGAGGTCAGGTTTTTAAACAGCTGCTTCATTTCTCTCGTTATCCCTACTTCTTTACATACCCCCATTATCATGTTCAGTCTATTCAAGATAGCTTTTGGTAGCCCAATCTGTTCCAGGATGCTGCCGACACCACCCCAAAAAAGATTTACGACCTTGCAGTCCCATAGCAAATGAATAAAGGACGCCGCCCCTGAACCACATTTAGGGCACTTATCTGATCTAGAATTTGTATATTTTTTCATCCGAATTGGAGTCAAGTAAATCCTATGCATGATATTAAATTGTATCTGTTGTACCCTCAAAGAGTTAGTGGCATCTTTAAGTCCATTCAAAGCTAACCCCCAGCTGGCCTCGTCTAACATAGGAATATCCTCCTTCCATTTGGACTCTAGATTCTCCAACTCTTCTGACTGGAGATATGAGTGAAGAAACCGATATATCTTGGAGAGACGTTTACCCCCCATCTTTTTAATAAAATTTTTACAAGGGGAATCTTCTAGCATTTGTCCATCTTTTTTTCCAAATTGGACCAAGGCACTCCTTACTTGAAGGTACCTATAAAAAGCTTCCTTCGGCAAGCCGAATTCCACCTGCATCTGGGTAAAAGACTTCAACCCCCCGTCAACATACCATTGCCCAATGGAACTAATCCCTTGATTATTCCACCATCCCAAACCCTGTTGTTCTCTTAGAAGACTCAACGTCCGCAAGTACATAAAGGGAGTGTCAGGATCCAATTTGTCAAATTTAGTTAACTTACACGACCACATCCATACTTTGACCGCCTGGATAACTATCGGGGGAAGGTTCCTCCCCAGTCCCCTCACCATTAGTCTCTGCATGGGGGTGATCCCTGGATTCACACTTCTTACTAAATTTGTTAGCTCTTCTGTCGCTTCGCCCGGATGAACCCATGAGCATAGGTGGACCATCTGGGCCGCCATATAATACAATTTGAATTCTGGTAGAGCCAGCCCTCCCTTTCTTCTATCGCGGCTCAGAACATCCAACCTTACCCTAGGTCGCTTGTCCCTCCACACAAAAGATGAAATAATACTTTTGATCTTCCTGAAGTATTGGTCTTTAATAAAGACTGGGGATTGTTGTACGATATATAAAAATTTTGGCAACGCTATCATTTTAAGTAAATTTACCCGTCCAATTTGGGATAGTGGTAATTTAGACCAACTCCGACATTTAGCCCTCAATTCATTTATAAAGGGAACAATATTATCTATAATAAAATCTGCTGAGTCTTTTGACATTACAATGCCCAGATATCGGAACCTTTCTACTCTATTTAATGGAGTATTACTTCTACAACTTACATCTATTTGTTTACTGATTTGTATATAGTTGGATTTTTTCCAGTTCATCTTCAATCCAGAATACTCTCCAAATTCCTGAATGTTTCCTATCACCACTGGCAGATCCCGCGGGTCCCCAAGCCCAACCAGCAGATCATCTGCATACAGTGAAATTAAATTTCTCCTAGAGTACCCACTCTCCCCCTCCCGCTTCAATACCGATCTTAACTGACAGGCCAACGGCTCCATTGCCACGGCGAATAGGAAAGGGGAGAGAGGGCACCCTTGCCGGGTTCCTCTATGGAGATGGAAAGGAGGAGAGGTAAATCCGTTGATAGTCACCCTAGCTGACGGATTCTGATACAGCAACGATATTCGTCTAATAAACCCCTCCCCAAATCCAAACCCACAGAGCACCCGCCATAAAAAATTCCATTCGACCGAGTCGAACGCCTTGCAAGCATCGAAGGATGCGAGCAGTGCGTCCGACCCGTCAGTTTCCAGACCTTGGAGGTAAGAGTAGGCCCTACGGATATTTATCATTGTCGATTTCCCTGCCATGAAACCCGTTTGATCTACATTAACAACTTGTTCAATTACTTTCCTAAGTCTATTCGCTAGTACTTTTGCATACACTTTTGCATCTGCGGATATCAGCGATATGGGCCGATATGAATCCACCCTACTAGGGTCTTTTCCATTCTTTGGTATAACGATTATCGTGGCTTCTGTCATCGAGGTGGGGATACGCATCTCCTCCTCCATATTCACAAAAACATTTAAAAGCCTTGGGCCTAGATCACTAACATACCTCTGATATACCTCCACAGGGAGGCCGTCCAACCCCGGCGCTTTTCCCTTTGGAAATGAATTAATTGCTGCTATCACTTCATCTAGTGTAAGTGGTGAATCCAGGGATTCCCTAGCCTCGAGAGATATTTTGGGTAAATTAAGCCTCCCCAGGTATATCCCAATTTCTTCCTCCCCCCTTACGGAACCAGACTCATACACACTCTCAAAAAATGCTGCAAAAGCTTCGGCAATTTTAGGGGCCTCCATTATTACCTCATCAGACTCTGTTTTAATCATAGATACTATGTTTGGTGGCCTATCCTGTTTCACCAACAGCGCCAGAAGTTTTCCAGCACGATCGGAATTTGCATACCAGGAGTGAGATTTAGCAGTCAGCCTGCGGCATGTCGCGTCCTGTAGATATTCTACCCACTCATTGTGGGCAGCTTGCCAGGCTATTCTATCCACTTCCAGTCTGCTCCCAAGAAAATTATTTTCTAATCTGACCATCTTTGCCTCTAATTCTTTTACCCTCTTTCGATTTGATTGTTTAGCAAACGCTATCTTTTTTATAAAGATGCCCCTCAAATATGCTTTGAAGGCATCCCACAAGCATGCATTTTCAACTGTCCCCTTATTGTTTCTAAAGAATTCTGTTATCATAGCTTCTATTTCATCTTGATCTCCTATTTGAGAGAGCCAATATGGTTGTAATTTCCAGTAGCGGTATCCCACCTGAATCGTCAAATTAATTTGCATGCAAACCGGTGAATGGTCAGAGATTCCCCGCGCCTTGTATTCCACCATGCTAATTTTATCTAAGATCTGATTGGAGACTAAAATCATGTCTATTCTTGAAAAAACTTTATGTGCGGATGAGTAACAGGAGTACTGCTGGAATTCAGGATTCCTCATCTTCCATGAATCCTGCCACCCAACCGCACCTATAAAGTTAGCAAACCTATTGTCTCCTTTGACCATATTTACTCCTGTCCCATTCCATCTATCAAGGCTTGTAGATAGTACATTATTAAAATCGCCGAGGCAGATTACCCCATCATCTGGGAAGGATGCAGCAAATTCCACTGCTTGTTTAAGAACATCATACGAAAAAGGAGGTGGAATATACACTGTAAGAATACACAGATTTACATGCTCCACCGAGCAATGCAAGAATATGAATCTCCCTCCACTATCTATCTTAATTGATCCAAACTGGAATGCCAAGGATTTCCTTATCAATATTGAAACGCCCCTAGAGGCAGATGAAAAAGGTGAGTGATACAAATGTCCGATCCATGGTCGTTTTAGAGAGGACAAGCGATCACCCACTAAATGCGTCTCCTGTAAGCAGATAATGTCTGCGTCCATATTCTTGCATTGTTTAAGAACTAGAGCTCTCTTGACCCTGCTATTCAGCCCTCTCACATTCCAGGTTAATATTTTAACCATACTTGAATCCTAGTGGGCAATATGAAACAGGTGTGCATTTTTGCCCATTTTTGGGCTGACAAATATAAATACCATAGCTAACTCTCTCCCCCATCCTCAGACCCAACCATTACACATGATACATTAATCCTGTACTCGCTGAACACATACATAGACAGACAAACAACCCCCCCCCCGCCCCCCCACCCTGTATTACCAAAAGACCTAGGCATACCTTCTGTCCAACCTCCCGCCCCCCTCAAATTAGCCCCACCCCAGAACCCCAATTTATACTCTGAGCAATAAACTAATGACCACCAAAGAGGCCGACCCCCTCCCCCTCCCCCATGTCTCACCGCTTACTTGCACACGGTTTTTATACCAAAATGAAAAACATACTACAGTCTAACCCTTTCCGGCTACTCTACCCCCATTTATACAGCAAAGAAAAAGCAGAATTATATTAAACTTGTTTGCTAGTATATTAAGTTCACCCTAGCAATCTCCCAATGGCGGGAGGCTAGCTGGACCCCAGTTGTTTTCTCCCCGGATGGGTACTATCCAGCCAGCCAGCCGCTTCCTCTGAGGAAAAGAAAAACTTTGTAACTCCATCCGCCACAACTCGCAATTTGGCGGGAAAGAGCATCGAGTACTGCAGTCCCAGTTCTCTCAGGCGACTTTTAATGATTTTGAATTTAGCTCGGTCTCTTTGTACGTCCAAAGAATAGTCTGGGAAGACCATGATTCTTTTATCATTAAAGCAGATATCCCCTTTCTCACGCACCAATCTCAACACCATGTCCCGATCTCTAAAGTTAAGAAATTTGGCGATCAAAGTGCGTGATGGTCCCCCCGGAGGGGGTGGCCGGCCTGGCACTCGATGGGCACGTTCTATCACAAATTGTCCTGAGAAGGCCTCTTTACCGAACACCTGTATAAGCCAGTCCTCCAGAAATTTTTCTGGAGCACTGCCCTCAACTCGTTCATCCAAGCCAATAAAGCGAACATTGTTTCGTCTTAATCTTCCTTCCATATCGGAGAATTTTTGTCGTATATCTGCCAGTTGTCCAGACACCTGTTTAACCTGTTTCTGCAAAGGGGCCACAATATCCTCCACTGCCGATACTCGATTTTCTACCTCCCCCAATCTTTCACGCATTTTCTGTGCATCTTCTCTTAGTAAAGTAATGTCCGATTGTACTTTATTTATTTGTACCAAGAGGCGAGATTCACAGGTAGTGATTGCCTCAAGCACTTGCTGCAACGTTACTTCAGGTTGTTGCGGGGTCTTATTTTCTTTAATTGGAGTTGTTTGGGGGGTACTTGTTTGGGAGCTATTGCCTGCCTGTGAGCGGGCAAATTTCTCGAGTCTGGCCGCCGCGGTACTTTGGCCTGTTTTGCCCATACTTGTGTCTGTTGGAATATACTTGCACTACAATAGTGTATAAACCTTGCGACTGAATTTTTTGTTACCAATATGGCAGAGTCCAGAAACAGTTGTACACCCACAGGGGTTTAGTCCATACACACTACAGGCCGCTATATACTTTGTACCATTTTCAACTGCTGTTTATACATTGGTTTTACTCATTCAGGGTTTACTTTAACCGCCGGCAACACTTTCAGCCCTGTGTATGTCTTCAGTTTTAATTTATCATAAGAGTCTCACCCAGGGCACAACGATTAATACCATGCATCAACTCCAGTTTAAGTCAATTTAAATTTTGCTCACCACTCACTGGCACCTTCTGCTTTTCTTTATTCTTGTCCACTGCTGCCCGTTATTCCTCCGACTGACCGGTTGTCTGGCCAGTCCGGCCCTCCAGCTTCTGATGTTCTGCTCCCACCGAGCTATCTTTATATCACCTTTTGCTGGCAGCCTTTTCTATTTTTCCCAGGGCAGCGTC
The DNA here is from genome assembly GCF_055691185.1 of Crinia signifera. Lineage (NCBI taxonomy): Eukaryota > Metazoa > Chordata > Amphibia > Anura > Myobatrachidae > Crinia > Crinia signifera. The sequence continues at coordinate 97,613,665 of NC_139221.1, read as the reverse complement.
TCTCACACGCTCCCTGTTCACAATGCCGAATTCCCTGAGCTTGGCGGGTCTCGCTCCGGCGTCCTCACACCACGCCGGGCAGGCTCTAATACGAGCAACCGATGTGCACCTGGGTGTATCGGGCCTGCGTCCACTCCTCCTATGTCTGCTTTCTCTCCCAGCTCGCGTCTCTCACCCGCGCCTGAGGGCTCTTAGCAGCTCGGTCTCCCGTCGGCGTCCTCTCACCTCGCCAGGCGGGCACTGACAAGTACAGCCAAACGGAGGCCCAGGTATAGCAGGTCCGCGTCACTTCCCCTGTTGTTACTTTTCTCCGGGATCGCGTCTCTCACACGCACCTGAGTCTCCGCTCCGGCCACGCAGCAACAGCAATTCAGCAGCTATATCTCACGCTGACATCTCCTGCACGCCACTGCAGGAAAGCACACCAAGGGCCCTCCAGCCCGGCCGTAGAGGAAACTTGACAGGGCAGCAATTGGGGCTCAGGAGCTGGGTACTTTCGCCGGTTCAGGGAGAGACATCACCATGACCGGTGTACATGGAGGAGGTCAGAAGCCCGCCCTTACGCACGTCCTGCCGTGGTCACGCCCATCCCCCACGTCCCCTGCTGCCTAATCTTTTAACTTGTTGGAACAAGTTACAAATGTAGCCTTGGATGTTACCTATTTGGTGACTTTGCATCTCCATAAACTCAAGCTGCCTAGTTTTAAAAGTATGCAATGAGTTAGCAATTTCTGTGGGTGTAAGTATTGAAGCATAATAGTCCACTATTAGCCGGTATAGAGGGAAAGAACGGGTCCAACCTGACCAAGAATTTGGCCTGCATATAATAAACGCAGAGACGACGACTCTAAAATTCGGGCAGGTTATAGGACAATAAGAAAATCCCCCAATAATAACATAAATTATACCGGGCCTGTACAAGGCAATAAATAAAAAGTGGCTTACCAAAACCTGTAAATGTAGTGATCTAACTGCAATTAAGCAGAATATAAAATATCACTTAGAAGGAGTGTCACAAAAAGACACAAAGTGAAACCATCACTACACAAAAGAGTACTAACTCATGTATACTAAAAGAGTAATACTGTGCTGAATACTGTGTAAAAGCTAAATAAGGCAGCCTCCTACCCAGATATTATCTCTTGGAGTAAGGGCAAAAAATCCAACTTTGATACAACCTCCCACTCCTACTAACGAGAATCCATCACTGTTATAATACAGCTTAATATAACGTACAAGTAACACGACCAGTGAACACTTTTTAATCTTTACCAACACACTTTCTTACTACCTCAGTGCATAAGCACTTCACTTTATATGTATGTGTGTTATGTACGTCTTGTTTTAACCCCTTATTATTTCACTCAAGCGGAGTGGACTCAGACCTGCGGTTCCAAATTATGAAGAACGCAGATAACTAAGTACCCTCGACATGTTTTAAAAGCAAATGAATAAAGGCTACGTTTTAATCAAGAAAAACTTACCAACCTTTCCAAGGTGTGCATCCCTCAAACAAACCCTTCCTTTCTCCCCTACTTGAAGCATAATAGTGCAGTTTATGTGTAGTTAGATGTGACTAAGCTATACTGAGGGTTATGTCACATACCAATGGGTATTATGTACGTACACATGTACCCTGTGACTTCATGTCATGGTAGCATTGGTAATAAGAGTGATGGCTGGTTGTCATTACATTCATTTCCGTAGCCATGTGGCACCCGGATATGAATGTAAGGTTGCTAATTGTGTATGTGAAATGTGTGTGTGTACTGTATGTGTAACGGTGCTTTTTGCTTCCCATTACCTGCAGCCTCTGCTTCTGTGGGATCTTTTCTAGGGCGCTGCGGTGCGTGAGTACTTCGGGATGGATGATCTGCAAAGGAAAAGATGGACAGACTTTATGGACCATGCATGGGCAGCATTTGTGAAATTATTAAAAATTATTGAGTGCCATTAAAAATTGTGGACTGGCAAGATATGTTTGGTATATCGGCGATTATGGTATACCACCAGGAGACCTCAAAGTGTGGGCTCACATCCATGTGCTGTGGACACTCTGCCTGCCACACTGCTGCCTCTCCCTCTGCCACTGCTGCCACTGCTGCCTCTCAGCATACCTCTGCTGCCTCTCCCCCTGGCTCCTCTGGTAGTGCTGGGTGTGACTGGCCCCCTGCTGCCTCTTCCAACTCCCCTTCCACTGCTCTGTCCTCTCACTGAAATCGCTCCTCTCCATTCTCCTTACTCCATATCAAAGATTAAAATAGCGCCAGTGCCCCTTTATTTATGTGATGCATAATGTAGGGGACTTAGGTGTGCCAATAGGTTAGGGGGTTCTTTGGCATGCGGAGGCAGTGTTGTAAATCGCATTCCGGTTGGTCCAAAACCTGCACATGACCGGCGCATTAAATCGCACTTTTCTGTGTCATAATCTTGCACCACATCGCACCAAATCGCACCATATCGCACTTTTTAGCCACTTATGCGCATTCCATTAAATATGCGATTTACACATGAAAGCTGCGAAAAAAAAGTGCGATTTGCGGCGATAAGGTGCGATTTTACAAAGTGCGAAAAACTCTCATTCTATTAAATGTCACCCTAGGTTTTTATACTATTGAAGGCTAAGAAAACTAATTCCAGATAATGGTGATATCTGCAGTCAAACAAGCTGCCCTTCCACCGGTAAATTACAAATATTAAGCCCACTCCATTATTCAACCCTCCCCTGCGTATAAAACACCCCCTACCTCCCTGGAAGTCATTTACAAGGGACCCTTCATTCAACTCAGTGCCCCCTTCCACACGTTAGTGTTCACCCTCCCACCACCTGTGCAGTAAAGGAGTAATTAGCAGAAGTTACTGCTCCAGGTCCTACATGTTGATTGGAAGTTAGAGCATCCCCTGCCACCTTTGGGACATCAAAGCTGCTGCTGATAGCGCCCCCCCACCCCTAGGAGGGGAGAATGGATAAGGGCCCCAGTGCAGTGCATTGCTTTGCCCAGGGGCCCACACTGCTGTTAAGACGGCCCTGTATACAGTACAAATATAGACTAGCAGAGCAGTTTTCTCACTGCATAAAAATTCCTGCACATTTTGTTTGGAAATACACTTTTAGCAGTACTGGTCCTGGTGAGCCAAAAGGGGTTATTTAGCATGACTGAAGCCATAGTGTATGAGGATGCATCCCTTATCCAAAATGCTCGGGACCAGAAGAATTTTCAATAACGGATTATTCCATATTTTGGAATATTTTTATATTTCAATGAGGTCTCTTGAGGTATCTTGCATTTATGTTGTATAAGCACATGAAATACACACAGATATATTTTATTTGTGCATGAAACAAGGTTTTAAACATGAAACAAATGTTTTGTGTTCAGATACTGAATTTGAATGCCAAGCAATCATGTCCTTGCACATATTTAGTGCCAGTTACATGTTATTTCCTCAGTAGTGCCAGTTACCGATGTAGCCAGTAGGTTTTTAGCAAGAAATAAAAAATAAAAGTACATGGAGACTATGTTTTTGAATTTGCATAATGGATATTTGGATAAGGGATATTCAACCTGTGTGTGTATATATATATATAGCAATGGGGAGACCGTCACTCAAACCCACGTATTGACAACTAGTCAGGTACAGGCACAAGTACAGGTGCCCACCTTGGAACACTCTGCGGTTAGGCATAAATTAGGCATGGGATGCCACAGCTGTGGTGTCCAATGCCTAGTTTATTATTTCTTAAAGTGAGTGCCTCTGACATCCTTGTATAAATAAATTGTAGGGGCTTAGTGCACATATATATATATATATATAAATATATATATATATATATAGACTCCTGGTATGTTCGGCACTCCGGACAAAGATTTTCAAGTACCGCGTTGCCCTTATAATGACTGGTAGAGGGATCTGTATCCCCTGTCCTGAGCCCAGGCGCAGGGGAAGAAAACGGCACTTACGGATTTGGAAAAGGTATTTATCAATACATGATACGTGAAAGTTACAGCATGATCAACGTTTCAAGGCAGGTTGCCTTTTCGTCAGGATGCGCTGTTATGTGCAGATGGTGCCAAAGGTGCAGTGAATAAGCCCGAGCGGTCTGCTCTCTTACCTTATGTAGCTGTGTAGGGAGACATGCCGGCGTCTGCGGTCTCCAGCTTCCGGGACCAAGGGCGCAGTCCACTGTGACGTCGCGCCGTTGCCCTGGTTACCCTAGACGCTTGGTGCCTGCTTCTGCCGGACAAGCCGTGGCTCTGTGAAAAAAATATATGACCAACTGTTAAAAATCAGTTGGATAAAAGTGAAGCCAACTTATAAAATCACGCGTGCTAGAGCTACTAGGACCATAAAAATGTGATAATGTGCTACTGGTAGAAGTTTAAAATAATTATAAAATAGCTCTCTCCGCGGGCTGAAACTGCATACTGTTATACTATAATATTAGCGCTATGCATCAAGTGGACATACAAGCGCTTCCTACGAAATGTGGCTGTATATAGGTAAATTGCTGTAACATCACTGCACAGAATGACGCAATTTCGTTTGTGGACATACAAAAGCACCTTGATCAGACTTTTACCTTTTCGCAGGAGCGAGTACAGTCTATCCTTTTTAAAGAGTCGGACAGCCCCCTTCCTCTGACCCAATCTGCAGAAGATGTATATAATGTGCTATATAAATTGCAGAAAAAAGAGATCGATTTCCACCTGCATGGTTCTACGCTGTCGGACTATTACAGGGCACATAGAATCCCTAGGGGGTGTCGCATCAACAACACCCCGACTATAGGGAGGAATAACCCTCAGTTCTGCTTGAAGTGGATTTCGATTTTGAATAAATGTAGCCAGGACCTGATGGTCCTGGTGATTGAAGAATCTGGAAACATCTTACAGACCACCCGATCTAAGACGGCACTGATCCGAGACGACAACAAAAGCACTTTATTAGATAAGAAGCACTCTGCACTTTGGGAGAAATTGGAGACACAACTGGGTCAATACAAAGCGGACCTAGAAAAATTCAAGAGGAAGAAATGGGACACTGTGCAAGCAGACTACGAAGAGGGGAGAGTTTATCGGTGGCTAAGCGGAACGGAGCCCACCCGGCAAAGAGCCCGCTCCTACGCCAAACCATCATGGCGTGATAAACAACGAAGGGAGCAATACAGATATACCAGCGACAGCGATTTCGCTGTAGAGGACTCTGATGAGGGCACTTCCCAAGGTGGTGTCCCTTTAGGACGACTAACCCGGGCCAGAACCGGAGGCAAGGCTCCCGACATACCAGAAGAGGCGGCCAATCGGATCGGCTACAGAAAACCGCCAACCGCAAACAGAAAGAGACCCTAATTTTTAACTTGTCCTCATACACACTCACTCAAGAAGAAGAGAAAGTTTTAAACCAGGGATTATCCTTTGTACCTTCAAATAAACATAATGTTTTTAATTGGATTATTGATTTGCACAAAATGGGACGGTCACTAAGAGTTAAAGAATTTTTTCAGAGCAAACAGAATCCCCAACGGGATATACATGAGGATTTCCTTAAAAAATTTGGACACTCCTCTTTCGATCCTCCTTCAAGCAATGCTGCCATTAAATCCTTTGTAAACATTGTAGATGAATCGGTGAAGAAATTCGATGTTACAACTCCCAGCAAATGGTCGAATATGACCAGAAGGGAAACTCAAGCCCTCAAACAACTGTCACAAAATCTCGCCATAACTATACGCCCCGCTGACAAAGGCGGGGCTATAGTAATACAGGACACTGAACAATACATCAAGAATTTAGATTTGTTGTTATCAGATTCAGCGACTTACAGAAAACTGCCTACAGATCCGACTGGTCAATTCAAGAAAGAATTGGACGTGATTTTAGCCCAGGCTCACCAGATGGGCCATATCAGTAAAAAAAGTCCTTCGCACATTGACCAAAGACCATCCTATCACCCCGGTTATTTATACCATACCGAAGGTGCATAAAGATCTTAAGAACCCCCCGGGTAGACCCATCATCTCAGCCCGGGGGTCACTATTTCAACCAATCTCGCAGTTTTTGGACAATCTCATTCAGCCGTACATCATGACACAAAGGACATACTTGAAGGACACGACTCAGTTGCTTTTGAAACTCAAGGCATTGGGAGAACTACCCCAGAATACAGCACTGTGCACTTTAGATGTAAAAAACCTCTACACTGTGATCCCCCACGCACAAGCACTTTCAGCCACAAGGGCGTTCCTGTTTAAAGTCAATTTTTCAGCACTTGACATACCGTTATTCTTGGAACTATTAAATCTCACATTAACTAGAAACTTCTTCCTCCATAATGGCAGCTATTACCTGCAATTAACTGGATGTTCTATGGGATCCAATGTGTCGCCATCACTCGCAAACATATATATGTTCGAACAGGAGCAGGAGTTTTTCTTCATGGATCAGAATATCAGCTGCCAGATTGCCATGTATACCCGCTATATAGACGATCTGCTGATCGTATGGACAGGCACACATCAAGCTCTTATAGATCTCATAGACGACATTAATGGCCGGGAAGGCCCTATTAAATTCACCTACCAGCTAGGAGGACAGAAGGTGAATTATCTGGATGTGAACATTGAGCTAAAAGACAATCGGGTGGTAACCACAGTATTCCATAAAGAAACAGATAGGAACACCCTGCTGAAAGCAACTAGCAACCACCCACCTGCGCTTAAGCGAAGCCTACCCAAATCACAAATGATGAGGGTGGCTAGAATCCATAGTGATACTACCACAGTGAGCCAGGAATTGGACAAAATGGTTGACAAGTTTGCTGCCAGGGGATACACAAGATCCATCTTAAATCAACAAAAACAACAGGTACTGGAAATCCCTCGGAAACAACTATTACAAACCAAAAACATCAATAAAACCAAGACTACCAATACCATACCATTCATCACGACCTACACACCGGCCACTACAGTGCTCCCTAGAGCTCTCAGAGCTGTTTGGCCTATTATCAAATGTGACAAACAACTGCCTGGGTTCAAAGATAAAAACATCATACCATGCTACAGAAGGGGCCGTTATTTGCGAGATCTTCTAGTAAGGACAAATATAACAAAACCTCCATCCCCTTCCCTGTTCAACATACAGGAGAAAAAACCTGGATGTTACCGTTGCCCTTCCTGTACTGCCTGCGCCTATCTGATAACGGGCTCTACGTTTAAACACCCCCAGACAAGCAGGACATACCAGATCAAGCACGTAGTAAATTGTAAAACACCCTATATCATATATATTATAACGTGCCCCTGCGGCAAATTCTACGTGGGCCAGACCATAGTTAACCTACGGGTACGTATGGCATTACATCGTTCGGCTATCGTGGCTTGTTTGCAAGGAAAAGAAATAAACCAGCCGGTAGCGAGACATTTTAAAACTAGTGGGCACTCATTGGCCCAATTAAAGTGCCAAATTATCGATCATGTGCCACCATTGGCCCGGGGAGGCAATAGGCAGAAGATTCTCTCACAGCGTGAATCCCAGTGGATTTGCAGACTGAACAGGATGGCACCACTGGGACTCAATGAGATGATAGCTTGGAATTCCTTTGTGTAAATCACTTAGAGGCAGAGAGATATATTCAGTGTTCTGTGTGAATTATTGGTGGTAGTCTATCATGTAGTTGTTAAATATTATTGAGTGGTATAAGTTAGATAGGTCTGTTGATTTTATTGCTATAGACATGATGTTACAGCAATTTACCTATATACAGCCACATTTCGTAGGAAGCGCTTGTATGTCCACTTGATGCATAGCGCTAATATTATAGTATAACAGTATACAGTTTCAGCCCGCGGAGAGAGCTATTTTATAATTATTTTAAACTTCTACCAGTAGCACATTATCACATTTTTATGGTCCTAGTAGCTCTAGCACGCGTGATTTTATAAGTTGGCTTCACTTTTATCCAACTGATTTTTAACAGTTGGTCATATATTTTTTTTCACACAGCCACGGCTTGTCCGGCAGAAGCAGGCACCAAGCGTCTAGGGTAACCAGGGTAACGGCGCGACGTCACAGTGGGCTGCGCCCTTGGTCCCGGAAGCTGGAGACCGCAGACGCCGGCATGTCTCCCTACACAGCTACATAAGGTAAGAGAGCAGACCGCTCGGGCTTATTCACTGCACCTTTGGCACCATCTGCACATAACAGCGCATCCTGACGAAAAGGCAACCTGCCTTGAAATGTTGATCATGCTGTAACTTTCACGTATCATGTATTGATAAATACCTTTTCCAAATCCGTGAGTGCCGTTTTCTTCCCCTGCGCCTGGGCTCAGGACAGGGGATACAGATCCCTCTATATATATATATATATATATATATATATATATATATATATATAAAACGAGGTGTAGGTGGCGGCACTCACGGCGAATGAAATAACTCAAGCAACAGCAAAGAGGAAGCTTTGCTGTTGCTTGAGTTATTTCATTCGCCGTGAGTGCCGCCACCTACACCTCGTTACCTACCTGAATACCCCGGAGGGCACCTGGCTTCTCATAATTACTTACAGGAGGGGAGAGTGCCGATACCCAAGCCTATATATATATATATATATATATATATATATATATAGAATCAAAGAGACCGGCACTCAGGTCTTGCTGGTGAATGCCCCAATTTACTGGCTCCGGTGAATGGATATTTAATCCATGTGCAATGAAGACAACGTTTCGGAGCTTGGGGGCCCCGTCGTCAGGCCAGGGAAAGCACATTTCTATTCCCTATATATATATATATATATATATATATATATATATATATATATATTGTATAGTACAAGATCACACTCCATCCACCGTAATGTAGCTCCTAGGGTGTCATCCAGAATTAACAAGCAACTTCATTTATATAGAGGAAAAAAGGACGCACTTTCCAGGTATTTTTTAAATGCAAATAAAATCAGCTGTGTATTTGAAAAATCATCAAGGAAAAAGTAGCATGGTATACTCAACGTAACGTAGCGTTTCAGTCCATACAAGGACCTTCATCAGGAGTTTGACAGCATGGGCATCAAATATACAGGCACAGCATGGACCACACAGCAGGTTCCTACAGCAAGGAGCCACTGCTGGTCCTAGTGCTATTTATACCTGACAGGACATCAGAAAGGGCGCCAAAATTTGAACAACTAGGGCACTTCCGCATTCCACGGTGGCCCACACGTGACGTCACTTCCGGTCACGGAATAACTAAGTAAATATACCTAACTATACAACACTGCGTGTTGCTGGCATGTGCGCTGGCTAAATCGCTGAGTAAAGACTAAGTATATCTGTGTAAAGTCACATCTGCTGTGACAGAACTCTGACAAGTGTAAAAATGGCAAAAACGGAAACCGGAAGTACCCGGACAGACGCCGGACCCCGGACTTCAAGCAAAACATATGAGTCCCCGGGAACAGCTCCCTGTGAGGAAAGTTCCACTTAGCAATCAAAAGGGGCTTTAAACTTGTATGTGATGCGCAACCCATATCTAATGCCAGAAACTATGGCAAATGCTCTGCGCCGATTCTGATGTACTATTACAGGAAAAAATAACACTGAATTACAGACACAGACAATACATATACTAGGTGGTACTAAGTCCAGTGCTCTCCGATAAATTATTTTTCTTGTATTTTTGTTGTTATACTCTCACTAACAGGGGAGCCTTATCGGAGTAGCAGCTAATATTAAATCCTTTAGCGCAAGACGAGGACCATATTGTATTTAAATATATATATATATATATATATATATATTTGGAGGTGGCGGCCTGGCACTCTCCCAAAAGTAGTACAGGACCCCGGTGCCCTTGGTGAAGTATTGATGCAAAATAGAACAAAGAACTCACGGCACTCCAGGGAAACTATTCAATCGATTATATTAGGAATAACACACCAACGTTTTGGAGCACTAATGCTCCTTTGTCAAGTTGAAATAGTGTAACAACAGTGCAATGGCAAAAAGACATAACTTAAATACAGTGTAGAAGGTCCTTTCTCCCTCCTCCCCACTGTACACGCTGGCTGGGACGCTGCTCCTGGAGCCCGGAAGTCTCCCCTGCCCGGACATGATGTCATCAATGGGATGCTTTGGAACGCTTATGGAGCGCAAGCTTAGAGGTGACCATGGTAACGGAGGTCTCCTTCCTAGTGGTTGCGGTCTCGGCTGCGCTGCACAGATAAAGGGGATAGGAATGAAGAAAGGATACATAAACAGTGCAAATGCATAAAGTTATTTGCTGATAATTAATTATGTGAAGGTGCAGGCAGTCGCGCGACAGAACTCCTCTCCCTCAGTCCCTCTCCACGCGGGAAAACAATGAGGGGGACGAAGGGGGAGTGGATTCAGGACGCAGTGAGACATGCAGGGAGACATGCAGATATTCTAAGCAATCTTACTAGATTGCATCTGCATGCACTGACTTACTAATCAGGCAATCCCGATGTGCGGGACCGCGCATCGGGATCGCCCAGAGCATACACGGTGAGATTTGTGCTTAGTTTCTAAGCAATCTAGTAAGATTGCTTAGAAAATAGCACAAAATCGGGTTTAAAAGTACCAACAAACTTGGTGTGGCGTGAATATCATATAGTCACAGAAAGAAATAAGTACCCGGGAAAATGGTCTGTTCCATGGGGAGCTAGGCAATTGAGGCACTACAGAATTATGGAGAACTGCAGAAGTGTGACTTTACTACTTAAAAATCATACTTCACAATGGATGTGCAGCACTTACTGTAATAAAACAAAAACCTGTGTAACAAAATACATCCTGTATTATTAGAGGATAGCAGTAAAAGCAATCCACATAGAGCATATACATATGTAGCCCCTGTCATCCTTGGCCGGGACTTGCCAGACCCTCCCCTCTGGAGAGCGGCAGCAGACAGGGGCTACACTGAACTGGGACACGCGTGCATCTCACACGCACGCCCGTCCCAGTCTCTCAACATCGGCGCTGTGGGTCCCTGCCCGTCTCCACTTCAGGGAGACTGGCAGGATTAGGGGGGAGTCTGGGCAGCAAGGGGGAGGCGGCGGGGACCCGGGGCAAGCTCGGTTGCCATGAGGAATGCGAGTGACTCGTGCGCACCAGCCCCTGCAAGGAAGAGGCCGGCTCCATCTGTATCTTCATTTCCAATTTTGGACTACAAACAAATGTGTGCATAATACAGTATGGTTTTGGATGAGGTGACAGAAAAAGTAAACAAGCTAAAAAAAAACGAGATTGGGGGCCAGATGTACTAAGCTTGAAAAGTGAAAAAGTGAATTGTGAAAAACCACCAGCCAATCAGCTCCTACCTTCCATATCACAGGATGTGTTTGAAAAATGACAGGTAGGAGCTGATTGGTTGGTAGATTATCACTCTCCATTTTATCACTTTTCATGGCTTAGTACATCTCGTCCAAAGTAATATATTGTAGTTGCAGGGTTTTTAATTGAGCTTAGATATTATCAGAGGACTGTTGACAAAGAAAGAGGACAGTGGTAAGTTCAGTATCTAAATTGGCTTACTATTTTGAGAGGGCATGAGACTGACCTAGACCCCAATCGTTGCCTTTTCAGGGGACCCATTGTTCATGGTGATGTTTGATCTGAAACCCTTAGTCTGTGTCAGGTGTGGTAGATCCTTAAAAAATGGTGTCATAAACTTCTGCCAGCCGTGTTCAGCATGGCAAAGACCAGGAGTGGCACTGAGGGGGTTAACTGGCCAGAACAAATGAGTCTATTTGCACAAGTGGCAAAGTTAAGCAACATGGAAATCTGTAAAGTCTGTGCTGAGCCTTGAAGCAAAATAAGTGTTCATGCAGTGTGAATATTTACAAGTAAACACAATAGTTTGTGAAATTGTGGCAGCAGAAAAAGAGTTATGAAAAGAAAATGTGTTTTTCACCTTCCCTTCCTATCTCTGTCTTCTGCTTTGTTAAGTCTGGGTGAGGTGCAGTTAGTTATCTGTGCGCAAGACAGCTAAACAGAATCCAATTTTTATAGGGAAGTTTTGTTGTTGCTGCTGTTTTTCTTCTCTGGATAGTAACACAGAGTGGCTGCTGGCAGCAAAGACTCAATGATTGTAACAAATTGGCTTGTTGGTGTATGTGACACACTCAGATGATGTTAAGGCCTTTCTGCTTTCCTTTGAGAGGTTGGCAAATTATCTTAAATGGTCAGTAGAGCACTGGGTGGCAAAATTGTATCATTATTTGACGGGCAAAGCATAATGGGCTTATGTGGATATGACTTAAGCCCAGGCTGTGAACTGTCAGCAGCTAAATGACATGATTCTGGCATTGATAGGGGTGACAGGGAACACAAAGGCATAACCATTTTTTGAACTGGAGATTTAGGCAGGGGTCCAAAAGTCATCATCCCTCTTCAATTACCTTTGCTTTTTCACAATCATTTCTTGTTTTTATTAATTTTCATCTGGATCTGTTTTCTCGCATTTTTTTAATTCGGACATCATTTTCAATGGTTCCACTAGTGTTTCCAGTGTGAGCATGTATCCAATATGTTTATCCATTCATTTTTGAACTGTTCACTTGAACAAGTGAATGAGGGAATATTTTTCAATCTGTCTTTTTGGAATTATTTGATCTATGATGTATCTTTTAATGGTGGCTACTTCACACCATCGTCATTTCTCCTTCAGTAACCAGTTCTCCAAACGTCTCATTGCTGACTCCAGGTTATGGTCACTGCATTCTGGCTTCTTGCAGTCAAACATGCTTTTTGCCTCTTCTTCTCTGTACTTTAGGTGGTGCAGCCTGGATTGAACTTCCTACAAGGTGTCTGCTAGTGCTATTCTTTAATTTTTGACATGACCACTTATATGCAGCCCTTGATCCCTATTACATTCAATGTAACCTGTTTGTAGCTGAGTGGAAAATAGGTTAAAGGGATCTCTTGTGCTTAACTTTGTTATACATCAATATTAAGAATGTTAAATGGTACTTCCATTCATGCTGTTCTTTTGTTTTCTCTGTAATCAGTCTATCTCGTATTTATGGGCATATCATATGAGATAGAAAGAAATGAATGGTGCAACATTGTGTGAAATGTATAAAATACCACAATCTAAAAAAGGTAAGAAGTGGAGATGTTAGATGTGATTCAACAGCATAGTGTTGTAAAGTTGTAGGGTCTGGAACCTCTGGGTCAGCTCACTTTTTCCCACACTGTCTGCTTCATCCATGCCACTCTCACTTGTTGATCGCTTGTACAACTGTCACATACCAATGAGTATTGAGCATATGTCTCTGTTAGGGCTGTATGACAGGATTAACCTTGTTCTCACTTTATAAAACATGATGGGTATGTCTTTCTGTTAAAATGCCTTTAAATTGTGTAGTAAAATATATAAAAGGACTTAGATGCTTTGCCAGAACTGTTTGTATACATATTAGTTGCATTTTAAACTGTGCACATAAACCGAGTGAGTAATCAAAACCATAAATACCCATCTATTACTTCTGGTTTCTCAGAACTGCACAAAATGTCTATTATAACTATCTATTATAACTCATTTAGTCTATTGATCAGTTGAGCGGTATTGTGTGGCCTTTAGTTCAGTGTGCATGGTGTGAGTAATATGGATGTTCAACAATGTCACTTGCAGTCACTGCAGCTGGATCCCTGCTTTATTGACCAAACATTGGGACCATCCACTGCATGGTAGCAGAAACTCACCCTCCACCTATGGGAACTGATAGTATTGGTACACACACCATCCCCAGGTCTCACTGACATTGCACAGACTGTATCATGTCATACATTTTGACTTGGTCGGTGCACACTATATAGCAACACTGTGCTTATCATGAATAGCACTGTATAAATGAAATACTAACACATGAATAGGATTGTTGACTGTGTATATTTCTCGCTGAAAACTGTTGTATGGCTATATTTTATGAGATTGGGAATCTACCTATAAAGTACCTTGCATTGATAATACTGCACACCATGAGATATAGATCTGATATACTATAACTATGCATGAATAACAGATATACTTTGTAACTGTACAATCATTTCAATATTCTGGGGTGAGAATTCCGTGTGACCGCTCTGGCATACCAACTCTGCGCTGCATCTTGGCAACAGGGGTCCACCAGAGTGTGTCCCACTAAGTAACACCACCCTCCTATTCTATACTGCAGAGCCTAGCAAGGGCGACTCACTCTCTCACTCCCATCTGACGCCGTTGGATATGACAGGTGAGCAGTAGAAGGGATCCACCTAATTTATCAGCCTCCACTTTTTACCATCTCTGTATGCCTTGGTTCCTCATACCACATTGTTTGGTTCTGCAACTCTGGCTCATAGATTTCAACTATGCAGCCAGTTTTTATTCTCAGTCAATTACACAAGGTCAGGAAATCACTGTTATTACAGATGGAGCGCCTGCCATGCTTGCAGGGGCTAACAATAGAATTGCCAGCCCCCACCAGCAGCCACGCCCCACCAGAAATCTGAAGAGGACGTGTGCGCGCACAAGACGCTTGCGCATTCCTTTCTGACGGAGCTCCCCCCGGGCCCCCGTCAACTTGCCACCGGTCCATGACACTTTTTTATGTTTTTTTTATGTTTTTAATATACTAAAACAATTTAGCTTTATCAGTTTACCTGAATTTACAATCTGTCTCTTTGGAGAAGAGGACTTCCTTTAGGTTGTCGTCTGCCACAGAACTAGCTTGCGTCCAATACCGTGAGGTAAATATAACTGTATGAGGGGGCAGATTGAGTTGTACAGCTTGCATTGTGCATCTTTCTGTCAATTACAGTAGGAACCTCCATAAACCGCGAGCAGAATCTGCCTTCTGCAGAAGTTTATTCTTCCCCTAAAAGTACTTCAATAAAAAAATTGTAATTTTACTTTGTGATAGATTTGTGATGGAGTTGGTTTCCTTCCACTAAGATAAGGAATATATAAGTGGAAAAATATATCAAGATATTAATTATTTATGTAATGCAGGTTCTGTGCATTCAGCAAAAAAATCAGAGTAAGCAGACTCTTCTCAGCATATACTGTAGATATCTAGGCTTTTTCTCACGTTTTCATAAATAACCACAAGTAATTTATTCAATTTACATGTACTAATATAGCTGATATGGTGAAAACTACACTATCATTATAATAATAAATACATCTATTTAATTACTTTTAAAATAAGAGATTGCAGAAACAATGCATGGGTCATAGACTGACTGAATTTTTTTATTTTTATTTAAGCATACTCAGATATTTGCTACACTGGGATTTTCATGTTGTTTTGTTTTATTCATTAAGATTCATGCAGTAAGCTGATGTAATAAACATTAATGTGCAACAGGATTAACAGTGAAAATTAATATTGAAATCAAGGTTTAGTACAATCTTTTCATTATGAAATATATTACAGAGGTGCGTTATCTTTACGGTTATAGAATTACATTAAAATTTATATTGGAGAATGACATTACTATTGAGGTATTTTCGTATCTGTTTAATTTCTATAACAGGTATTAGTTACCTCAGTCCAAAAGGCACATCAACATTGCAGGATTTAGTGATATCCTGTCTTCAGCACAAATGGTTAATTCAAAATAGCTCAGGTACTAATTAAGTCTCCTGTGTTGAAGCTTGGATATGACTAAAACCTGGAATGGTATTGTGTCTTGAGGACTATAGTTCGGAATTCCTGAACTGGGCTATTGTTCTTCTTTGTCCCAAGTGATTTGTACCTCCTGCCCCATAGGTCTGAGCTGCAGTAGGACTACCAGTTGTTTTTTTTTTTTTTTACATAATGTGTGTCAGTTTATTACTAAATAGAGTTAGTTTACTACTGTTGGTATTGTCATAAATCATTTTATTAAAATCCATGCAATATATTGTATGCCAGGCATTCCCAACCACGGTCCTCAAGGCACACCAACAGTGCAGGTTTTGTAGATATCCAGGATTGAGCACAGGTGACTTAATTAGTGTCTGTGGGATTCTGATTAAACCATCTGTGCTGAAGCCTGGATATCACTAAAACCTGCACTGTTGGGTTGCCTTGAGGACCGTGGTTGGGAATGCCTGTTGTACGCAGTCAATCATTTAAGAGTTAAAATTGGTAGAAGTGATTTTTTTTGCTTGAACTATAGATAACATTCGATTTTCTGATGTAAGGGGCAGTACTAACCATTATTTTTCTAGCGCTGATTGTCATTAATACTATTTATGACAATACGATCAAAAACGGGTGTGGATTATTAAATAGTCATTGTCTATATAGACAGTCAATGGGTATAAAACAAAAGGTCGATATGCAATAGGTAGAGACATGAAAAAGTAGACACAAGTTGTTCACTTTTTTATGTCAATGTCGACAACTGCTGACATGGACCGCAAATTAGTGTATCGAGTACCCTCACATGGCTCACCATGCTTTGGGCTCATTGATTTGCTATGCTCAAAATTATTATATTCTCTCTCTATGCCAAAATGGATGGTGAAGTAATGTCATGTGTCTACCTTTTTCATGTTGATATCTTGACACTGTCAACTTATAACATGTTGATCTATTACATGTCGACCTTTTGAACCTGCCAACCTATTAAATGTAGGCTTTTTAGGGTAGACCTATTGACTGTCTATCTAGGCACTGTAGATATATCAACTAAATCTAATCAGAAATATGGTCATTTTAACGGGAATTTCTATGGCTGGGTATGTTACAAAACAGTGGAAATATACTGTATGTTGCACTTAAATAATCCATCTCCTATTTATCTACCTATTGTAGATTGTCTTATTATGGCCTATCTGTAATATTTTTTAATCAACATAAAAATCTAAAAAATAAAAAATCTAAAAAATAAAAATAGTATAGTAAACTTTGCTCTACTGGATTGGCACTACGTGTGCGATGTACAGTAACATCCACTTGCAGTAAATCTCGCCACCCATCATGCTAGTACTACTTGAATTTGTACGAACATATGGGATTAGTATTGCAAAGGATAAATTTGCCATTAAGAGCTACCCTTTACGGCCTTTGATTCCTGGTTTTATGACCCAGGAGTCGCTCTGCTGTGAGGAATCAGATTGGATCCCTCACACAGGGTAATTTGGGTAGAAGCCCATGTTAATCTTGGAGCCCCCGCTTTAGGGATTTAGCACATTTGAAAATGTTGAAAGAAACATGAAAATTGGGTTTTTATTACATTTCTGATGCAATACATCTCTTTTATTTTATCTTTTCAGTTTATTTATTTATTTTTCTATTCTCTCCTATTATTTTCTATTTCTTATTATTTTCTGATCAAAAATGGATCCAAAGAAAATTTGTAAGGGGTCTTTTTCTACTATAAAAATCCTGTAAACACTGCATTTCAATAAGTTCTGGTTTTATAAACATATTTTTTTTACTATATTGTAAAACCACGTGTAAAAAAAAAAATCCATTTTTTATTTTTAACCCATTGAGTGCTAAGCGAATTTGTCAAAGTAGATGTGAAAATCGTCAAAGCAAACATTTTTATTCATCATAATGATGTAATGGTCTGCGACCACAGCAGCCACTGTTATTCATGTTCTGTGTGGGTTTTATGTGTTCACATGATCATTGCTCTGGGTTTTGGCTGACCCGTCTTGCCTTGTTTCCATGCATACCTTAGTCTTTGGGTGTGGCTGCCTCCTAAGCCACTGGGTATATAGGTATGCTCCAAGTAATAAACCCTGCCAGTTATATTCCATTGATGATATTCTTGAGATACTCTTAGTATATTCCTTGTTCCTGGTGATTTCCATGTTCCCAGAGATTCTCAGAGTCCTAGCAAACTCCTGTCTGAGATTATTCCAGAGTTCACTGTAGATCCTGCCTGTGTCAGAGATCCATTGCCTCCAGTCTTTGAGATCCTGCCTGTGTCAGATAACCATTGTATCTTGTCTGTGTCCATCTGCTATGAGTACCATTGTGGTGGAAGTCAAACCTTTCATTACAATCTGCCATTGGTATTCTCACAGTGCCAGCTGGAGCCATAGCTCTTGTCCTGAGACAGTTAGGGCACAGGCCTAATCACAAGATGACTTGGCTCGTTTATGTTTCCTGTTTGTTTATCTCGCATCAGATGCTGGAGATATTGGTCTAGCCTTGTGACAGTGTCTGACATAACAAGGCTTTTAGGGCATTTATGCCAGAACAGTTGGAGCAGGTGTTACAGCAAGCTTTGCTAGAACTGCATGAACTTCTGGCCAAGATTTTTACTAGAGTTCATTAAGACATCCTCTCTTTCCAAAGAGAGCATAGTCCTCTCATTTGGTGGATAAGAGAAGGGTTAGAAGTTTTCTGCACCCCAGGCACTCAGAGGCCAGTGTCACAGAAACTTCGGTATATGACTGTATTGTGTGGGTTCCAGCAATATTATAAGGGACTGTGGGTTGTGTAGTCCTAGCAATGTTGACAAATCCCTGCTTGCAGCCATGTTCTGAGTTTTGTTGAGTCAAGGTCCAGTCTCAGATTCGGTTGCAGATAAATTTTTCATGGAACCTACCCCCAGAAAGACTCCGATGTTGACTTGAGGAACTATTACTGGAAGGTTGAGGTATATGAACACGCGCTTGGGATCAATGTATATAGAAAGAAAGATTTAAGAATTTATTAAACATGCATATTACACTGGCCAGTGATCAGATAAAACTTGAAATAAATAAAGGAATTTTTTTTTATAATAAAATCATGAAATATATATATATAAAAAAACCTCTGTGGATAGATTTAGTCCAGCTATAATAGCCGCAGTGTGTCCTTGTATATGTGGGACACAATGTTTCACAGTAGCCACAAATGGTTGTCCACTGTCTGGCCAGACAGAAAAAATGGGTAACCCAATATCTGTTTGTTGCCATACAATCAGCCACTGTTGATACAGTGCTGTATTGAAGAAGAAATAGTACTTGCTTTTAAGTTGGCAGCAACAGGGTCCTGTTTTTAAGAGCTCCAGAAAGGACGGTCAAGGTACCATTTAGTGTGTATGACGCGTTTCTCCACCTCCTGTGGGGTGTCAGAGGCTTCATCAGATAGGCCAGTTTCTAGTATAGGATATAAAAGAGAAAGGGTTATTTCTCCTCTTAAAGGTAAAACATCCAATGTTTTGAACTCAGTACCAACAATCGATGTTTTAACCCCAAGGTCAAAATCTGCTCACACTGATGATCTGGGTCATGTAACTGAGTTTGATGATCCGGTCCCAGCCATTCAGACCGATGTTCCAGATTCCATTAAGGGATCCAATGTTCCAGTGTTTACAAAAGCCTTGGGACTGATCTCTGCTGCTGATGCCCCTAAGAAACCTTTGTTAGTATCTGGAGAGGTACCTGGGCTACCAATCGCAGTGGAGGTCACTATGGTGAGGTACCTGAGTTGCCAATCCTAGAGGCATTCACTAAAGCTATTACCCAAGAAGGTGCCATTGGTGTCACTAACTCAGGATAGGTACCTTAGTTCATAGTCACAGAGAAAGTCACTAAGGCCACAGGAAGGGGAGCAAAGCTTTTTGTCCCACTGAGGGACTCTGATCATATCATCCCACAGAGGGACTCCAGCCATGCCATCCCAGTAGGGGATTCAAGTCATGTTGTCCCACAAGGGGATTCTAGTCATGTTGTCCTGCCAGGGCATTCTAGTCATGTCCCACAGGAAGATTTTAGTCGTGCCGTCCCAGAAGGGGACTTCAGTTGTGCATCACAGAAGGGGATTTCAGTCATGCCATCCCATGGGGGGAGTCTAACCATGCCATTCCAGTAGCGGACGCTAACCAGTCTGTCAAAAATATAGCATCTGCAGTTCTTTTGGAAGACTCACTGGCTGACTCTGCCCTAGTTCTAGAAGATCCAGTCCCAGATGACTCAATGGATGTCTCCATGTTGATAATCTTTGATGGAGATCTAGCCCAATTCATTGCTCTGGTCAATCACTATGCCATCTTTTTAGAACATTACCATCTACAGGTGTCACCTCATCCAATATTGTTTATCTCCTCATATTGTTTACCTCCATCAAAATCTATAGCCCAAATTGTACTGTGTGTACACAGCTTTACATATACAAAAGTGACAGACATGTTTGAAACAAGGATTGTGATCATACTGTACTTACTATTTCTCTTACTTTCCACTTACTGAGACATTGAATTCAGGGAGCATATGTAATAGAGTCTGAGAAATGCTGACACATCTCGCACAATGATTTAAAATGGCACTCATTCACAAGGCATGGTTTTGTTATGTAAATTATTGCCACTTTAAAAAAAGTACAAGATCAGCTGGCATCCCACACCTGCGGCAAACTAAGACCTTATTACATATGCTACCCATGTGTTTTATATTTGTAATATATTCTATATAGTAGAAGTAGAAGTATTTGCACTCCCTTTTTGGATACAGATTAATGTGCTGATTCTGAGTTGGATTTAGCATTGTGCACAGACAGAGCCGGCCCTAGCCTAAATGATGCCCTTGGCAAGATTTTGGCTGGTGCCCCCTAGCACCGCCACTATTTCCGTCTCTGACCCTGCTCCCCTTTCCCAGCACCATGAACCCTCATCATAGCAGTCATCATTTTGGTGATCCTACCCGCAATATTTTAAATAGAAACAGCGCACACATTCGGTGCGCAGCCCAAACAGGGGAATGGGCATGGCCACACAATAGTACGCCCAATTCAAATTATGCCACACAGTAGTGCAACTTTATTCTCATTATATCATGTGATGGTGCCCCTTATTCACGTTACATCACACAGTAGTACCACTTTACCTTATGTACATTACTCCTCACATTATTCACATTATACCAGTAGAAAAAAATCCTGAGAAAATATTGCATTTTAAGCACCTCCATGGCCACACTGCAACCCAGCACAAAGCAGTGTGTGCTGGGCAGAGGAGAAGAGCTGCAGCTGCTGCAGTCACTTAAGGGGAGGGGGCCCGGGGCCCCCACTGGGCCCTTCCTTCAGACTTTGGCCTGGATAATTTGTACCCCCTACCCCTTTCTCTCTGCACCCCTGATAATACCACATAGTAATGCCCCTTACACATGATACACATTATTAATGTCCTTATAACCATAATGCCCCTTACACATTATGCCAACCTTTATTAATGTCCTTCATACACATAATGACACACATAATGCCCCTTACACATATGTTGCACATTATTATTAATACCCTTATACACATGACACACAATGCCTGTTACACATATGTTGCACATTATTAATGCCCTTCATACACATGACACACATAATGCATGTTACACATATGTCGCACATTATTAATGCATTTATACATGACACACATAATGCCCCTTACACATATGCCGAACACTATTGCACAACCAACCCACCCGCAGACAGCACTCGCACAGCCGCTAACACTGTGACCTCTGCCTCTGCTTGGATACAGATGTTTCCTCATACATCTTGCCTCAATAGGCCATGCAGCTCCTGGCCAGTTCTGGTAACGTTGGGTGCCTTTTTTGCTGAAAATTCGTCTTATTTGCATTGTTATGACCAGCACACACAAGGAGCTTCCAATGATTAAAATGATATGCAGCATGCCTATATTCTGTGTGCGACTGTGGCTGTACCTGCATACGGAATGCTATGTTACAGTGATTTCCATGAATACACTATTTCATATGCAGATACAGCCTCACTCACACACAGAATATAGGCATGTTGCATATCATTTTAATCAGCAGAAGCTGCTGCTGCCCCTAGGCATTCCAAATGCCCTAGGCAATTGCCTAGTTTGCCTATGCCTAGGGCCGGCTCTGTGCACAGATAAGGTAACTGACATATTGTATAGCAAATATGTATATGCAAATTTACACATTCTTAGAAGAATGGAACTTAACCAGATTTGTCGTTCTATAAACTTTAGTGTTGCAGGGTGGAAACAGTATGGCAACATTGCAAACACACAGAACCACCTTGACTTATGGGAGTGTCATGTGAGTGTTGTACAGTGGCTACTGTAGGTACTGTATCTAAAACTCTACATTCCGGATTCATGTTGATGAGGAAGAAAAGCTTATTTCTGATCGATCTATTTTACTAGTGACTAGTGCAATGGCCAACACTTATGAAGATGGTTGCAACGATAAGTGTAAAAACAATGGGCAACATGCTTTCTACTTGCCTCCAAGACAAGGATGACACCTAGGCAGTGAGCTTAAGGTAATATATTGTTTATTGTACATGATAATCAACAGATGAAGTTGGCTGATACATTTTTCAGAACGGTTTTAAAAAAAAGTTGAGTTTGAAGTGGGAACATCCAAGATGAAATACACTGAATTCTAATGTATATATATATATATATATATATATATATATATATATATATATATATATATATTTTATATTATATTTATATATATATTTATATATATATTTATATTATATATGTATATATATATATATATATGTATATTTTGTGACATTACGAGCCTATTACCATATGTATTCAAGTTTTTCATTTTTTTGTATACATGCCGCTTCACTGCAGTTAGCTGCTTAATTTAATCATTGCTTGTTGATATATGTTGATTTGGTGCAGCTGATACATGAAGCAACTTCTTATGTATGTATTCGTTCTTTTCATTAGGTGGTTTCTATAGCAACTGTTTTAGGCGTCTTCACGCCCCCGGGGCAGTCTGCTGACTGGCAGAAGCGTGCAGCACTGTTATGACGTCAGCGGGACAACCGCCGTGAGCGGCGTGGACGCACATGGGAGGTGACTGTGTGTCGGGTAAGCTATAAAATGTGTTATTTCTTTTGTATACACTGTATGTCCTGACGAAAGAGGCAATAAATCGCCTCAGAAACGTTGACCACATCTGCAATGGTGTAGTGTCTTTATTTTACTGGTTGTTAACCTCCTGAGTGCCGGCCTGGTCATTTGCTATGACCCACTGACTGTATGTATCTATCCGTGGCATGGACACCGGGAGTTGCTGTCTCTAATCTGGAGTGCCGGACACACAGCACAAATATATTTCTACATTTGTCAAGGCACCGGAGCAAGTGATCTATAGCAAGTTTGGCACATCCACCGTCGTTCTGTGTCGGAATATTGGACACAGAATTTCTCCTGCTTCTTCTTTTCACTTCACTATCCTGTGGGTGTGGGTCAACCCTCTCTATACCGGGCTTTCCAAGGATGGAGCCCGCACCGGATACTATTACACCAGAAGTTCTGGGCTTCAGCAATATCTCTCTCCAAAGAGGAGAAATTGTTAATATCTCAGAGGCGGAGGCAGAAGATATCCTCTGCAAAGAAAATTTGGCAACTGCTGCAGGAAGTGAATTACCTGATCATCTGTTTAACCAGCTATTAAAACTCAAAAAACGCGAACTGGACTTTCACCTTCATGCCGTGACCCTGTCAGATTATTATCGGAGTAAAATGATACCAAGGGGTTTCAGGGTTTGGAATATCCCCACTATTGGGCGGTATAACCCTGAGTTCTGCCGCAAATGGGCAGGTGTGCTTAATAAGTGCTCCTTTGATTTACTTCTCCTGGTAGTGGCAGAATCCAGGAGAGAAAAGGATCTACTAACACAGCAAATAACGGCGTTTGAGAGTGTACATGTCCCCACTTTGCAGACCGACTCTAGCACAAATTGGTTGGAGAAATTAAGTGACCAAATGGATCGATAGAAGACCGAACTGGTCAAATTCAAAAGATCCAAACTAGAGACGGTGACTAAAGATTATGGCGAGCAGAGAGTATATAGCTGGGTAAACAATAAAAATGTACATATGGCACGGCAACAGAGAGCCCGCAAATTCAGAAAAAAACATTTTGAAACTGATACCTCTAGCGGAGCAGCCTCTAGTGCTAGTGACAATGAATACAGAGGTGAAATGAGACCAGGCTCCTCCAAGAATCCCCCCGCTGGGGTAGCCACCAGAGCCCAGAAAGTCGGCACCCCCGTCCCTGCACCAGACGTGCGGGCCAAAACGAAAGGCAGAGGAAAAAACAAGACAACTCAGTAAATTTGGTGTTTAACCTCTCTGATAGACAGCTCTCTCTGTACATGAGCTGTCTGTCCTGAATAGAGGTCTAACCTTTGTGCCTACTAACGTCACCAATTCCTTTAACAACAAAGTCGACATCTACAAGTTCTGTCGACAACTCAGAATAAAAGAACATTTTGCCAATAGCACCACTTTGACCGATGACTGCCCAATCCGGGCTAAATCGATGTTTGACCCTACATCTATGAATCCCTCCATCAAATACTTTGCTAAAGAAATGGATCGGCACATTGCAGTCATGGATAACAACTATACAGGCCATCTAAACCTGTCCCGCTTGGAGTATAAAGCTCTTAAAGAACTCAGCAAAGATCAAAGCATTACTATTCGCCCCGCCGACAAAGGTGGGGGCATAGTTGTCCAAAACCTGGATGACTACACCAGAGAAGCCTACAAGCAATTGGAGGACCCAATGGTGTATGAAAAATTGAGCAAAGACCCTACTCCACGTTTCAAATCGGAACTAGATGAAATTCTGACAAAAGCCAGCAACAATAATCTCATCTCTAAAAAAAACCATGACGCTCTGACATCTGCCTTCCCGAGGATACCTGTGTTTTATTTGATCCCCAAATTGCATAAAGACCCCCTCAATCCGCCAGGGCGACCAATCATCGCTGCAAATGACTCTCTTTACTATGTTGTGTCACAGTTTTTGGACTATTATTTTCAGTCAGTTATACAAGTCCAACCCACCTTCCTAAAAGACACTGGCTCCCTGTTGGAGAAATTGAAAGCGATATCCCCGGTTGAAGGTACCATGATGCTAGCCACTATCGATGTGGTTAGCTTGTATACGACCATACCTCACCAGAGAGGATTGGCTGCCACATTCGAACTTCTCTCGAACAATCCTGAGTACAAAGGACCAGACATCAAGTTATTCATGTCCCTGTTAGAACTCACGCTCACCCGTAACTATTTCCTCTTTAATGGGGAGATTTATACACAGAAGCGGGGGTGTGCGATGGGTTCTTGTGTAGCTCCTAGCTACGCTAATGCTTACATGTTCAGTGTTGAAAGATCCGTGTTTTTCTCCGACCCAAACATCGTTAAACATCTAAAGATGTTCTGTCGATATATCGACGATATTTGTATAGTATGGTCTGGAGACCGGGCAACACTAGAGGACTTCCTATCCACCTTGAATGAAAAGGACATGGACAGTAAGTTCACCTTTGAACTTAGCGAGACTCAAGTACACTTCTTAGATGTACTTATCAGCATTGACAACTCAAAAATTAAAACTGCTTTGTATCACAAACAGGTTGAGAGGAACACCTTGTTACAAGGAGGGAGTCACCATCCCCCTGCACTTAAAAAGGGATTACCCTATTCTCAATTTTTGAGAATTTGGCGGATCTGCACTGACCCCAAAATAGCAGAGGTAGAATGGATTCCCTGATGTTAAAATTCTTGCAAAGAGGCTACAGTAAAGAAAGTCTCTTACAGGCTCGAGATAAAATACACTGCTTGTCCCTCGCGAGTACAAGCACTAACAGTGGTTCTAACAAACAGGAAAATAAAATTATATTCCCCATAAATTTTACTACCAATTCAGACCAATTGGTCAATAAAGCCAAATCTATATGGCCTATGGTTAGTGGTGACTCAACTTTAAAAATCTTTAAGGATAAGAGAATTATGCCTGCATACCGCAGGGGTAAAAATCTAAAGCAATGGTTGGTACACAACGATATATCCAACTTTAAAACTATTAAAACTCCTGCCCACTTCCTCTCCCGCAAGCCAGGCAACTACCGTTTTCTGGGCTGTATCACCTGTCATGCGTTGGAGATAGGAGATACGTTCACCTACCCACACTCTGGCAAAAAATACTCTATCCGTTACCCCTTGACCTGTACCAGCTCTTTTGTTGTATATTATCGAAAATGCCCCTGTGGCAAACTTTATGTGGGGAAAACTATCCGTCCCTTCAAGGAACGGTTCGCCCTTCATAGATCAAATATCAGAAAAGCCTTAGAAGGCTCTTCTAATGACCAACCTGTGGCCAGGCACTGCAGGGAGTTCAACCACTCCATTGCTTCCTTGAGATGTAAAATCATAGATTGGATACCCCCCTCGATACGAGGAGGGGATCGCAATAAAACTCTGTTACAACGTGATGCACAGTGGATTGATAGGCTCCAAACTGTCTACCCAGGGGGAATGAATGAGCTTCTGTCTCTTAGATGTTTTTTGTGACATTACGAGCCTATTACCATATGTATTCAAGTTTTTCATTTTTTTGTATACATGCCGCTTCACTGCAGTTAGCTGCTTAATTTAATCATTGCTTGTTGATATATGTTGATTTGGTGCAGCTGATACATGAAGCAACTTCTTATGTATGTATTCGTTCTTTTCATTAGGTGGTTTCTATAGCAACTGTTTTAGGCGTATTCACGCCCCCGGGGCAGTCTGCTGACTGACAGAAGCGTGCAGCACTGTTATGACGTCAGCGGGACAACCGCCGTGAGCGGCGTGGACGCACATGGGAGGTGACTATGTGTCGGGTAAGCTATAAAATGTGTTATTTCTTTTGTATACACTGTATGTCCTGACGAAAGAGGCAATAAATCGCCTCAGAAACGTTGACCACATCTGCAATGGTGTAGTGTCTTTATTTTACTGGTTGTTAACCTCCTGAGTGCCGGCCTGGTCATTTGCTATGACCCACTGACTGTATGTATCTATCCGTGGCATGGACACCGGGAGTTGCTGTCTCTAATCTGGAGTGCCGGACACACAGCACAAATATACATATATATATATATATATATATATATATATATATATATATATAAAGAAAGAGAAGATAGGGGTGCGCTAAGTATACCACTCTGTGGCTTTACATACAATGAGTCAGATAAAACTTAAATAAAAACAAGTAACATTTATTACATAAGGTACAAATCCAGCATTCAGTTTTCATTTCGCAGTTTTTATATATATATATATATGCCACATATAGTTCAGATCCGCTGCCCAACGCGTTTCGTCCCTTGGGACTTCATCAGGGGCGATGAACCAATCTATATAGGTGGTGAAACATGCCGTTATAAACATATACTAATAAAAACATAATAGTACGATTAAAAAAAATATACATAAAATGATACAACATCAAATACACAGTTGTGAAGGGTTTACATAACCCCAAATAGAGGGAAAGAGGTGGAGCGAAAGACATATAATAATAATAATTACATATCAACATCATATACATCTTTTTTTTTTTTTTTTTGGGGGGTATAAATGACCCTCAAACAAAGAGGAAAGGATGGAATGACTGAGCCAACACGAGGCTCTTCATGATTTTTTAGTTTTTTATGGAGGAGGAAGAAGAGGAAAAAGAAAGATTAAGAAAAAAAGGATGATGATAATTAGAAGAGGTATTAATAAAAATGAATATCTACATACCGAAGTAAGGGATATATATCCTTTGTATTTGAAATTAAAGTCTCTCAAAGTTTTTAATGGAATAACCACCAGCTGTAGGGGGGAAACCACAATAAAGTTAACACTCACTATATCAGGTGAAGATGAGGATAGGAGGATATCTATAATATTACATACCAGTTGAGCGGGGGAAGATTATCTCAGATTATAATTTATTTAATGGAGTTACAGATGTTCTGTTGTATCCCACCTTAAAATAAATTAAATACAGGGCTAGGTATCAGAGGGTTGGGTAAACACAATATATCCAAGGGTTTATCCTATATATATAGGTTACATACCACGTTAGAGTGATCTTAGTCTCACAGAATTGGTAAATGTGGATTCACACGAGGATTCTATCCGCGGTCTCTCCTATTACTATAGGAGGTATGCAGCTTCTAAAGTTAATCAAAATATATATATATATATATTTATTTAATTTATTTATTTATTTATTTATTTATTTATTTATTTTTTGGTATATTTATGGGTGTGTGACAAATCTATCCATTTGCATACATAGGTTACATACCAGTTTTTGGGGAGGGACTCTCCAATTTGGGGAAAAAAGGGTGGGGGTGGTCCTCAGCAGACTCAAATCGGCTTCTAAAGTTAATTGAAGTTTTTGAAGTATTTAAAACCAAATCTATTAATGAGTATACAACAAATCCATCTATTAATACTATATTACATACCAGTTTTTGGAAAAAAAGGGGAGATCTCTCCAATTTGTGAAAAAGATAGTCCTCAGCAGACTTAAATCAATCCAAAGTGCACAAAAAACTGTTTAGCAGTTTCAACAGCCTCTAAAGTGAGACCAAAATTCATATTACAATAAAATAACAAGCATTTGATACAAATATGTGTCCCTTAGGTACACCAGATATATGGAATCTTAAAAGAGTGCAACCTTACCTTAATGTAAACTATGCCAAGCATCACAGGATCTCTAGGAGCCAGTGTGCAAGTGGCTGAATGGAGCTACTTTATATAGCCCTTAACATGTGACCTCACTTCCTGTGTCATGGAAATGTTTAAATATTAAACGAGGCCTAAATAACCATTAAGGGAGGCCTAAAAGTGAAGTGGTAGTGTGCTAAATCGTGCGTTAAGTAACTGTGTTCATTCTGGTGTATAAGGTATGAAAAACGAGCCATAAAAACCCATATCTTCTATAATAACATTAGCACTTCCGGAACGCCGGTGCGTTCCACCGTGTGTTCCAGTGACTACTTCCGGTCTCTGCTGCCCGGAAAAAATCTCTGCAGAGGGAAAAAATATAAAGTTCCGTTTCGGGAGCCAGAATGACTATGTGGCTGGGTCCTCCATCAGGCGTTGCACATGTCACTGATATAGATAAAGGACACCTGAAAACGAACAGAACGGAATGGCACTTCCAGGAACGCCGGTGCGCTCCACCGTGCGTTCCAGTGACTGCTTCCGTTCCTAGCTATGTGACATGGGTGTGGAGTGTAGATGTCATCCTCCTTGCGTTTCAGTGACCATTTCCGGTCACTGACTAAGGATGCTATCTGTACAAATGGGCTGGTGAATTGATAGCGCTTTTAAGCATTTCACTGAGCGCTTCCGGGGTGTCCATGCGTTCCATTGAGTATCTAATGGGGCAAATAGCCTAGATTAAAGAATAATCAAGTGATCTGTGTAAATAAGTGGAGGCTTCGTGAATAAGTGTCTCCGAAAAAAGATAATAATAAAAATAATAATAAAAAATAGTAATAAAAAATACCTATTTCATATAAGGGAAAAGTAATATTCTACAATAAGGAATGGTCCCAACAGGTAAATGTCCCCATTCAATATCTGTGGGGGCATCATAAACTAATCAAAATGGCAGGTATCTTAAACACATATAAATAAATATAAATACGTGTCTCTGAAAAAAGATAAATAACAATAAAAATAGATAATAATAAAAAATACCTATTTCATATATGTGAGAAGTGGAATGTAATATTCTACAATAAGGAATGGTCCCAACAGGTAAGTGTCCCCATTCCATATATGTGGGGGCATCATAAACTGCAAATGTCTTAAACACATATAAATAAATACATATAACATCACACTATAAATTTAACATACAGTGGGGAGTGATCCTAACCGGTCACCATTAACTCCAAAGGTGATCGGTCATGGCCACGATCCTTTGTTCGTAATAGGTTTTTAACTCTCAAGACTCCATATTTACAATATACGTGCATATAACCACATATTTACATTGTATACATTGCAAGTCCTGCATTCAATTAAAGTATACACATTTATCAATAGTGACATATAAGGGAACGGAAGCAGGAAGAGGCGAAAGGGTAACAGCTGGAAAGAGGCTATATAGCTGCATAAAAAAATAGTATGAAGGTATCAGTATCCAAGGAAAGTTTTTTAGGGAAGAAATATCGAGGAAATGAATATATAAGAATTTTAGCTGAAAGGGAGTAGTATGGCTGCATAAAAAAATAAAATATTTATAGGAAGGAAGCAATATCGATATTTTCATTCAAGCCCAATGGGAATAGAGAGTTTATTGTATAAATCCAAAAGGACTCTTTCTTTGATAAAGTTAGTTCCCTGTTTCCCCCTCTAGGGTGGGCTGGGACATGTTCTAATGCTGTAAATGAGAAATTCTTGATGTTTAATTCCCCGTTATGCTTTTCTGCATAATGTCGGGGGAGACTGTGTGTCGTCACTTTATTTTTCACATTTCTCATATGCTCCTGTATTCTGATCTTCAATTGTCTCTTCGTTTTTCCTATGTAATAAAGGCCACAGCCACATGTTATTCTGTAAACTAAAAAGGTCGAATTACATGTACATGGGTGGTTGAGGGTGAGATCTTTTTTGTTATTTTCACTGTTTACCCATCTAAAAGTTTTCTTCTCCATGAATTTACAGCATATACACTTGCTGCAGGGAGTGCATTTGGTTGTATCGCTCAAAAAATGTTTCTTTTTAGTGTCATCGCCGGATGTAAGTTTAAATTGGCTCGGTGCGATTAGGCTTTTGAGATTCGGTGCTCGTCGAAAGATGATATTGGGCTTAGGGGGTAGTACAGGTCCCAGGATCGGATCTCTTTGTAGGATGTGCCAATTTTTGTCCAATACTTTTTTAATTCGCACATTATCCCTGTTGTATTGGGTAATAAAAGGACGACTTGTGGGGTTGTAATTTTTTCTTTGGGTGGAATCTCCTGCCAATATCATTTCTCTATTCAGCTTTGCGGCTTTGTTTTTTGCTTCTTCAATTTTCTTCATGTCGTAGCCCCTTTCAAGGAACCTTTTGGAGAGTACTTCAGATTGAATGGTGAAATCTTCTTCTTTTGTGCAGTTCTTTTTTATACGTGTAAATTGGGAGAAAGGAATTCCATCTTTCCACTTTTGATGATGACAACTGTTATAGGGAATATAACTGTTGGCGTCTACTTCCTTGAAGTAGGTGCTAGATGAAATCTTCTCACCTGGTACGCCACAAAGAGATAGGTCCAGAAAGTCGATTTTTTCCTTATCAAATTTTGAAGTAAACTTCAAGTTGAAGTCATTCAACTGGAGGTAATTCTCGGAGGCTCTCCTCAGTCCCCTGCCAGACAAAAATGAGGTCGTCAATGTATCGCTGGAAAAAACGGATATTCAGTTCGAATCTGGAGCCATAAATGAATGTATCTTCCCATACTCCCATCAATAAATTTGCGTATGAGGGGGAAAATTTAGTCCCCATAGCTGTACCATTCTTTTGCAAGTAAAACTTGCTATTGAATTCAAAGAAATTGTGCTTTAATATATATTCGATGCTTGCCACGATGAATTCACATTCTTTTGCTGATACCTGTGGATCTTTGGAAAGTACTAACTTCACCGCCTCTACTCCTTTATCATGGGGTATGGAGGAGTATAGGGCTTGGACGTCAACTGTGAGCCATATATAGTCTTCCTGCCACGTCATATCGTTCAGTTTTTTTAGAACGCTGGTGGAGTCCTTCAAATAGGATTTGTTCAACTGCACATACGGTTGCAATATGATATCTATAAAGTGTGAAAGATTGGCACTCAATGACTGAACCCCTGCCACAATTGGTCTTCCGGGCGGGTTGTCCTTGTTTTTATGCACTTTTGGTATGTGATAAAACACCGGCATGATCGGATATTGGACGTACAGGTATTTGAATTCTTCATCCGTAATAAAGTGATCTTTAAGGGCATTGCTTAATAGCAGTCTCAGCTCTTCTTGAAACTCAATAGTGGGATCTTTGGGTAGTATCATATAAGTAGACTTATCTTCCAGTATATTAGCTGCTTCTTTTAGGTAGTTTTCGGTGGTTTGTATTACCACCGAACCCCCCTTATCCGCATTTTTCACGATGATTTCTTTGTCCTTCTTAAAGATTTTTATGGCTTGTTTTTCCTGTGGTTTTATGTTGCTGTTATACTTAGTATTTGTGATTTTTAGTTTTCTAAAATCGTCTTTGACAGAATCATAGAAGAAGTCAACATGGCTACCCCTAGATTCTACTAGGTAGAAATGAGATGGTTGTGCGACTCTAGGTGGAGTCTTTTTCTTGGAGTTATCCAGTGGGGGATTTTTTAGGAAGTGGCGTTGTAATGTGATATTTCTTATAAATTTGTTCAAGTCAATGAACAAATCAAATTTGTTTACATTATTATCTGGGGCGAATTTTAGGCCTTTACCTAGAAGTGCGTTCTGCGATGGAAGTAGCTGCTTCTTAGAGATGTCAATAATCCCTGACTCTGGTTTGGCTGGTTGTAGATCCCCTTCTTTTTTGGGGGGCTTCTTTCTGCCCCCCCTATTGCCTCTTCCTCTCCACTGAAACTTCTTTTCGTACCCTAGGGGGAGTCTATTCGTTCGAACAGTTCCTCGTTCTTTTGAAATCGGGGGCGATTTGGTCCCTCCTTGGTCTCTAAAAAATGCCTAGAAGTTTGCCGATCCGGGGTTGGTGTCCTGAAATTTCGGCCTTTAGGCTGATAAGAAGGGATCCTTCTACTTTGTTGGTAAGATGGTATTCGATCACGGTATGCCACAGGGGCCTTTTCCCGATACGCATATCGGTTCCTATTTCCAGACGAATCTCTTTGGTGTTTATTATCTGGACGGTGATTGTAATTGTTCCTGTAGCTTGGTTGTTGCCACCTCCAATTTCTTTCGCCCCATTGTTGGGGGGGGTTGCGTCTACCCTCATAATTGTCTCTTCTATCTTGTCTGTACGTGTTGTGTTTTGAGTCATTTCTTTCGAAGTTCGACCAATTCCTGATTTTTCCATTGATATAATCGTTTTTGTCCCTAATAAATTTCTTTTGTTTTCTAAGGATTATTCCATTTTCCTCCTCTTCTAGTTTTTGCTGTAAATCTACCATATCTCACTGAAATTCTTCGCTGTCTTTGAATTTGTCTACCAATTTGTCGATTTTTGTTATTTCTTCATCGATAATCGTGATCTCCCGTTTCCTCTCACTGATAATAAGAGAAATTAGTTTGGCAGAGCATTCATCGAGTATTGAATTCCAATTTTTTAAAAAACTTTCATTTCCTCCTCCAATAGTTGGATTTTTTATTATTCTCAAACCTCTTGGGACACGGCCCACTTCGAGGTACTTTTCCAAGGTGACTATGTCATACCAACTCGTAAGTTCTTTTTGAGTCAGCTTTTCGGCAGTGTTCAAATAGCAGTAATAGTCATCCTCATCGACTTGAAAAACATGTTCCTCCTCCTGAAAAATGTTATTGATTTTCGCAGATCTCTTCGATCTATCAAAGAACGGCATGATTTATGGGAGCAGCAAAAATGGGGTCACTTAACAGCAGGACACAATAGGACAAAAAAGATGTGGCCCCAATAATGCGCTTTAAGAGCAGCACCTCTATCGTACCTTGCTGTTAAATAAAGGCACAGGTTTAGACAGGATAAAGAAAGAGAAGATAGGGGTGCGCTAAGTATACCACTCTGTGGCTTTACATACAATGAGTCAGATAAAACTTAAATAAAAAAAAAGTAACATTTATTACAAGGTACAAATCCAGCATTCAGTTTTCATTTCGCAGTTTTTATATATATATGCCACATATAGTTCAGATCCGCTGCCCAACGCGTTTCGTCCCTTGGGACTTCATCAGGGGCGATGAACCAATCTATATAGGTGGTGAAACATGCCGTTATAAACATATACTAATAAAAACATAATAATACGATTAAAAAAAATATACATAAAATGATACAACATCAAATACACAGTTGTGAAGGGTTTACATAACCCCAAATAGAGGGAAAGAGGTGGAGCGAAAGACATATAATAATAATTACATATCAACATCATATACATCTTTTTTTTTTTTTTGGGGGGGTATAAATGACCCTCAAACAAAGAGGAAAGGATGGAATGACTGAGCCAACACGAGGCTCTTCATGATTTTTTAGTTTTTTATGGAGGAGGAAGAAGAGGAAAAAGAAAGATTAAGAAAAAAAGGATGATGATAATTAGAAGAGGTATTAATAAAAATGAATATCTACATACCGAAGTAAGGGATATATATCCTTTGTATTTGAAATTAAAGTCTCTCAAAGTTTTTAATGGAATAACCACCAGCTGTAGGGGGGAAACCACAATAAAGTTAACACTCACTATATCAGGTGAAGATGAGGATAGGAGGATATCTATAATATTACATACCAGTTGAGCGGGGGAAGATTATCTCAGATTATAATTTATTTAATGGAGTTACAGATGTTCTGTTGTATCCCACCTTAAAATAAATTAAATACAGGGCTAGGTATCAGAGGGTTGGGTAAACACAATATATCCAAGGGTTTATCCTATATATATATAGGTTACATACCACGTTAGAGTGATCTTAGTCTCACAGAATTGGTAAATGTGGATTCACACGAGGATTCTATCCGCGGTCTCTCCTATTACTATAGGAGGTATGCAGCTTCTAAAAGTAATCAAAATATATATATATATATATATATATATATATATATATATATATATATATATATATATTTAATTTATTTATTTATTTATTTATTTATTTATTTATTTTTTTTGGTATATTTATGGGTGTGTGACAAATCTATCCATTTGCATACATAGGTTACATACCAGTTTTTGGGGAGGGACTCTCCAATTTGGGGAAAAAAAGGGTGGGGGTGGTCCTCAGCAGACTCAAATCGGCTTCTAAAGTTAATTGAAGTTTTTGAAGAATTTAAAACCAAATCTATTAATGAGTATACAACAAATCCATCTATTAATACTATATTACATACCAGTTTTTGGAAAAAAAGGGGAGATCTCTCCAATTTGTGAAAAAGATAGTCCTCAGCAGACTTAAATCAATCCAAAGTGCACAAAAAACTGTTTAGCAGTTTCAACAGCCTCTAAAGTGAGACCAAAATTCATATTACAATAAAATAACAAGCATTTGATACAAATATGTGTCCCTTAGGTACACCAGATATATGGAATCTTAAAATAGTGCAACCATACCTTAATGTAAACTATGCCAAGCATCACAGGATCTCTAGGAGCCAGTGTGCAAGTGGCTGAATGGAGCTACTTTATATAGCCCTTAACATGTGACCTCACTTCCTGTGTCATGGAAATGTTTAAATATTAAACAAGGCCTAAATAACCATTAAGGGAGGCCTAAAAGTGAAGTGGTAGTGTGCTAAATCGTGCGTTAAGTAACTGTGTTCATTCTGGTGTATAAGGTATGAAAAACGAGCCATAAAAACCCATATCTTCTATAATAACATTAGCACTTCCGGAACGCCGGTGCGTTCCACCGTGTGTTCCAGTGACTACTTCCGGTCTCTGCTGCCCGGAAAAAATCTCCGCAGAGAGAAAAAATATAAAGTTCCGTTTCGGGAGCCAGAATGACTATGTGGCTGGGTCCTCCATCAGGCGTTGCACATGTCACTGATATAGATAAAGGACACCTGAAAACGAACAGAATGGAATGGCACTTCCAGAAACGCCGGTGCGCTCCACCGTGCGTTCCAGTGACTGCTTCCGTTCCTAGCTATGTGACATGGGTGTGGAGTGTAGATGTCATCCTCCTTGCGTTTCAGTGACCATTTCCGGTCACTGACTAAGGATGCTATCTGTGCAAATGGGCTGGTGAATTGATAGCGCTTTTAAGCATTTCACTGAGCGCTTCCGGGGTGTCCATGCATTCCATTGAGTATCCAATGGGGCAAATAGCCTAGATTAAAGAATAATCAAGTGATCTGTGTAAATAAGTGGAGGCTTCGTGAATAAGTGTCTCCGAAAAAAGATAATAATAAAAATAATAATAAAAAATAGTAATAAAAAATACCTATTTCATATAAGGGAAAAGTAATATTCTACAATAAGGAATGGTCCCAACAGGTAAATGTCCCCATTCAATATCTGTGGGGACATTTACCTGTTGGGACCATTCCTTATTGTAGAATATTACTTTTCCCTTATATGAAATAGGTATTTTTTATTACTATTTTTTATTATTATTTTTATTATTATCTTTTTTCGGAGACACTTATTCACGAAGCCTCCACTTATTTACACAGATCACTTGATTATTCTTTAATCTAGGCTATTTGCCCCATTAGATACTCAATGGAACGCATGGACACCCCGGAAGCGCTCAGTGAAATGCTTAAAAGCGCTATCAATTCACCAGCCCATTTGCACAGATAGCATCCTTAGTCAGTGACCGGAAATGGTCACTGAAACGCAAGGAGGATGACATCTACACTCCACACCCATGTCACATAGCTAGGAACGGAAGCAGTCACTGGAACGCACGGTGGAGCGCACCGGCGTTCCTGGAAGTGCCATTCCGTTCTGTTCGTTTTCAGGTGTCCTTTATCTATATCAGTGACATGTGCAACGCCTGATGGAGGACCCAGCCACATAGTCATTCTGGCTCCCGAAACGGAACTTTATATTTTTTCCCTCTGCAGAGATTTTTTCCGGGCAGCAGAGACCGGAAGTAGTCACTGGAACACACGGTGGAACGCACCGGCGTTCCGGAAGTGCTAATGTTATTATAGAAGATATGGGTTTTTATGGCTCGTTTTTCATACCTTATACACCAGAATGAACACAGTTACTTAACGCACGATTTAGCACACTACCACTTCACTTTTAGGCCTCCCTTAATGGTTATTTAGGCCTCGTTTAATATTTAAACATTTCCATGACACAGGAAGTGAGGTCACATGTTAAGGGCTATATAAAGTAGCTCCATTCAGCCACTTGCACACTGGCTCCTAGAGATCCTGTGATGCTTGGCATAGTTTACATTAAGGTAAGGTTGCACTCTTTTAAGATTCCATATATCTGGTGTACCTAAGGGACACATATTTGTATCAAATGCTTGTTATTTTATTGTAATATGAATTTTGGTCTCACTTTAGAGGCTGTTGAAACTGCTAAACAGTTTTTTGTGCACTTTGGATTGATTTAAGTCTGCTGAGGACTATCTTTTTCACAAATTGGAGAGATCTCCCCTTTTTTTCCAAAAACTGGTATGTAATATAGTATTAATAGATGGATTTGTTGTATACTCATTAATAGATTTGGTTTTAAATACTTCAAAAACTTCAATTAACTTTAGAAGCCGATTTGAGTCTGCTGAGGACCACCCCCACCCTTTTTTTCCCCAAATTGGAGAGTCCCTCCCCAAAAACTGGTATTTAACCTATGTATGCAAATGGATAGATTTGTCACACACCCATAAATTTACCAAAAAATAAATAAATAAATAAATAAATAAATTAAATAAATATATATATATATATTTTGATTAACTTTAGAAGCTGCATACCTCCTATAGTAATAGGAGAGACCGCGGATAGAATCCTCGTGTGAATCCACATTTACCAATTCTGTGAGACTAAGATCACTCTAACGTGGTATGTAACCTATATATATATAGGATAAACCCTTGGATATTTTGTGTTTACCCAACCCTCTGATACCTAGCCCTGTATTTAATTTATTTTAAGGTGGGATACAACAGAACATCTGTAACTCCATTAAATAAATTATAATCTGAGATAATCTTCCCCCGCTCAACTGGTATGTAATATTATAGATATCCTCCTATCCTCATCTTCACCTGATATAGTGAGTGTTAACTTTATTGTGGTTTCCCCCCTACAGCTGGTGGTTATTCCATTAAAAACTTTGAGAGACTTTAATTTCAAATACAAAGGATATATATCCCTTACTTCGGTATGTAGATATTCATTTTTATTAATACCTCTTCTAATTATCATCATCCTTTTTTTCTTAATCTTTCTTTTTCCTCTTCTTCCTCCTCCATAAAAAACTAAAAAATCATGAAGAGCCTCGTGTTGGCTCAGTCATTCCATCCTTTCCTCTTTGTTTGAGGGTCATTTATACCCCCCCCCCAAAAAAAAAAAAAAAAAAAAAAAAAAAGATGTATATGATGTTGATATGTAATTATTATTATATGTCTTTCGCTCCACCTCTTTCCCTCTATTTGGGGTTATGTAAACCCTTCACAACTGTGTATTTGATGTTGTATCATTTTATGTATATTTTTTTTAATCGTATTATTATGTTTTTATTAGTATATGTTTATAACGGCATGTTTCACCACCTATATAGATTGGTTCATCGCCCCTGATGAAGTCCCAAGGGACGAAACGCGTTGGGCAGCGGATCTGAACTATATGTGGCATATATATATAAAAACTGCGAAATGAAAACTGAATGCTGGATTTGTACCTTGTAATAAATGTTACTTGTTTTTATTTAAGTTTTATCTGACTCATTGTATGTAAAGCCACAGAGTGGTATACTTAGCGCACCCCTATCTTCTCTTTCTTTATCCTGTCTAAACCTGTGCCTTTATTTAACAGCAAAGTACGATAGAGGTGCTGCTCTTAAAGCGCATTATTGGGGCCACATCTTTTTTGTCCTATTGTGTCCTGCTGTTAAGTGACCCCATTTTTGCTGCTCCCATAAATCATGCCGTTCTTTGATAGATCGAAGAAATCTGCGAAAATCAATAACATTTTTCAGGAGGAGGAACATGTTTTTCAAGTCGATGAGGACGACTATTACTGCTATTTGAACACTGCCGAAAAGCTGACTCAAAAAGAACTTACGAGTTGGTATGACATAGTCACCTTGGAAAAGTACCTCGAAGTGGGCCGTGTCCCAAGAGGTTTGAGAATAATAAAAAATCCAACTATTGGAGGAGGAAATTAAAGTTTTTTAAAAAATTGGAATTCAATACTCGATGAATGCTCTGCCAAACTAATTTCTCTTATTATCAGTGAGAGGAAACGGGAGATCACGATTATCGATGAAGAAATAACAAAAATCGACAAATTGGTAGACAAATTCAAAGACAGCGAAGAATTTCAGCGAGATATGGTAGATTTACAGCAAAAACTAGAAGAGGAGGAAAATGGAATAATCCTTAGAAAACAAATGAAATTTATTAGGGACAAAAACGATTATATCAATGGAAAAATCAGGAATTGGTCGAACTTCGAAAGAAATGACTCAAAACACAACACGTACAGACAAGATAGAAGAGACAATTATGAGGGTAGACGCAACCCCCCCCAACAATGGGGCGAAAGAAATTGGAGGTGGCAACAACCAAGCTACAGGAACAATTACAATCACCGTCCAGATAATAAACACCAAAAAGATTCGTCTGGAAAAAGGAACCGATATGCGTATCGGGAAAAGGCCCCTGTGGCATACCGTGATCGAATACCATCTTACCAACAACGTAGAAGGATCCCTTCTTATCAGCCTAAAGGCCGAAATTTCAGGACACCAACCCCGGATCGGCAAACTTCTAGGCATTTTTTAGAGACCAAGGAGGGACCAAATCGCCCCCGATTTCAAAAGAACGAGGAACTGTTCGAACGAATAGACTCCCCCCAGGGTACGAAAAGAAGTTTCAGTGGAGAGGAAGAGGCAATAGGGGGGGCAGAAAGAAGCCCCCAAAAAAAGAAGGGGATCTACAACCAGCCAAACCAGAGTCAGGGATTATTGACATCTCTAAGAAGCAGCTACTTCCATCGCAGAACGCACTTCTAGGTAAAGGCCTAAAATTCGCCCCAGATAATAATGTAAACAAATTTGATTTGTTCATTGACTTGAACAAATTTATAAGAAATATCACATTACAATGCCACTTCCTAAAAAATCCCCCACTGGATAACTCCAAGAAAAAGACTCCACCTAGAGTCGCACAACCATCTCGTTTCTACCCAGTAGAATCTAGGGGTAGCCATGTTGACTTCTTCTATGATTCTGTCAAAGACGATTTTAGAAAACTAAAAATCACAAATACTAAGTATAACAGCAACATAAAACCACAGGAAAAACAAGCCATAAAAATCTTTAAGAAGGACAAAGAAATCATCGTGAAAAATGCGGATAAGGGGGGTTCGGTGGTAATACAAACCACCGAAAACTACCTAAAAGAAGCAGCTAATATACTGGAAGATAAGTCTACTTATATGATACTACCCAAAGATCCCACTATTGAGTTTCAAGAAGAGCTGAGACTGCTATTAAGCAATGCCCTTAAAGATCACTTTATTACGGATGAAGAATTCAAATACCTGTACGTCCAATATCCGATCATGCCGGTGTTTTATCACATACCAAAAGTGCATAAAAACAAGGACAACCCGCCCGGAAGACCAATTGTGGCAGGGGTTCAGTCATTGAGTGCCAATCTTTCACACTTTATAGATATCATATTGCAACCGTATGTGCAGTTGAACAAATCCTATTTGAAGGACTCCACCAGCGTTCTAAAAAAACTGAACGATATGACGTGGCAGGAAGACTATGTATGGCTCACAGTTGACGTCCAAGCCCTATACTCCTCCATACCCCATGATAAAGGAGTAGAGGCGGTGAAGTTAGTACTTTCCAAAGATCCACAGGTATCAGCAAAAGAATGTGAATTCATCGTGGCAAGCATCGAATATATATTAAAGCACAATTTCTTTGAATTCAATAGCAAGTTTTACTTGCAAAAGAATGGTACAGCTATGGGGACTAAATTTGCCCCCTCATACGCAAATTTATTGATGGGAGTATGGGAATATACATTCATTTATGGCTCCAGATTCGAACTGAATATCCGTTTTTTCCAGCGATACATTGACAACCTCATTTTTGTCTGGCAGGGGACTGAGGAGAGCCTCCGAGAATTCAACGATTACCTCCAGTTGAATGACTTCAACTTGAAGTTTACTTCAAAATTTGATAAGGAAAAAATCGACTTTCTGGACCTATCTCTTTGTGGCGTACCAGGTGAGAAGATTTCATCTAGCACCTACTTCAAGGAAGTAGACGCCAACAGTTATATTCCCTATAACAGTTGTCATCATCAAAAGTGGAAAGATGGAATTCCTTTCTCCCAATTCACACGTATAAAAAAGAACTGCACAAAAGAAGAAGATTTCACCATTCAATCTGAAGTACTC
Source organism: Crinia signifera (assembly GCF_055691185.1). Taxonomy (NCBI): domain Eukaryota; kingdom Metazoa; phylum Chordata; class Amphibia; order Anura; family Myobatrachidae; genus Crinia; species Crinia signifera. The sequence goes on along the minus strand of NC_139221.1, from coordinate 97,572,595 downwards.
TCCAAAAGGTTCCTTGAAAGGGGCTACGACATGAAGAAAATTGAAGAAGCAAAAAACAAAGCCGCAAAGCTGAATAGAGAAATGATATTGGCAGGAGATTCCACCCGAAGAAAAAATTACAACCCCACAAGTCGTCCTTTTATTACCCAATACAACAGGGATAATGTGCGAATTAAAAAAGTATTGGACAAAAATTGGCACATCCTACAAAGAGATCCGATCCTGGGACCTGTACTACCCCCTAAGCCCAATATTATCTTTCGACGAGCACCGAATCTCAAAAGCCTAATCGCACCGAGCCAATTTAAACTTACATCCGGCGATGACACTAAAAAGAAACATTTTTTGAGCGATACAACCAAATGCACTCCCTGCAGCAAGTGTATATGCTGTAAATTCATGGAGAAGAAAACTTTTAGATGGGTAAACAGTGAAAATAACAAAAAAGATCTCACCCTCAACCACCCATGTACATGTAATTCGACCTTTTTAGTTTACAGAATAACATGTGGCTGTGGCCTTTATTACATAGAAAAAACGAAGAGACAATTGAAGATCAGAATACAGGAGCATATGAGAAATGTGAAAAATAAAGTGACGACACACAGTCTCCCCCGACATTATGCAGAAAAGCATAACGGGGAATTAAACATCAAGAATTTCTCATTTACAGCATTAGAACATGTCCCAGCCCACCCTAGAGGGGGAAACAGGGAACTAACTTTATCAAAGAAAGAGTCCTTTTGGATTTATACAATAAACTCTCTATTCCCATTGGGCTTGAATGAAAATATTGATATTGCTTCCTTCCTATAAATATTTTATTTTTTTATGCAGCCATACTACTCCCTTTCAGCTAAAATTCTTATATATTCATTTCCTCGATATTTCTTCCCTAAAAAACTTTCCTTGGATACTGATACCTTCATACTATTTTTTTATGCAGCTATATAGCCTCTTTCCAGCTGTTACCCTTTCGCCTCTTCCTGCTTCCGTTCCCTTATATGTCACTATTGATAAATGTGTATACTTTAATTGAATGCAGGACTTGCAATGTATACAATGTAAATATGTGGTTATATGCACGTATATTGTAAATATGGAGTCTTGAGAGTTAAAAACCTATTACGAACAATGGATCGTGGCCATGACCGATCACCTTTGGAGTTAATGGTGACCGGTTAGGATCACTCCCCACTGTATGTTTAATTTATAGTGTGATGTTATATGTATTTATTTATATGTGTTTAAGACATTTGCAGTTTATGATGCCCCCACATATATGGAATGGGGACACTTACCTGTTGGGACCATTCCTTATTGTAGAATATTACATTCCACTTCTCACATATATGAAATAGGTATTTTTTATTATTATCTATTTTTATTGTTATTTATCTTTTTTCAGAGACACGTATTTATATTTATTTATATGTGTTTAAGATACCTGCCATTTTGATTAGTTTATGATGCCCCCACAGATATTGAATGGGGACATTTACCTGTTGGGACCATTCCTTATTGTAGAATATTACTTTTCCCTTATATGAAATAGGTATTTTTTATTACTATTTTTTATTATTATTTTTATTATTATCTTTTTTCGGAGACACTTATTCACGAAGCCTCCACTTATTTACACAGATCACTTGATTATTCTTTAATCTAGGCTATTTGCCCCATTAGATACTCAATGGAACGTATGGACACCCCGGAAGCGCTCAGTGAAATGCTTAAAAACGCTATCAATTCACCAGCCCATTTGCACAGATAGCATCCTTAGTCAGTGACCGGAAATGGTCACTGAAACGCAAGGAGGATGACATCTACACTCCACACCCATGTCACATAGCTAGGAACGGAAGCAGTCACTGGAACGCACGGTGGAGCGCACCGGCGTTCCTGGAAGTGCCATTCCGTTCTGTTCGTTTTCAGGTGTCCTTTATCTATATCAGTGACATGTGCAACGCCTGATGGAGGACCCAGCCACATAGTCATTCTGGCTCCCGAAACGGAACTTTATATTTTTTCCCTCTGCGGAGATTTTTTCCGGGCAGCAGAGACCGGAAGTAGTCACTGGAACACACGGTGGAACGCACCGGCGTTCCGGAAGTGCTAATGTTATTATAGAAGATATGGGTTTTTATGGCTCGTTTTTCATACCTTATACACCAGAATGAACACAGTTACTTAACGCACGATTTAGCACACTACCACTTCACTTTTAGGCCTCCCTTAATGGTTATTTAGGCCTCGTTTAATATTTAAACATTTCTATGACACAGGAAGTGAGGTCACATGTTAAGGGCTATATAAAGTAGCTCCATTCAGCCACTTGCACACTGGCTCCTAGAGATCCTGTGATGCTTGGCATAGTTTACATTAAGGTAAGGTTGCACTCTTTTAAGATTCCATATATCTGGTGTACCTAAGGGACACATATTTGTATCAAATGCTTGTTATTTTATTGTAATATGAATTTTGGTCTCACTTTAGAGGCTGTTGAAACTGCTAAACAGTTTTTTGTGCACTTTGGATTGATTTAAGTCTGCTGAGGACTATCTTTTTCACAAATTGGAGAGATCTCCCCTTTTTTTCCAAAAACTGGTATGTAATATAGTATTAATAGATGGATTTGTTGTATACTCATTAATAGATTTGGTTTTAAATACTTCAAAAACTTCAATTAACTTTAGAAGCCGATTTGAGTCTGCTGAGGACCACCCCCACCCTTTTTTTCCCCAAATTGGAGAGTCCCTCCCCAAAAACTGGTATGTAACCTATGTATGCAAATGGATAGATTTGTCACACACCCATAAATATACCCCAAAAAAAAAAATTAAATAAATATATATATATATATATATTTTGATTAACTTTAGAAGCTGCATACCTCCTATAGTAATAGGAGAGACCGCGGATAGAATCCTCGTGTGAATCCACATTTACCAATTCTGTGAGACTAAGATCACTCTAACGTGGTATGTAACCTATATATATAGGATAAACCCTTGGATATATTGTGTTTACCCAACCCTCTGATACCTAGCCCTGTATTTAATTTATTTTAAGGTGGGATACAACAGAACATCTGTAACTCCATTAAATAAATTATAATCTGAGATAATCTTCCCCCGCTCAACTGGTATGTAATATTATAGATATCCTCCTATCCTCATCTTCACCTGATATAGTGAGTGTTAACTTTATTGTGGTTTCCCCCCTACAGCTGGTGGTTATTCCATTAAAAACTTTGAGAGACTTTAATTTCAAATACAAAGGATAAATATCCCTTACTTCGGTATGTAGATATTCATTTTTATTAATACCTCTTCTAATTATCATCATCCTTTTTTTCTTAATCTTTCTTTTTCCTCTTCTTCCTCCTCCATAAAAAACTAAAAAATCATGAAGAGCCTCGTGTTGGCTCAGTCATTCCATCCTTTCCTCTTTGTTTGAGGGTCATTTATACCCCCCCAAAAAAAAAATAAAAAAAAAATAAAAGATGTATATGAGGTTGATATGTAATTATTATTATATGTCTTTCGCTCCACCTCTTTCCCTCTATTTGGGGTTATGTAAACCCTTCACAACTGTGTATTTGATGTTGTATCATTTTATGTATATTTTTTTTAATCGTATTATTATGTTTTTATTAGTATATGTTTATAACGGCATGTTTCACCACCTATATAAATTGGTTCATCGCCCCTGATGAAGTCCCAAGGGACGAAACGCGTTGGGCAGCGGATCTGAACTATATGTGGCATATATATATATAAAAACTGCGAAATGAAAACTGAATGCTGGATTTGTACCTTATGTAATAAATGTTACTTGTTTTTATTTAAGTTTTATCTGACTCATTGTATGGAAAGCCACAGAGTGGTATACTTAGCGCACCCCTATCTTCTCTTTCTTTATCCTGTCTAAACCTGTGCCTTTATTTAACAGCAAGGTACGATAGAGGTGCTGCTCTTAAAGCGCATTATTGGGGCCACATCTTTTTTGTCATATATATATATATATATATATATATATATATATATATATATACACTTATATATATTTAAACATTAGGATTTAGTGCCCCCCAAAATGTGATTACTTTCCCTTTCCTCTTTGTCTGTATACTATGAAACCTACGAAGGGTATTGTAGTAAGTCCAACTTAAATATGGCTACAGTATTTAATTGTTTACTCATGAGTATATGGATGATTAACCCCTTCCCGACATTTGACGTACATTTACGTCATGGTCGGGATGTACTTCCCGACACATGACGTAAATGTATGTCATGACTTCAAAGTGTCACCGCGTCTAGAGACGCGGTGACAGAGGGACGATGTCTGCTGTCCCTGACAGCAGACATCTTCCCTCATTGCCCAGGGGGGGCAGCGATGCCCCCCGCCATGGGCGATCGCTGCGATTGGCTGTTCAAACGTGAACAGCCAAAAGCAGCGTTTACTGTGTGATGTGCATAATTTTGACTCTGCTGCCCCCTAGTGTCCAAAAAAAATAAAAGCAGGTTGAAATAATGATGTAATAATAAAGCATAGATATGGTCTTTGTTAGTTATTAACTATTTTGAGTGGTATGATTATTTGTCTCACAAGCAGAAAATGTAACATTTTGCAAATTGCAAAATGTTCAATTTTTTTACGACATTTTGGTATTTTTCACAAAAAAAAAAACTATATCGACCAAAATTTATCACTAACTTAAAGTACAATGTGTCACGGGAAAACAATCTCAAAATCACTGGGATAAGTAAAAGCAAAAAAAAGTTATCCCCACTTAAGTGATACAAGGCCCCTGTCAGGAAGGCAAAAACATGCTGCGTCGGTAAGGGGTTAATAGTTACATTGCTTAATCAATGCAAATATATTTATTTTATTCCATCATTAAAAAAGAATCATCCTCATTCTAGAATGAGGCTCATATGATCAGAGAGGCTATATTTATCCTAACATGCTCAGAACATTTTCAATCAAAATGAAAGAATATTATTTGGTCCTGTAGTAGTGCACTTTAGAGTATGCAAGATCCCATCTGCGGCACCTGACTTTCTTTTTCCAGAAATTGATGATAAAATGTGATCTGATCTTTATCTAATTCACAAGACTAGATAAACACAGTTTGTTTAAATTAATCACACACATTTATATGTCTTGACATTTTAATTGAGCGCACCATGTACTGTAAATAATCCTAATGAATGTTAGAAAAGGTATGTGAACCTTTGAACATACAGTATGTACTGGTTAACTCTCTAGCAATATTCCATGTAAACTAGAAATTCAAATTTGTTATAAGGAACTCCCAGTGACTGGTGCATGAGGGTAATGGAAATCTGACTGGCATGTGAGTATACTGTATCTTAGTGACATTGGGCATGTGGGGAAAAATGAGTGGCACATGGGTAGAATGTAGAATGACATATATATGTCTTTGAGATGGGCATAACAATGGTATGTGGGGGCAAATTTTGCAGAGTGGAACATACATTAATGTAATTTTATGTTAAGTATAGATATGAGAGTATGGGGGGCATTTATTGGTGAGTTAGGGTATGTGGCTGTATAATTGGAGTAAGAATGAAGCTGAGAGGCAAGTGGATATAATTTGGCATAAGTGAAGGTACCAAGGAAATTTTTTCTGAAAGTAAGAGCAGGTGTGGCCTATTGATAATTGGAACATACTGTATAAGCTTGTCCCGTACAGCTTTAAATATTAAAATTGAAATGAAAAAGCTATAAAAAATAATATAAGTCTAAAGATGTTTCTGCCTCTATTTGTGAATTTATGTTATTAATATTCCAATTGTAATTATAATAATAACTTGCAGTCTGTGTTTACAAAAAGATGTGGCTTGGTTTAATTATGGGTAATTTTTTGTATAATTGTTATATATTAATGTATTAATGCCTTCTGTACTAAGCTATACTGTGAACTTTTTATTTTCTTTCTTGTTTTCGTCTGATTTTCTCACTCCATAGAGATGCAGAATTGTAAATGACCTTCTGTCGAAGTTACTTATGCTGCAGACCAACCTGATTTATTTGCAAGACACATAATGGCAAGAATTCTTAGATCTCACATACAAAAGACTTTCAAAGCAACTAGGAGGTGTTTTATAATTCAATATATTCAAGTGCATGTGCTTTACATCACTTTTTATTGTCTCCAAGCAAATAAAATATGTAACAACTAAAGTGGGATTTAAAAATCAGAGATTTGTCATTTGAGACTTAAACATTCACAAGCCTGCTGAAATCGTCAAATGTGATTTCTATCAAATTTATTTTTAGGTCATCTAATCAGAAAAGATTAAAAGAAATACCAAAAAATTCTATCAGAGCAATTGTGCTGTATTATTGCCCTACAAAAGCAGAATGCATGTATCTTCTTTGTTGAGAGCATTATATAACAGAGCATGAGTTTTCTGTCAAGCCCAAAAATTAGATATTGTTATATAAATATTATTTTGACTGTGTTTTCATTTTAAAAGAAACTACCTACTGTATATTTTTTTTAATTCTGTGGTACAGTACATATATGCTATGCCAAAACAAATGGATTGTTTTGTTAAGGCCGCTCAGTTTACTAGTTTGAGTGGATTTCAGCTCGAAAGCCGCCAAGTGTGTACAGGGCAATGATGTGCGGTGAGAGCTGATGTGCACTCACACATCATTGCTGGCCCAGCCACATATCTGCAGTATTACCAGCAGATGAGCGAGATAGTGGATGGCTTTCCATAGCGTACAGCTATGGAAAGTCATCCACCCCGGTGAAAATCACTAAAACAGGTGAAAACCGCTCATTGTGAATGGGTGTGGTATATTTCACCGACAGTCGGGATTCCGACAGTCATTACTCAGACGTCAGAATCCCCACTGCACAGCGAGAGGAGTGCAATGAAGCCCCTTGCGGGCTTGCTGCGCTCGCCACGCTGCGGGCACGGTGGCAAGCTGTGCACCTATTTTATTCTCCCTCTATGGGGGTCGTGGACCCCCATGAGGGAGCAGTTGGGATTCCGAAGTCGGAGTAATGACTGTTGGAATCCCGACTGTCGGGGAGCCGTCCGGCACCCTTGTGAATGTACTGAGCATATTTTAGCCCGGTAATTTTCCCCATCAACATTATCCATACATACTTGGCAAAAACGCCCAGTATATAATTGTGGTCAAGTCTTTAACCGTGGTCAAGTTTTGCATCTTTTATAAAGACACACATATACTCTGGATGATGGTCACATCATGGGTTTAACTATAATGGAGGCAAGGGGGTGCAATTTCTACGGGGCCCAAAGGCATAGGGGGCCTGGGCCTAGCTCATATAGTTGTCTACCAAGTGAAGTACAGTAGCTAAAAATGTGAAACTATAATAAATGTTACTAAGACTGCCAAATTCAATACCTGATTCCCATTACCCGTATTAATGTAGTGTTTGATATAAATAGTGTATGCAGTCTTTTATTATAATAATATGTATTAATAATTTCCATATACCTAAAAATTTAAGGCAGGGCAGAAAACTAATTTTATTTAAAAAATATTTGCAACATTTTTGAAACATTTTTACAAATCTGTATTGCACCAGTTTCTAGGGCATACAGTTATGCAGTTGTCAATTTATTGCTATCATTACACTGTCAACAGGAAACATGGATGCAAAAGCTATGCAAAAATGTTGCCAATCCACACTAAAATTGCATTCAAGTGTAACCTTCAAAATGTTATCTGAGTTGATCCTTTAATGAACGTGAATACAGGGTGTTTTAATTTTTACAAAACATGGTACAGCTTGAGTATCCCTTCTCCAAAATGCTCAGGACCAGAAGCATTTTGGATAATGGATTATTCTGTATTTTGAAATATGGTACTTGTGTATTATCATGGTGCCCATCGCATAGCAGAGCACGATTTTTCATCGCATTGCATGCCATCACATGCCATACACCCGATGCACAGCGATGCGATTTAAGCCCCCTATACGATTTAAATTGTATAAGCACCCTAATGGGTGTTTTTAAGCACCCTAATGGGTGCTTACAATGTTAAATGCACCCCCACGCCACCCCCAGTATGAACGTGAACCCGAAGCGTGGCGAGCGCAGTGACTCGGTACGTGTCCTCCGACCTTTTCATACCCCCACTATCCACGTCAGCGTGGAGTGGATTTTATATAGTGTGGCAAACGCAGCAATCCACCGAGCCCGAAGCGTGGCGAGCGCAGCGAGCCCCGTGAGGGGACGCGTATTACTTTACATGTATTCCACGTCCCCTCGCGGGGCTTCGCTGCGCTCGCCATGCTTTGGGCTCGGTGGCTCGCTGCGCTCGCCACACTATATAAAGTCAACTCCACACCGACGTGGCTAGTGGGTGTATGAAAAGGTCGGAGGACGCGTACCGCCACCCCTCAAGGGCTCGCTGCGCTCGCCACGCTTCGGGTTCACGTTCATAGTGGGGGTGGTGAGGGGGTCCATTTAACATTGTAAGTCCCCTTTAGGGTGCTTATACAATTTATAATCGCATCACATTGTATGGCATTGTATGCCATATACAATGCCATACAATTTTAACATTGTATGACATTGGGGGACATCGCGGAACATCGCATCGCATACCATCGCATGCCTTATGATCTGCGATGTGATGGGCGCTGTGATAATACACAAGTACCTGAAATATTTTTAGATTTGAATGAGGTATCTTACATTTATGTTGTATAAGCACATCAAACACATGAAATACACACAAATATATTTTATTTGTGCATGAAACAAGGTTTTAAAACATGAAACAAAGTTTGTGTACAATCTCAGACTCTAAGGGGGTTATTCTGGTTCACACAGAAAGGCACAATAACTCTCTAATGGACAAAACCATATGCACTGCAGGTGGGGCTGATGTTACATGTGCAGAGAGAGTTAGATTTGGGTGTTTTATTGTTTTTTATATGCAGGGTAAATACTGGCTGCTTTATTTTTAAACTGCAATATAGATATCAGTTTGAAGTACACTCCCCACTCAAATCTAACTCTCTCTGCACGTTACATCAGCCCCACCTGCAATGCATATGGTTTTGTCCATTAGAGAGTGATTGTGCCCCTTAACCCTCTAAATTTGAATGCCAAGAAATCATTTTAGTAACTGGCATGTTTAGTGCTAGTTACATATCATTTCCCCAGTAGTGCCAGTTACAGATGTCCCAAGTAGGTTTTTTAGCGAAAAAAGGTACTTTTTGGAGACTATGGTTATGTGTTTTTTTTTATAATTTGGATAACAGATATTTGGATAAGGTATTAAAAGTAATTCTTTTGCAGAAAATCAAGGCATGAAAACTTTCAGAAGTAGGCAATTGTTTTGTTTAAAGAGAATACTAAGTTTATTTGATCAAGTTTACATTTTTAAATAAACATTTTTTTTAATTCAAAAATTTGAATACATATTTTATAATTAAAAAAATATATTCTCTACATACACATATCACCATTAATTTATACCTTTATTGTTATACTGACAAATATTTTATGTACTATAAATCTACAAGATTATATTTAATATAATATTAATTACTGACTTTAAATGGTTATCAAGAGAGAATGAACATCAAATCTGTAAAAAATTGACAGCCCAAGTGAAATATTGTGTTAAATTCTCTCATTGTCAACCCGTGCATAGAATGGCATTAACACAATATTAGATGATTTAAACTACACAGATTGATTCAATCTAAAAACTTTCAGCTTCTGATTCCAAAGTTTTATACAGTATGTAGATAAAGTCAGAGCCGAATTTCCCATTAGGCACGTGAGGCACCGGCCTAGGGGCGGCACATGTTTGGGGGCGGCACTTGGATGCCTGTGATAGTACTGTCTGCCCAAAATGTACCAATAACTGCAAAATATCCATTGTACTGTACTATATTCCATCTTAAATAGAGTGTAAATGGATAGGACATGCAGATATTGCCCCTATAAACTGTCCTACTTAGTAAACATTATTGCTGTGCCTAGGGGCGCCATCATCCCTAAATCCGCCCCTGGATAAAGTACATTTAATAATAAGGTCAGTTTATTCATTCACCATTTATTTTATGTAACCTGAGAATAATGTAGGTTTTCACATAAACATTGCTAATGTACCTACATGTGATAACTGTTAGGACTCTGAGGGGATCCCAGACAAGAGGTTACCGGGAAGGACAGGGCATGATCTCAATCCAAACTCTGTTAATCCCCCCAGAGGTTATAGGCACCTGCAGAGCTAATACTTCACCTTTAATAGCCTTGTTCGAAGGGATAAATTAGGTTCACCCCAACCCGGTGCCCAGGACTTAGCAAGGAAACAAGGTGCCCAACACCTCCAGAGCAGACATGAGGGAAACTTAATAAAACCTGTAAAAATGAGAAACAAAGCAAAATTTGGCAAAGCTGTCCTTCACGGGAAGGGATCCTCCAGCAGACCACAAGTGACCCCTGCGTAGAACAATTACAAAAAGGTAGTGAGGTGGAAAATAGGGGTAGAATCTTCCGCCAAACTACCGTGAATGCAGCAATGCAAGAAGATGTTATACGTAGAAATAATACTAATGCTAGCAATGGACAGCAGAAAAACTGCAGGAGATAGAACAAGCACTTATCTCTCTCCTTGCAGGATCTGGGAACAAGCAGAGAACTCCAAGGCCACCGGACACAGGCTGGATCTGGGAAGTTTAATAAATGGCAGATGACAGGAAAACAGACAAGGATAGGCTGCACTGAAAATCACCGGCCCCTTGATGAAAGGCAGCATGGGAGATAAAGGAAACACTCAGAATCAGAATAGCCAAGGCTGACAAGCTCCCTTAATGAGACTTACTACAGGTGAACAGCCTGACACACACAATACCCAGAACTAATGGTTTAATTAAACAGCAGCTGGACCTGGAGGACAAAGGAGTCAGACTGCAGCTCCACAGAGCAAAATCCATACACCAGAAAACATGGTATGCAAGCAGACAGAATTACGTAACAGGAATGAGCCACTGCTGGCTCATGACACTAACATGTGATAACATGGCTCTTCTGAAATTCAAGGAAAAGAGATTTAATATATACTGTATTGATTTAAAATATATATTACTTCTAATTATATTCCTATTACCCTGCTTTTACAGCATAGCATTTGCAACATACTGCAATGTCAGTATTAGTTTTTTATGATATATTTTTTGCTTTTAGAACTTTTGTCCTTTTAGGTCAATTTTTATAGCCTGCAGGCTGTGTGGTACTTTTGCATGTCTACCCATGATTTTCAATTGGCAATCATTTACATGGCAAAACTAGTCTAGTTTTTTTGTAGACACACACAAAGTCCCACACATACAGTACTTTGGCTCAATATACTACTACCACCACCACTACTAGCAGTATTACCTCTACTATCTCTACTACTGTTACTACAACTAATAACAATAATAAAAAATATTGATTGTCTTCCATGTCCAGTAAATGCCAAAATATTCCAAAAATGTAAGTTATTCCCTTACCCACTATGATGGCCAGGTCCATAAAGACCTAGTGCAGCCTGTTGCAGATCTACCCACTCCTAAAAGGAGCAGGGCATGCAGCATAGACATCAGTCAAGTTGTATCAAAGTCAGCAGCAGCCACCACAGCCACTGAGGCCGAAATCTTAGATGGTGCCCACAATGAAAAGACAGTACTGCAACTGGAGGAGACAAGAGGGAGAAGGACCTCAGGAGCGTGAAAAGTCAAGAGAAGAACAGGTTGAAAGTGCCAGGCATTGGCAGGTAATTCAGTTAGCTCCCTATACCATTCCTGGCTGCATTATTCCAAATGGAAAAATTTTATATCCAAAATGCTTCAGGTCCCGACCATTTCATATATGGGAGAATTTAATTGTAGAATTAAGTTTCATCAAGTTATTTCCTTCACTAGAGGTTATCTTATTAGATGCTAAATTCCAGGAAACATCATTCTCTTTTTTGGTCTACTATAACTAATGATAACTTTGTAGATGTAAAAATATATTTTTATTATTTCTTTATTTAATCTCACATTGAATAATAAAAGGTTGAGAGTGTGACTGTATTTTCATTACAGTATATAAGAAATAATTGTAAAATATGCTATTTAAAAATTGTATGCTCCACTAATATTTTTCTCTTCTGTTTTGTCTTGCAAAAATATCAGCATTTTATTTTGAGGTCATATATGTAAGTCAAGGCTAGCAGAATAGTAGATGCTTCCAGCAGTGATGATGGGTCAATCAGACACTTCTTGTCTCAGTATGGGGTTTTTGCTGCATGAAAGGTAAACTATACTTTGTATTCCTGGGGAATTTCTAAGCAAGGTAATATTTTTTTCTTCTCTGTGTCTTATAGTGTTTATCTCTTTATTAATCTTATGTGGTCTTTGTCCATAATTGAGCATATACATTTTTTATAAACTACTGTATTTTATTTTATCAAATGTAAAAACAAATTAGAAGACAGATTTAATGCTGCACAATAAATATGGAAAGTTAAAATTAAAGGAAAACACTACATAAGATTGGACACTTTATAATTCAGTATCACTTCAGTATCATTTTTGTAGTTGACCTTTAGAATTGCGCTGTTGGTCGTAGTGTGGCTTTTTGGCACAATGTGATTGACAGAGAGTACCATTTGTGGGAGGTCATGGGGAGGATTTTACACAAAGGTAAATGTGTTGTGGGCATGTTGCAACCAGGAGCCACAGCTATGGCCAGATTTGACATTGCTTTTGAGATTAAACTGCATCACACTGTGACTAGTCGCACCTACAGTTTAGCCATTAGAATAATAGAAGAATAGAATCAAATGTATTGGCCATGTGTGCTTGCGCACACTTGGAATTTTTTGTGGATTACAGTGCAGCATCAAGCAAGGATGAAGGGGTGGAGAGACATTACATACATTACATTAAGACATTACATGCGGGGGCACATGCCCGCCGAGCTGTGCAGCATCTAGGCAGCCATCAGCTATATATGTGAATGGTCTGTGTGAATGGTCCCTTTGTGGACACACTTGCAGTGGCTATTTTAATGTTATGTGTACACATCACATGTAAGATAAGTGAGGACCCATCTGTCATTTTAGAATCATTACGCCAAGCAGTGCAGAATGACTTGTGAAAGTGAGCCACCAGGTCCCATACAACTCTGCTAACACTGACTGTTTTTTTTGCAAAAAATGCATCTTAATTGTAATGTTCCAAAAAGACTGTGTTGATTAAATTTGATAGATGATACTTGTATATTGAGTGTGAATGAGCCAGTATTTGGAGCAGAACAAAACTTTTATTGGGAAAAAAAGCTGCAGTTGCAACATTGTTGCATTTCATATACAGATTAAAAATTAAGTTACCTACATATATATAATTGTCATACATCAAAGGAATCAGCACAGTCTCCTGGTGTATCATATTTGCTTTGTAAATAAGAAGCATTATTCTTAAAAGACATCCAACACTAGAAGATTATTTGATAAATCAATGGGGCCAGATGGGGCCAGATGGGATACATCTAAGGATACTAAAAGAGCTTAAAGGGGAGCTGGTAAAACCATTAACAGGATCATTCAACCAGTCACTAGCTACTGGAGTTATCCCAGAGGACTGGAAAACAGTGAATATAGTCCCACTGCACAAAAGTGGAAGCAAGGAAGATATGAGCCACCTTAGACCAGTGAGCCTTACATCAGTAGTAGGGAAATTGATGGAAACTTTTAAAACAAAGAGTTGTAGAATATCTCAAAACCAGCAATTTACAGGATCTGAAACAGCATGGGTTTACTGGGGGAAGATCATGTCAATCAAATCTTATTGACTTTCTTGACTGGGTGACTGAAGTAAGAGATCAAAGTGGGGCTGTAGATGTAGCTTATCTAGACTTTAGTAAGGCTTTTGACACTGTCATACATCACAGACTGTTATATACTGTAACTTAAAAGTTTGGGATTGGATTCTAAGATTGTTAAATGGATAGGATCTTGTTTTGCAGGATAGAAAACAGAGAGTTGTAGTAAATGGAGTACAGTAAAATGTGGGAAAGGTTACAAGTGGAGTACCCCAGGGATCTGTACTTGGACCAGTGCTTTTTATATCTTTATTGGTGATATTGCAAATGGAATTGAGGGTAAATTGTGCCCTTTTGCAGATGACACAAAGGTATGCAACAGAGTAGATACACCAGGAGGGGTCAAACAAATGATTGGTGATCTAGGTAGATTAGAGGAATGGTCAAGAGCATGGCAACTATAGTTTAATGCCAAAAAAATGCAAAATCATGCACTTGGGTCTCAAAAATCCCAACAATAAATATAGTATAAATGGCACTATAATGGAAACTACTGAGGAAGAAAGGGATTTAGGTGTCACTATTTCAGGAAACTTAAAGGCAGGTAGGCAATGTAACAAAGCAATGATGAAGGCAAGTCAGATGATTGGTTGCATAGGGAGAGGAATCAGCAGTAGAAAGAAAGAAGTAATAATGTCACTGTATAGGTCATTGGTATGACCTCATCTAGAGTATTGTTTTCAGTTCTGGAGGCCATATCTCCAGAAGGATATAAATACATTAGAGACTGTACAAAGAAGGGAAACTAAAATGGTGCATGGCCTACATCACAAAATGTACCAGGAAAGACTAAAAGATCTTAATATGTATACTTTAGAGCAGAGAAGGGAAAGGAGGAACATGATCGAAACTTTCAAATATATCAAGGGTTTTAACAAGGTACAGGTGGGAGAAATTCTTCACAGGAAGAGGAGCAACAGAACACGAGGACATGCACTGAAAGTAGAGGGAGGAAGATTCAGGGGAAATCTGAGGAAGAATTACTTCACAGAAAGAGTAGTAGATACATTGAATAGCCTCCCATCAGAGGTGGAAAGGAAAATACAGTAGAACAATTTATACATGCTTGGGATAGGCATATTGATATCCATACAAATAAGAATCAAATATGGTTTGAGGTAGCATGTTAAAAAAAAAAAGGGCAGACTAGATGGACTTTCTCTGCCGTCAAATTCTATGTTTATTCTCAAATGACCTGGTGTGCCAAGAGGGGCTGTTTAGCATAACTGCAGCAAAAATTATTGAGGACATATCTGTATCTTAGATCCACTGCATGTAAAGATGTAGTAGTGACCCAATTAGCATTCACTCTTGCAGAGCCGGCCCTAGCCTAAATGACACCCTAGGCAAGATTTTGGCTGGTGCCCCCTAGCACCGCCACTAATTCCACCTCTGACCCTGCTCCCCTTTCCCAGCACCATCAACCCTCATCATAGCAGTCATCATTTTGGTGTTCCTACCCGCTATATTTTGAATAGAAACGGTGCACACATTCGGTGTGCAGCCCAAACAGGGGTGTGATCTTGCTGGGAAGGAGCATGGCCACACAATAGTACCCCCAATTCAAATTATGTCACACAGTAGTGCAACTTTATTCACATTATATCATGTGATGGTGTCCCTTATTCACATTACATCACACAGTAGTACCACTTTACCTTACATACATTACTCCTCACATTATTCACATTATACCCTTAGAAAAAAATCCTGAGAAAATATTGTATTTTAAGCACCCTCCATGGCCACACTGCAACCCAGCACAAAGCAGTGTGTGCTGGGCAGAGGAGAAGAGCTGCAGCTGCTGCTGTCACTTAAGGGGAGGGGGCCTGGGGCCCCCACTGAGCCCTTCCATCAGACTTTGGCCTGGGTAATTTGTACCCCCTACTCCTTTCTCTCGGCACCCCTGATAATACCACACAGTAATGCCCCTTACACATGACACACATTATTAATGTCCTTATAACAATAATGCCCCTTACACATTATGCCAACCTTTATTAATGCCCTTCATACACATAATGACACACATAATGCCCCTTACGCATATGTTGCACATTATTAATGCCCTTAAACACATGACACACATAATGCCCCTTACACATATGCCGAACACTATTGCACAACCAACCCACCTGCAGACAGCACTCGCACAGCCGCTAACACTGTGACCTCTGCCTCTGCTTGGATACAGATGTTTCCTCATACATCTTGCTTCATTAGGCCATGCAGCTCCTGGCCAGTTCTGCTAATGTTGGGTGCCTTTTTTGCTGAAAATTTGTCTTATTTGCATTGTTATGTGACCAGGACACACAAGGAGCTCCGATTATTAAAATGATATGCGGCATGCCTATATTCTGTGTGCAACTGTGGCTGTATATGCAGATGCAGCCTTACTCACACACAGAATATAGGCATGCTGCATATAATTTTAATCAGCAGAAGCTGCTGATGCCCCTAGGCATTCCAAGTGCCCTATGCAATTGCCTAGTTTGCCTATGCCTAAGGCTGGCTCTGCACTCTTGATTTAAGCATGGTGTGCTGTGAGTGGAGGTTTTAAACATAAACCATAAAACATAAAATTTTCAATGGATCTAGAAAATCCTATATACTGTAGTTTTGAAAGACAGGGATGGGGTGCCAATTGTTTCTTTATGCAAAAACAAAGGCTTATCACCCTTGTTTAGGGGGAGCAGAGACTACTGCAGCAGGATGCCTCCTGCTACATTATCATACATAGCTATCACTGCTGCTTCCAAGGAAACAGCAATGACACTGTTCCAATCACATCTGAATTAAGCCCTTTATTATTCTTAATATTTTATTTTGACTGAGAGTTCCGCAGTCACTTCTCTGTATGGCAGCTAAATTTATTGGGCGTCACAAACATATTACTGATAA
This sequence comes from Crinia signifera, assembly GCF_055691185.1. Lineage (NCBI taxonomy): Eukaryota > Metazoa > Chordata > Amphibia > Anura > Myobatrachidae > Crinia > Crinia signifera. The sequence goes on along the minus strand of NC_139221.1, from coordinate 97,555,802 downwards.
TTAAATTTCACCCCTCTACCCAGAGTCCAGGTGCTTACAAAAGAATAAAGAAACATCATAACGGAGACTAAGAAAAAAGAAAACAGCACCAGAATTGTGTCACTGTCTATGGCTCACACAAGAAGGCAGCACATAATGAAGGTGAAGGCTGATTGTGTTCCTCTGACTGGATCATCTCTTGGCAATTGCAAATCACCTTGAGCAGGTTTCTGTATGGTAAGGGTAGAACTGCGGAGTTTTGTGCTGATTCTGTGCATCATCGCTGCACCTGTTACTATGCTGGACCTTTCTCATGTTTACTATTTTCTTACATTGTCTCATATATTTTAGATTATGTCAAAGCAGCATCCCAGCTATTAGAAGTTGTTCATGGTTTACCTGGTGAATTCTCTTCTGAATTGGGTGAGGAGTAGTTTGTGAGTGTTGGAGCAATAGAATGCATCACTGGATCATTGCATAAGTTGCAGTCCATTGTGAAAGCAACTGCAAGGTCTAGAACTTCTGCAGTTGTATGCATGTGGAAGAGAAAATCTAGACATGCTGATTTGGAGTCCTCTATTGGGTCTTCATCATTAAGCACTACCTTAAATTACCATGGTAGTTCTCCCTGTCGGGGTACCACCTCCTTAATCAACACTTTTGTATTTGCAGTAGGTAGCTTAGCACAGGGCACAATGGACCTGGTGCATTGCTCTAACACTCTGCTGCTTCACATCATCAGTCCTAGTAGTAAATTTTGGATTATGAAAGGTAAATATTTAAATGTAGTTACCATGACTGTTTAAGCTGGAACAGCATTGGCCGCTACCCCCAAAAAAGTGGTTATGGGTGAAAAGGCATAAAAGTGTTATAATTACTTGTTAATTGAGATGTATTTGTTTTCAGCCTGTTATTTGGAGGTACATCATTCAGAACATATGAATGTGTTTATAATTCTGTATTTGATAAATAATCTGTTCCATTCTGCCAAGTGTATCATATGGTGATTTTGTGATGTTCAATTTGGCATGAATTCACATAGGATTGCTTTATGGATCTAGGGTGTAAAAATGTGGAAGTGTGGTTGGAGGAAACCCAACCCCAAGCTCCATTTTGGTGTTCAGACACATTCCACATTGCCTGGTTGCCAAAATTGTGTATGAAACCCTGACAGTCAGAAGATCTACATTGGAATCCCTAACCTACCTCTCTCGAAGCCTAACTCTAAACTCCTCCACCTGCAGCCTAACCTCAACCTCCCAAAGTCTAACCCAAACCTCCTGCCACACCCAAACCCTAAACACCTGAACCTTCACAGCTTAACCCACTTCCTAGTTCCTAACCTGAGCCTCAGCCCCGGTACTTAACTCCAGGATCCTGCATCATCCGGACTGTCTGTATTTTGACAGCATCCCAATTTCCATGCCAAGCAATCTTCTCCAATACATGCAGCAGGTCTTTGCCTTTAACAGCTACACAACCAGAGAAAGGTAACCTTTTCGTCACAGTTGCACCCATTGTCATGGTACACACCTGATTGAGGACTGTGATAGATTGTCAGATGATGGTGGTGACCCTAGTGCCAGATCATTACTGCATGCAAATGTTAAGTAAAATGTATGCATGCATTTTCATATGTGGCGTAATATAGAATACTTTGCAAGTATCCTGGGCTGCACTTTTGTCTTTTCAAAAAGAACAGTTGTACTCAACTCAGTCATTTCTCTGCAGACTGCTAAACATGCATTTCTGAATCCTAACTGGAAAGCAGCAATTCAAATGCACACAACCATTTTGTAATGCTTCATGATAGATATTGCAGACCTACTGCAGCATGGGTTAAACATAAAAACTGCTGCTGCTGATAATGATTATGACAATGGGGATGTTGAAAAATTTTCTTGGGTATAGAAAAAAAACAGGACAGTGTGATCACAAAGTTGTGCATTTACAGTAGTCACATCACACTAGCATTCTATATACACTACATGTGCATTCACAATACAGTCACATTATTCACAGTCCAAGCCTCCATTTTTTTGTGGTTGAAGTTCAGGTAAAACTAACCACATAATGATTTACTCCACAACTGTGCTTTTCAGTATTTATTAGCACATTAGCTATAATTACTGAAGAAATATTGAGCTGCTGACAGTACTCTAAAGGGGCATACACACAGGGTGATTTCAGCCCTATTTCTAAGCGATCTGACTAGACTGCTTAGAAATAGAACATTGATCACTCCATCTGTATGCCCTGCAGCGATGACAATGCACGGTCCTGCGCGAGGCTATCGCCCGCAGGGAAAAACAGTGCTTGCATGATTGCTCAGCACACATTGCGGTGTGCATTGTGGGTGTACTGCGCTGTGTGCTGAGCAATGGTGCTTAAGCCTATCGCTCAGCACAGAGCACGAGTGCGAAGTCTACATGACCTTTAACACTGTTTTGGTTCATTTTTTCAGAAATGTTTGTAACATTTGTGTCTTCAATCACTTGCTTATTATTTAAATATCTGTAGTTTAAACCATAATAAAAACTACTGTATAAAGTAAGTACATTAAGTTTTTGTATCTGTTTTTTTGTGCTTACTACCTCAAAATTGCATTTTTATCTCTATCCAGACTAATGTCAAAATCTCCAGAGGTTTCATTTACCTTCAACATCTTTGCTAGTGTTGTTGCGAACAGATGCTGCCTCTTCCCCTATGACATTGTTGTACCTAGTCAGCCTTAGGAGATGCCATCTGACATACATATATCTTGAAAACTCTATGAAGACATCATGCCTTTCATGGGGCCATTTATTTCAGCATGAATGAAAGTACATTTCCGAAAGAAGGGTGTATAAGTTAATTTTAGTTGTGCGTCAAAAGTATACTTTCTGCAATCCATAAAATACTGTATATAATTATTATAGTACTTTCTACCTTGATAATAATCAAATAATATTTAATAAAATCTTATTTCTATAAACAAAATCCTGTATTGTCTGCCTGCGCAAATGAAATATTGCATTCTTTAACTAGAAGAAGATAATCAATAATGTTGGAATGCACAGCGTGATTCAAGTTTTGACCATGTCACTTACTGCCATAGGCGCCGATTCCGTGGGTGCTCTGCGTCCTGGCCTGAAGCTGCTCCGTCGGCGCTGGTGGGTGCTTAACATTTTCCATGGGTGCTCAGGCCCCAACACCCACGGAAAATGTTAAGCACCCACCAGCGACGATGGAGCAGCTTCAGGCCAGGACGCACAGGGTTAATGGAGGGGAGCTATAGCAGCATTCCTGAGTGACAGGAAGAAGAGGACAACACGGGATTGTCTGGCCCTGGGAGGAAGAGGTGGGCAGAGGAATAGAGGAGGAAGGAGCATGCAGGGAACTCACATGCAGCAGGAGTTCCTGAGCACACGTGTAGCCAGAGAGAGGGTGCCGCACAAGTGCCGGGTAACCGCCGCCGCAGACAGGAACAGAGAAGAGGTGATGGACGACCGTCCCCCACACCGCCACAGCACAGCCGCCAAAAAGTGAGACTGCACAGTGCAGCCGTGGCCTGAGCAAACAGAGGGGCCGGAGACAGAGCAGACGCCGGGGATGGCAGCACCAGGGACCCGCCACCCGCCGCAGCACACGTGAAGACCGGAGCCGCAGCACTCAGGGGGAGAGGCTCCCCACAGGTACAGCTCTCAAACACTCAACCATGCACCCCAGCACAGGGAAGAAGGATAAGGGACAGGCGCTCCAGTTAACCCCAGCAGATTATCCCGGTAGTTGGGGAACCCCTCCAGCCTAACCCTCTGCCTCCAGTTATTGCACCCCTGCCAGAGGGACACTAGGTCCTCCAGAGGCCCCCTGTGATTGAAAGACCAGCAGTAATCCCTCCAGGATACACAGACTTGCTGCTTGCTATATATATACAAGTATATAGGCTGCGCTTCTGGCAACAGTAATCAGACGGATATGACTCTCAAGATGGCCGTGCGTTCCACATGGTTGTGGGGTGGAACGCACAGGCCGCGGCGGCGGAAGTTTAGGCTGGTTTGAAGCGCATGATGACGCGCTTCCGGCTATTGAAGCGCATAGAGATACGCTTCCTGTTTGTGTGCACCGCACGCCAGCTCAGATGGAGGCAAAGCTCGATGTAATGTGAGTATTATATCCTGATGCTTGATTGATTGCCCGCCTGTAGTAGGCTGTAAACTTTGAATAGAGTAAATCTGATTTGTGGATTACTTATGGGTGTTGCCAGCTGTGGGTACAAGGGGTGGCCCTACTGATAGGGAGCTGTTTGTCTGTCTTTGATGTGGTCATGATTAAGGCCACATTCTGTGGCCGAAACGTCGACCTGACTTATCTGCACTAATGTGTATTCTGCTGATGGAATAAAAACAGCAGTTTGAAGTTCAAATTGACAAGCCCTGATGAGTGCTATAATTTTTTATGGATGGATCTTTTTATGGCCACGCCCCTTAACCATGGAGCCACTCCCCTATATTTTGGGCTTGAGCACCCACCAGCAAAAACATAAATCGGCACTTTATATATACATACTACAGTACAAGAGTTTGGGGTCACTTAGAAATGTTCTTCTTTTTTAAAGATAAGCACTGTCTTTTTCAATGAAGATAACATTACATTAATCAGAAATACATTCTATACATTGTTAATGTGGTAAGTGACTATACTAGCTGCAAACATCTGTTTTTTAAAGGAATACAGTATCTACATAGGTGTATAGACGCCCATTTCCAGCAACCATCATTTCAGTGTTCTAACTGTACATTATGTTTGCTAATCACGTTAGAAGACTAGTGGATGATGAGAAAACCCTTGAAAACTCTTGTGCAATTATATTAGCACTACTGAAAATAAATTTGCTTGCTAAAAAAAGCTATAAAACTGGCCTTCCCTTGAGCTAGTTGAGTATATGGAGCATCACATTTGTGGTTTTGATTATACTCTCAAAATGTGCAGAAAATGAGAACTTTCATGTGAAACTCGACAGTCTATTCTTGCTATTCCATGCAAAAAATTGCCAAGTAATTGAACATTTCCTACAACGGTGTGTACTACTTCCTTCAGAGAACAGCACAAACAGGCTCTAACGAGAGTGCAAAGAGAAGTGGGAGGCTCCAGTACACAACTGAGCAAGAAGATGAGTACATTAGAGTCTCTGGTTTGAGAAATAGATGCCTCACAGGTCCTCAACTGGCAGCTTCATTAAATGGTATGTGCAAAAATCAGTGTCAATGTTTACTCAATGTTTACAGTTAAGAGAGGACACCAGGATGCTGGCTTCTAGGCAGAGTGGCAAATAAAAAGCCATATCTGAGACTGGCCAATAAAAGGAAAAGATATAAAGAACACAGACATTGGACAGAGGAAGATTGGAAAAAAGTGTTATGGATAGATGTATCAAAGTTTGAAAACAAAGAACATTTGTGAGATGTGGAAATTGCTGACCCCATTTGCCTAGGATGGTGAAGGTAATGTGGTGGTCTGGGGGTGCTTTGGTGCTGATAAAGTGGGAGATTTGTACAAGTTAAAAGGCTTAACCAGTGTGCTAGTTATAACCTAAGCGGGGATGAATTGGGTAATTCAGTACTCAAAAAGGATCTGGGAGTCCAAATAACAAACTGGTCTGTAGTGCGCAATGTAAAATAGCAACAAAAAAGGGCAACAAAATTCTAGCATGTATTAAAAGGGACATGGAAACTATGGACTCATCCTCGAATACGGAGTACAATTCTGGGCCCCACACTATAAAAAGGACATCATAGAATTAGAAAAAATCCAAAGAACAGCAACAAAGCTTATTAGGGGAATGGAGAATTTAAGCTACGAGGAATGATTAAGCAATTCTGGACTATTTGCACTAGAGAAGAGACGTTTAAGGGGGGACATGCTCAACATGTATAAATATATTAGGGGCCAATATAAGGAATGGTCAAACACCCTTTTTTCTGCTAGAAAGGAATCTAGGATGCGAGGGCACGAGTTTAGATTAGAAGAAAAAATATTTTGTTCATCTAGAAGAAAAAATTTCATTAAAGTCAAAGCAGTCAAACTTTGGAACTCTCTTCCTGGAGAAGTGGTTTCAGGAGACACTATAAATACGTTTAAAATAAGGTTGGATAAACATTTATTGGTTAGAAACATCCATGGGTACGAATAAGTAACATAATTTGTCTTTAAAATATCAGAACATACTATACAACAGGGGATAAACTATTATAAACATAGGTTGAACTAGATGGACACAAGTATTTATTCAGCGTCACCTACTATGTAACTATGTTACTATGATTTTGAAAAAGGAAGGATATCACTTAATTTTGCAATGCCATGGACAAAGCTTGATTGGAGCCAATTTCCGCTTACAACAGGACAATGACCCAAAGCAAACCTTAAAATTATGTGAGTACTATTTAGGGAAGAAAAAGGCAGCTGGTGTGCTATCTGTATTGGAGTGGCCAGAGCAGTCACTAGATCTAAACCCCATTGAGCTGTTGTGGGAGAAGCTTAATCGTATGGTTAGCAAAAAGTGCACATTTAATCAATCCAACTTGTGGCAGGGGCTTCACAAAGCATGGGGTGTAATTTCTTAAGATCACCTCAACAATTAACAGATAGAATGCCTACAGCTCCATGCACACAGAGCAATTTGGTCGCTGAGCGATTTTGACTTAATATTACTTAGAGATAAATTGCTAAGCGACCAAACTGCTGAATGTTCCATTTTCATCAGGGACCAGCGAAGGTCACTGATGAAAAGGGAGTCACTGCTGGAGAAATCCGCTGGTCACAGGAGCGTGCTCCTGTGATCAACTGTCACAGCTGTAGTGTTTGATGGAGTCGGTGATGCAGCAGGAGTAATGGAGACAGTTAAATCTTGCAGGTTTTATGTAATTCTTGCTCATAAAGATTACAAAACAACTTATAAATATACAATGCAAGAACTTGGAGAAATAATAACAGCCTTAAACTTCAGGACTGAGAATACACAATAACAAGGAGAAATAGGAACTAGAACAATAATTCCTTTGACTTGCAATAGAATAACTTGTATAGGACTTTAATCATAATAGCTCGAAATTAAAGCATTAAGTATTTGAGATACTAGGCTTTGGAAGAATAAAGACAACTTGGACTTAGAAGAAATAATGTCACTCTTTATAATACTGTGGTGTTAAGACAGATAAGATAACAGTATCTTGTAAATGCTTTAACTATGACTTTGAAAGAATGATGATACTGTGACTTTAAGGAAAACAATGAAAGTCTCTGATATGCTTTGCAGAACAATAATACTGGGAAGGAGGCAAAAAGGACAGAGGTAGCACTGGGTCATCTACTTGTGCAGATGGGACTAACAGGAGAGATGATGTCATCAGCAGGTGTAGCAAGAAAGGTCCTCAGCTGAAAGCTGTGGCAGGCTGAGCAGAGTAACCAGCATAGGCTTAAGGGAATCTGCAGGCTCCAGGTAAAGCACAAATGGAAGGACACTTTGAACTGACAGCTCTCTGGTCAGAGAGGCCCAGACTAAATAAGACATTTTTTCCCTCAGCACACTGAGCAATGCTAGTAACCAATCTAGAACACTACATGATAATAGAATTCAGAGATATTGGTTACATATACCTGCGCAGGTGTATGCTATGCCCCCAAGCCGCGTCAAGGCTTCTCTGTATATTGGGGGTCCCTAGCGCTATATCTAGGTGCAGGGTGCGGCACCCCAAAAAACCATCATAAGCTGGGAAGCCCAGTGCGGCATGCCAGTGATATACTAAGTGTTAATAATTAGTGATAGGAAGCCGAAGCTATATAAAAAGAGAGAGATAAATGAATGTAATTAAAATAGGATAGAGATAGTGTTAGTGAGGGAAAAGTGTTAATAGAATGTAAGGGCATGCCGCACTAAAGCCACCCAACCCATCCAGTCAAGGAGCACCGCACCCCACACCACCATTACCCTAAATTGGGTCTACGATTAAGCAGCAAGGAGCCACATGATAATGGCTCCTTACTTGATATATCCAAACTAAGAGCTACCTACCTTGGAGCAACCCCGGACTACTTCATGTGGCATATCAGGACCCACATCTCCTCCTAATATGGGCTCCCTTCTGCCTCTAACAACATACATACAGATAGTGGTAGATGCTCAATTAGTTCAGTAGCTTTTCCCAGGTGCATGAGGAAGGGGTTAAATACTGGGTAAGTAAAACAAGACATTTTTTCCCTCAGCACACTGAGCAATGCTAGTAACCAATCTAGAACACTACATGATAATAGAATTCAGAGATATTGGTTACATATACCTGCGCAGGTGTATGCTATGCCCCCAAGCCGCGTCAAGGCTTTTCTGTATATTGGGGGTCCCTAGCGCTATATCTAGGTGCAGGGTGCGGCACCCCAAAAAACCATCATAAGCTGGGAAGCCCAGTGCGGCATGCCAGTGATATACTAAGTGTTAATAATTAGTGATAGGAAGCCGAAGCTATATAAAAAGAGAGAGATAAATGAATGTAATTAAAATAGGATAGAGATAGTGTTAGTGAGGGAAAAGTGTTAATAGAATGTAAGGGCATGCCGCACTAAAGCCACCCAGCCCATCCAGTCCAGGAGCACCGCACCCCACACCACCGTTACCCTAAATTGGGTCTACGATTAACCAGCAAGGAGCCACATGATAATGGCTCCTTACTTGATATATCCAAACTAAGAGCTACCTACCTTGGAGCAACCCCGGACTACTCCATGTGGCATATCAGGACCCACATCTCTTTCTAATATAGGCTCCCTTCTGCCTCTAACAACATACATACAGATAGTGGTAGATGCTCAATTAGTTCAGTAGCATTTCCCAGGTGCATGAGGGAGGGGTTAAATACTGGGTAAGTAAAACAAGACATTTTTTCCCTCAGCACAATGAGCAATGCTAGTAACCAATCTAGAACACTACATGATAATAGAATTCAGAGATATTGGTTACATATACCTGCGCAGGTGTATGCTATGCCCCCAAGCTGCGTCAAGGCTTGTCTGTATATTGGGGGTCCCTAGCGCTATATCTAGGTGCAGGGTGCGGCACCCCAAAAAACCATCATAAGCTGGGAAGCCCAGTGCGGCATGCCAGTGATATACTAAGTGTTAATAATTAGTGATAGGAAGCCGAAGCTATATAAAAAGAGAGAGATAAATGAATGTAATTAAAATAGGATAGAGATAGTGTTAGTGAGGGAAAAGTGTTAATAGAATGTAAGGGCATGCCGCACTAAAGCCACCCAGCCCATCCAGTCCAGGAGCACAGCACCCCACCCCACACCACCCCACACCACCGTTACCCTAAATTGGGTCTACAATTAAACAGCAAGGAGCCACATGATAATGGCTCCTTACTTGATATATCTAAACTAAGAGCTACCTACCTTGGAGCAACCCCGGACTACTCCATGTGGCATATCAGGACCCACATCTCCTCCTAATATGGGCTCCCTTCTGCCTCTAACAACATACATACAGATAGTGGTATATGCTCAATTAGTTCAGTAGCATTTCCCAGGTGCATGAGGGAGGGGTTAAATACTGGGTAAGTAAAACAAGACATTTTTTCCCTCAGCACACTGAGCAATGCTAGTAACCAATCTAGAACACTACATGATAATAGAATTCAGAGATATTGGTTACATATACCTGCGCAGGTGTATGCTATGCCCCCAAGCCGCGTCAAGGCTTCTCTGTATATTGGGGGTCCCTAGTGCTATATCTAGGTGCAGGGTGCGGCACCCCAAAAAACCATCATAAGCTGGGAAGCCCAGTGCGGCATGCCAGTGATATACTAAGTGTTAATAATTAGTGATAGGAAGCCGAAGCTATATAAAAAGAGAGAGATAAATGAATGTAATTAAAATAGGATAGAGATAGTGTTAGTGAGGGAAAAGTGTTAATAGAATGTAAGGGCATGCCGCACTAAAGCCACCCAGCCCATCCAGTCCAGGAGCACAGCACCCCACCCCACACCACCATTACCCTAAATTGGGTCTACGATTAACCAGCAAGGAGCCACATGATAATGGCTCCTTACTTGATATATCTAAACTAAGAGCTACCTACCTTGGAGCAACCCCGGACTACTCCATGTGGCATATCAGGACCCACATCTCCTCCTAATATGGGCTCCCTTTTGCCTCTAACAACATACATACAGATAGTGGTAGATGCTCAATTAGTTCAGTAGCATTTCCCAGGTGCATGAGGGAGGGGTTAAATACTGGGTAAGTAAAACAAGACATTTTTTCCCTCAGCACACTGAGCAATGCTAGTAACCAATCTAGAACACTACATGATAATAGAATTCAGAGATATTGGTTACATATACCTGCGCAGGTGTATGCTATGCCCCCAAGCCGCGTCAAGGCTTCTCTGTATATTGGGGGTCCCTAGTGCTATATCTAGGTGCAGGGTGCGGCACCCCAAAAAACCATCATAAGCTGGGAAGCCCAGTGCGGCATGCCAGTGATATACTAAGTGTTAATAATTAGTGATAGGAAGCCGAAGCTATATAAAAAGAGAGAGATAAATGAATGTAATTAAAATAGGATAGAGATAGTGTTAGTGAGGGAAAAGTGTTAATAGAATGTAAGGGCATGCCGCACTAAAGCCACCCAGCCCATCCAGTCCAGGAGCACCGCACCCCACACCACCGTTACCCTAAATTGGGTCTACGATTAACCAGCAAGGAGCCACATGATAATGGCTCCTTACTTGATATATCCAAACTAAGAGCTACCTACCTTGGAGCAACCCCGGACTACTTCATGTGGCATATCAGGACCCACATCTCCTCCTAATATGGGCTCCCTTCTGCCTCTAACAACATACATACAGATAGTGGTAGATGCTCAATTAGTTCAGTAGCATTTCCCAGGTGCATGAGGGAGGGGTTAAATACTGGGTAAGTAAAACAAGAAATTTTTTCCCTCAGCACACTGAGCAATGCTAGTAACCAATCTAGAACACTACATGATAATAGAATTCAGAGATATTGGTTACATATACCTGCGCAGGTGTATGCTATGCCCCCAAGCCGCGTCAAGGCTTTTCTGTATATTGGGGGTCCCTAGCGCTATATCTAGGTGCAGGGTGCGGCACCCCAAAAAACCATCATAAGCTGGGAATCCCAGTGCGGCATGCCAGTGATATACTAAGTGTTAATAATTAGTGATAGGAAGCCGAAGCTATATAAAAAGAGAGAGATAAATGAATGTAATTAAAATAGGATAGAGATACAGATGGAGCCGGGCTTATTATTGCTGGCGGAGCGCCAGGACCGTGTCCCTGGCGATCCGCCAGCAATCTGGCGCTCTGGCTGAATGAGACGCTCGTGCGTTTCCCACGCACGAGCGTCTCAATAGCCGGGCGGCGAGGCGGCGCGGCGGGTGCAGTCCTGCCCGTCTAAAGCTTCAGGGAGACGGGCAGGGCTGCGGGGGGCTGCGGGGGGGCGGTGTGGACCGGCGGGGACCCCGGGAAGCCGGCGGGGGACCCGGGGAAAAGCACCGTCGGAACGGGACGCGCGTGCACCTCGTGCACGCGCGTCCCCTTCCGACATACAGATGGCGCGGGGCGGGGGATGGCGGGTGGCGAGTCCTCCGCCATCCCCAGCAAAGACAAGCCCGGCGCCATCTGTAGTGTTAGTGAGGGAAAAGTGTTAATAGAATGTAAGGGCATGCCGCACTAAAGCCACCCAGCCCATCCAGTCCAGGAGCACCGCACCCCACACCACCGTTACCCTAAATTGGGTCTACGATTAACCAGCAAGGAGCCACATGATAATGGCTCCTTACTTGATATATCCAAACTAAGAGCTACCTACCTTGGAGCAACCCCGGACTACTCCATGTGGCATATCAGGACCCACATCTCCTCCTAATATGGGCTCCCTTCTGCCTCTAACAACATACATACAGATAGTGGTATATGCTCAATTAGTTCAGTAGCATTTTCCAGGTGCATGAGGGAGGGGTTAAATACTGGGTAAGTAAAACAAGACATTTTTTTCCCTCAGCACACTGAGCAATGCTAGTAACCAATCTAGAACACTACATGATAATAGAATTCAGAGATATTGGTTACATATACCTGCGCAGGTGTATGCTATGCCCCCAAGCCGCGTCAAGGCTTCTCTGTATATTGGGGGTCCCTAGCGCTATATCTAGGTGCAGGGTGCGGCAACCCAAAAAAACATCATAAGCTGGGAAGCCCAGTGCGGCATGCCAGTGATATACTAAGTGTTAATAATTAGTGATATAGCTTCGGCTTCCTATCACTAATTATTAACACTTAGTATATCACTGGCATGCCGCACTGGGCTTCCCAGCTTATGATGGTTTTTTGGGGTGCCGCACCCTGCACCTAGATATAGCGCTAGGGACCCCCAATATACAGACAAGCCTTGATGCGGCTTGGGGGCATAGCATACACCTGCGCAGGTATATGTAACCAATATCTCTGAATTCTATTATCATGTAGTGTTCTAGATTGGTTACTAGCATTGCTCAGTGTGCTGAGGGAAAAAATGTCTTGTTTTACTTACCCAGTATTTAACCCCTCCCTCATGCACCTGGGAAATGCTACTGAACTAATTGAGCATCTACCACTATCTGTATGTATGTTGTTAGAGGCAGAAGGGAACCCATATTAGGAGGAGATGTGGGTCCTGATATGCCACATGGAGTAGTCCGGGGTTGCTCCAAGGTAGGTAGCTCTTAGTTTGGATATATCAAGTAAGGATCCATTATCATGTGGCTCCTTGCTGGTTAATCGTAGACCCAATTTAGGGTAACGGTGGTGTGGGGTGCGGTGCTCCTGGACTGGATGGGCTGGGTGGCTTTAGTGCGGCATGCCCTTACATTCTATTAACACTTTTCCCTCACTAACACTATGTCTATCCTATTTTAATTACATTCATTTATCTCTCTCTTTTTATATAGCTTCGGCTTCCTATCACTAATTATTAACACTTAGTATATCACTGGCATGCCGCACTGGGCTTCCCAGCTTATGATGGTTTTTTGGGGTGCCGCACCCTGCACCTAGATATAGCGCTAGGGACCCCCAATATACAGAGAAGCCTTGACGCGGCTTGGGGGCATAGCATACACCTGCGCAGGTATATGTAACCAATATCTCTGAATTCTATTATCATGTGGTGTTCTAGATTGGTTACTAGCATTGCTCAGTGTGCTGAGGGGAAAAATGTCTTGTTTTACTTACCCAGTATTTAACCCCTCCCTCATGCACCTGGGAACAGTGGTGTATCTAGGAGCCACGGTGCCCGGAGAAAGGGCATTTTTCGCGCCGCCACCCCCCCCCCCCCACACACACACATACATACCCAGATTTGTAGTAGGCAGGGCTCTTGCGTGGCAAAAAGGGGGCACAATCTAACATTACAGGACACACCTTGATGCACATTACATATAATGCCACATGCCATAATGCCAATTGCACATAAGCCACACATGATGCCCATATATGTACACACGCCCACACCAATTTGTTTGCAGGTGAATAGTAACAGATGATGATGAATAAGTGAATAAGCTACACATTTAATTATCTTATCAAAAACAGATCTTTACCAAGTCAGTGAAAAAGTCAGCACATATTATGTATGTATGAGTCCTCTTCCTGACGCTGCTGCTCCTGCTTGGATAAACACAGGGGAGGTAGGGGGAGGGAGAGAACTCCAGAGCTATCTCCCTCCAGGACAGCCTTATCGTCTGAACTCTCAACTGCATTCACTGACCCTGCGTGTAGGCATCCTGATCCCAGCAGCGCGGTTCCCATTCCGTCTGTCTCACAAGTTCACCTGTGTGAGACTTCCTCCCAGGGCAAAGCATGGCCTCATGGGACTTGTAGTTTAAACGTTAACTGCTCAAAGTTTGAGCAGTAACATATAAACTACAATTCCCATGATGCCACTGTCCCTGCTGCTCTGACCTGCCGATGGCCTCGGAGTCATCGGCAGCTTAATCTCGGCACCTCCACTCCTCTCCGACTAGCACTGTAACCAAGCGCTGCAGCTGGGCGGGGAAGCAGGGCAGGGGTGCCGGTGGCACGCGGCTCCGGCGCCATTTGATCTATCTGTGCCCGGAGCGCGTGCTCCGGTGGCTCCGCCCTCGCTACGCCCCTGCCTGGGAAATGCAACTGAACTAATTGAGCATCTACCACTATCTGTATGTATGTTGTTAGAGGCAGAAGGGAGCCCATATTAGGAGGAGATGTGGGTCCTGATATGCCACATGGAGTAGTCCGGGGTTGCTCCAAGGTAGGTAGCTCTTAGTTTGGATATATCAAGTAAGGAGCCATTATCATGTGGCTCCTTGCTGCTTAATCGTAGACCCAATTTAGGGTAATGGTGGTGTGGGGTGCGGTGCTCCAGGACTGGATGGGCTGGGTGGCTTTAGTGCGGCATGCCCTTACATTCTATTAACACTTTTCCCTCACTAACACTATCTCTATCCTATTTTAATTACATTCATTTATCTCTCTCTTTTTATATAGCTTCGGCTTCCTATCACTAATTATTAACACTTAGTATATCACTGGCATGCCGCACTGGGCTTCCCAGCTTATGATGTTTTTTTGGGGTGCCGCACCCTGCACCTAGATATAGCGCTAGGGACCCCCAATATACAGAGAAGCCTTGACGCGGCTTGGGGGCATAGCATACACCTGCGCAGGTATATGTAACCAATATCTCTGAATTCTATTATCATGTAGTGTTCTAGATTGGTTACTAGCATTGCTCATTGTGCTGAGGGAAAAAATGTCTTGTTTTACTTACCCAGTATTTAACCCCTCCCTCATGCACCTGGGAAATGCTACTAAACTAATTGAGCATCTACCACTATCTGTATGTATGTTGTTAGAGGCAGAAGGGAGCCCATATTAGGAGGAGATGTGGGTCCTGATATGCCACATGGAGTAGTCCGGGGTTGCTCCAAGTTAGGTAGCTCTTAGTTTGGATATATCAAGTAAGGAGCCATTATCATGTGGCTCCTTGCTGGTTAATCGTAGACCCAATTTAGGGTAATGGTGGTGTGGGGTGCGGTGCTCCTGGACTGGATGGGCTGGGTGGCTTTAGTGCGGCATGCCCTTACATTCTATTAACACTTTTCCCTCACTAACACTATCTCTATCCTATTTTAATTACATTCATTTATCTCTCTCTTTTTATATAGCTTCGGCTTCCTATCACTAATTATTAACACTTAGTATATCACTGGCATGCCGCACTGGGCTTCCCAGCTTATGATGTTTTTTTGGGGTGCCGCACCCTGCACCTAGATATAGCGCTAGGGACCCCCAATATAAAGAGAAGCCTTGACGCGGCTTGGGGGCATAGTATAGGTATATGTAACCAATATCTCTGAAT
Organism: Crinia signifera; assembly: GCF_055691185.1. Taxonomy (NCBI): domain Eukaryota; kingdom Metazoa; phylum Chordata; class Amphibia; order Anura; family Myobatrachidae; genus Crinia; species Crinia signifera. The sequence continues at coordinate 97,540,384 of NC_139221.1, read as the reverse complement.
TCTATTATCATGTGGTGTTCTAGATTGGTTACTAGCATTGCTCAGTGTGCTGAGGGAAAAAATGTCTTGTTTTACTTACCCAGTATTTAACCCCTCCCTCATGCACCTGGGAAATGCTACTGAACTAATTGAGCATCTACCACTATCTGTATGCCCAGACTAAATAACCAGAACTCACCTCACATAGGTTGAGAGTCAGGAAGTACAGGAAAAGGTACATTTGCCCATATCTAAGATGGCGGCACCGACCTCCCAGCACTGACCAGAAACCAAACCACACTACTCCTGCAGGCCACTGCAACTAGGACCCTGCCGAGACCACCAATATCCAACATGGCATCAGGCCCCCATCCAGTGCAAGGCATGCCACCACTGAGTGGGAAAGTAGTGCACCCACCAGCAACAGGGATGAGTGACCATGACACCAGTGACTAGTACTAGGCTGGTCACTCAGCGACCATATTCCTGGTGATGCTGTAATTTCTGCAAAAGGAGCATTCTTTGATGAAAGCAAAGTTTGAAGGACAAAATTATTATTTCAAATAAAAATCGGTACTTGTTTCCTATCTGGGCGCCCAGGTTTTCTACGTACGGCACCGTAATGAAATCGGATCGCATCGCATCGTACACATACACGATATTGAACGATGCGATGCGATCCGATTCGATTTCCCATAGGAAACAATGTGAAATGGCTCAATTTAGCCAAATTCTCATAGGAACAATAGTAAATGGGCCAAAAACACCCCTGAACATTGAAATGTCCCCCCAAAAGTAGTTTACGCCACCCCGCCATCAACGTGAACCCGAAGCGTGGCGAGCGCAGCGAGCCCGCGAGGGGCAGCGGTACGCGTCCTCCGACCTTTTCATGCCCTACTATCCACGTCGGCGTGGAGTGAGAATAGAATAGTGTGGCGAGCGCAGCGAGCCACCGAGCCCGAAGCGTGGCGAGCGCAGCGAGCCCCGCGAGGGGACGCGGATACCTTCACAGTTATACGCGTCCCCTCGCGGGCGACGCGGACACCTGGGAAGCCCGCGAAGGGACGCGTTTACCTGTGAAGGTATCCGCGTCCCCTCGCGGGGCTCGCTGCGCTCGCCACGCTTCGGGCTCGGTGGCTCGCTGCGCTCGCCACACTATTCTATTCTCACTCCACGCCGACGTGGATAGTAGGGCATGAAAAGGTCGGAGGACGCGTACCGCCGCCCCTCGCGGGCTCGCTGCGCTCGCCACGCTTCGGGTTCACGTTGATGGCGGGGTGGCGTCAAATACTTTTGGGGGGACATTTCAATGTTCAGGGGTGTTTTGGGCCCATTTACTATTGTTCCTATGATAATTTGGCTAAATTGAGCCATTTAACATTGTTTCCTATGGGAAATCGAATCGGATCGCATCGCATCGCATCGTTCAATATCGTGTATGTGTACGATGCGATGCGATCCGATTTCTCTACGGAGAATAGCATGGTGCGCAATTAACTTAGTGGGCGCCCAGATAGAAAACAAGTACCTAAAAATCATTATTTCTAACCTTGCCAATGTCTTGACTATATTTTGTGGATGACCCCAAACTTTTGAATGGTAGCGCATATATGTATGTATGTATGTATGTATGTATGTATGAGACAGGAGCACAAGTGTCATACACTTGGTCTTTCCAAAAAATCCAGCCGGGAGACAGAACAGTACACCTGTAATCAAAGAAACACCATGGGTGAAGGGACAAAAGACAATGTGAAATAAATAAAGAACATCAGATGGGCACACAAGAGGTATACGAAGGCATGGTAAAGTACATCATTAGAGATACATGAAAACATGAAGACATCGTATACATATACATGAGGACATAAGAACATGTAATGGAAGGCAGTGGGTGTAAGATATCGCAAAGTGTGGAACAGCCTATTAGTGTTTAAATAAACATATTGAATGATAGCTCCCTTGGGGTTCACGGTGTCCAACTTGAAGATTCACTGGGTCTCTAGAAGTAGTAGTTTGAGGCCTCAGTCGCCTCCTCGCAGATCATGGGGGGACGTGATCAATGATAACGTATTTGAGATTGGCAAGGTTATGTTTAGCAGATGCAAAATGTTTCGCAACAGGCTGGTCATTGGGTTTGTTATTAATATCAGCTCTTATAGCAGTGCGGTGATTAGCGATACGCTCCTTAAAGGACCTAATCGTCTTCCCGACATAGCCAAGGCCACATGGTCAGGTAATGAGGTTATTTAAACACTTCACCACTCCAGAGAGGACGCCCAACAGGAAGTGCTGTGCGACGATGTACGAGCAGCACGAGGAGTCTAATGTACACCAGCCTCGGCGTCAAGGTTTTTATGTGAGTATGTCTCTTGCATTCATTGTTCTTATCTTGAAAAAGGAATAAACCCCCAAAACGTTGATAACAGAACTGTGTGTCTGTTACCTTTTTGGAAAGACCTAGTGTGTGCCACTTGCCATCCTGTCTCTACCTGTGTCTTCAGTGGAGCACCCGGCAAGTTCTCTGCTTTAATTGGAGTGCCCTCACCCTGTCGCCTATATATATATATTATTTATATATATATATATATATATATATTATTTATATATATATATATATATATATATATATATATATATAAATATCTGCCAGTGGTATACCAAATAGTAGATAGTAGCTAAAAAAATATGTACCTGCGTGATTAGGAGCATGAGGATGAATTTGCCTGAGGTTCTTAGCTCAACTAAAATGGATTTGGCTGACATAAAATTTCTGCAATGTTCTTAATCTAATTAAAGTAAATATAGCTATTACTTGTCAGCATTTTATTTATGCCTAGCATGGCAACAGGGTTGTCACTTTTCAATACTATTTAAACTACTGGCTGGTTGAATATTATTAATAGCTACAGTTTGTATAGCTATGTTAAACATGAAGCATAACAGGTAACTGGAATAAACATTTTTCAAATTTTTCTTTCTGACAGCGGATGTCATACTGTATGTGTCTAGTACAAAATATCTTTAGTAAGGTTAATGATAAAAAAGACTAGGAAATAACTGATTTAAATGATTTTGGCAAGATTCAATATATTTTTAAAGATTTATTACTATATAAAAACTGGCTGATTTAAAGAGCAGCAAATTTACATTGATGTAACCTTTTTGTCGTCACCTTTCGGACTGGAGATTTTGCACTAAATTTTTACATTTCCATTTTACATGTATAGTATATGATTAGAGCATTGAGAGAGCATATACCATGGTGGAGGCAGGAACACTGTGGCCACTGTATTGTCTTTGACTGGCACTCTGACAGTTGCAATTTGCACCAGTTGTGAGCTGGCTTTAATTCACAGACAGAAGTGAATCAGATAAAATTGACATCTGTCTGTTAATTAGAATCAGCATGTGAATGATCATCAGTGCTCATAGGTGACAGGACTCTGCTATCAGTCTGGAAAACAAGGTCATCTCTGCCTCTCAAAGGTAAAGGCCATGTTGTTTGGGCAGCAGTTTATGCCTTAGTCTTCAGTGGCCCCAGTGCAATGCAACTGCTACAGCAATGGTATTTCCACCTCTGACAAGGATTGATACAATATAGATACATATATAATTTTCTAAAATATCCAAATGGACCATGGTGGAACTAACACCTATTGCTCCAATTGTATAATATTATCCATGAGAAGATATAAATTGCAGCACAAAATAATTAGAAATTCAGACAGATAATTTTTTTGTTTTACTATAATTATAGGTTTTAGGTAATTTTCATGAGACATTTTTAAATAGTGCAGTTTATTAATGCCAACCAGCATTATTTCAAACCATCAGATCTTAATCTAGACTCTGTGGGTGAGATTTACTAGGATGAGAGATTCAGAAAGTGAGAGATTTGTTAAGAAATCTTCTTCAGTTTTTTTAAAGCGGCAATCATTTACAGTGCAAAATCAAACTGGTTTTACAGTGTAAATGGTTGCCGCTTTAATAAAAACTGGAGATTTCTTACCAAATCTCTCACTTTCTGAATCTCTCATCCTATTAAATCTCACCCTGTATTTTTACACATAGAAATGATAAAAATAATGTATATATACATACAATAAATGCAGATTTCAAAACCCTGAGCAGAGCATAAACTAACACACTAATCTGAGCAGAGCATATAATAACAGATAGGTTGAACCCAATGGACTGTGTATGCATACATCGGGTTCATCAGGACTATTTTGCATATACAGTGGTCAAAGTGGGAAATTGGTGGTGGGGGTATGAAAAACAGAATTGAATTGCCGATGGTCTGGGGTCGTCTGAGGTACACCTAGAACCCCAGAAGAAAGTCTCTGACAAAACACGTTAGTGGGGGGGCCTGCGACGCTCATCTTCCTGGATCCTGGCTCTGTCTCCCAGCGGTATCTCTTACTAGGCTCCCTGCAAGCCAGTGTGTGCAGTGATCTCCAGGGACAGTTTTGGGCGTATCACATAGTATTGTGTATTGCACTTGAAGTCACCTAGACAAAAAAAACCACTCATCTGTCTGGCGTCACCATGAAATGATTTCAGCAAGGATAATGATCCTGTACCAGCAACTGGGATGTTATTAGATGTCACCTAAGTCATTAGAAATGTAAAACCGTGAGAATGCAAAGCACTATAGAAAAACAAAACTAAGAAGTGTCCCTGTAATAACTTAGCATGAATATACCTTTAATGATATTGCAATAAAATATAACGGCACAGAGCATATTTGATAACATTTAAAAAGGTCAACATCAGCTTCTAAAAACATTAAAGTGGAATTTTACATAATTAAATTTAAAAGACATTTACCATATGAATATCAAAATAATATGAAGTACAACTATTGCTGAACTGGAAATTTAACTCTTGATTTCTACAGCATGCTTCATATTTATTGACTTTGACCTTCCCCCTGTCCTTTGTGGAAAAAAAAACACATTATTACAAATTGGGATTTCCATTTAATCTCTACATACTATTTAACAACGGAAATTATATAAAGTAAATTGCATTGACAATATTTTATTGTATCTTGCTCCAAGCTCCTGAAACCAATTATCAACTCAATGATTTTCCCTTCTGTAAGCTGATACCATGAATTTTTTTTGTTGACTGTCTATTTTATGGCAGTTATCATGTTGCCTTTATTTATAAATACTGTACATTTCTACCCAAAAAGAACCCCAATTTTACACGAATTAACCCCTTCCTGACACAGCCAGTTTTTGCCTTCCTGACAGAGCCCTTTTTTTCAAATCTGACATGTATCACTTAAGTTGGGATAACTTTTTTTTGCTTTTACTTATCCCAGTGATTTTGAGATTGTTTTCTCGTGACACATTGTACTTCAAATTAGTGGTAAATTTGGGTCGATACAGTCTGTGTTTTTTTGTGAAAAATACCAAAATGTCGTAAAAAAATGGAAAATTTAGCAATTTGCAAAATGTTAAATTCTCTGCTTGTGAGACAAATAATCATACCACTCAAAATAGTTAATAACTAACATAGACCATATGTCTACTTTATGTTTCCATCATTATTTCAACTTCCTTTTAATTTTTTTGGACACTAGGAGGCTTACAATATGAATAGCAAATTCTCAAATTTTCAAGAAAATTTCAAACACTGATTTTTTTAGGGACCAGTTCAGTTCTGATGTGACTTTGAGGGACTTGTATGTGAGACACCCCCATAAATGATGCCATTTCAAAAACTGCACCCCTCACAGTATTCAAAACAGCATTTTGGAAGTTTTTTAACCCTTTAGGTGTTTCACAGGATTTAAAACAAAGTGTAGGTGAAATTTCAAAATTTCATTTTTTTTGCAGATTTGCAATTTTAATACATTTTTCTAAGGAACACAGTAGATTTTACTAGAGAAATGTGACTAAAAATTGATTCCCCCAATTCTTTTGTTTTCATAAATATCCTATATGTGGCCCTAGTGTGCACGTTGACCAAACCACAGGCTTCATAATAGAAGGAGCACCTACTTGATTTTGGAGCCTCCTTTTTATGAGATTATTTTTTAGGCACCATGTAGGTTTCTAGGCACCATAAGATGCTAAAATTTAGGAAACCCCCCACAAGTGACCCCATTTTGCAAACTACACCCCTCAGGGAATTCATCTAGGGGTATAGTGTACATTTCAAACCCCCAGGGGTTTCACCAATTTTTATACAACTGGGCAGTGAAAATGAAAAATTAAATTTTTTACACAAAAATGCAGTTCTGGCTCAAAATTTTTCATTTTCACAAGGAATGAAGGAGACAAAGCACCCCAAAATCTGTGCCCCAACTTCTCCCGAGTACGGCAATGCCTCACATGTGACCAAAAAATACCATTTGGGTGCATGGCAGGACTCAGAAGGGAAGGAGTAATTTTTGGATTTTGCAGCTCAGATTCTGGTGGAATGTTGGTGGGTGCTATGTCGCATTAGCAAGACCCCCCAAGCACCAATACAGTGGAACCCCCCCACAAGTGACCCCATTTTGCAAACTACACCCCTCAGGGAATTCATCTAGGGGTATAGTGTACATTTCAAACCCCCAGGGGTTTCACCAATTTTGATACAACTGGGCAGTGAAAATGAAAAATTACATTTTTTTACACAAAAATGCAGTTCTGGCTCAAAATTTTTCATTTTTAGAAGGTATGAAGGAGAAAAAGCACCCCAAAATCTGTGCCCCAATTTCTCCCGAGTACGGCAATGCCTCACATGTGACCAAAAAATATCATTTGGGTGCATGGCAGGACTCAGAAGGGAAGGAGTGATTTTTGGATTTTGCAGCTCAGATTCTGGTAGAATGTTGGTGGGTGCTATGTCGCATTAGCAAGACCCCCCAAGCACCAATACAGTGGAACCCCCCCACAAGTGACCCCATTTTGCAAACTATACCCCTCAGGGAATTCATCTAGGGGTATAGTGTACATTTCAAACCCCCAGGGGTTTCACCAATTTTGATACAACTGGGCTGTGCAAATGAAAAATTACATTTTTTACACAAAAATGCAGTTCTGGCTCAAAATTTTTCATTTTCACAAGGAATGAAGGAGACAAAGCACCCCAAAATCTGTGCCCCAATTTCTCCCGAGTACGGCAATGCCTCACATGTGACCAAAAAATACCATTTGGGTGCATGGCAGGACTAAGAAGGGAAGGAGTGATTTTTGGATTTTGCAGCACAGATTCTGGTGGAATGTTGGTGGGTGCTATGTCGCATTAGCAAGACCCCCAAAGCACCAATACAGTGGAAGCCCCCCACAAGTGACCCCATTTTGCAAACTACACCCCTCAGGGAATTCATCTAGGGGTATAGTGTACATTTCAAACCCCCAGGGGTTTCACCAATTTTGATACAACTGGGCAGTGAAAATGAAAAATTAAATTTTTTTACACAAAAATGCAGTTCTGGCTCAAAATTTTTCATTTTCAGAAGGTATGAAGGAGAAAAAGCACCCCAAAATCTGTGCCCCAATTTCTCCCGAGTACGGCAATGCCTCACATGTGACCAAATAATACCATTTGGGTGCATGGCAGGACTCAGAAGGGAAGGAGTGATTTTTGGATTTTGCAGCTCAGATTCTGGTGGAATGTTGGTGGGTGCTATGTCGCATTAGCAAGACCCCCCAAGCACCAATACAGTGGAACCCCCCCACAAGTGACCCCATTTTGCAAACTATACCCCTCAGGGAATTCATCTAGGGGTATAGTGTACATTTCAAACCCCCAGGGGTTTCACCAATTTTGATACAACTGGGCTGTGCAAATGAAAAATTACATTTTTTACACAAAAATGCAGTTCTGGCTCAAAATTTTTCATTTTCACAAGGAATGAAGGAGACAAAGCACCCCAAAATCTGTGCCCCAATTTCTCCCGAGTACGGCAATGCCTCACATGTGACCAAAAAATACCATTTGGGTGCATGGCAGGACTCAGAAGGGAAGGAGTGATTTTTGGATTTTGCAGCACAGATTCTGGTGGAATGTTGGTGGGTGCTATGTCGCATTAGCAAGACCCCCAAACCACCAATACAGTGGAAGCCCCCCACAAGTGACCCCATTTTGCAAACTACACCCCACAGGGAATTCATCTAGGGGTATAGTGTACATTTCAAACCCCCAGGGGTTTCACCAATTTCGATACAACTGGGCAGTGAAAATGAAAAATTACATTTTTTACACAAAAATGCAGTTCTGGCTCAAAATTTTTTATTTTCAGAAGGTATGAAGGAGACAAAGCACCCCAAAATCTGTGCCCCAATTTCTCCCGAGTACGGCAATGCCTCACATGTGACCAAAAAATATCATTTGGGTGCATGGCAGGACTCAGAAGGGAAGGAGTGATTTTTGGATTTTGCAGCTCAGATTCTGGTAGAATGTTGGTGGGTGCTATGTCGCATTAGCAAGACCCCCCAAGCACCAATACAGTGGAACCCCCCCACAAGTGACCCCATTTTGCAAACTATACCCCTCAGGGAATTCATCTAGGGGTATAGTGTACATTTCAAACCCCCAGGGGTTTCACCAATTTTGATACAACTGGGCTGTGCAAATGAAAAATTACATTTTTTACACAAAAATGCAGTTCTGGCTCAAAATTTTTCATTTTCACAAGGAATGAAGGAGACAAAGCACCCCAAAATCTGTGCCCCAATTTCTCCCGAGTACGGCAATGCCTCACATGTGACCAAAAAATACCATTTGGGTGCATGGCAGGACTAAGAAGGGAAGGAGTGATTTTTGGATTTTGCAGCACAGATTCTGGTGGAATGTTGGTGGGTGCTATGTCGCATTAGCAAGACCCCCAAAGCACCAATACAGTGGAAGCCCCCCACAAGTGACCCCATTTTGCAAACTACACCCCTCAGGGAATTCATCTAGGGGTATAGTGTACATTTCAAACCCCCAGGGGTTTCACCAATTTTGATACAACTGGGCAGTGAAAATGAAAAATTAAATTTTTTTACACAAAAATGCAGTTCTGGCTCAAAATTTTTCATTTTCAGAAGGTATGAAGGAGAAAAAGCACCCCAAAATCTGTGCCCCAATTTCTCCCGAGTACGGCAATGCCTCACATGTGACCAAATAATACCATTTGGGTGCATGGCAGGACTCAGAAGGGAAGGAGTGATTTTTGGATTTTGCAGCTCAGATTCTGGTGGAATGTTGGTGGGTGCTATGTCGCATTAGCAAGACCCCCCAAGCACCAATACAGTGGAACCCCCCCACAAGTGACCCCATTTTGCAAACTATACCCCTCAGGGAATTCATCTAGGGGTATAGTGTACATTTCAAACCCCCAGGGGTTTCACCAATTTTGATACAACTGGGCTGTGCAAATGAAAAATTACATTTTTTACACAAAAATGCAGTTCTGGCTCAAAATTTTTCATTTTCACAAGGAATGAAGGAGACAAAGCACCCCAAAATCTGTGCCCCAATTTCTCCCGAGTACGGCAATGCCTCACATGTGACCAAAAAATACCATTTGGGTGCATGGCAGGACTCAGAAGGGAAGGAGTGATTTTTGGATTTTGCAGCACAGATTCTGGTGGAATGTTGGTGGGTGCTATGTCGCATTAGCAAGACCCCCAAACCACCAATACAGTGGAAGCCCCCCACAAGTGACCCCATTTTGCAAACTACACCCCACAGGGAATTCATCTAGGGGTATAGTGTACATTTCAAACCCCCAGGGGTTTCACCAATTTCGATACAACTGGGCAGTGAAAATGAAAAATTACATTTTTTACACAAAAATGCAGTTCTGGCTCAAAATTTTTTATTTTCAGAAGGTATGAAGGAGACAAAGCACCCCAAAATCTGTGCCCCAATTTCTCCCGAGTACGGCAATGCCTCACATGTGACCAAAAAATACCATTTGGGTGCATGGCAGGACTCAGAAGGGAAGGAGTGATTTTTGGATTTTGCAGCACAGATTCTGGTGGAATGTTGGTGGGTGCTATGTCGCATTAGCAAGACCCCCAAAGCACCAATACAGTGGAACCCCCCCACAAGTGACCCCATTTTGCAAACTACACCCCTCAGGGAATTCATCTAGGGGTATAGTGTACATTTCAAACCCCCAGGGGTTTCACCAATTTTGATACAACTGGGCAGTGAAAATGAAAAATTACATTTTTTTACACAAAAATGCAGTTCTGGCTCAAAATTTTTCATTTTCAGAAGGTATGAAGGAGAAAAAGCACCCCAAAATCTGTGCCCCAATTTCTCCCGAGTACGGCAATGCCTCATGTGTGACCAAAAAGTGGCAGGACTCAGAAGGGTAGGAGAGATATTTGGATTTTGCAGCACAGATTCTGGTGGAATGTTGGTGGGTGCTATGTCGCATTAGCAAGACCCCCAAAGCACCAATACAGTGGAACCCCCCCACAAGTGACCCCATTTTGCAAACTACACCCCTCAGGGAATTCATCTAGGGGTATAGTGTACATTTCAAACCCCCAGGGGTTTCACCAATTTTTATACAACTGGGCAGTGAAAATGAAAATTTACATTTTTTTTACACACAAATGCAGTTCTGGCTCAATTTTTTTCATTTTCAGAAGGTATGAAGGAGAAAAAGCACCCCAAAATCTGTGCCCCAATTTCTCCCGAGTACGGCAATGCCTCATGTGTGACCAAAAAGTGGCAGGACTCAGAAGGGAAGGAGTGATATTTGGATTTTGCAGCACAGATTCTGGTGGAATGTTGGTGGGTGCTATGTCGCATTAGCAAGACCCCCAAAGCACCAATACAGTGGAACCCCCCACAAGTGACCCCATTTTGCAAACTACACCCCACAGGGAATTCATCTAGGGGTATAGTGTACATTTCAAACCCCCAGGGGTTTCACCAATTTTGATACAACTGGGCAGTGAAAATGAAAAATTACATTTTTTTACACAAAAATGCAGTTCTGGCTCAAAATTTTTCATTTTCAGAAGGTATGAAGGAGAAAAAGCACCCCAGAATCTGTGCCCCAATTTCTCCCGAGTACGGCAATGCCTCACATGTGACCAAAAAATACCAGTTGGGTGCATGGCAGGACTCAGAAGGGAAGGAGTGATTTTTGGATTTTGCAGCACAGATTCTGGTGGAATGTTGGTGGGTGCTATGTCGCATTAGCAAGACCCCCAAAGCACCAATACAGTGGAACCCCCCCACAAGTGACCCCATTTTGCAAACTACACCCCTCAGGGAATTCATCTAGGGGTATAGTGTACATTTCAAACCACCAGGGGTTTCACCAATTTTGATACAACTGGGCAGTGAAAATGAAAAATTACATTTTTTTACACAAAAATGCAGTTCTGGCTCAAAATTTTTCATTTTCAGAAGGTATGAAGGAGAAAAAGCACCCCAAAATCTGTGCCCCAATTTCTCCCGAGTACGGCAATGCCTCATGTGTGACCAAAAAGTGGCAGGACTCAGAAGGGTAGGAGAGATATTTGGATTTTGCAGCACAGATTCTGGTGGAATGTTGGTGGGTGCTATGTCGCATTAGCAAGACCCCCAAAGCACCAATACAGTGGAACCCCCCCACAAGTGACCCCATTTTGCAAACTACACCCCTCAGGGAATTCATCTAGGGGTATAGTGTACATTTCAAACCCCCAGGGGTTTCACCAATTTTTATACAACTGGGCAGTGAAAATGAAAAATTACATTTTTTTTACACACAAATGCAGTTCTGGCTCAAATTTTTTCATTTTCAGAAGGTATGAAGGAGAAAAAGCACCCCAAAATCTGTGCCCCAATTTCTCCCGAGTACGGCAATGCCTCATGTGTGACCAAAAAGTGGCAGGACTCAGAAGGGAAGGAGTGATATTTGGATTTTGCAGCACAGATTCTGGTGGAATGTTGGTGGGTGCTATGTCGCATTAGCAAGACCCCCAAAGCACCAATACAGTGGAACCCCCCACAAGTGACCCCATTTTGCAAACTACACCCCTCAGGAAATTCATCTAGGGGTATAGTGTACATTTCAAACCCCCAGGGGTTTCACCAATTTTGATACAACTGGGCAGTGAAAATGAAAAATTACATTTTTTTACACAAAAATGCAGTTCTGGCTCAAAATTTTTCATTTTCAGAAAGTATGAAGGATAAAAAGCACCCCAAAATCTGTGCCCCAATTTCTCCCGAGTACGGCAATGCCTCACATGTGACCAAAAAATACCAGTTGGGTGCATGGCAGGACTCAGAAGGGAAGGAGTGATTTTTGGATTTTGCGGCTCAGATTCTGGTGGAATGAATGGTGGGTGCTATGTGGCATTAGCAAGACCCCCGAAGCACGGTGAAATGATGAACCTAATAATCCATAGATGTGTGGTATATTTTAAAACACTCCTTTATACATAGGCCGGGTTTGTCGGGGCAAGTGTCACACTGGAAAATAGTTTGCTTTCTTATTCCCTTTTTATAGCAAACTTTGCACCTTTTTTGTGTCCTGCCCTTTTTTCCAGTGGAGGGGATTTCATCAGGAAAATGCTGCCCTGGTACAATACGGGGGCCAGTACTAGAAGTACTGGGGCCCTCTGCCTGCTGGTTCCCAAATATTAGGCCCTTTATGACTTACTCTTGAAAGTGCATAAATGTCCCCCTCTGGCCGGTAGAACGGAATAGCACGTAAGCGTTATACAGTGCCATCTGGATGATATACACGGCCAGCTTCTTGTACCAGATTTTTGTTTTCCGCAGGGCACTGTACGGCTTCAGTACCTGATCTGAAAGATCCACTCCGCCCATGTACCTATTGTAATCCAGGATACAATTAGGTTTTGAGGTGTGGGTACTGGTACCTCGTACAGGGACGGAGGTGGTACTGTCTCCGTGAATTGTTGTCAGTATAAGGACATCCCTCTTGTCCTTATATTTGACCAACAACATATTTTCGGTGCATATTCCCCTGCTTTCACCCCTTCTCATTACTTGGGCAATGTGCGTTTTTGGGAGGCCTCTTTGGTTCTTGCGCACAGTACCGCAAGCTGCTGTACCTCTTGAACCAAGGGCCTTAAACAGGGGGATGCTAGTGTAAAAGTTATCCACATAGAGGTGATAACCTTTATCCAGGAAGGGGTGCACTAAATCCCAGACAATTTTTCCACTAACACCTACGAGGGAGGGGGGGCATTCTGGCGGTTCAATTCTTGAATCCTTCCCTTCATATACCCTAAACATGTGGGTGTACCCTGAGGTGCTTTCACACAGCTTATACATTTTTATGCCATACCTTGCCCTCTTACTGGGAAGGTACTGGCGGAATTTAACCCTTCCTTTAAAATGTATAAGGGACTCGTCAATACAAATAAATTTTTCAGGGATGTACATCTCTGCAAATTTGGCACTGAAATGATCAATGACCGGCCTGACTTTAAATAGCCGGTCAAAAGTGGGATCATCTCTGGGTGGGCACTGTGCATTATCGTTGTAATGCAAAAATTTAAGGATCATCTCAAAATGAGCCCGAGTCATGGCCATACGGTAAAATAGGGTGCTGTACAGAACATCTGTACTCCAATATTGCCTAATTTCTGGCTTTTTTACTATGCCCATATGAAACACCAGACCCCAAAATGTCATCATCTCTACTGCATCTACAGGGGTCCACCTAGCAAATGATGACGTGGGGTTTTGAGCAATAAACTGCTGGGCATATAAATTAGTTTGGTCCACCATTAAATTTATAAAATCATCAGAGAAAAATAATTTGAAAAAGTCAATTTCTCTGAGACCTGTGGAATCAAATTGGATTCCTGGCATGGCCAAAAACTCAGGAACCTGGGGCTCAAAATTGTCTGGTAGTGGGGTCCATACGAGATCAATTATTGGGGGGGGGGGGTCTCAGCTGCTCTACGGGGGCGTCTTTGAGGGGGTCCCTCATCACTAGAGGAGGAAGAGGAGCTTAAGATGAATCCTTCAAATTCCCCGCTTGCCTCACTGGCTGTGTCAGAGTCAGAGGCAAGCATGGCATATGCCTCCTCCGCTGAATACATTCTTCTGGATGACTGGGATGACATTTGGGATGACATTTGGGATGACATTTTTATTTTTGTGTTTCTGGTAGTGAAATGTTTCAACACGTGTATAGTGTAGGGGGGGTACAAACTTTATTTCAACCAGGGGGGTATGTAGTGTGTAGTGTGTATGTAGTGCAGAAAAAAAAAATACTTTATACAGGAATTTGATCCCAATAAAAAAAAAAAAAAAAATTGATGGGGTTAAAAAAAAAAAAAATTGAAGGGGTTAAAAAAAAAAAAAAAAAGGTCCTGCGCCAAAAATTGAGCACAGATGTTGGTCAGTAATGTCCGTCACTGAACAGCGCTCAAAGGCAACAGGAATTTGATCCAAAAAAAAAAATAGATCAACCCTGTGCCGAAAAAGCTGATCAGTGATGTACGTCACTGATCAGCGCACAGTGGCCACAGGACACCCACAAAATCACAGTGTGTGTAAAAAAAAAATTAAAAAAAGACCCCACAGCACCCTCAAAAAAAAAAAAAGGTGATCACTGATGCGACACTGATTACCAGTGAGGGGCAGCAGGTGCACAACCTTTGGTGCAACTGACAGTGCAACTGGCAGCAACTGACATGTATATATAAAAAAAAAAAACTCTGCACCCCCAAAAAGTTGCTGATCACCTCAGATATAGTGATCAGCACAAATGGCGGGGGCAGCAGACACAAAATATAGCACTCTCTATCACTCTCTGTCACTATCTCTCTCTATCTCTCTCTATCTCTCACTATCTATCACTCTATGACACTGCAGCAGCAGCACTGACAGTTATATATAAAAAAAATTACCCCTGCACCCCCAAAAAGTTGCTGGGGGTGCACAAAAGGGGGGCAGCAGACACAAAATATAGCACTCTCTATCACTCTCTGTCACTATCTCTCTCTATCTCTCTATCTCTCACTATCTATCACTCTATGACACTGCAGCAGCAGCAGCACTGACAGGTATATATATTAAAAAAAAAAACCTGCGCCCCCAAAAAGTTGCTGATCAGTTAATTTATACTGATCAGCACAAAAGGGGGGGCAGCAGTCAGTTATATAAAAAATATATAGCACAATCTGTCACTATCTCTCTATCTCTCTCTCTCTATCTCTCTCTATCTCTCTCTATCTCTCTATCTATAACTCTATCACACTGCAGCAGCACAAAATATAGCACTCTCTGTCACTATCTCTCTCTATCTCTCTCTATCTCTCTCTATCTCTCTCTATCTCTCTCTATCTCTCTCTATCTATAACGCTATCACACTGCAGCAGCACAACACAGGAAGTCACAAGTAGTAACAGGATCCAGGAAGCATCCAGCACGCTACAAGCAGTGATCAGGTAAGTATTTGCAAGGATCAGGTCAGTATACTACGGCAGATAGGCACGGTGACCGCACTGCACGCAATTCCAGACCGGAATGGCGTCTGCAGTGCAGTCACCGTTAGTTTAAATCCCCCTCCATGGCTGTGATTGGTTCGTCGGTCCGACGAACCAATCACGGCCTTTGGGGGCGGGCGGGGTGAGGTGGGGTGACACCAGTGTCACCCTTACACCCCGTGGTGATTGGTGCTGTACTTTACAGCACCAATCACCTCCGATCCCTGTGTCACCGGCGAACGTTATTCGCCGGTGACACAGAAAACGCTGTAATTGGCTGTTCACACTGAACAGCCAATCACAGCGATCGCCGACGGGGGGGGCGGCATCGCAGCCCCCCTGGGCATGCAGGGACATGTCTGCTGTCAGGGACAGCAGACATGTTTAAACTGTCACCGCGTCTATAGACGCGGTGACAGTTTAAAGCCATGACGTACATTTACGCCATGTGTCGGGAAGTACTTCCCGACCATGACGTAAATGTACGTCAAATGTCGGGAAGGGGTTAACATACATTTTTAGTAGATATTAAACAAAAAATATTAAACAATACATTTTTTTAAACAAAGAGATTCAACTCTGAAAAGTTTTTGGAAACATACAGTAGACTAATGATGCTTTGACTTAAAAAGGACAAACAGGTTTTCTTCAGAAAGGTATTAACCCTATCCACTAAAGATGCCAGGATCACTCACATTTGTTATATAAATTTAATAAAAATGTTGTGTAAAAAAAGATTATATTTCCTATATAAGGTAAACTTTACAGGTCATTATGATGAATAAAAATGTTTGCGTGGCAATTTTCACACCTATTTTAACGAATGTACTTGGAACTCAAAGGGTTAAGCTACTGTGACTACAAAACTGAGGAGTTCCATTTGCTAACTTTAAGAAAACACAACATATATTGTTTACAGAGAAGTGGTCAAAGTACAATGCAATGATTACCAAAATCATATAAAATGAATGAAGTTGGTGTTAGGAAATTGGTGCACCCCTCTCTATATAGCTGCTATATGGGAGTCCTGTTCCAACAGAGACCTCCTTACTCGTGCACAGTACCTCATTCATTTTATATGTGTTTTGTGATTTACTTATGAACAGTGGTGTAGCTAGGTTCCGCGGTGCCCGGAGCAAGGGCATGTTTCGCGCCCCCTCCCCCTATATAATAAAAGGAAACCACAGGCTGCTCCCCTGTATAAACAAATATGCATACCAGTCGCACAGGATTTCCATGCCTTCAGATTGCTCAATATCATACAGATTGGCCCCCTGCCTATATTTATTGGTTTTTCAATATTGCTTGGCCAATATCAGGGGTGTGCTACCGCAGACACGGAAAGTGAATCGTTTATTAGGAAAGAAAAGGTGTGTCTATGATGTGATGCACTTAAAGAGAATTAATTGCTCCCCTGTATAATAATAATAGGACCCCGCAGCCAGCTGCTGCAATAGTGAGCTGGGAGCAAAGGAAGCCCACTATCCTACCCTCCACACGCTGTCCTGCCTCCAGCCACTCACCCCTTGACTCCTGGATAGGGACTCCGGTGCCAGGGATGCACGCCATGACGTTGATGCCCGGCATCAGTCAGTGGGGAAATTTAAAACCTGGCGAGCGCTCTCACATCACGTATGCACCGGTATGGGACGCCGGAGGCAGGGATGCGGCACCATAATGTTGATGATGTTGTGACGTCATGGCGCCGCATCCCTGCCTCCGGCGTCCCAAACCGGCGCATGTGCAGTGAGAGAGCTTGCCGGGTTTTAACTTTCCCCACTGACTTGATGCAGGGCATGGGTTAATGCAGGTAGATGTACTGCGCTCACCTAGTGGGTGTGTTTTTAGGCGCTGCTTAGCCACAGGGGTGTCCCGACCCCCTATTGGTCATAAGTGGAAAGAGAGGAATGGGCTCAAGCGCTGCCTCTGTAATGGTCTGTTGTACTAGAAATAAATGCAGGATGGTGGTGTGAGCTAAGTATCGTGATTGTGGTTCTCTATATATGCAAGAATGAGTGAGAGGTGGATGAAGTAAATGCAAGGGTGTTTATTGATGAAAATTCATAAACAACTTCCAAATATAAATGTTTTGCTCATGTGTGCCCTTGTGCTTACACCTGCTAAGAGCCCCCCTCGGGGAATGAGGGCATCAACAGATCCCTTTATACCATAAGCCCGGATGGGGTTTATGTCCCTTAGAAAGTGTGTGGTAATGTCCCAGGGCTGAGTCCGTAATGTCTTGCACAAGTCTGCATATGTTGGTTATAAAGTCTCCTTTGTTAGGCAATAATGGGTGGAATACAGGGAATGACAGGGTTTAAGCAGGAAGCGGCGTCCCGCTAACCTGCTTCTTACCCTGTCAGAGATGAGGAGATTGAAATCACTGGCTCCGGCTTCTTGTTGTTTGCCCGCCTGCACTGTGCGTGCCGATCCTCTCTCAATCAGGGAGTTCCTCCTCCCTTCTCATCTCACGATGCCCCGTGTGCTGTGTGTCAGGTGCAGGGAG
This sequence comes from Crinia signifera, assembly GCF_055691185.1. NCBI lineage: Eukaryota > Metazoa > Chordata > Amphibia > Anura > Myobatrachidae > Crinia > Crinia signifera. Next base: position 97,522,480 of record NC_139221.1, on the reverse strand, counting down.
GCGCTGCAGCCGCAGCGTCCCATGTCCTGCAATGCGTGGTCTGCACAGCTCCACCAGTAGTGTCCAGATCGCGGCTTCCGGGTATCAGGTCTCGACCAACAGTGATGCCTGGCACCACGTCACTAGCAGGGCAGGGGAGCCGGCGGCAGAGCTCCGGCGCCAGGTGAAATGTCGGCGCCCAGAGCTGGTACTCCGCCGACTCCGCCCTAGCTACTGTACAACTCTGCCTATGAATGCATGTACAGTATGTTTCACATTGTTTTAAATAGAGATGTGCAGGTTCTGATTTACTCTGATTTACTGTGATTTACTGTGATTTCAAAGCAGGATCTTATTGGCTATCCTAAATCACATGACAGTTGTTGACAGTTGATAGCCAATAAGATCCTGCTTTGAAATCAGAGAAAATCAGAGCCTGCACATATCTAGTTTTAAATATGTTTTAATATATAATTAAATCCCTATATTCGAATAGCATATATTCAATATTCGCTTGTGACCTTTTAATATCTTCAAAGAAGCACTGTTCTTTTTGTTCTTTTTTTAATGGCCCTAACTATATGGAGTTTGTATATTTTCCCTGCGCTTTCATGGGTTTCCTATTAGTACTCCAGTTTCCTCCCACTATCCAAAAATACAGATGGAGCAGTTCCCGTCAGAGTTGCTCCTGGTGATTGCATGCCCCATTGCATGCCCCATTCTGTCAGAGCCCTCTTCCACCAGTCCCCTACACACACACTCCCTGTCCATCCCACTGAAGCAGAGACGGGAAGGGAAACTGATAATAGTGGCTGTGCTGTGCTATGCTGTCGGTGACGCTCGTATGTGGGAGATACTTGCACACCCTAAATCCAAAGGCCTCTTCTCTATCCTCATCCAGCTTGATCTGTCGGCTGCCTTTGACACTGTTGACCACCCTCTCCTGCTCAACACCCTCCGCTCCTTTGGCATCACTGGCACGGTCTTCTCCTGGTTCACCTCATACCTCTCCGATCGCTCCTTCTCCGTCTCCACTCCGAGCTCCTCCTCTCCTACTACCCCCCAGCCAGTCGGTGTTCCCCAAGGGTCAGTCCTTGGCCCTCTCCTCTTCTCCCTCTACACCACCTCTCTGGGCACCCTCATCAGCTCCTATGGTTTTCATTACCACCTTTATGCTGATGATACCCTAATCTATCTCTCCTCCCCCGACTTATCCCCATCACTTCTGTCCAAGGTCTCCGAATGCCTCACGGCCATCTCAGCCTGGATGACCCAACGCTTCCTGAAACTAAACATGGCTAAAACTGAACTTCTAATCTTCCATCCCCCGAACATCCCCTCTTCTCCCACTATCTCCATCAGCATTGGTGAAACCGAGATCACGTCCACCGACCAAACGCGCTGCCTCGGTGTCATCATTGACTCCTCCCTCTCTTTCACCCCCCACATTCGTGCTCTCTCACAGTCTTGCCGCTTTCACCTACGCAACATCTCACGCATCAGACCATTCCTCTCCACTGACGCGACCAAAATTCTCATTCACTCTCTTGTCATCTCCCGCCTTGACTACTGCAACATCCTTCTCTCTGGGCTACCTCTCACCCGCCTTGCACCTCTCCAATCCATTCTTAACGCTGCTGCTAGGCTCATCTTCCTCTCCCGCCGCTCTACCTCCGCCTCCCCCCTCTGTTTATCTCTTCACTGGCTCCCCATTCCTTTCCGAGTTCTCTTTAAACTCCTCACCACCACCTACAAGGCTCTCTCCTCCTCCACAGCTCCCTACCTCTCTTCACTGATCTCTATCCACACTCCCTCCCGTCCTCTTCGCTCCATCGCTGACCGCCGACTGACCTCTCACCTAATCACCTCCTCCCACTCCCGTGTCCAAGATTTCTCTCGCGCTTCCCCCCTGCACTGGAACAACCTCCCGCCACCCATCAGGCTATCTGATTCCCTTACCTCCTTCAAGCGCTCCCTCAAAACCCACTTTTTTCGACTAGCCTATCCCTCCTCCTAACCTCTTTTGATCCTCCTATCCTGCCTCCGTTCCCCTCCGTTCCTACTTATCCTATTGTATTTCGTTCGTCCACCCACCTATTTTTAGTATGTTAACTCTTATGAGCAGGGCCCTCCTTCCTCACGTACTCACCCTACCTCATTACCTCACCTGTGCTCCTGTCCTGTTCTTCCCTTCCTCTACTTCATCTTCAGTCTCCTTGACAATTTTTACACCTACTTCTGAACTGATGCTGATTTTAGTTCTACCAGCTATACCCCTATTTATACTGTATCTTTCTACACACCCTGTACGTTACCTTGTAATTTGTTTTTTTTTTGTTTGCTATGTACGGCGCTGCGGACACTTTGCGGCGCCTTATAAATAAACGTACTACTACTACTACTACACCCTCTAAAAGATCTTAGGGGTTTATTCTAGTTCATTCTTTCTGACAAAATCCTTCTTAGATGGACAAAACCATGTGCACTGCAGGGGGGGCAGATGTAACATGTGCAGAGAGAATTAGATTTGGGTGAGTTATTTTGTTTCTGTGCAGGGAAAATACTGACTGCATGATTTTACACTTCAATACAGATCTCACTTTGAAGAAAAACCCCACCCAAATCTAATTCTCTCTGCACAAGTTACATCTGCCCCACCCGCAGTGCACATGGTTTTGTCCATCTAAGAAGGATTTGGTCAGAAAGAATGGACTAGAATAACCCCCTTAATATGTATACTTTAGAGCAGAGAAGTGAAAGGGGGGACATGATAGAAACTTTCAAATATATCAAGGGTTTTAACAAGGTACAGGTGGGAGACATTCTTCACAGGAAGAGGAGCAACAGAACAAGAGGACATGCACTGAAACTAGAGGGAGGAAGATTCAGGGGAAATGTGAGGAAGAATTACTTCACAGAAAGAGTAGTAGATAAGTGGAATAGCCTACCATCAGAGGTGGCAGACGCAAATACAGTAGTACAATTTAAACATGCTTGGGATAGGCATATTGATATCCTTACAAAAAAAATAAGGTTCAAATATGGTTTGAGGTAACATGTTTAAAAAAGGGGCAGACTAGATGGGCCAAGTGGTTCTTATCTGCCGTCAAATTCTATGTTTCTATGTTTCTCTTCAGATGGACCGGACATATCTGCAGCAATGGTTGATGGTAGCATGTCAACATGAACCAAAAGGATTGTTTCTAAGCAACAGGCTGAATCTGTAGACTTGATTTAAAGATGCTAAATATTACAAGATAATGTGCATGTAATTACCTGTTATGGGGTTTTTCGGGAATGGTGTATTTTTTCGGGAATAGTGTATTTAAGAAGAAATCAAGAAGGAGTCAAAGGGACGCTATTACCCTACTAGAACAAAACAAAAATAAATAGAAAACTTTAAAAGGAGGAGATATATATTTTAAGAGAGAAAAAAACAAAGGAAAACACTAGTCTAGTACCTACATAATTGAATGACAGAGTAATAGAGATGGTGATCAGGGCGTGATCAGATATTAACATTGGGTGTACAGTATGTCAACTTTGTCTACCCTGGAAACAAGTCGGTCTGCTAAGTAAAATATGTCTATTCTTGACCAAGATTGATGTGCAGCTGAGAAAAATGCAAATTATTTTTCATTTGTGTTTAACAATCTCCAGGCTTCAGTAAGCTGAAGTGAGGTTTTAAGGTATTGGTATTGGTTCTAAACTGCTAGATTGTTTTGTTGTGGGGGCTGTCTATCTGTTAATGGATCTTCTATGGAGTTAAAGTCACCAGCTAGTATTAGAGGAAAATGTGTACATTGTGATAACAGTCCCACTAACACTCCGAAAAAATCTTGTGGGTTAACGTTCGGGACATATACATTCACTAGGGTGTATTTGGCCCCCCATATTTCTACATCTAGAATTTGATACCTGCCACTCGGATCTGCTATGGTTTAAAGAATTGAGTACTGCGCATCACTGTGAAATAGTATGGCGACCCCTCTGACCTTCCTGCTAAAATTAGCCGGGATGCACTGCTCTATCCAGGGAGCCCGCATATAATAGTTTTTTTTAAAAACATTTTTATTTTAATTTATATAACAAATGTGAGCGTTGTTGCATTTTTTAGCTGATATTTTTCACATCTCTCACAGATGTTGGCATGCAAAGGGTTAAACTACCAAGTCCACACTTAATTTATGTACCTATACTATACATGTTATACTATTTCATTACATAACAGAACTAGAGTATATGATCGGTGTGCTCTGGTAACTTTACAGAATGGTTTTAGAAATCTATTTTACTAAATGTTTTTGTTTAAAGGAAATTAGACATATTACATAAACAAGACCAAGGAAATGCACAATCAAGCAGAAAAGATAATATCTTGAATTCCTAATTTTAGACCCCATCTCGTAGTTATTTAGATATGCTAAATATCATATCTAAAATCTGCCAAATTGTGCAGCCCCAATAGCTTTCGTTATTACAGTAATTATTCAGCTCAATTGTTCTCACATATGTTTGCAACCACGACAATTTATATTTATTACATCTTGTGATAACTGTCACCATATGGTGAATGATTGTTGCTAAATAGAGGGAACTCATGCAGAAATACATTTTCCTAATTATGTAGCAAACCACTGTGTGTTTAAAATTGAAATGAAAGTGTAAAATAACAAGGCAAACATTTATGTTTTAACAATCAGAATTATGGTAGGTATAATACTGTCATCTTATATTCCCATTACCACACCCTGAACATGTTGTTAAACAAAAATGTCATTGGTGTTTATGAACAGTGCAGGAAAAACACGGGGCCTGATTCTACCTGATAAATTCTGTGCTGTCACGGTATCCACCGGGCCACTGTGCATGGCTGGGAATGCATTTGCAGCCGTGCACACAGGGGGGAATACATTCTTAACTACTGTACTCACATCTAATAGATTTCCCTCTGTTCACAGCCACAAGTAAGTCTAGATGTCCTTGGCACTGCGTTCCCCGGGGGGGAGAAAGAGGCGGCTGCTGACATTAGCGTCCCTCCCTCCAAAAGGCCGGGCAATGTCTGCATTTTCCGGGGCACTAACAGAAAATTACAACATTTCGTCCCTATATGTCCGGCGCCTGTAAATCAACTTGTTAACGACCAGTGATGGCTAGGTATTGCTGGCTGTGATTGCAAGGATGGCTTGCGCATGCGCACTATGGACTGCAGTTGTTCCACAATGACTGGGGCTGTGAATTTGTAGCTGAGTGAATGGGTCTGAATTGTGCCCATGGTTATTGTAGATCTGTTTAATTGTAACTCAAATCAATTTTTTTTAAATAAATTAGATGTATTTTAGAAATTTCATCATCCAAAAAATAAAAATAAAATAAAAACTAATTATAAATTCTACAATGCAAATGAATTTACATTTTACTTTTATTTACAAGTATTTACGGTACTTGTGTATTAACAAGGTGCCCGGCTACGCTATTCTGACAACGTACCTCAGGGTACGTTGTCAGCGTAGCCGGGCACCCTGCTAATATCTGCCTTTATACTTGGGGGGCCGGCGGTGAGGGGCGGGCGACGGGGCACTGAAGGACGGGCAGCACATCAGTCCGGCGGTGAAGGGCGGGCTGCGGGCGTACATAATTCTGCGTATTGCCGCTGGGGGTGAGGGGCGGGCGCCGGGGCACTGAAGGACGGGCAGCACATCAGTCCGGCGGTGAAGGGCGGGCTGCAGGCGTACATAATTCTGCGTATTGCCGCTGGGGGAGCATCACATGGTTTCCTTGCTCCCCTAGCGGCACTACGCTAATTGCGTACATTGGGGAGCGGGGATCTGGCACCAGCGCACAAAGGAGGGGGAGTGTAACGCTGCCGCCAGAGACATGTAAGTATGAAGCACCACACACACACTGAAGTGTGGCGAGTGCAGCGAGCACCGCGAGAGGATGTGGATATGTGTCCAGCCGCGGGGCTTGGTGCACTCGCCACACTTCGGGCTTGGTGGCTCGCTGCGCTTGCCACACTTTATAAAATTGACTCAACGCTCATGTGGATAATGGGGGTATGACGTGGATAGTGGGGATATGAACAATTGTGTATTAGCACAGCTCCATTTACGTAAATTACGTAGTTTACATAAGTTAAGTAGTTTACATAGCCAACATAGTGGTTTATTGGTATTCTCAATACACCACTATGCAAACTATGTAATAAGCGCCCTGCTAATACACAAGTGTTCAGAAGTATGGCAAATATCTGTTAAGTGGGCAGCATATTTATAAATACATTACCAGAATGATGGTACTCCTGGGAGCAATTATAGATGGGGATAAATAACAGATATATTTACTGGGAATTACTAAATAGCACATTTATGTGTGGAGTGCTTACAATTGTTAAAGGGTCTGCTGCCCAAGGTTCTGTAAAAGACTAGTGGGCTGTAGGTTGTGAATGGAAGATGGAAAGGAGAAAACATAGCATTAACTGAAGAGATAGGACAATAGTGAAATTGAATTAACCTAGTTAATTGCTTATGCTTATGGGTATATAACAAATAAAGCATGAATGGGGCAGCATGGATGGTATAATGGTTAGCATCACTGCCTCACAGCACTGAGGTCATGGGTTTGATTTTCAGCATGGCTCTAACTGTGCGGAGTTTATATATTCTCCACGTGCTTTTGTGGGTTTACTCCGGGTACTCGGGTTTCCTCCCACAATCCAAAAATATACTGGTTGGTTAATTGGCTCCCAACAAAATTTACCCTATAATGAATGTGTAAGCTCTACTGGGACAGGGACTGATGTGAATGTTCAAATTTTCTCTGAAAAGCCCTGCGGAATATGTGTGTGCTATATAAGAAACTGTTAATAAATAAATATAACAGTTTAAATCAAGTTCATTTTGTTCTAGAATTTCAGAAGACAGAAGTAATTATTATATTCAGATCTATTTTTCTATGGCTTTATCTGTTAGAAATAAGCTGAAGTTATAAATGTTTTGAATACCTACAACCTAACGGCAACCATAGAAAAAGTAATAATTTACCATAAATAAAAAACACCAGAAGATTTATTAGACAATCATGCTCTTATTCACCCAGTGCTGAAGAAAAATGAAAAGTCTGCTACTCCAGTAGCTCAATTAAACTAATATGTGTGTTCATTTATTGAACAAGATACTAGAGAAGATTTAACAACAACAGATTGTTCAAAAGATTGCATAATCAATCTCTTCAATTCTATAAAGGTCACACTCTGAACCAAGTGCTGAGGTTAATACTGTACAATAAGTTAAAGAAAATAAAAGATTTGTACCTTAAACAATTTATTGATCATTACACTGTAATATGATTTAGCTAAAATAATTAAAGATTAAAATTGCCTTATTTTTTTCAAAACAAATAAAAAAAATTAAAAATTAGATACAATTTTATACTATTTTATTTGGTAGTCTATTTTTATGCTGATAGCAGCAGTAAAAATTAAGCCACTTGAATTAAACAAGCCACTAGAATAGAACCAACCACTTTTTGCACACATTTATCAAACAGTAAGTCACCAAGTATTTGATGAGATAAATTGAAACCTCTGCTATTATATATATTTTACATTTCATATACAGGTCAAGTATCCCTTATCCAAAATGCTCAGGACCACAAGCATTTTGGATAAAGGATATTTATGCTTTTAAAATAATTTGTTTTCTAAATACTTACTTGGTCCCCTGGTGGTGCCTCAATGGTCCCACGATGTCCACAGTGTCCATAGTGTCCCCCAGCATCCAAAAAGGTATAAGGATCCTGTTCAGCGGTCCCAGGAGTGCATTGCACGAGTTTGCGGATACGCCGGTGATGCCACTGGCTCGCCCGTGCACTCACGCAATGCACTCCTGGGACCGCTGAAGATGCTAAAGAAGATTCTGAAGGCTGCCATGGGCATCAGGGGACTAGTTAAATATAAAAAAGGGGCAGGGGGGAACAAAAATAAATTCTGAAATATTTAAAAAAAAAACAGAGTTTTTTGGAATATTTTGGATAAGAGATCTAAGCATACTGGAGACTCGACCTGTAATATTATAGAAAATTTGCTACACTGGGTACAGTATATATTACAAAATATAGTTTCACTTTAATTTTGTTTTAACCTCAAAGTACTTTCTAATTCTTTTCATTTTATTTATTCTTATCTTCTGTTGTACTTAGAGTATGTGCTTATCTTACATTTAAAACATATATTTTTTTAGTAACTAATTTGTATCATATTACATTAGTGTCCATAGTGTCCCCCAGCATCCAAAAAGGCATAAGGATCCTGTTCAGCGGTCCCAGGAGTGCATTGCACGAGTTTGCGGATACGCCGGTGATGCCACCGGCTCGCCCGTGCACTCACGCAATGCACTCCTGGGACCGCTGAAGATGCTAAAGAAGATTCTGAAGGCTGCCATGGGCATCAGGGGACTAGGTAAATATAAAAAAAGAGGCAGGGGGGAACAAAAATAAATTCTGAAATATTTAAAAAAAAAACACCGTTTTTTGGAATATTTTGGATAAGAGATCTAAGCATACTGGAGACTCGACCTGTAATATCATAGAACATTTGCAACACTGGGTACAGTATATAATACAAAATATAGTTTTACTTTAATATTGTTTTAACCTCAAAGTATTTTCTAATTTGTTTCATTTTGTTTATTCTTATCTTCTGTTGTACTTAGAGTATGTGCTTATCTTACATTTAAAACATATATTTTTTTTAGTAACTAATTTGTATCATATCACATTAATGTTAAAATTGTCCTCAGAAATTTGTGAAGGACTTTACATTATGGTAGAGATCAGGTAATTCAGCTTAATGGCAGAAAACACTTCATTTTAAGTAACTGCTTAATGTGTTTTATAATAGCCTAAGAATGAATAATTTAATGGAGAATTAGACAATTGTGCTGAAAAATATAGCAATAATCTGTACTGTTTTAATTAACCTTTACTGCATGTAGGACACTTGATGGTTGTTTTTGTGATGTAGAAATATAAAATATGGGACTTTGAAGATTTCATAATTTTTCTTTCTGTATGCCCTTAATTGTTGAGAAAGAAGTTTGGTAATGAACATGCTATTTGACTTTTAGGTTCAATTTCTGTTCTGTATGTTTCACTGAGGATTCTTCAGTAATTTAAAAGGTACAAGAAACAGTTTTCATTAAAAAATCCTTTACAGAAAATAGCACTTTGAAAGAATGTATGGAAATACAATTTACAATAAGTTATACATAGGTATTCATTGTAAAAATGTGTATTATTACTGTAAAGAGACTAAATGCAAAAAATAAGAATATGTACTGTAAATATATTTATTCAATTATTTATATAAAGCCCCAATATCATTCAATGCATTACAGAAAAATATATAATGATTCACACAAATCCATGTCCCTGTGGAAGATACAATATATATTCCCTATATGAACACCAGTATGTCTTTAGAGTATGGTGGGAAGCTGGAACCCCTGTAGAAAACCATGCAAGGCCCATAGTATATTATTATTATTATTATTATTATTATTATTATTATTATTATTATTATTATTAATAATAATAATAATAATAATAATAATAATAATAATAATAATAATAATAATAAATAATATCAATGGTGTAATCAATGGTGTAATGGTTAGCCCTACTGCCACACAGTACTTAGGTAAGTGGTTCTGTTCCCACCAAGGCACTGTGTTGAGTTTGTACATTCTCCACATGCTTGTGTGGGTTTTCCCCTGGAGAGTGACAAAAGTAATGATGATTTTCTAAATACATTTTACATAATGATGTGTTGTAAGAAGGATCACATGCACTTGATATAAAGAAGCCCATTTCTTTATTTGTAGCAGGTAGACAGCAAACAGGTTCCACAGCTTGCCAATTCACAGGTCACCGCATAGCAGATTTACAGCAGGAAATACAGAGGTTTCGTAAGTGTGTACAACATTGAAATGGTCCCTAGCATAGTCCATACACCCCCATTGTCCAGCCACTAACAGGCATTGTGAATGTCGACCCTCTGTCCAGAATGGATATTTAAGAGCAAACCATGGGTGTTCTTAACTAGCCCAAATAGGATTTTCATCAGATGTTGGGAAAGACCTGGACTAGATATAATCTGTCCTGCTGCTGCTGCTGCTGCTGCTCTGAAACTAAGATCTGCTGTTCAAAATTAACCTCATGTGAAACTATACCATTCCTGCCACAGGTTGCTGTGACATAACTATATATTGCTTAGGACACAGCACTGATAAGAAAACTTGCACAATTAAACAACTGAGACTTGGGGTAAATTTACTTAATGGCTGCTTTGCAAACTAATGTTTTTTTTCAATCACCTAGCAGTTCTGAATCTCACTTGCAAAGTCTGTAGAGTTTAACATTTCACTAAGAACCCCACAGAAAGCTCTTAATTGGGCTCTCAAATAATAACAATTGTTGGAAATGTGGACACCAACAAGCTGACCTGTATCATTGCCTATGACAATGCCATCTAATTAAGCTTTTTCGGAATCAAGTAAGATAATATGCAATCGAAAACTTGAATAGGCAATATCTGGTATCCTTCCAAGTAATCTAACCATGACCAGAGCTATAAAAAAAACTACTTCAACCATTAGCATAGCAGCGCGCAAAGAGATCTTACAAATATGGGTGAAGCCAGAACCACCAACACTACAATTATTGAAAGCCAAGCTGTTTTATCTGTTTTTTATGGAATGGGTGTGTGTAATTTTGGAAAGAAATGCTAAAATGCTATTTTTTTGGGAAGTTTGGAAAAGCTATATTGTCACGCTATCAGTTCACAAATTCACGACTCGTTTGCCAACAAAGTATGGTACAGTATATGATACAGGCCTTATCTGCAGATCCACTCATAATTCCATGAGATATTCTCAGATTTTTTTTTTTTTTTTGGGGGGGGGGGGGTGTCAGGCAATGATGATACTTTATTTATTGTTTTTATTTTCTTAAGTCACAACCAAAATAATGTTTTAAACATTTATCTGTTAACTATACATGCTTGTATTTGTCTTGGACCTCTTGACTATTTAATGTATTTACTTTGTGTCCGTATTAACAATGTTCACCTGTAACTGTCTTGCTTGGATCTCTTGATCACCTGATATGCTTGTATTACCCTTTGCTTCAATAAAAATAAATTAAAAATAAAATCACTAAAATGTAATTGTCCTGATTTTTATATTTGTAATGCATTCAAACCACCAGATATATCATAAGGAGGACTGGGAAATTGGCAAAATAATTGCTGCAAATCACTTTATTCTGATCAAAGCCACATATAGGACATTATCCCACCAGTCTCTTCTATATAAAATGTTAATGTGATGTGGTCAAAATATCAGTAGTCAGGAATCTGACATTCAGGAGACCAATTCAAAGGTAATGAACGGGGCTAGGTAGAGTTAAGGATAGACTGTGGGGATTTTGGTGGTTGTGATTGGACTGCATATGGGGTGTTATGGTTAGGCTTTGGGGTTCTGGGGTCCACTTTAGGTTTAGGGATAGGGAAGGGAAAGGGTAAATTTACATACTGTACCTGGATGTGTCCGGATTCTGGGCATTGTGAAACTGCTATTGTCTTCATACTGTGTTGGTTTTTTTTGCTGGTGATACAGATAAAGAGATGGAGGATAAGTTGATATTGGATGGAGAGCGTGTGGTGCTAAGCATTGTGACAAGTATAGAATATAGGGGATGGTGTCACATTGTCATATATTTTTACATGCAGACAGCTCACAAGGGGCCAATGCTGTGGCCAACCATGATGTCCTACAACTCTAGTAAAATGTCAGAAAGAGTAGAGCTGGATTAAGTTGGATGCAGGGACAAAGAACCACAGGTCCCAGGACATAGCAGCACTCTGCTGCACTCTGCAGTGTTAGAGAATCATTATGATTTGCCTTTGTTACTACACAGTAGCCTTAGGGCACTTAGACTTTTAACTACCAGCAACAAGGTATAAGACCATTGGTCTTGCACTGTCCTAACTGGCTTAAGTGCCCATTCTCCCTGGAGGCCTAATCTGGCCCGTAAAAGGAGGTACATATGTGAACCAGATGTGTAGAGAGTTTTGAGGTTGAGGTTATCTCAACTATAATAATCACCCAGGCCTGGTATGGAGTTCAGATTTATGTGGTCTCATGGATTCCTATTTACTTTAGTCATTGTTTCTAATTACTTTAGAAATTAGGGATTTGAAAAGGGAATGAAAATATAATTGGCAGCATATACAGTTGTGCTCATAAGTTGACATACCCTAGCAGAATTTGTGATTTTCTGGCCATTTGTCAGAGAATATGAATGATAACTCACAAACTTTTCTTTCACTCATGGTTAGTGGTTGGGTGAAGCCATTTATTGTCAAACAACTCTGTTTACTCTTTTTAAATCATACAAAATCATAAAAAATAAAAATGTGTTTACGATGTGAACATGCTACATGTAGAATTTTAAAATGTTCACATGTGAAATTTCGATTAGATTTTAAAGGGAGTGTTAGGGGTATGGATTAGGTATAGGGATGGATGTAAAATGCTTACTGAAAAGCCAGAGTATTGAAGATCTGACCAGGAAGTGAATGACACATGACCACCAGAACCTAAAATATGCAACTGGAGCCACTGCTGCCACAGAAGCAAAAGTTCTAACATGTTGACATTTCACCACTTTCCATTATGACCATTTATTTATTATTTATTTACACTTTCTTATATAGCGCAGCAGATTCCGTTGCACTTTACAATAGTAGACAGTGATAAAACAAATTGGGTAACAACAGACAGTCTTGGAGGTAAGAGGGCCCTGCTGCAAGCTTACAATCTATATGGATATAGGAGGGAAACACAAGGACAGGCACCAGTTACAATCTATATGGATATAGGAGGGAAACACAAGGACAGGCACCAGTTACCAGTCCAGAAGGGAAGCTAAGTAATACATAAGTGCCTCAGAGGGTTATGCGTGTAGAACTTAAATATGATAGACCATGTTGACATTCAACATTTCCTGCCTTATCCCATCAGCTTAACTATCCATATCCTGTAGCAAAATGATGCCATTTCTACATAACTTATCGTTGACAAGAATATTAACTTTTTTAATATCCCAAACTTACTAGTAAGCTGGACTTAATTATGTTGATATGCATTGTTCTTTGCAGGACAATATTTTGTCAACTTACTGTAAACTGAACACTACTGTACACTTACATCAACATTGAGGTCATTATTGCTATGGCAATTAAATGTTCTGGTCTATTTTAGATATCATCTAGTTGATATTGGCTTGTTCATTATAGTCACATTTTACTACTGTAGACAAATCCTTATTGATGTGCATTTAAAGGCTTTGCATGAATAACTGAATTGTATACTTTTATTTACAATCATATATCGATATTCGCTTTGCTTGATACGTTTTCCCATGGATAGGTTTTAGTGAAAGATCTGGAATATAACAATTTCCTCAATGTGTGTTTTTTTTGTAAAAAACTACAGTATGGTGATTATGTAGTCTCTATTCTTATATATTTGTGTATTGCTACAGTAAGCAAATTTAATGGAACAACATTTCTCTACGGTCTAGATCAGTGGTTCCCAACCTTTTTTTCAGTCCTATACACCTTGATTAGGCTTTTAATTTATGAGTACCCCCTCCTCTAAATTTAAAATATCCACAACACTTACAAGTGGAGTGGAAGTGAGCGGTATGCATGTTATTATGCATATCTTTATTTTAAGGAGTAGTGGAGGAGTAGCGTGCGGTCAGGAATTGGGTTCCTCTGTGTCTGGCCGATGGCTGTGTACTGTCTCCAGGATTCCTGCTAATGCCTTTAGGAATAATGCTACCCCACTTTCTGTTTGTGTTGCGCTATTTATATAACAAGAAAGCTATTACAAGGGAGCCAGTTCTGTATTTTTAGTACAGGTTGAGTATCCCTTATCCAAAATGCTCGGGACCAGGAGAATTTTGGATAACGGATTATTCCGTATTTCGGAATATTTTAATATTTCAATGATGTATTTTGAAGTATCTTGCATTTATGCTGTATAAACACATAAAATACACACAAATATATTTTATTACCACATAAAATACACACAAATATATTTTAATTGTTCAAAAAACAAGGTTTCAAAACGTGAAAAAAAATGTGTGTACTATCTCAGCACTGAATTTGAATGTCAAGCAATCATTGTCTTGCACATATATAGTGCCAGTTACATATCATGTCCCCAGTGATGCTGTTACATATGTCCCCAGTGAGTTTTTAGCAAAAAAAAAAAAATTTTTCACTTTCTGGAATGTCCGTATTTTGGAATAATTCGGATACAGGATACTCGACCTGTAGTTTGATTTTTATAAAAATATCTTTCAAGCTAGAATCCAAGCTAGTATCCAGTTTGAAGAACTCATTCACTACAAAGATATTTCATTTACCAGTTGTACAGTTTATACAACTTTCTTGAACACTACTTACTTCTCTTTCCCAATTATTGCCCCCAAATAGCATATCACAGACACATTACATTCTGTGTCTATATAAAATTACATACGTCCCATATGCATCGGTTTGATGTACAGCACAAGTCTTTTAGTAATAAACGGAAATGTAATATCTCCATGTTTTATGATTTAAAACCTTTTTTACATTTTTCTGTAAAATGTCTTTGAAACTGCTAAAAATAAATCTTGCTTGTTTTGATTTTTCATTGGAATGTATGTGCAATAGGTGTTGCTGATGCATACATTTTGCATTTAGGAAATATAAACGACAATGTAAAAGATTATTAATTAATAAAATGAAAACGATAACTAACTAATAAAATCATCTAATAAATATGTATAATTATGATGTATAGATGTTGGTAAATCTGGGAGTTGCATAAGTACATAACCAAATGTTTCTCTTACTGGAGATTACAGTAGGGTGGCCAAAGCCCCCCCAAAAAACTCCAATGTCATATTTTCATTTGCTTTAATGTAATATAATGCATGTGTGTTGATAAGATATACAGATGTGTCCTCACACACTACTGGCAGTTGGTCATGCCAAATAGCCATTATTGGTACCGCAGTTTTTTGTGTGACTTGGCTTGCAGCAAGCATATATTTTGAATATTTTCCCCTTGAATCTTTTGCTAAGTCGCAATGTGATTTGTCGAAACTTCTTCACACAGCGACTTGTACAGGACTTGTTTTCAACTGAGTCTGAATCTGTATACAAACTCCTACTGCTTTTTCATTCCCTCCCACTTCTATAAGATATATAAAATTTCCTGTAGATTCCATTCTGCTTCATGTGTGTCATTTTATATAGTTACAATAATTCCAGGGCAGTTAAAGTAGCAGCTTGTTTTTCTCTGTGTTTGTGGTGAGAATAAAAAGCAAATTACAGAAAATGTGGCAATGCTACATCACTCCGTTTGGCTGACTTGCACTGGGCATCTTGTGTTGCATGGCTTATTGTGGTTAGGTGAATAATAACACATCTGAATTAAAGTCTACAATTAACAGAATGGTTCAGGTAGACATTATCTATTGTACTAAATGTACTCTTTTAAAATATTATTTATCTGTTACTTAAAATATTTCCTAATCTTTTGCTTTGTTAATCTTTAATCTAAAGAAAAAGTGGCAACTACCAGACAATAAACAGCTTGATCAATAATGTTAAGAAGACATCATGTTCCGTTCTTTGAAAAATGTTACATTTTGGTGTTAGCTCTCACAGCATACACTGAATATATCAGACATGTAAGCAGTAATTATAAGGAAGTGATAACTCAGGAAGGTAAAGCACGTTGCTTTAACTCTGGATGTGCTTTAACAGCATGACAGTCTTTTTTTACTAGGAACAACTGCCATGGTGTGCTTTTCTTCAACAAATGGCTTGTCAGTGGGAGCTAAAACTAAATCTGGTCATCTGTAGAACTTTATCAACACATCGATTAATCCAAAATTCACTCCAGGAGACAAAGACCTTCAGAAAAAGTTTTACTAGACTGCAATGAAAATGATTGAGAAATATATAAGCAAAACACACAGCATGCATCCTTTAAATTATTGGATTCAAAATACGTGCTAATATATAATAGGTTTGCTAAAGCAAATACTGCTTCAAACACTTTAATGAACAAGTGTTTTATTCAGATTGCAGTGACATAGTTTTTTGATACAGCTAAAACCAAATTTTCCTTGTGCTTCTACTTTAGCAATCAATCTCATTCCATACCTCCCAACTTTTGGGCAGAGGGACTCGAGACTCCCCAAAAAAAGGCATGGCCTTGGGAAAAGGGGGCATGGTTTTGCGGGAATGGCAGTAATCATGAGGCCACATCCCCATTTCATCACTGGGTGTGTGGCCAATGTTCTGTAAGATGTTGCCAATGCCCCAAGTCCCTCTGTCTCTGGGAATAGAGGCTGTGCGCATGTGCACAGCCTCTATTCACCGGTGCCCTGCTAAGCTAAGCAGAACAGAGACAGGCAGGAGGACTCCCAACTGCCCCCCCAAAGATGGACATTGATGACTTCAGATGGGATGCGGGACAGTCCCTGAAAAATGGGACTGTCTGGCGTAAAATGGGACAGTCCCGCATAAATTGGGAAAGCTGAGAGGCATGCTCAGTTCTTAGGGCTTTCCAATGGGCACAATCTGATTTTGTTCTTTTGTAACTTTTTCCACATTTTCCACAGCAACATTTCCCCAGCTAGGCAATAGCTTTAAAGCAAATAATGCTGTACAAACATTGCACAGATAAAGATAAGGACTTTTTTTCACTAAAATAATATTTTGTGATTATTTTCTAATATTCTTACAATTTATTGTTCTTTAAACCCTATTATTTCAATATGTGTTCATAGTTGATGCTATGTATTTTCATAAAATTAATCAGATGGGATAAGGAAATGATGAATTCAAGACATTTATATTAATAATGATGTTAATCATTTTTGATCATGCCACCTGACTAGATACCAGTGAGTGATAGCACCTCTGTTTCCCTTTCCCTGAATGCAATAGGGAGACTATGGTGGCACATTTCATGCTTTCTGGTTTTCTACCAGCGTGCCCACATCCACTCTCACCATTCGTAAGCTCATTGAAACCGGTAGGCAGCAGAAAGATTTGGGATCAGACATGCTGTAATAATCTTTTCACCCTGGATTTTGAAAAATTAAAATTATGTATTATGTCTTAACAGGGGGTGATCATTGCAAGAAAGTAGACTATACGTAGCTGGCATTCCCACCAGATTACAAGTCCTGAAGGGATGCAATTAGATATGAATGCTACTGGAGGTTATGTGGGGGTTCTGGAATGTGATAAGCTTGCCTGAAGAGGTGAGTTTTCAGTGAGCGCTTGAAAGTTTGGAGCCTAGAGGAGAGTCTTAATTTGCATGGAAGGGCATTCCTTAAGGTGGGTCCTGCCGACAAAAATCCTGAAAGTGTAAGAGGGAGCGAGTAATAAGTGTGGATAAGAGACGCAGATCTTCTGCAGAGCGGAGAAGTAAGTTGGAGATATATTTTGAGATAAGCGAAGAGATATAAGTTGGTGTAGTCAGAGTAATGGCTTTGTATGTTAGTAGAAGTATTTTATATTGAATGTGGTAATATACAGAAAACCAATGGAGGGACTGACAGAGCGGATCAGCAGATGATGAACGTCTAGCCAGGAAGATCAGCCTCATAAAATTTTAAAGAAAAGTAGTCAATGGATTATAATCATTGAGGCCCCTAGAGGCCACAGTATCTATTTTATATATCCAAATCTTGATCTTCTTTTCAAGGTCAATTGTTGGTCACCACCTTAGACTGGCTACCTGATGGCCATTCTCAAAAAAATTTCATGTCACAGGCTTATCCGTATTGACCATATGGAGTGCAGACTAAATAGAATTACAGTGATTGGCCATACAAACCTGGAATTTCCTAATTGTGAGGCCAACACAGTAAGATCTGCATGGACAGGTTAATTTATATAAAGATCGAATAAAGCAGCACTGACATATACATGCTCTAAAAAGCCTCACTTCTTCCAGGTGATCCCATGCAGAGTTCCCACAAATGGAAGCAGTAGAGGTGGCACTCAAATATGAAACAATGAAGTAGTTGTATCCTTATGACAAATTAAATTTTGAAAAGGTCAATAAAACTACCTGTTTGTTTCATATCTGTGTGCCAACTCTACTGCTTCTATTTGTAGGAGCCTGACATGCCCTCCTGGGCGCACCATTATCATGGGGAGAGACTCCCTCTATGGCCTTATATCCAAATATCTGTACCATTTTCTCCAGCCTGTTATACAGGGACAACAGACATTTTTGCAAGATACTACTGACTTACTTAACAACACTGCCCAGCACTTGGCCCTTTACCATCGACATGTGTACTAGCAATTGTGGATGTTGTAAGCTTGTACATGAATATTCCACATGGAAAAGGTTTGATGCAGAAAAACGCTGATAAGTGGAACACCACTGTACACAGGTCCACATGTGGAATTATTCAGCAACTTATTGGAACTTACCCTTACTAATAATGTTCCCTGTTTAATGGAGATTACTATGTCCAACTCATGGTATGTGCAATGGGTTCAAATGTGGCACCAAGCTTTGCCAATGCATATTTTTGCCACAGAAAAAAACTGTTCAAAATTTTTGGCTTTTTACCAGGTACATAGGTGACCTGCTCATGATTTGTGCAGGTTCTAAGGAAGAGTTTGGTCTAGAAATGGACATGATTAACCAAAGGGATGATGATATACATTTCACATACTGTATGTTTGTGATGATAATATGGTAAATTACCTTGATGTCTCTATCCATAAGGAGGGTCACTCCCTTACCACTAGCAATTACCATAAGTCCACAGATAACAGTTTCTCTAGGACTAGGGAAGTGTGTCTGACTATCCATTAGGGCGGAGTGAAAAAACTGAAATTGAGAAATTCAAAATCGGCTAGTGTGGGAAAGTTGTGACTTGACCTGAATAAGAAACGTGCAAAAGCATTTTGATCTGAGTCAACATCTTCTGTTCTGGCAAGAGGCCTGAAGTTTCACTTTTTAGGTGAAAATAACGAAACCTATGAAGATGCTCCGATCTAGTTATAATTATGTCAGGATGTCTTAGAGTGGTTCATTAATAAACTTTAGCATAGTAAAAAACAGTACGAGATTGTCCTAGTGCAAAGTGACTGACTGGCGGGAGAAAAAATCCCTAATAATTGACCCATTTTCATGGTCACAATTGTGAATATTGTGTGTTTTCTCCTGAACGTGTTTATAAGAGAAGAAGCACAAATACTCTAAATGGAATTTCGGTGACACTGTGTGAAATATAACACTGCATAATAGCCCTTAATCAGACCTGATCACAGTACAAATGTGTTCTCAAAATGGGCAAAACAAATGCTGCATTGCAGATGGGGCAGATGTAACATGCTGAGAGAGTTAAATTTGGGTGGGGTGTGTTGAAACTGAAATCTAAATTGCAGTGTAAAAATAATGCAGCAGGTATTTACCCGGCACAGAAACAAAATAACTCAACACAAATCTAAAGGTGGCCATACATCTACAGATCGATTGTCAGATCTGGCTGGTTGGAACAAATACCTGGTAATATCTGAATGACAGTTTTGGGCAGTTTTCCAGCATTTCAAAGCAAAGTGCTCACATCCATTACCAGTATTTTGTTCCAAACAGACAGATCAGACAATAAATCTGTAGATGTATGGCCACATTAACTCCCTCTGCACATGTTACATCTGCCCCACCTGCAGCTGCATTACAGCATATAATTATGCCAAAGATAAGCCAATATATTAACAGTTAAATACATTAAAGTGCATTATGCTGTAATAAGTATTGCTGATCAATCCTGCCTAGCAGGACCGTCTTTTTGTATGGGCTTAATGGGCACTTGCTCAGGGGTCCCAGGCTTATAAGGGCTCTATGTTGATAGCTGAGGATCCCCTTTTTCCAGGGATACCAGAATTTTGAAAATCGGCCCTGGGGAACTGCAGATATCCAACTTCAAAGCAGCAGTCCACATCCGAGCTGTTAATTACAATTTCCAGTCATATTTCTCAGGTTCTCTCTGACACTAGCGGCTTGTCTCTATCATGCCCAGAACCAGAGATATCAGCCTTCAAGCAGCCGGTCCCTGCTCCAGCTCCAAACGTCTGGTGTAGTTTTATATTTTTGTCAATGGATTGCTCTGGCTCCTGATCTCTGATACCCAAGTTCCCAGCACCTCCTGAAAGTTGGGACTCTAGGTTTTTATACTAGGCTAAGAAATCTATTTCCAGATAATGGCGATATCTGCAGTCAAACAAGCTGCCCTTCCACCGGAAAATGACGAATATTAAGCCCACTCCATTATCCAACCGTCCCCTGTGTATAAAACACCCCCTACCTCCCTGGAAGTCATTTACAAGGGACCCTTCATACAGCTCAGTGCCCCCTTCCACACGTTAGTGTTCACCCTACCACCACCTGTGCAGTAAAGGAGTAATTAGCAGAAGTTACTGCTCCAGGTCCTACATGTTGAATGGAAGATAGAGCACCCCCTGCCACCCGTGGGACATCAAAGCTGCTGCTGATACCACCCCCCACCCCTAGGAGGGGAGAATGGGTAAGGGCCCCAGTGCATTGCTTTGCCCAGGTGCCCACACTGCTGTTAAGACGGCCCTGCTGCCTAGAAATGAACACAGTGATTGGCATATATGTACTGCTGGACACCACTCATAGAATGATTAACCAATGTTCTTGTTTTTTTCCCCCTAAACATTAGATGTATTTGTTTATTTATTTATTTATTTACAGTTTCTTATATAGCTCAGCAGATTCCTTTACGCTTTACAATAGTAGACAGTGATAAAACAAACTGGGTAATGACAGACAGACTTGGGGGTTAGAGGGCCCTGCTGCAAGCTTACAATTTATTACATCATAATACACTTCAACGTATTTAACAGTTAAATTGGGCTGTAATGCAGCCCAATCATGTTCCCAGTATAGAGGATGCAACACTGTTTTTCTGTCAATAAACAGAAGTGATATCTAAAATTATACATTAGACAGTTTACACTTACTTGTAATACTTATTGTAACAGTTACTGTTTTTCAATAACAGACTGCAACAGTTATTTCTTATTTATATACACAGGATTGTCTATCTTTGTATATGCACTGCAAAGAGAGCAGCATAAATCCAATTTCATGTATTTCAGTGACACTGTGTTAAATATAACACTGCATAATGGCCCTTAATCAGACCTGATCGCAGTACAAATTTGTTCTCAAAATGGGCAAAAAAATGCTGGACTGCAGGTGGGGCAGATGTAACATGTGCAGAGAGATTTAAGGTGGCCATACATCGACAGATTTATTGTCCGATCTGTCTGGTTGGAACAAAATCCCAGTAAAAGATGAGAGCAAATGACAGTTGACCATTTGCTTTGAAATGCTGAAAAACTGTCATTCAGATATTACCAGCTGTTTGTTCCAACCGGCCCAATCTGACAATCGATCTGTAGATGTATGGCCACCTTTAGATTTGTTTGAGTTATTTTGTTTCTGTGCAAGGTAAATACCGGCTGCATTATTTTTACACTGTAATTTAGATTTCAGTTTCAACACACCCCACCCAAATTTAACTCTCTCAGCACGTTACATCTGCCCCACCTGCAATGCAGCATTTGTTTTGCCCATTTTGAGAACAAATTTGTACTAGGATCAGGTCTGATTAAGGGCTATTATGCAGTGTTATATTTCACACAGTGTCACCGAAATTCCATTTAGAGTATTTGTGCTTCTTCTATTATAAACACGTTCAGGAGAAAACACACAATATTCACAATTGTGACCATGAAAATGGGTCAATTATTAGGGATTTTTTCTCCCGCCAAAGTCAGTCCCTTTGCACTAGGACAATCTCGTACTCTCTTTTACTATGCTAAAGTATATTAATGAACCACTCTAAGACATCCTGACATAATTTTAACTAGATCCGAGCATCTTCATAATTTTCGTCATTTTCACCAAAAAAGTGAAACTTCAGGCCTCTTGCCAGAACAGAAGATGTTGACTCAGATCAAAATGCTTTTGCACGTTTCTTATTCAGGTCAAGTCACAACTTTTCCACACTAGCCGATTTTGAATTTCTCAATTTCAGTTTTTTCACTCCGCCCTACTATCCATACTTATACATTGAAACAGGTCTAACCATTGGTTAGTAAATTTACTCCAGTCACAAAAACCATTCTCTCTACCTCAAAAAAATGCTGGCCTCTTCTCTCTACTGACAAACATTTACCTGGGTTGCAGAACACATGCCTACAAAATAGAGATGAGCGGGTTCGGATCCTAGAGATCCGAACCCCCACAAACTTACCTGATCCGAGGCCGGATCCAGGGAGTTCGATGGTCGCCGCCATTTTTCTGTGTTCAAAACGAGGCCGAACGTCATCTTCCCGCTGTCGTATTCTCGTGAGACCTGGGGATATATAGTTCCCGGCGGTCGGCGCCATTTTAAAACAGGCTGGTGATTTCAGACAGCACAGATTTGTCCGTGCTTTCTGCTGAGCGGAGTGGGGGGGATGACATGCTGGGGGGGATGACATGCTGGGGGGGATGATTTATGCATAGGGGGCTGCTGATAGTGCTACAGAGGGGGCTACATTATTTTAATTCAGCAAAAAAAAAAAAAAAAATTTAAATGACTGCTGCCAGTGCTGCATGTGTGCTGCATCAGTCCAGGGTGCCCGCATGTGTGCTGCATCAGTCCAGGGTGCCCACATTTGTACTGTATCCATCCAGGGGTGCCCACATGTGTACTGTATTTGTCCAGGGGTGCCCACATTTGTGCTGTATCAGTCCAGGGGTGCCCGCATGTGTACTGTATCCATCCAGGGGTGCCCACATGTGTGCTGTATTTGTCCAGGGGTGCCCACATGTGTGCTGTATCAGTCCAGGGGTGCCCGCATGTGTGCCGTATAATTCTATGGGTGCCCCCTTGTGTCCTGTATCAGTCCAGGGGTGCCCGCATGTGTGCCATATAATTCCATGGGTGCCCCCATGTATCCTGTATCAGTCCTGGGGTGCCCGCATGTGTGCCGTATAATTCCAGGGGTGCCCCATGTGTCCCATATCAGACCAGGGGAGCTGCCCTTTTTTTAATGAAAATAAAAATAAGGTGTTTTTTTCTTTTTACTGCAAGGGCTGTTAAATGCGCTGTAGTCCAGGGGTGAGCAAAGAGTGCTGTATAATTCATGGGGTGTTGCTAAGTACCTTTTTTATAATTAAAAGAATACAAATTTTTATTTTTACTACAGGAATTTGTCTGCCGTATAATTCCATGCCTGCCGCCATGTGTGCCGTCTCAGTCCAGGGGTGCCGCCATCTGTGCCGTATAATTCCATGTGTGCTGTATCAGGTCAGGGGTGCCACCATCTGTGCCATATAATTCCTGGGGTAAGTCAAGTCTGCCAATTCATGGGGTGCTGTCAAGTGTGCCATATCAGTCCAGGGGTGATGCTACCTGTGCCATATCAGTCCAGGGGTAATTCTAGGTGTGCAGTATCAGCCTAGAGGGGATGCTAAGTGTGCCATATCGGTCTAGTGTTTGTGCACTTGTGTGGCTTATAGTTATCCAGCTACCTCGGTGCAACCTTTTGCCCTAAAAAACAATATTGTAAGGTGTGAGCTGTTCAGAATAGACTGGAAATGAGTGGAAATTAATGTTATTGAGGTTAATATAGCGTAGGAGCAAAAAATAAAAACCAAAATTCTGCGATTTTAGCAGTTTTTATGCTTTTTTAACAAAAAATCAGAACCCAAAGCCCAAAAAATCCAAACACAAAACACTTAGGAGGTGTTTTGCCAAAACCCATTAGAACCGAAAACCTCAAGGTAATCAGAACCCAAAACCCAAAACCCGAAAAGTGGCCGGTGCACATCCCTACTACATAATTGCCAGAAATGAGGAAGAAACATTCATGACTGGCTTGTGAAAGGAGATATTTCTTTTGGGATTCAAGATAATTTACATTTACTTACACATCCTCCAGGGTCTTAAAAATGCACCGGGTGTGACTTGTCACTACCTGGAAACTGGAAGTTACAGTATATCCTGCATCCTCATTCTGGAAAAAAGATCGCCATACGCTATACACTTACTTGTAGCAGCCGCTATGTAGTTTACATGATACATTGCTCCATATGCTAAATATGTGGATAAAACCACATGTGTTTTTAAAGAGCGTACTGCACAAAACCATTCAGACATCAGGTTGGCATTAGAAGGAAAAGATTCAGAGCAACCGGTGGTGAGACAATTTAAGGAGGTCAGGCACTCATTAGCCACCCTCATGTACAAGATTTTTGATCAAGTACCGAAGATGCCACACAGAGGTGATCACAATAAGAAGGTATTAAGCCTAGAAACATGATGTATACACTGGCTAAATACTGTGGCACCTAACGGCTGAAATGAGTACTTGTCTTTGAATTTTATTTAAAGATTAGTGGTCCCTTTGGCTTATATTAGTATTTCTGTTTAATTTGTTGTTTATAATCTCCTCACTGTGCTTATTACCTTGCTCATGCTGGTTCCAGACTATTTATAATGTACAGTCTTTTATACAAAGTGGCTATTAAGGTATGTTGAATTTTGTCTAGCCGATAACTGATTATTAGTACTGCATATGTCTGGCTGCTTGCTAAATAAGCAATAATAATGTAAATAAATAATGTAGAAAAGAAAGTATTGGGCGCAATGTCAGTGTGTTTAATCAAATATCAGTCTCATTAACTATGATTATACTGTACCAAATAATCACCAGATAATTAGTAATGCTGCTCCCAATAGTACCTTTGGATTTGGTTACTTACAAGACATATTTCTATTAGAAGAGAGTGCAGAACCAATTATGATAAGATATAAAAAGGTTTTTATTTAACCATAAATAATATTAGTAATAAAAAAGTTTTTTTCACAGTAAATACTGTAAACTAAAAAACATACATATATTTGATATAAGAAAATCAATCAGTTGAGCCACATCTTATACATTAATCCACTTATTGGATAAATAAAAGTTATATTCCACACTCAAGGTTCTTTATATCTATAGTAATAATCTTAAACTTTGCACTGATTACAATAGTTACCATCCATTAAGTGCCCAGAGGGAGCCCTGATGTTACTGGGCTCTATCACAGTTACGGGTGATGTAATGCATATGTCAATACAGTAGGAGATAATACTCACTCCGCTGCAGTGTCCTGGTGCACACAGTGTGTAGGGACTGATTGTCCACTCCAGGCCCTGAAAGATTGCTGTGCAGCAGCCGCCACTCTGGATGTCAGCTGGACCTCTCACTCATCCTGGCATCCAATCCCACTGAGAGTGTAGGCGGGGCATCTCCACCTGCTGATCGGATGGTCACATTAATGAGTGACTTTTTGGGGTATACTCGGGATTTGGGCGCTCTCCTCACGGATATGACAGTTGAATGCTTTTATAGGGTTCTGTTTGATTTATAAGCTTTCGAAAGGTATTAAAATATAGGAAAAGATAGTAAAGATAATAATGGTAGTACTCCCCTTCCTCCACTGCCGTCCTCTTATGGTTCTCCAATTGCCGGCATATAAGAAAGAAACACAATACAGAAGAACCAATGTGTAAATCCGTTTCAGAGTGGTATCATATTAAATTCTACTCATAAAGGTACATCTATTATTCTTTTTTCTCAAGAATTTAAATGAGTACAGCGTACCCCAACTCACTCGAAGACATAAATTAATAGACTCATCAATGTATCTTTTTTATAAAGACTGGGTAGCGTACCCGTTACTCACGATGTAGGTGATGTTGGGACACATATAATGGTATCTTTATCCAATCTTTGGTGCAGAAAGATTTTTATTTCACAAATACAGATAAAATATCCAAAGTGCAGGTAATGCCAATCTTAGAACCAACGCTCAGGTTTCCAAGGGTCCGGACCTGGAGCCTGTGCGGGTAGCTAATCTTGCACTTATCTGCGTCTCTGGAGGTGATTTCACACTAGTACAGGGACAACATGTTTCGAGACTACTGTCTCTTCCTCAGGTTCCTGACTAGTGTGGGATTCTTCTTCCATTTTTATTCTCTTCCCAACCGGAACTTCCGGTTTCGGATCCCCGTGACCGGAAGTACTTCGTCCGTGCTTCTATTATGGCTAAATTTTTCCCCTTATGGCTCAAAATGATCCTCTCCCTCCGTTCTAGGTCCCCCCAAAGGCTCACATTCCATATGTAACTTGCGGCTGCATAGCAAGCCATTTTCGTATGCTCTCCGCTGTTTCATTTCAGACGACTTCCGGTTAGTGATAACGTCACTTCCGGTACACGCGGCTTCACAGGATGGCGTCCTCTATTCTCCCGCCTTTATGTTCAGCGGGCATTCAAGACTTTTTGATTTTAATGGCTCCAATAGGGAAAGTTCTTAAAGTGCCAGTAACGGGGGGTATTTTGTAAACATGGATTCTGGGGATGAGATGTGCAAGTATAAGTATATATAAGGATAAATATATACTAAAGTGCATAATAGTGCCGATAGAAGAGACATCATAAACATAGCTTGAAAAAACAGTTTAGAAAATACATTTTAGAAAGATACCTAGACTATATGTATATAAAATATATATACATATATATATATATATATATATATATATATATATATATATATATATATATAAAAATATATAAAGACCGATATGTGGGTGAAGTGAATAGGCAATTAGAAGACCAAGAGACCTATAAGAAATTAAGTCAAGACCCAACAGCAAAAATAAAGAAGGCCTTCCAGGAATTAATCAAGAAACATCTCGAGAATAAAGGAATTGACAAAAAGGAATATGATTTCGTTAATGTAGAGGATAAAATAACTCCCACAATTTATGTTCTTCCAAAATTACATAAGAGTCTGACTGATCCCCCAGGAAGACCAATTATTGCGGGGACTTGTTCCTTGACATCAAATTTATCAGCATTAATAGACTCTTGCCTTCAGCCTCTAGTAGTACTCACCAGATCGTTCACTAAAGACACAAGGGATGTGTTAAGGTCATTACAAACCATCACATGGAATGAACAAAAATGGCTAGGCACAGGGGACGTAACTTCATTATACACCTGCATTTCGCATGAAGACGGCCTTCAAGCCACTAGCTTCTTTTTAGAAAGATCGGAATACTCTACAGCAAGAAAAGATTTCATTTTGGATTAAATTTCTTTTATTTTACATAACAACTTCTTCTATTTCGAGGGGAAATATTTCCTACAGCTGAGGAGAACAGCTATGGGGACAAAATTTGCCCCAAGCTATGCAAATCTATTTATGGTCCGATGGGAAGAGGACTTTATTTATGATAGCATAGCTTGGGGCACTAATCTGAAAAAATGGAGTCGATATATAGACGACGTCTTGCTGATATGGGAAGGAACGGAATCTGAGTTGAAGAAATTTGCAGACTCCCTGAATGAAAATATCCATAACATCAGATTCACCTTTGATTTCAGTAAGCAGGAGGTACACTTCCTTGATCTCACCACCTATTCAGTGGGCGGAACGGTACATACTAAAACTTATCATAAGCCTACTGATGTGAATACATTCATCCCCATCGACAGCCAGCATCACCGCCCTTGGTTGAAGGGAGTACCAAAGAGCCAGTTTCTTCGATTAAAAAGAAACTGTAGCGACCCAGAGATCTTGCTACAGCAGAATGCTAAATTAAAAAACGAGTTTCTGGCCAAAGGATATGGAACTAAGGAAGTTTTGGAGACACTAGAAGAAGTGCAACAGAGGGATAGAAGTCAATTATTAGAAATCAACAACAGGAGGAAACTCCCCAGAAGAGAAGAAGACCCTAATGCCCTTCAGTTTGCCTTCTTTACGCAATTTGATAGGAACCATAAACGAGCAGAGAAGATCTTCTACAAACATTGGCATCTCTTACAGGAAGACCCAGTCCTTAAGAGTATAATTCCAAAGAAACCAAAGTTTGTATACCGTAAATCCAATAACCTCAAGAACCAACTAGTCCGCAGCGCTATGCCAGAGGAGAGGAGAACCCTAATACGCACAAAGGGTTTCCATTGCTGCGGTTCATGTGTAGGTTGCAAACAGATCTCCACTGACACATCTAAAACAACAGAAATCTCTGTCAATGAAGTTACCATCAAAATAAAAGACTTCATTACCTGTGAAACATCCAATATAATCTACCTCATAGAATGCTGTTGTGGTTTAGCCTATATAGGGAGAACGACTCGACCCTTGAAGACCAGGATTTCTGAGTATTTTTGGAATATCAAGAAAGGCCTTACCACACACCATCTGTCTAAGCACTTTTTCGAGACCCATAATTGCTCCGTGGATGCAATTAAGAGGATTGTTGGATTACAAAAAATTACAGGAAACTGGAGAAACAGAAATGTTGAACTTAATCTAGCGAAAGCCGAAATGATATTCATTTTTAAACTTAAAACCTTAGTTCCATCAGGACTGAATAACGATTTCGAGTTGAAATGGTTCCTCTAAAAATATATCCATTTTATTTCAAAATTAGATTCCCATAAATTTTTTTTTTATAAAAGCTATATCCGAATTTTATAGAATATTTTATTTGATTTTATTGATATCTTTATTGGAGTCCCTATCATATATATATATACAGATGGGTCTTGTCCCATCTTGGCAGGGGATGGCGCTGGCGTCGCCAGCCGCCATCCCCCGCCAGCGCCATGGCGATGGTGAGAAGGGGACGCGCGCGCACGAGAGGCGTGCGCGTCCCCTTCCGACGGCGCTTCCATCCGTTCCCCCGGGTCCCCGCCGGCTTGCCGGCGGTAACCAGGGGTCCCCGCCGCCTGCCCGCACCCCCCCTAAATCCCCCTAACCCTGTCCGTCTCCCTGAGGCGGAGACGGACAGGGTTTCCGTCGCGCTAGCGACGGAGACTGAGAAGCGCGTGCGCGTGAGACGCACGCGCGTCTCAGTCTCCTCGCTGGCGTGGCTGCTGGTGGGTCACCAGCGCGGACGTTCTGGCGACCCGCCAGCAAGGATGGGACAAGACCCATCTGTATATATATAGAAAGTTTTTTATATATTTATATATATATATATTTTATACACATATAGTCTAGGTATCTTTCTAAAATGTATTTTCTAAACTGTTTTTTCAAGCTATATTTATGATGTCTCTTCTATCGGCACTATTATGCACTTTAGTATATATTTATCCTTATATATACTTATACTTGCACATCTTATCCCCAGAATCCATGTTTACAAAATACCCCCCGTTACTGGCACTTTAAGAACTTTCCCTATTGGAGCCATTAAAATCAAAAAGTCTTGAATGCCCGCTGAACATAAAGGCGGGAGAATAGAGGATGCCGTCCTGTGAAGCTGCGTGTACCGGAAGTGACGTTATCACTAACCGGAAGTCGTCTGAAAGGAAACAGCGGAGAGCATACGAAAACGGCTTGCTATGCAGCCGCAAGTTGCATATGGAATGTGAGCCTTTGGGGGGACCTAGAACGGAGGGAGAGGATCATTTTGAGCCATAAGGGGAAAAATTAAGCCATAATAGAAGCACGGACGAAGTACTTCCGGTCACGGGGATCCGAAACCGGAAGTTCCGGTTGGGAAGAGAATAAAAACAGAAGAAGAATCCCACACTAGTCAGGAACCTGAGGAAGAGACAGTAGTCTCGAAACATGTTGTCCCTGTACTAGTGTGAAATCACCTCCAGAGACGCAGGTAAGTGCAAGATTAGCTACCCGCACAGGCTCCAGGTCCGGACCCTTGGAAACCTGAGCGTTGGTTCTAAGATTGGCATTACCTGCACTTTGGATATTTTATCTGTATTTGTGAAATAAAAATCTTTCTGCACCAAAGATTGGATAAAGATACCATTATATGTGTCCCAACATCACCTACATCGTGAGTAACGGGAACGCTACCCAGTCTTTATAAAAAAGATACCTTGATGAGTCTATTAATTTATGTCTTCGAGTGAGTTGGGGTACGCTGTACTCATTTAAATTCTTGCGAAAAAAGAATAATAGATGTAGCTTTATGAGTAGAATTTAATATGATACCACTCTGAAATGGATTTACACATTGGTTCTTCTGTATTGTGTTTCTTTCTTATATGCCGGCAATTGGAGAACCATAAGAGGACGGCAGTGGAGGAAGGGGAGTACTACCATTATTATCTTTACTATCTTTTCCTATATTTTAATACCTTTCGAAAGCTTATAAATCAAACAGAACCCTATAAAAGCATTCAACTGTCATATCCATGAGGAGAACGCCCAAATCCCGAGTATACCCCAAAAAGTTTTTCTGTTATTTATGGATAATAGGGAATTTATCCCATTACCCGGGACAGGCGAACTCCAATCATAGTAGCGCTAATAGTTTCCTCTCTACACAAATTTGTCAGGTTACATTAATTAGTGAGTTGGGCTGAGATTAAGATTCGGATGGGCAAACAGAGTACCTCAGATTGGGAAGGAGGCAAAACTGAGAGATTTTACTTGCTAATTAGATTGATAAATAGACTGTTTGATATACACTGGAACCTGTTTTGTCTTTTTTTTTTTTTTTTCAAACTTTTTATTAAGTTTTATGTAAGAGTATACAGACAAACAAAACATAGTTCATCCAAACAAAGGATTAAATCGACCTGCTAGTATGTATAGTTAGACAGTTGGATTAAAAATGCATAAAGAACAATAAAGCAAGGTAGACAAACAATACATAAATTAATCACACAAGAGACAGATACATAAGGAGGGGAAGGGGGGTATAAAATCAAACTATCCATAATATAGAATCATCCTAACAAGCAGAGATAAATCACAGCATTAGAATTATCCTCCGACTATCAACTCAGAGACAGGATAGTTGCACATCAAGATATGAGGGCTGAGGAACTTAGTCAAGGAATTTCAAAATTGTGCTTATAGAGTAGGAACCTGCTTTGTTTTTAATCTACAGCACTTTACTACACAGCCTGTAGGGGTATATTCTGGTTGCCTGGAAACCGGCCACAATCCCCCTGGCACCAACGTTGGCACTGTTGTGACGTTATCAGGAAGCTTGCTGTACACTATTTGTCCATAAATAAGTGAGTGAGTGTTTATTTGTTATTCCTGATGAAATTGTTATATAATATTGAAATGTTAAAAGGCAGTATGTCGGTGAGGCTGTGATTTCTTTATCTATTTACTTGACTTACTATGTTGGTAACATTGCAGCTTACTGAGCACCTTAGATGTCACCCTGCCAAATATCCCCCTGCTGACAAATCCCCTCGATATCACGCAAGGGGATGTATATGAGAACACATCCCTCACATGCCTCCGCTAGCAGGAGAAATTATTCGAGGGTCCCTGACCATCAAATGATTTATTGTGCCTTTGCAAATAAAAGTCAGTCTAGACTGACTTTTATTTACATGTGTTAGGACAAAGATGTGGTGGGCAGCTGACGTCCTGTCATGTCATCTGCCCACCCCTGGCCCTCCCTCTGCACAACGAATGGCCCAGTGAGTGTGTAACACACCACAGCCATTCTTTGTCAGGGTCTGCACATCTGCAAGTATGCGCTTGAGCATGCACAGACCACCAAACATCAGAACAGGGCCAAATTCACCCCATTCAGAGTGAAGCTGAATTAGGACCAAAGTCATGATCCTTTGCACAGAAACTGGACTCCAACTCTGCTTTAAGTTTGGTCATGCATTTTTCCTAAGGTAGGCTTGTACATATTGCAATTTTTTTGTTGTTGATGGAAGACAAAGGTAGATGGCACTGCAGTAGTCTAATACATATTATATGAAATGTATGTGATTCTTGTGACAACAAGTTGAATGATTCCGGCTATTTTTCGCATATAAAATAAGGGCATTTGATTGCAGCTAATATATGACGTTTAAGAATTAAACCAACTGTCAAGTGTACATGACCAGTGTTTTATAATTATGAATCTCCAAGTCTGAGCCTAGTTGGTTGGCTTGCTGTAGTCTTGTCCTTTGACAGTGATGTCCTATCATAAGGCCCTCTTTTTATTAGGATTCTGTCATGGCTGGCACACATATATTCCTAGAACTCAAATAAACAGTTATGTGAAAAACAAATCATCTATATACCTACCATAGACTCCCAGATTCCTCAGAGGCACCCATGTAGAGGTTTGCGAAGCTCGGGGTGAATCTGGTCCTCTATGGTAGGTAGGTCTGGGAAAAAAATTAAGTGACAGTCAATATTTAACTGAGTCTTGGAATGCCTCCGACGGCGCATGGGCCATAGTGTACGGACATTACACAAATGAGACCAGATGGAGCTAATTAAAACATACGCCCAAAGGGGCAGAGCAAGCCCTACATGGTTATTCTTGTCTGATTAAGCCACTGACGTAATAGGAGGTGGGGAAACGTGTCACATGACTGATTGCTTGCTACACGGAAAAAACTCCACAGACTGAGATACTGAGAGACCCCTGCAATTCTAGCTGGAGATTCCAGAGAGGTCTGCAGAAATAGGGAAGCACCAGCAGCCGGGAACCAGCTCACTGTGTGAATCTTTAACACACAGCAGGTGGATTACAGATCCATAAACAACGGAGTACAGTATAAGTAAAACTATCAATTCTGGCTTACTAAATTGTACTAACTCTTGCACTAAGACTGCTAATTTAAAGTTGGATCTGTCTGCTTTGATCCATAAAAATAGAATTTCTAAGGACAGTATTTGCACCTAACTAAAACCCTGCTTTGCAACGCATGATCATCAGTGAATGGATACAGGCTTGCAGAAAATTATTTTTGCCACACCAGCTAATTAGTACTGAATTTGCTTATTAAGCATATGGGATTAGTTTAATTTAACCAGTTGACTGGTCAGCAGTATATGTTTTATGAATTGTATGCTTATTAAAACATTTTTTTTTTATTAATTTTATTGTTTTATATATCTTTGGATGGATTTTTTTCTGTGTGTTTATGTGAATATATAAATTAATTATTCATTTAAGAGAAAGGAGTAAATATATATATATATATATATATATATATATATATATATATATATATATACATTTTTTTGTTTGGTCCAAAAGTGCTGTTTAAACCATACAGACTGATGAAAGATTTGGGCAATTTAGGCAATGTATATTACTGTACATCCATTGTGTCAAGCTGGTCCATCAAGACAAGTGGCTTACATTTGTAGGCTTGGAAACTTGGCAATCTTTTGATGGCACTGTGGAGATTCCAGCCCAAATGGAGGATACTTTCTCTTTTAAAAAATTGCTACTGTACAGTAGCTCATTGCAACTTACCTGTACAAAAAAGCTGAGATGGCCTTCTTGTTTGCTGCTGTGTTCTGTACCGAAAAGCTGATATGGCCTTGTTGTTTGCTGCTGTGTTCTGTAGAGAAGCTGAGATGGCCTTGTTGTTTGCTGCTGTGTTCTGCACAGAGAAGCTGAGATTGTCTTTTTATTTGCTGCTATGTTCTGTACATAGAAGCTGAGATGGCCTTGTTGTTTGCTGTTGTGTTCTGTACAGAGAAGCTGAAATGGCCTTGTTTTTTGCTGCTGTGTTCTCATCTGAATGGATGTTTTCATTATGCTTGATTAGTTTTAATTTATTTTATAACAAGTTAATCTTTCTCCATCATCTTTCATCACTTATCTTAACCTCATCAAAACTGTTGTCTACATAGCTTCAAAATACACTCCTGGCTGTTTCATATCCACTTTCCAGTTATCTAGCACTAAAAATGTTCACTATTGGCATTTATGAGCATTCACATTATTACAACCCATTTGTCATTGACCTAATGCCAGAAGAATAATAGTCCACTGTTATACTACAACTGACTATATGACTTTACAATACAGAACCATTTTTTTTTTTATTTATTGGTTGTTGTACACGTATATGCAATTTAAGGTTAATAGCTCCAGAAGGATTATATTATTATGTTATTGTAAAGTTGTTTATTTAATTAACTCCCATGAGATAATATATTTATTTTTAGCATTTTTTTCTTTTTATAAACTATAAAACTACCATTTGTCCCTTGTATTGTCTTATATTGTATTTATAATTTATTTTTTATTCAGTACCCCTTTTTTCCATCTCCTGCTATTTTGCCCTCTCTTTCCAGCTGAGGATTAAAACATAAAGGTTGAAATGTAATGGAATGAAAGAATCAGAAAGTGAGAGATTTGGTAATAAATCACCAACTGTTTTAAGGCGCCAATCATTTACACTGCAAAACCAGTTTTATTTTTCAGAATAAATGATTGCCGCTTTAAAAAACTGGAGATTTCTTACTAAATCTCTCACTTTCTGATTCTCTCATCCTATTACATTTCACTCAAAACATCAGATGCTTGATAGTCAATAAAATTAGTCGACAAGGTGAAAAGGTTGACAGTAAAATTGGCTTAGGTGAACAGACTCAAAGGATAACAGGTTCAAAAGGTCTACATGAAAAATGTCTGATGCAGAAAATAATGACACACGCAGCCAAATACAATAGCTCTCAGTCCATCGGCTGTGTGGGATGCCGGACAAACTGGAAGGTTGTTTCCTTTAAAACAACCAGAGTCAACAATTTAGCTGTTGGCCTATTGACTGTCGACTATTTGATGTTAAGCTATTGACAATTTACTGTTTATATTCCATCTGGACACCCTGTCACCTGCCTCTCTGTGTCTGTCTACATTTCTCTTATACCACTGTGTTATTTGCTTTTCCCAAACCTCTCTCTTTCATGCTGGCAATAAGTTCTCTGCCAGTCCATCTTCAGTATTTCCAGTTGTTGTGACAAGCTAACAATGACTGCACACAATACCACTCTGTGCATGTCACTGCACATATATCACATGTCTGTATTGTGTTTCTAAACTAAAGGATTTTATAACTATTGTGTTGGATTTAGGAGGATTGCAGGGTACTCAGTGGGCTTAAGTTTACTTTCTAAAAAGACAGCAATAGTTGTGCAGCATGCACATCAGGTCTGATGAACAATAACATTATTTTTTTTGTAAAGATTTTCATTCACAATACCTTTTTCCTCTTAACTATTGCATTTTCTTGTGTGTCTACACCATTTGTTCTCTACAGGGATTTTTTTCTTCTATGTGTGACCACGCATCTCTCTGTGCCTTTTTCCATTCTTCTATAGTATACATTTTGGTTATATACTGTATACTGTTGTGATGTTATTTATTTTCAGATAGCAGTCGATATTGTTATATAGGTGGCAATCGATATTGTTATAAAAGTAGGGTACTTATGTAATATCTGGGCTCCCGTTTTTCTTATGAGACCGCGTCCCCTTGCGGGGCTCGCTGCGCTCGCCGCGCTTCGGGCGCGGTGGCTCTCTGCGCTCGCCACACTATATAAAATCAACTCCATGCGTAGTTGGATAGTAGGGGTATGAAAAAATGGGGTGCATTTAACATGGGAGCCCAGATAATACATAAGTACCCAAAATCTAAATGTTACAATCACACACAAGTACTGTAAATGTTTTCTTCAAGATGTTAATGCTTTTTTTTATTAACGTTTATGTAGTATAACAGTGATAAAATGGTCTTGGTGAGAAGAGATTTGTTACTCCTTTCTAGTTTTTGTAAGCTCTGTCAGAACATGAATCCCTGCCAATCTATCTTTTTTTTTCTAATATGCTGCTAGACTAATAAAATGGCCTTTAATAAAGGCTTTATGTGCACACCAGAGATTAAATATAGAGGTGTCAGGAATTTCGTTTTCAGCAATATGTAGGTCAAGGCAGTCTGAAGCCCTCTCTTAAACATTGGAGAAAAGACCATAACATCATTACACCTCCAGAATCCTATACTTCAAGATTTTTTGAAAAAAAAGAAAAAAAAAAATTAAACATGGACCTAGCCCAGCTATGTTAATGTTCCTATAAGAAATATAGCAATTTTGTATGTCATACTGTAGGTGTAAAATTATTCAATATTATTATGGCTGTCTATCTGTACTATAGCTGACATTTGGATGTAAATAAAAGGACATCATTTTTCTTAGCCATCTTTTTTCTTGCGCTCTCTTTCGGAGAGGTCCGCACGACACGCTGTGCGGACATCGTACGAAAAAACGCCCACCGGTCCTCCGCATTCGGACGGACTCACTCTTTAAGAAGAGGACGTGTTTACGGACGACATCCAAACCATGTGTGTGCGGTGGACACACACAGATTCTGCACGGTCTTACAGCGTATGCACGGTCTTACCGGGTCAGAACGGACGGGAACCTGCCCGTACGCACCGATGCGGTGTATTTCCGCACAAATCACCACTCTTATCTGAATACCGAAATCGATCACAGGAGACACTTATGCAATTAGGCAACCTCATGAAAAAGGGATTGTTTTTCCTGGTCATCTATTATTTATCTAATTGATAATTAAACACTTTAATACCACTTTAGATTAACCCTAACATCATGCTAAGTTCACCACATTCTTTCTCGCCCCTTTAAGCCCATGTGCTATGTATGCATATTACATCATCTATTATTCTTCACATTCAAACACACACATACACATCAACACACTTATGTACATCTTTACATTACCCTTCACTTTCAATCACTTCTATGCAATAAAACCATCTATCTACTGTATATACCTTTTGCACCTTACATAAATAAACATCACTATTTATACTTATTTCCTTATATTTATACTTATACTGTAAAATAATAAAATAACACACAGACCACTTCTAACTTGCAGGGAAAAATTAATTTACAGAACAAAAAATAACAAAAAAAAACTGGTCATAGCAGGAGGTCGCAGAGGTCCTGCACATCTGCCGCCATAATTAGAAGGTGGTGCCGCAGCCTTAGGAGGGCCCCTCTGACACCCTCGGCTTCTTCCCTCTGGTCATCTGTGGGCATGTTAAAGGGGGTTCAACATTAATTATGCTATTCAGGTAGACCTTGTACAGTCAATCCTAAGTACCTACAGCATGATAAATCATACATACAAACAATTACATAGCCAATACTGTTTAAAATGGCAAAAAATATATGATGCTGACACACACACACACACACACACACACACACACACACACACACACTGGCTTACACTACAGAATATGTGACTGATAAAATTGCCAATGTATGTATCAAAATCACAACAACACTTGAGCCTCACTCACACTTCTCCTGCCAAAACACTCACCAATCTACTAGAAAGCTACATCCACTACAACATGCCACATTTAGCCATACATATATACCTGCATGTCACTGCTTAATAGCTAAACTGCATGATAGATAGATAGATAGATATATAGAATATATATATATATATATATTATAAGGGCACGGTAGTGCCCTTATATTAAGGCTGAATCC
Organism: Crinia signifera; assembly: GCF_055691185.1. NCBI lineage: Eukaryota > Metazoa > Chordata > Amphibia > Anura > Myobatrachidae > Crinia > Crinia signifera. Next base: position 97,484,975 of record NC_139221.1, on the reverse strand, counting down.
AACGAACGGATTTTTCCCATAGGGAACTTTTCGGATGGGGGCATGGTGTTTGAGGGACTGCACCTCAAAAGTGACTGGGCGTACTGAGCTGAAATTTGGCACGTACGCGTAGAATCGTCAACCGGTGCTGCGTGCCAAATTTCAGGGTGAAATATTAAAAAATGACCAATTGGGAGCGATCTAAACTTCCAACTGCCAGTTTTTTTCTGACACTCCAGAAATGACACTTTGTCACCCATGTTAGTCTATGAGGGTTTTTTTGGGAAGGCATAACTCGGGGTAGAGGAATAATTGAGACTTGGGGTTTTTTTTATTAGGTAGATATTGTCCCAGTGGAGTGCCTTTTGGGGTCGATGATTTTCAGATAGGTACAGTTTTTTTTAAATTTAGTGAAACATCCCCCATTATAAAGATAGGAGCTCCAACTTGTTGCGCATGCGCATTACATAGCCGCCAGCAGGGGGAGTACGCAGATAGGCTTCACTGCCTGTACAAATATGGCCGACGCATACCATCTGTCCCTTCACAGTTGGGGACTCCTGTGACAAGAGCCGGAGAGTGCTTGCTGGCTGAACACTCAGCACCTCCCCTCCGCTCACCTGAATGGCTCCCGCTCCGAAAATGCTCCCTGCTCGCCCCCTCCTCGCTAGTGCTTGGATCCGATCCCGGCGTGCGGCGGCCATCTTGGAGGACCCGGCCGCAACTGCACTTTGGCGTCTGGGGGACAACTGCCCACTGCACAGCGGCCTGGCACCCCCTGGGAGGCTCCCACTCCTGCTGGGTCTCGCTGGACTCCTGCCCTCGTGCCGCCGGAGGTCCGCACAGGTAGGATATATATCCCCACACAGCGGCGGCCATCTTGGAGGCCCCTGCTGCGAACCATTAGGTCCTGTGACTGTGCGGGGCATACCTGGCACTATGGTGGGCGTATCTGGCACTGTGGGGGAACTCTGGCACTGTGGGGGGGCATACCTGGACTGTGGGGGGGGGCATACCTGGCACTGTGGGGGGGCATACCTGGCACTGTGGGGGGGCATACCTGTCACTGTGGGGGGGGCATACCTGGCACTGTGGGGGGCATACCTGGCACTGTGGGGGGGGGGCATACCTGGCACTGTGGGGGGGGGCATACCTGGCACTGTGGGGGGGCATATCTGGCACTGTGGGGGGGGCATATCTGGCACTGTGGGGGGGGCATATCTGGCACTGTGGGGGACATATCTGGCACTGTGGGGGGCAAAGTGCACACTGGGGGGCATATCTGGCACTGTGGGGGAGCATACCGCACACAGGGGGGGGGGCAAATCTGGCACTGTGGGGGGGCATACTTGTGCGGGGTCATACTTGGCACTGTGGGGGGGCATACCTGGCACTGTGGGGGGCATACCGCACACTGGGGTGCATATCTGGCACTGTGGGGGGGCATATCTGGCACGGTGGGGGAATATCTGGCACTGTGGGGGGCATACCGCACACTGGGGGCATATCTGGCACGGGGGGCATATCTGGCACTGTGGGGGGCATATCTGGCACTGTGGGGGGCATAGTGCACACTGGGGGGCATATCTGGCACAGTGGGGGGGCATACCTGGCACTGTGGGGGGGCATACCTGGCACTGTGGGGGGGCATACCTGGCACTGTGGGGGGGCATACCTGGCACTGTGCGGGGTCATACCTGGCACTGTGCGGGGTCATACTTGGCACTGTGGGGGGGGGCATACCTGGCACTGTGGGGGGCATACCGCACACTGGGGTGCATATCTGGCACTGTGGGGGGGCATATCTGGCACTGTGGGGGGCATATCTGGCACTGTGGGGGGGCATATCTGGCACTGTGGGGGAATATCTGGCTGGGGCCATACCTGGCACTGTGCGGGGGCATACCTGGCACTGTGCGGGGGCATACCTGGCACTGTGAAGGGAACTCTAGCACTGTGAAGGGGGCATACCTGGCACTGTGAAGGGGGCATACCTGGCACTGTGAAGGGGGCATACCTGGCACTGTGCGGGGGCATACCTGGCACTGTAAGGGGAGCCTGAACCAGTCCCCTCGCCACAAAAGGTATTCAGCGCGAGCACTCCCCCCCCCCCCCCCATTTCTACTGTAGGGGGGCATATCTGGCACTGTGCAGGGAACTCTGGCACTGTGCGGGGGCATATCTGGCACTGTGAAGGGGGCATACCTGGCACTGTGAAGGGGGCGTACCTGGCACTGAGAAGGGGGCGTACCTGGCACTGTGAAGGGGGCGTACCTGGCACTGTGAAGGGGGCGTACCTGGCACTGTGAAGGGGGCGTACCTGGCACTGTGAAGGGGGCGTACCTGGCACTGTGAAGGGGGCGTACCTGGCACTGTGAAGGGGGCGTACCTGGCACTGTGAAGGGGGCGTACCTGGCACTGTGAAGGGGGCGTACCTGGCACTGTGAAGAGGGGTGTACAGGGTCGACAGGGTCATTAGGTCGACAGGTATAAGGTCGACAGGGTCATTAGGTCGACAGTGAAAAAGTCGACATGGTATTTGTTTATTTATTTTTTTTTTAAATTGTTTTTTTTTTTTTTTTCATTTTTTCAAGCGTCGACACAGTCAACATAGCACCACGTCCCCTCGCATGGCTCGTCGAATGACCCTGTCGACCTAAATGCTTGTAGACCTAAATGCTGTAGACAATATGACCGTATTCCATGGGGGGCATACCTGGCACTGTGGTGGGGGGCATACCTGGCACTGTGGTGGGGGGAGGCATACCTGGCACTGTGGGGGGGCATATCTGGCACTGTGGGGGGCATATCGCACACTGGGGGCAAACCTGGCACTGTGAGGGGCATACCTAGCACTGTCGAGGGCATATCTGGCACTGGGTGCATATCTGGTACTGTCTGGCACTGTGGGGGCATATGGCTGGCACTGGGGGCATATCTGACACTGTGGGGGCATATCTGGCACTGTCTGGCACTGTGTGGGCATATGTGTGGCACTGTGGGGGCATACCTAGCACTGCGGGGCATATCTGGTACTGTCTGGCACTGAGGGCATATCTGGCACTGGGGGCATATCTGGTACTGTCTGGCACTGTGGGGGCATATTGCTGGCACTGGGGGCATGTGTGGCACTGTGTGGGCATATGTGTGGCACTGTGGGGTCATACCTAGCACTGTGGGGGCATACCTAGCACTGCGGGGCATGTCTGGCACTGTGTGGGCATATGTGTGGCACTGTGGGGGCATACCTAGCACTGCGGGGGCATATCTGGTACTGTCTGGCACTGTGGGGGCATACCTAGCACTGCGGGGCATACCTAGCACTGTGGGGCATATCTGGTACTGTCTGGCACTGTGTGGGCATATGTGTGGCACTGTGGGGGCATACCTAGCACTGTGGGGGCATACATAGCACTGCGGGGGCATATCTGGTACTGTCTGGCACTGTGTGGGCATATGTGTGTCACTGTGGGGGCATACCTAGCACTGTGTGGGCATATCTGGTACTGTCTGGCACTGTGGGGGCATACCTAGCACTGCGGGGCATACCTATCACTGCGGGGGCATATCTGGCACTGTGTGGGCATATGTGTGGCACTGTGAGGGCATACCTAGCACTGTGGGGGCATACATAGCACTGCGGAGGCATATCTGGTACTGTCTGGCACTGTGTGGGCATATGTGTGGCACTGTGGGGGCATACCTAGCACTGTGTGGGCATATCTGGTACTTTCTGGCACTGTGTGGACATATGTGTGGCACTGTGGGGGCATACCTAGCAATGTGGGGGCATACCTAGCACTGCGGGGGCATATCTGGCATATCTTCATTGTCTCTACTCCTTCACAGGACACGTGTCAGCCTGCTCTGTGCCGTTTCAGTCCCGGTGCTGGCTGCTGGAGGGGAGCAGAAGAGGAGAACCGCGCGGTGCCAGCAGCAGAAGGTTAGGAAGCTCAGGAGAGTGCAGTGAAGAGCGGAGGAGGGGGAAGAAGGCTGCGGGGAACCTGGAACCAGAGGCCCGTACAGGATGAATGAAGAGTTGCAGGGAGGTGAATCATTCAGTGTCCCCCAAAAAAGCAGCTTCCTTTGAAGCACAGTGGGCCAGGTTAGTAGCTACTGCATACACCCTGCAGCCTAACACCATACCTCCCCAAACCTGCCATTAAGAGGGACACCTCGCACACCCATCCATCTCCCAACTGCCCCCACCACCACCACCACGGGACACTGTGGGACCATTGGAAGGTATACTAACACTATCCCCCCCAGCCTAACTCTAACTATATACCCCCTCCCCCACTGCGTAACTATAACTATACATCCCATCCCCCACCAGCCTAACACTAATTATACATCCCGCTCCCCACCAGCCTAATCCCACCCATCGCCTAAACCTAACATACACTCCCCTCCGCAGCCTAACCATACATCCCGCTTCAGCCTATAACACTAATTACAGACACACACCCCACAGCATATAACCCTAACCATACACACACACACCACAGCATATAACCCTAACCATACACACCCCGCAGCCTATAACCCTAACCATACACACACCACAGCATATAACCCTAACCAAACACACCCCGCAACCTATAACCCTAACCATACACACACACACCACAGCATATAACCCTAACCATACACACACACACACACCCCACAGCATATAACCAAAACTATACACACACACCCTGCAGCCCATAACCCTAACCATACACACACCTCACAGCCTATAACACTAACCATGCACACCCAGCAGCCTATAACCCTAACGATGCACACCCACCGCAGCCTATAACCCTAACCATACACACACCCTGCAGCCTATAACCCTAACCATACACACACCCCACATCCTATAACCCTAACCATATACACCCCCCGCAGTCTATAACCCTAACCATACACACACCCTACAGCATATAACCCTAACCATACACACCCCGCAGCCTATAACCCTAACCATACACACACCCCATAGCATATAACCATAACCATACACACACACACACACCACAGCATATAACCCTAACCATACACACCCCGCAGCCTATAACCCTAACCATACACACACACCACAGCATATAACCCTAACCATACACACACACCACAGCATATAACCCTAACCATACACACACACACACCCCACAGCATATAACCAAAACTATACACACACACCACAGCATATAACCCTAACCATATACACACACACACCCCACAGCATATAACCAAAACTATACACACACACCCTGCAGCCCATAACCCTAACCATACACACACCTCACAGCCTATAACACTAACCATGCACACCCAGCAGCCTATAACCCTAAAGATGCACACCCACCGCAGCCTATAACCCTAACCATACACACACCCTGCAGCCTATAACCCTAACCATACACACACCCCACATCCTATAACCCTAACCATATACACCCCCCGCAGTCTATAACCCTAACCATACACACACCCTACAGCATATAACCCTAACCATACACACCTCGCAGCCTATAACCCTAACCATACACACACCCCATAGCATATAACCATACACACACACACATCCCACAGCATATAACCATAACCATACACACACACCCTGCAGCCCATAACCCTAACCATACACACACCCCACAGCCTATAACACTAACCATGCACACCCAGCAGCCTATAACCCTAACGATGCACACCCACCGCAGCCTATAACCCTAACCATCACCCCCCTCAGCCTATAACCCTAACCATATACACCCCCCTCAGCCTATAACCCTAACCATATACACCCCCCTCAGCCTATAACCCTAACCATATACACCCCCCGCAGCCTAAAACCATAACCATACACACACACCCTGCAGCCTATAACCCTAACCATGCACTCATACCCGCATCCTATAACCCTAACCATACACACCCTGCAGCCTATAACACTAACCATACACACCCCGCAGCCTATAACCCTAACCATATGCACCCCCCACAGTCTATAACCCTAATCATACACACACCCTTAGCCTATAACCCTAACCATACACACACCCTACAGCCTATAACACTAACCATTCACACATACACCCCGCAGCCTATAACCCTAACCATACACCCCCCCCCCCCCGCAGCCTATTACCCTAACCATACACACCCCGCAGCCTATTACCCTAACCATACACACTCCGCAGCCTATAACCCTAACCATACACACACACTGCAGCCTATAACCCTAACCATACACACACACCGCAGGCTATAACCCTAACCATACACACACACTGCAGCCTATAACCCTAACCATACACACACACCGCAGCCTATAACCCTAACCATACATACACCCAGCTCTTTTCCGACGGCTCCATCACCATCCTGCCTGAGCTTCAAGTGAGGTCTGCTGCTTCTATGTTCATTTATTTTAATTAATTGGGACGCCAGCACCTTAAGTTACATTGTTTTACCATTAATTACATGTGATTTATGTATATTTTTGTATATATTATGTGTTTATAAAATATTTTTGATATTTCAATTGAACTGAGACTTGTGTTATTATTGAAAAGGGTGACCTATATTGCATTTAATTTTTAACTTTAATCAAAGGTATAATTGCTAATGCTGTGACAGCTTTACAATTGTTTTCTTTTATTTTTTACAAGCTGGTTTGCTTGTTATCATACAGATGGAGCGGTTCTAATCTTTGCAGGGGATGGCGGAAGAATCGCCAGCTGCCATCCCTCGTCAGCCGCCATCTAATCTGCGAAAGGGGACCTTCCGACAGCGCTTCCCCTGGGTCCCCACCGGCTTGCCGGCTGTCACCCGGGGTCCCCACCGCCTCCCTGCTCTCCCACCTAACCCTGTCCGTCTCCCTGAAGCGGAGACGGACAGGGTTCCCGACGCCCGGAAACTGAGACGCACTCGCGTCTCAGTCAGAAGAAGCGCCTTGCCGCTGGCGAGTCGCCAGTGGAGACAATCTGGTGATTCGGCAGCAAGAGAGAGATGCGCTCCATATGTATGCAAATTTGATCATTGCACAAAGCCAAATGGCTCCGGGAGGGCTGCTGTGCATGCACAGTCGTATGTAGCTCCTCCCACGGTCCTTTGCAGGGAGGACCATGGGAGGAGGCACATGCGCAGCAGTCACCCATCGACACTCCCTTTAACTCCAGCGATCCAGTCTGGAGACCGCGCCACTGCCATGCCAGAAGGAGGAGACCTGGCTCCTGCTCAGCATCTGCAGACACCGGGGAAAAGGGGAGCGGCTGCCTGGAACTCGCTGCTGGAGGGGAAACCATCAAGTCAGACAGAAGGGACAGATTGATCGCCATCCCCGGGAGGAACACTCAGCCTGGTGGAGTTCCATGACCTGGTAGGGTCAGGGTGTCATGTATAGGTAGGCATCATTGATTGACTCTGGCACCTGTATCCTAACCCTGTACACACACACACACACACACACACACACATATGTATATGTATATATGTAGCCTAACCCTACATACATGCATACTCACACACCTGCAGCTGATCCATGACCTGGTAGGGTCAGCGTGTTATGTATATCTAGGGATAGGCATCATTGACTCTGTGTGTGTGTGGGGAGGGTTATAACACAGTTGCCAAACAGACACACCCATAGCCTATCCATATATGCACACACACACATAGCCTAACCCTGTCCATACACACCCCCATAGCCTAACAGTATCCATACACACATAGCCTAACACCATCCACACACAGACATGTAGCCTACCCTATTTGCACACACACCCATCCGCGCACGCACACACACACACACACACACACACACACACACCTGCAGCCTAACCCTATCAATTCATACACCCATAGCCTAACCCTGTCCACACACACACACTCGCAGCCTAACCCTATCCATACATTTGTAATTTGTTCTCTGCCCCAGGCAAGGGGCGGGTTTCATTAACATGGGCATGGCCTCACCGGAGAAGACTACCTTACACGCCAGTTTTTGGCCCTGCACCAACAGACCTTTGCCACCACAGGAAGAACATTTTTTACCCTAACCATACACACCCCGCAGCCTATTACCCTAACCATACACACTCCGCAGCCTATAACCCTAACCATACACACACACTGCAGCCTATAACCCTAACCATACACACACACCGCAGGCTATAACCCTAACCATACACACACACTGCAGCCTATAACCCTAACCATACACACACACCGCAGCCTATAACCCTAACCATACATACACCCAGCTCTTTTCCGACGGCTCCATCACCATCCTGCCTGAGCTTCAAGTGAGGTCTGCTGCTTCTATGTTCATTTATTTTAATTAATTGGGACGCCAGCACCTTAAGTTACATTGTTTTACCATTAATTACATGTGATTTATGTATATTTTTGTATATATTATGTGTTTATAAAATATTTTTGATATTTCAATTGAACTGAGACTTGTGTTATTATTGAAAAGGGTGACCTATATTGCATTTAATTTTTAACTTTAATCAAAGGTATAATTGCTAATGCTGTGACAGCTTTACAATTGTTTTCTTTTATTTTTTACAAGCTGGTTTGCTTGTTATCATACAGATGGAGCGGTTCTAATCTTTGCAGGGGATGGCGGAAGAATCGCCAGCTGCCATCCCTCGTCAGCCGCCATCTAATCTGCGAAAGGGGACCTTCCGACAGCGCTTCCCCTGGGTCCCCACCGGCTTGCCGGCTGTCACCCGGGGTCCCCACCGCCTCCCTGCTCTCCCACCTAACCCTGTCCGTCTCCCTGAAGCGGAGACGGACAGGGTTCCCGACGCCCGGAAACTGAGACGCACTCGCGTCTCAGTCAGAAGAAGCGCCTTGCCGCTGGCGAGTCGCCAGTGGAGACAATCTGGTGATTCGGCAGCAAGAGAGAGATGCGCTCCATATGTATGCAAATTTGATCATTGCACAAAGCCAAATGGCTCCGGGAGGGCTGCTGTGCATGCACAGTCGTATGTAGCTCCTCCCACGGTCCTTTGCAGGGAGGACCATGGGAGGAGGCACATGCGCAGCAGTCACCCATCGACACTCCCTTTAACTCCAGCGATCCAGTCTGGAGACCGCGCCACTGCCATGCCAGAAGGAGGAGACCTGGCTCCTGCTCAGCATCTGCAGACACCGGGGAAAAGGGGAGCGGCTGCCTGGAACTCGCTGCTGGAGGGGAAACCATCAAGTCAGACAGAAGGGACAGATTGATCGCCATCCCCGGGAGGAACACTCAGCCTGGTGGAGTTCCATGACCTGGTAGGGTCAGGGTGTCATGTATAGGTAGGCATCATTGATTGACTCTGGCACCTGTATCCTAACCCTGTACACACACACACACACACACACACACATATGTATATGTATATATGTAGCCTAACCCTACATACATGCATACTCACACACCTGCAGCTGATCCATGACCTGGTAGGGTCAGCGTGTTATGTATATCTAGGGATAGGCATCATTGACTCTGTGTGTGTGTGGGGAGGGTTATAACACAGTTGCCAAACAGACACACCCATAGCCTATCCATATATGCACACACACACATAGCCTAACCCTGTCCATACACACCCCCATAGCCTAACAGTATCCATACACACATAGCCTAACACCATCCACACACAGACATGTAGCCTACCCTATTTGCACACACACCCATCCGCGCACGCACACACACACACACACACACACACACACCTGCAGCCTAACCCTATCAATTCATACACCCATAGCCTAACCCTGTCCACACACACACACTCGCAGCCTAACCCTATCCATACATTTGTAATTTGTTCTCTGCCCCAGGCAAGGGGCGGGTTTCATTAACATGGGCATGGCCTCACCGGAGAAGACTACCTTACACGCCAGTTTTTGGCCCTGCACCAACAGACCTTTGCCACCACAGGAAGAACATTTTTTAACCATATTAAGCCCCATACAGTAATGTCCTCTGCACCATATGCCCCACACTGCAATGCCCGTGATACATTATGCCCTACAGTATAGCTTCTACATACTGGGTGTCATGCCCATTGCCAGGGGTTTAATGGGATGGGTGTCTTCATTGCCAGGGCTTTCATGCTCTGGGACAAGTGTCATACTCCTTGCCAGGGGTTTGTAATGTTTGTAGCCAGTGCTAATGCTCATTGCCAAGGGTGTGTATTTTTAAACATTTTTAAAAATCCAATGTTTATTCTTACGGTGAAATTTTACATTTCTGAATTTAAAAAAATAAATTGAAAAAAAGCTATGAAATTCCATTGACAAAAAACCTTACGGTTTCACATGTCCCATTAAGGCTTCTTACACATGATCTGGCATTTCTGAAACCTGTTGTAACTCTTCCACTCAAACGCCAAAAAGCAATGAAATTACGATCATTAAGGCTGACGCCTTAATGGACGTGTTCCTTGCGCAATACAGATATGGTACGCCATCACAGCCTGTGGGTAAGTGCAGATTCAGCACTCTCACAGAGTGAGATTGCTGTCACTCACACAATGGTGGAGCTGCTAATTCACAGATTTGTGTGCTCATTGGAATACACACATGCAGTCTATGCAACTGAAGGTCTGAGCAGTAAACAGAGCCGAGAGGATGGGGTAAA